>NC_092320.1:29668556-30293556 GCF_036785885.1 Coffea arabica | reverse complement strand
CCAGCTAAGACCAACCCTGGACAGTCGAAAGGAGAAGGGACTGGAGCGAAAGTACCGGCTCGAGTATATTCCCTGGAGCCTCATTAGGTCCCTGACTCGTCTGAGGACGTAGAAGGTACGATCCGTTGGGTACCTTATGTGAGGACTCGCAAAAACTATTATTTTATGCCTAATTTATGGCTTAATAAATTATTTAATTGGATTTTATTTCCAAGGAATATTTTCTAGTCTTATGAGACCTAAACGCATGATAATATAACTTCATTATATTTTTAAAATGATTCGTTTCGAAAATTAATTTCCTAGAGCGCGTTTAGTAAAAATAGTGAATAGTACTTGGAGATTTTATCCGCGTAGTAGCACGATAAGCTTGGAATATTGGGGGCTTGTACTATGGTCCTAAAATAGGTAATCTTAGGTATAAATATTCAAGTGATAGTTAGTAGTGCAATCGTTCTAAGAATTTTTCGAAAGTTTCGCGTTATAGCGGTAAAATTGGCGGTACGCGTTTTCACACGCGCGACTTTATTTGAGGAACTTTAGACCCTTGTTTCGAGACAATTAAGAGTGAATAATGTTTATATTAACATGAGTGCATTAGAGGTTTAGTGCACTAGTGAACCAAACGCGCGAGAAAATCGAGCCTAAAAACGTGCCAAACGAGCCTTACAAGAGTTGACTTTGGAGCAATTTTTCACCACACATTTAATCTTCTTGGAGAAGCTAACTTAGATCAAACACACTCTCTCTTCTCTCTCCTCACAGCCGGCCAAGCTCTCCCTTCTCTCTAACTCATTTGCAACAAAAAATTCTGCACACTAACCTCACTCAAAACCACCCCAAATCACCTCCAAATCACACCAAACTTGGAGACCACTTAGCAAATCTCTTGGAGGTTGGATTTAGCTAACAAAAGGCTGCATCTTCACGGTTTCTTGGAGCTTCAAGAGGGCCGAAATTTTCTGGTCTTGCACACCCAAGGAAGAGGTAATGATCAACCCATGAATTCTTGTCTTTTGGAGGTTATATAGCAAGATTAAGCTCATGCATGCACTTAGTTACTTGATTATGGTGTAAAAATGTGATTGTGGGCTCTTGGAATTCCCACACTTGGGTTGTTGTTGCTGATGTGATGATTGATGGTGATTATATTGTTGGTTTAGTGGTTATAATGATGCATTAGTGGTGGGTAATTAGTAGGAACTTCATTGGGTGTAAGAAGCTAAAACTTCCGATTTTGCCCCTGCCATGTTCGGCCATTTCCAGGCCAATTTTTAATGGTTTAATTGCTTGAATTGGATGTTTGTAGGATGTATTAGATGTGTGAAAAATTTCATTGAAAAATAATGAGGTTTGAATGGGCAAATGAATTTTTGTTCGAAACCAGCAAATCTGGAAACTGTCTCGCGTATGCCTCTGACCAGCAGTAGTATTTTGGCTATAACTCTGTCCTCGGATGTCGAAATCATGTGCCGTCGGTGGCGTTTGAAACTAGACATTCCTAGCTTTAATTTGGTATATAATGTACGTTCTGATTCTTTGTGACCAAGCCGAACCAAATGTTTTAAGCTCGCTGTCCTGTTGCTCTGTTCATCTGGAATGAAGTGTTCAGGCAGCAACTTGATGCCCAAATTTGAACCAGATGGGCGCCGAATTTGGAAATGATTTCTTCTGTGATATTTTAGTCCTATGAATGTATTTTCCAACGGCCTAAGCCATGCTCGATTTCGAGCTATAATGACTGAGTTGTGACTGAAACATGTGGACTGCTCTGTTTTGGAAAAACCCTAATGTTGGACTGGTTTGGAACCAAATCTTGGAGTGAACTTGTTAGTTGATGTTTTTGATATTAAACACTTACCAAAGTTATTATGGGTGTATCTTAGACCCTTATTTTACAAATGAACCATGGTTGGATAACCTTCTTGGTTAAACGATTGGAAATTTGGAAAATGAAAGTCAAAGGCAGAATGCCTTAGGAATTTTCTTGAACTTCGGTTGGCTCATTAACTACCTTGCCGAAGGTATTTTTCCCCGAAATTCGATAGAGAGATACTTTCCATATAGTATTGAAATACTGCCAATTTTGGTGCCGATTCAAGTTCGTTTCGATACCCAATTGAATTACTAAAGTTAGAGGTTCAAATCTGGAAAATCCTCATCCAGTCTTGAATTTGCTCAACTTCGGGCTACCGTATCTCGGTGCTCGAAACTCCGATTTTTGATCCTCTTGTTTTGTCCTACACTTCACTTGAAACACTAATTGAGCTGAAAATTTCAGAGGCCGGTTTGCAACGTGCGAATCGTGCCGAATTTTCAAAGTTGGCCGAAATCCAACTTAATTCTGCCTTGTAACCTGAAGCTGCGTCTTCAAGCCCATTTTTGATCACTTTCCACTTCGATTCATGGAAAAGTGTCTTCTAGGAACTTATAGTACTCTCTAAGAGGTTTCTAACGGTATAAAGTTTTCCAATTCTCGACTTATACCGAGCGAGTTATGATTTTTCAAAGATTCATCATAAAACTGGAAAATTTTCCAATTTCAAAGAAATAGAGTTTTCAAAAACTCTTTATTCTTTTGATGTTCTTAAACGTTTTGTTTACGATTTTCATGATCAAAACTCAAATAATATTGTACATGATAAAAGGCAAGTTGAACCTCGATTTACGTGTAATTGAGGTTCCTTTTTGCGAAATAATCCTTAGATTGTACTAATGTACAATCTTCTTGATAAGTGGGTTAATTGTATGATTATTCGCTATTAAATTGCCAGGCGCGCAAGGAGACCTTCAAGAGGATCTCACCGCGGACACTTGAACTTCCAGAAATTAATTCTTATTGAATTGCTCGGTGAGTGTCAAGTGTATGAATTTGATACTTGCTTATTTGTGATACTTGTTGGGAGTTTTAAAAATAAGGGCGGGTGCGTACTTTATCGCACTCGTTCTAATTTCAAATGAATGAATGAATGAATGAATGAAATGCAATGTCATGTCATGAATGCTTGTGTCGTTGGAGTGAATCTCCTCGACCACCAAATGAATGGGGGACGCCCAAACTCATAGGCCGTCCTTAGACTCGAGCCGGCAATGGGCTTGGTCGGGAACTTGGGCGAGCCATGAGATTATAAGCTCGACCTAATAAGAGGTCTTGCTTGGCATACTCGTCGAGTATCGCCCTAAAAATAGACTTGTGGGCCCTTGGGGTGTACGGTGGACGGAGGGAAGAAAGTGGTGATCTACGGAAATGGAAATACCGACCCGGTTGACAGGAGGGTCAATGCGGGAAAGTATACGAATGACATCGACAGATCGAGTGGAACTTAGCTCCTGAGAGCTACTATATCCTTGAATTGTTTCTGATTACTTTTCCTGTTTGATAAATTGATTATTGAAAAGACATGGCTTTATTTATTAAAGTTGGGATTGTTATTTGATTACGTGCTTGCATGTGTGTTCTTGGCCTCACGAGCGTTAGCTCACCCTATAGTTTTGTTTTCCTTAACAGGACCGACTCTTGGAGAAATATGGAGAAACCATCCGTTGTAATTTTGTTAAGACTCCTGTTATAAATTTTGACTAGGCCCTGGTTTGGGTTGTATTTTTTGGAAATTGTAAACTTGAAAAGTTTGGGCCCTGATGTGTACTTTGAATGTAGTCGTTTCACGACTACCCGATGTACTGGTGATACTTTAAGTGACTTGTTAAGCTTGAACGCTTCCGCATTATTGTATTCGTGTTGATCTCATCGAAGTGTTTAGTTCGATTTTAAATTGAATGGAATTGCTTGAGTCCTGGCGTGAGTTGGGCAGGCGTCCGCGGATACCCTTTGGTCCGCCTTAGGGAGATGTGGGGCGTCACAGTTGGTATCAGAGCCATATGCCGACAGTTGGGACTTTACGTCCTTCGTCTGGAAAAGCCCCAAGCCTCTCGTTCGTGAAGAGTCACGAAGCGAAACTCTCCGTAGGGGATGCCCGCGTGCGGGTGGCAAGCTGATAGGTACCCTGTGATGTGACCCTGAGAACTGTCACAGTTGGTATCAGAGCTTAGGCTTCAGATCTCTGTAGCGTATCCTAGGCTTAAAGTTTAGGATGCTTGACTGTGGGATTAATTTGGATATTATGTGAACAAGGATCTATTGTATCTTAGGGGTTAAAGAAATTTATTATTTGGGAGTTCTTATTTGGGACTTGCAGAAGAAACTGAGGAATTAGGTGATGTTATATTGAAGGAAGATATGGGATGAGAGATTTGTAGTGAAAGATTGGATGAATTTGAATTATCATTATATTTGTAAGTGTGGAAAGAATTGAGATAATTATTAGTACTGGCTATGGAGGGTAAGAGACCGAGATTTGATAGTCAAACTCCATGTGTGATGATTTTGAACTAAGATAAAAGTACAAAGGAATAAAATGTATTTTCCGCCCACATATCTTCTAAAGATATTCTGCTTTGAAAATTTAAAGAAAAACTAGGATGTACTAGTTTTATTTGTAAGCGATGAGTGGAAGTAAGATATATATGTTTTAAATATGTGTAATTTTCCGATTTTGGTAAAAGGGTGAGTTTTACTTGAATTTCACATTTGAAAATTTGTGAATAACTAATGAGTTGTTGAACTTTGTATATGATGGGTTAATACAAGATTAACATTTTCTAAACTAAGTTTTCCCCCTTGATTGTATATTGGTGTAATCTCACACTTGAATTTGTCTATGCTTTACACGAAGAAAAAAAAATATATATATATCCTGAGTTTTCGAAAGAATGGCAAGCTTATGTTTAATAATGTGAATCCTGAACTTGATAAGATTTTTGATTACTTGAAATACTCTTCTTATGTTTCAAAACTCTTGACTTTCAAGAAGAGTGAGCCAATTTTAAATGTACGGACTGAGGCAACTTTGAGATATAGAGAGCAACTGCATTCAAGAGTACAAGTTAGTGTGAATTGATTTGGTTCCCATTTGACACGTAAGGTAGTAAGTTGTACTTATTCTTGGGTTTGAACTTGGAGCTTGAAACTTTAATTACAAAACCCTAAGACTGGTTATTTTTGGAGATGATGGTGTTCCGACTGGTGGCTGGTTATTAAAGATTTTGAACTCCGAATGGATAATCTTGGTTTTAGCTTGCGTTATGGCTTTATTGGATCTAATTTCGTAAAGGCGTGTGATCTGATTGAAATTAGTGATGTCTGGACCCCTTTGGTTTAACTATGGACTTAGAAAGGGGTAGTGCACGCTGTGAGGCCTTTTGTATCCTGCTTGTATGTACTTCTATATTTTTGTGGCGCTTAATTGCCTTTGTGCAATTTTGGACATCTTGGTCTTGTTTTGTAACTTCTAACCGTGCTATAACTTTTGATACATGTAATGAATCATGACCTGATTTTAAATGTTTTTGCAACTTGTATACGCGTTACGCTCTTTATGCTTAGTTATGCCTTTTCCTGTGCTTATAGACTTTTCTTAAGTAGGGTAGCAGGAATGAGAAAAGAGGACCGTGACCGAGGGCTTAGACAACCCTGTACTTGTGAGACAAATTGATAGACAGTTTCATATAATTTAATAGATCCCTAGTACTGAATATGAATCGAACATAAACCCGAAGATCCGATCTACTAGTGTATAATGGATTAACCTAGCTAGAAACTTGGTGAGCTTTTCTTGTGCGCAACATCTGTTATGATTGGTTCTGTGCCAGTATTTCAATCTTAGGAAGTTTGAACTCCGAAAGTATTGCAGTGGGTTGGTAAGAGAACTCGAACTACCTGAAACCGATTAGACTGAGCTTACTTGAGACTTGAACCTGTTTAGGCTAGTGTGCTCTTGCGTATCCTCAATGGACCTAATTTGACTGAATATATGGAATGTGGACTTGAATTTTGTGACTGTTTAAGAATGTGAATTGCTGGACAGAGGTTAGGCCAGTGTGTTCTTACTCGTACTCATGACCCTTGAATTTGAACTTGAACTTGCACTTGAACTTGAACTTATACTTTTGTTCGTACTCATGCACCATGAACCTGAAGTATTTGGCTCCGCTTTGACCCTACTCTTGAACTTATTCGTACTGGTGTGGTTGTAGACCGGCTACTACTCTTCTGTAGCGGTTGAACTGAACCTCTCTGGTGGGGCATTGCTTGTTGTGTTGTCCAGCACCACCAGGGATGAACTTTTGATTTGAAGCTTCGCTATATCCTGAATTTCTTCCAAATGTCTGGGACTTTACGTCCGACTTCAAGCCTTTTGCATGTTTTATCTGATTACGCGATTAATTCCCTATTGGACCATGACTATTTGATAGGTTGGATTGGTGTGATATGTAGTACTTGAACCTGATAAGTGATTATTAGATAAGCCATGCTTTGCTGGATGTAAGGGGTAAGTTAGCCTCGTCTGCACTTATTTCGGGAATTCGGGCTAGAAAATTGTTAAATAAGGGAGCTCAAGGGTATTTGGCTTTTCTTATTAATACCCCTAACGATAAGGTGAATCTGGAGGACACACCGGTAGTAAAAGAATTTTCTGATGTTTTTCCTGAAGAATTGGAGTCTCTACCCCCGGAACGGGAAATAGCTTTTAAAATTGATTTAGCTCCGGGAACAGCACCTATATCAAGGACACCATACAGGATGGCTCCAGCTGAGTTGAAGGAGTCGAAGTTACAATTACAGGATTTGTTGGAACGGGGTTTTATACGAGAGAGTGATTCTCCGTGGGGAGCCCCAGTTTTGTTTGTAAAGAAGAAAGATGGGAGTTGGAGGTTATGTATAGATTATCGAGGTTTAAATGATGTTACGGTTAAGAATAAATACCCACTACCCCACATTGATGAACTGTTTGACCAACTGCAAGGGGCGGTAGTATTTTCAAAGTTGGATCTAAGGCAAGGTTACTATCAATTGAGGATTTTGGAGAAAGACATACCTAAGACTGCTTTTAACTCGAGGTATGGGCACTTCGAGTTTGCAGTAATGCCTTTTGGGTTAACCAATGCACCTGCCGCTTTCATGGATTTAATGCATAGGGTTTTTAAGCCTTACTTGGATCGATTTGTGGTGATCTTCATTGATGACATTTTGGTGTATTCTAAGAATGTGAAAGATCATGAGAAACATTTGAGAATAGTTTTACAAATCTTGAGGGAACATCAGCTATATGCTAAGTTTAGCAAGTGTGAATTCTGGCTGAAGGAAGTGACTTTCCTAGGACATATAATTTCTAAGGATGGGATCAAAGTGGATCCAGCTAAAGTGGAAGCTGTTTCGAAATGGAAACGACCGGAAAATCCAACGGAAGTTTGGAGTTTTATAGGATTGGCAGGATATTACCGGAGATTCATCCAGGATTTTTCGAAAATTGCTGGACCTATGACTGAGTTGACCAAGAAAAATGGAAAATTTATTTGGAGTTCTAAGTGTGAAGGAAGTTTTCAGGAGTTGAAAAGGCGGTTGACTAGAGCGCCTGTCCTAGCTCTACCAAATGGACATGATAGTTTTGTGGTTTATACAGATGTATCTAAGGAAGGTTTGGGATGTGTTTTGATGCAAAATGATAAAGTAATAGCTTATGCCTCTAGAAAATTGAAGCCGCATGAAGGAAACTATCCGACCCATGATTTGGAGTTAGCGGCTGTGGTCTTTGCTTTGAAGAAATGGAGACACTATTTATACGGAGTGACATTTGAGGTTTTTACAGATCACAAAAGCCTTAAGTACTTATTTTC
Source organism: Coffea arabica (assembly GCF_036785885.1). Classification (NCBI taxonomy): domain Eukaryota; kingdom Viridiplantae; phylum Streptophyta; class Magnoliopsida; order Gentianales; family Rubiaceae; genus Coffea; species Coffea arabica. The sequence continues at coordinate 30,285,822 of NC_092320.1, read as the reverse complement.
TCAGAAGGAGCTGAATTTAAGGCAACGTAGATGGATGGAATTTTTGGAAGATTATGACTGCACGATTAAGTACCATCCTGGGAAGGCCAATGTAGTGGCCGATGCTTTGAGCCGTCAGGTACAAATGGCTGGATTGATGGTTAAGGAATTTCAATTGTTGGAGGAAGTTAGCTATTGGAATCCTCGATTGGAACCAAGGAAAGTGATTTTGGGGAATATTGTGATAACCTCCACTTTATTGGGACGTATTAAGGAATCTCAGGAAAAGGACCCTGAAATGCAAAAGTTGGTGGAGAAAGTCAAGATGGGAGACCAGACCGATTTCACTTTGGGATCAGATGGAATATTAAGATTTCGAAATCGGGTGGTTATGCCAAAGGATGAAGGGCTTAGAAAAGAAATCTTGGAAGAGGCACACCGATCAAAGTTTACAGTACATCCAGGAGGGAATAAAATGTACCAAGACTTGAAAGGTCTATATTGGTGGAAAAATATGAAGAAGGAAATTGCCCAATTTGTTCAGACATGCTTGGTTTGTCAACAGGTTAAAGCCGAACATCAGAAACCATCTGGGCTTTTGCAACCTCTAGAAATACCTGAGTGGAAATGGGAAAATATTACCATGGATTTTGTATCAGGCTTACCAAGGACACAGAGAGGCCATGATGCCATTTGGGTGATAGTAGATAGATTGACTAAATCGGCTCATTTTCTGCCGATTAATATGAAATATCCATTGGAGTAAGTTCTTGACTTTAGTGGAATTTGCCTATAACAATAGTTTCCACTCTTCTATTCGAATGGCTCCGTATGAGGCACTTTATGGTCGGAAGTGTAGATCCCCAATTTGTTGGGACGAAGTAGGTGAACGGAAAATCTTAGACACGACTACTGTATCTTGGATTGAGGAGGCTAATGAAAAGGTGAAATTGGTACGGCAAAGAATTCAAACCGCTCAGAGTAGACAAAAGAGTTATGCCGATAATCGGAGGAAGGATTTGGAGTTCACTGTTGGAGATATGGTATTTCTCAAGATTACGCCTTTAAAAGCAAGTTTGATGTCCGGAAAAGGAAAGAAACTACAACCAAGGTTCGTAGGGCCTTATAAGATTATTCAGCGAGTTGGGAATGTAGCCTATAAGCTGGAATTACCACCGAGTTTATCTCGTATTCATAACGTGTTTCATGTGTCCATGCTTAAGAAGTATCATCCAGACCCCTCTCATGTTTTACAACCGGAGAATATTGAGATCGATGAAACCCTAACCTATGAGGAGAGACCGGTAAAACTTCTGGATCGAAAGGTGAAGGAATTGAGGAACAAGCAGATACCACTAGTGAAAGTTCTATGGAAGAACCATGGAGTCGAGGAAGCAACATGGGAAGTTGAAGAGACAATCAAGGAGAAGTATCCAGACTTGTTCATCGACCAAAGTAAATTTCGAGGACGAAATTTTCTTAAGGGGGAGAGGATGTGAGGACTCGCAAAAACTATTATTTTATGCCTAATTTATGGCTTAATAAATTATTTAATTGGATTTTATTTCCAAGGAATATTTTCTAGTCTTATGAGACCTAAACGCATGATAATATAACTTCATTATATTTTTAAAATGATTCGTTTCGAAAATTAATTTCCTAGAGCGCGTTTAGTAAAAATAGTGAATAGTACTTGGAGATTTTATCCGCGTAGTAGCACGATAAGCTTGGAATATTGGGGGCTTGTACTATGGTCCTAAAATAGGTAATCTTAGGTATAAATATTCAAGTGATAGTTAGTAGTGCAATCGTTCTAAGAATTTTTCGAAAGTTTCGCGTTATAGCGGTAAAATTGGCGGTACGCGTTTTCACACGCGCGACTTTATTTGAGGAACTTTAGACCCTTGTTTCGAGACAATTAAGAGTGAATAATGTTTATATTAACATGAGTGCATTAGAGGTTTAGTGCACTAGTGAACCAAACGCGCGAGAAAATCGAGCCTAAAAACGTGCCAAACGAGCCTTACAAGAGTTGACTTTGGAGCAATTTTTCACCACACATTTAATCTTCTTGGAGAAGCTAACTTAGATCAAACACACTCTCTCTTCTCTCTCCTCACAGCCGGCCAAGCTCTCCCTTCTCTCTAACTCATTTGCAACAAAAAATTCTGCACACTAACCTCACTCAAAACCACCCCAAATCACCTCCAAATCACACCAAACTTGGAGACCACTTAGCAAATCTCTTGGAGGTTGGATTTAGCTAACAAAAGGCTGCATCTTCACGGTTTCTTGGAGCTTCAAGAGGGCCGAAATTTTCTGGTCTTGCACACCCAAGGAAGAGGTAATGATCAACCCATGAATTCTTGTCTTTTGGAGGTTATATAGCAAGATTAAGCTCATGCATGCACTTAGTTACTTGATTATGGTGTAAAAATGTGATTGTGGGCTCTTGGAATTCCCACACTTGGGTTGTTGTTGCTGATGTGATGATTGATGGTGATTATATTGTTGGTTTAGTGGTTATAATGATGCATTAGTGGTGGGTAATTAGTAGGAACTTCATTGGGTGTAAGAAGCTAAAACTTCCGATTTTGCCCCTGCCATGTTCGGCCATTTCCAGGCCAATTTTTAATGGTTTAATTGCTTGAATTGGATGTTTGTAGGATGTATTAGATGTGTGAAAAATTTCATTGAAAAATAATGAGGTTTGAATGGGCAAATGAATTTTTGTTCGAAACCAGCAAATCTGGAAACTGTCTCGCGTATGCCTCTGACCAGCAGTAGTATTTTGGCTATAACTCTGTCCTCGGATGTCGAAATCATGTGCCGTCGGTGGCGTTTGAAACTAGACATTCCTAGCTTTAATTTGGTATATAATGTACGTTCTGATTCTTTGTGACCAAGCCGAACCAAATGTTTTAAGCTCGCTGTCCTGTTGCTCTGTTCATCTGGAATGAAGTGTTCAGGCAGCAACTTGATGCCCAAATTTGAACCAGATGGGCGCCGAATTTGGAAATGATTTCTTCTGTGATATTTTAGTCCTATGAATGTATTTTCCAACGGCCTAAGCCATGCTCGATTTCGAGCTATAATGACTGAGTTGTGACTGAAACATGTGGACTGCTCTGTTTTGGAAAAACCCTAATGTTGGACTGGTTTGGAACCAAATCTTGGAGTGAACTTGTTAGTTGATGTTTTTGATATTAAACACTTACCAAAGTTATTATGGGTGTATCTTAGACCCTTATTTTACAAATGAACCATGGTTGGATAACCTTCTTGGTTAAACGATTGGAAATTTGGAAAATGAAAGTCAAAGGCAGAATGCCTTAGGAATTTTCTTGAACTTCGGTTGGCTCATTAACTACCTTGCCGAAGGTATTTTTCCCCGAAATTCGATAGAGAGATACTTTCCATATAGTATTGAAATACTGCCAATTTTGGTGCCGATTCAAGTTCGTTTCGATACCCAATTGAATTACTAAAGTTAGAGGTTCAAATCTGGAAAATCCTCATCCAGTCTTGAATTTGCTCAACTTCGGGCTACCGTATCTCGGTGCTCGAAACTCCGATTTTTGATCCTCTTGTTTTGTCCTACACTTCACTTGCAACACTAATTGAGCTGAAAATTTCAGAGGCCGGTTTGCAACGTGCGAATCGTGCCGAATTTTCAAAGTTGGCCGAAATCCAACTTAATTCTGCCTTGTAACCTGAAGCTGCGTCTTCAAGCCCATTTTTGATCACTTTCCACTTCGATTCATGGAAAAGTGTCTTCTAGGAACTTATAGTACTCTCTAAGAGGTTTCTAACGGTATAAAGTTTTCCAATTCTCGACTTATACCGAGCGAGTTATGATTTTTCAAAGATTCATCATAAAACTGGAAAATTTTCCAATTTCAAAGAAATAGAGTTTTCAAAAACTCTTTATTCTTTTGATGTTCTTAAACGTTTTGTTTACGATTTTCATGATCAAAACTCAAATAATATTGTACATGATAAAAGGCAAGTTGAACCTCGATTTACGTGTAATTGAGGTTCCTTTTTGCGAAATAATCCTTAGATTGTACTAATGTACAATCTTCTTGATAAGTGGGTTAATTGTATGATTATTCGCTATTAAATTGCCAGGCGCGCAAGGAGACCTTCAAGAGGATCTCACCGCGGACACTTGAACTTCCAGAAATTAATTCTTATTGAATTGCTCGGTGAGTGTCAAGTGTATGAATTTGATACTTGCTTATTTGTGATACTTGTTGGGAGTTTTAAAAATAAGGGCGGGTGCGTACTTTATCGCACTCGTTCTAATTTCAAATGAATGAATGAATGAATGAATGAAATGCAATGTCATGTCATGAATGCTTGTGTCGTTGGAGTGAATCTCCTCGACCACCAAATGAATGGGGGACGCCCAAACTCATAGGCCGTCCTTAGACTCGAGCCGGCAATGGGCTTGGTCGGGAACTTGGGCGAGCCATGAGATTATAAGCTCGACCTAATAAGAGGTCTTGCTTGGCATACTCGTCGAGTATCGCCCTAAAAATAGACTTGTGGGCCCTTGGGGTGTACGGTGGACGGAGGGAAGAAAGTGGTGATCTACGGAAATGGAAATACCGACCCGGTTGACAGGAGGGTCAATGCGGGAAAGTATACGAATGACATCGACAGATCGAGTGGAACTTAGCTCCTGAGAGCTACTATATCCTTGAATTGTTTCTGATTACTTTTCCTGTTTGATAAATTGATTATTGAAAAGACATGGCTTTATTTATTAAAGTTGGGATTGTTATTTGATTACGTGCTTGCATGTGTGTTCTTGGCCTCACGAGCGTTAGCTCACCCTATAGTTTTGTTTTCCTTAACAGGACCGACTCTTGGAGAAATATGGAGAAACCATCCGTTGTAATTTTGTTAAGACTCCTGTTATAAATTTTGACTAGGCCCTGGTTTGGGTTGTATTTTTTGGAAATTGTAAACTTGAAAAGTTTGGGCCCTGATGTGTACTTTGAATGTAGTCGTTTCACGACTACCCGATGTACTGGTGATACTTTAAGTGACTTGTTAAGCTTGAACGCTTCCGCATTATTGTATTCGTGTTGATCTCATCGAAGTGTTTAGTTCGATTTTAAATTGAATGGAATTGCTTGAGTCCTGGCGTGAGTTGGGCAGGCGTCCGCGGATACCCTTTGGTCCGCCTTAGGGAGATGTGGGGCGTCACACCTTAGATTTGATGGATTCCGCTGATAAGGAATTTCGAGGATGAAATTCTTTTAAGGGGGAGAGAGTGTGAGAACCTGTATTTTTTTTCCCTTAATGTTTTTCCTAGGGTTTTCCCCCTTTAATTGCATGTTTGCTGCATTTTCTGGCGTAGGAAAATTCTCCTGGTAAATTTTATGAGTAATCATAGTTTTAGATGATTTTTCTAGTATTGGGGAGTTTTTGAAAAATTAAGAGTATATAATGGACGCGGGACCCACTAGTGCGAAAAGTTCGAAAAAATTCGGCCAATTAGGTTAAATTCGGGATACTGTGTGAAATTTATCGGGTGTTAAGAGATAAGTAGAGGATGTGAAGTGATTGATGTGAGAGGAAAAAGAAAAGATAAGATTGCATTTAATGAAGTGACAAGTGTCACTCTTCCATTGGATATGACTTGGTGACAACTATTCATGTTTTTTTGACTTTTGACCCATTGATTAAATATTTCAAAAATTAACCAAAAATCACCATTTCTTGTTCCTTGTTGGCCGGCCCTCTCTTGAGCAAAGAAGAGAGAAACTCTTCAACATGAGCCTAGTGAATGGCTTTTGGAAATGAGGTGAATTTTGTGTGAGATGTTGGGACTGATTCGAGGAAATAATGAAGCCTTAATGGCTGGAAAAGTAAGAAATCTAGGGGAAGTGCTGCCCGATTTTCTAGGCCGTTTGGTTCTTTTAAGTTGGATTTGCCTTTTGGTAGAAATAAAAGGGCTTTTGGGTTTTTGAACCTAGGTCTTTATGCTATCTTTTTGTTCCCAAAAATCATGTTTTGTACCCTTGCATTCGTAATTATTTGGCGAGGCATACGACTAGTAGTCGAGCCTCATGTGCATTGTGTTTACTCGATTACGGATGTGAAACCTTCAATTGGTTTATTTTGGTTATTTTAGGGTTTCTTGGCGATTAAGGCCAATCTGAAGTAAAAACTTTTGAAGTTGAGCCGGTGAGTGTACCACTCCCCTCCATTGCTGTTTAACTTGATTTCTGCTCTGCAATCTGTTTATTTGTTTGAGACGAGGGTGTACTTTATCACACTCGTTCTCTTGTCTGTTCATATGTCAATTTACTATGCAAAATTTGAATCTGTTATCTGTGTCTGCATCTGTTCGGATTTCTTTGACCTATGAGCTCAGTCCTGTGGCTAAGTTATTCGAGTCGGGCCGGCAAGGGCCTGGACGATTAGATAACGAACCACGGTAGTCTGTTCGGGGATTTTGGGTATTGAGACCCTTGATTCCGGGTATACTCAAGTATTACCATTTTGTTCGTTTGAGGTGAGCGGGCCCGGTAAAGGGGTGTTTGGTGGACGGAATTCGGTGATAAGAGGGGTCTACGGACGCGTTGGTTCTATATACGTTGACGGAGAGTCAACCGGTTTGGATCAAGTACTGCGCTAGAAATTTGGCTCCTGAGAGCCACCCGTATCCTTCTGATTTGAATCATTGGTTCCTTTGCTTTACATCTGACATGTGTATCTGATTTGTTAAATGTGAAATGTCATGATTTTAATGCTATCTGTTTGGTACCTCATTGAGCGTAAGCTCACCCCTTTCTGTTCCTTTTGTTTTCCTTACAGGAAAATAAACCCTTTTGGTCTGGATTTGACAAATGGCTGCCAAATTGAGCTAGTTGAACATATCTTTTGTATAGCTCATGTATTAAAACCCTAAGTGTACTTTTGGGGCGTTTTCTCTTTTGGTTTGGCAAACCGTGTATATGTATTAACTTTTGAAAGCTTTTGTATGTCATTTTGATTTGTAAACGCTAAAGTTCAGATGTGAATGTTTGTTAGCTATTTCGGTTGGGTTCTGACGGGTCGGTTACTATTCATGGCCGACCCCGGATTTCATTTTTTTATTTCGGGTTATTTTACCATTTTGACTTGTTTACGCTCGTTTGTAAGTTCCGGATCGCTATAGATAATTCTAGTCTGCATCTTTAGTCCTGGCGAGAGTTGGGCAGGCGACCCGTCAAACCTTCTGGTTCGCCTTAGGGGGAGGTGGGGCCGTCACATACAGAATATATTATAGATCTCTATCATCACATTTAAATCCTAAATTTATAAGGACTCCAACTCTTAAAGAAGAAACAACTTTATTACAAGTAGATGCTGACAGACCTACAACTTATACTCCAAAAGGTTAAAATGGAATGAAATTACTATACCTAGTGAATTTGAAATACAAAATCCACAAATAGCTAGAAATATAGAACAAACTGAAGTAGAAGATATTATAGAAAAACTTGATGGCAAAACTCTAATTAGATTTTCATCATTAAGAGAAAGACCTAATTCAACTTATTCTTGGTTACCACTGAGACATTCTAATTATGAATCAACTGAAATTAACTTTCCTTTAGAAAGTACTTCAACTTTTAAATATAAAACTCCTGTTCCAGAAGTCATAAATCAAAATCAATCAGAGAATTCCCCAACCCACTCACAAATGAAAGGAGAAATAAATGTTATAAATAAACCATATACAATAAATCATAAATATTTACAAGAAGATTTTGACGATGAAGAAAATACTGAAAAAAGAATTTGGTTGTTTCAATTAGAATCAGAATATAAAGAAAAATTAATATTAGAATGGAGAGATGAATTAGAAAAAAGAAAATTTGATTTTCCTTTCTTTACTTGGTTATCATTCTATATTTCAAAAATAGGAATAAATGATGTTTATAATACACCACAAATAAATGTTCAAACTAATTTGTATAAAAAATGGAAATTAAAAGATGATCAATTATTAACTTCAATACATCCCCCATTACAAGAAGTAAAAATTAATATAGGGCAAGGAGAAATAAGAGCGTCACCTTTTAAAAAAGGTAGAGAAGCAGAATCAAGTACAAATAACACTATAAATTTGGAAGATATTAAAAAAATATATCAGCAAAATAATTATACAAATCAAATTTTTCATACAATTTCTCAACATATAGAAGTATTAAATACAACAATAGATACATTAAAGAAACCAGAATCAAAATTCCCTAATGATATCTCGACACCTCATTTTCAACCTAGAAGTTTGACAAGAGAAAAAAACAAGAGTTAATCCAAAATATTAACAATCAAAAAACTAATAGTACAGATAATATATTAAATAGAATATCTCAATCATTACAAAATTTAACTACTCCCCAAACTCTAAAAATAAATACATTAGAAAAAATAATAGAAGAAGAAAATTCATCTGAAAAATCATCTGAAGAATCAATAAATTCAGAAGATGAAGAAAATATGATTTTACGAATAGAAAATCAATTTGAAGATGTGACGACCCCACTTCTCCCAAGGGCGAACCCAAGGGTATCGGCGGGCCGCCTGCCTAGCTCGCGCCAGGACTCAAAACTTAAAACAATAAAAGCCAGAAAATTCAAAAGAGTTCTATATACCATCCCAAAAGAGTTATAATTACATTCTCAAAAGTACCTGCTCACACTATTACATCCTTATAATTACCACCAAAACCAAAATGTAGACCCTAAGGAGGGTCCTTATACAAACCACCAAAACTAAAACAAAAACAAACATACTATAAGTCCAACTATTACAATCCAACCTAACTATGCTAGTGTGTGTGACAAAAGTCCCCGCGTCGGCCCCTGCTAAGGAAAACAAAAGGAATGGGGTAAGTTATATGCTTAGTAAGTAAACAGGGGCAAAAGCGTAAATTTCACGTAACAACAGTGACATAGTAAGAGTAAAGCAAAAGCAGAAAAGTAACATCACATAATAAGGATACAGGTGGCTCCAAAGCCAATTCATATGCCATGCGTGATCTCCTGCCGACACTCCGTCGACCACACTTAATGGTCCGTAGAACTTCACTTGTACACCCACCGACACCTTATCACCCTCACTGGCCAGTCACCTCACAAACTTGCCCGGGCGAACGAAATCACAAACTTGAGCTTGAGTCACAAGCTCGGGTCACAAACTTGGTCCACATACTCGGTGAACCGGATGCACAAACTTGGTGACCTCCAACCAGGTTGGACTGACTTCGACCAAGCCCTAACCGGCTCGAATAGTCCATCTAGGTCAAGATCTCGCACCAAACTCACAAACTTCACAAAATTATTCAAAATCACCCCGAGTCACAAGCTCAAGGGTTTTAGTTCCAAAATGATTCACATACATATGTCATGTACAAATATGTGCGTAAATTCGGGTTTAGAGCGAGTGCGATAAAGTACACCCTCGCCTAAGTACCCTCTTCATACATGTCGAAACACATAAGCAACTAACACATAAGAGCGGCTTGAATACTTACACAACGAACAAAAGAGCAAAATACGAAATTTGTGCCGCGAGGAGTAGCTAGTAGGCCCCACCGGCTCCACCTAACTCACCAACGTCTGAAATAGAAGATTGTGTCACAATATATCACAAACGGCTACTAACATACTTAAAACAAGAAAAACGACAAAATCGGCGCATACGAGTGCGGAAACGGCACACGGAAACGGGAATGGCGGCCTAGCCATTTTGCCGTCAAAACTGTTTTGAGCCTAATCGAAGCTATGAGTGTCGGATCAAGGTACATGAGGTACCGTTACGAAGCTAAGAGAAAAGTATATAACTTTAATGAAGACTCCTAACTCCGGATCTGAATAGAGATGGGTCGAAAGTGCAGAAAACCGTTCCAGGAATTCGCACTCCAAAGTAACGGACAGGGTATGTTTGCTGGACTATAACTCCCAGCTCACAAATCCAAATCAGGAAATTCCAAAGGCATTAGAAAGCTGAGACATAAGGCTAAAACTTTGATGTTTCGGCCAAGACCTGAATCCACTCAGAACAGAACGAAATTTGAGTGTCAAAGTACCCGTCAGAACTGTCCAGATTCAAAGGCAGTTCTGACGATTGATCTTGTTTGGGTCATAACGGAAGCTACGGAACTCGGATTTTGACGCACTTTATACCGTTTCGAAGCCCAAACCAAGATCTACATTTCTTATGAAGGAGTCACCACCCAGATCGTACGGTATCAAAACCGAAAAAGTCACGGCCAGAAGCTAAACTAAAAACGCACAGAATCTGATGTTCAAAACAGGCTTGAGTATTTCATCTATAACTCATGATACCCTAATCCGTTTGACCTGAAATTTTACAGGAATATTCAAGACTTAAGGGGCTACAATATTGCAGAAGGTCACTCAGCCCAGTTTCGAGTGCAAATAGGTCAAAAATGCAAGATACTACATCAAAATGTAAAACAGATTCACCAAAACGTATTCTAGCGGAAATATCATAACTCAGGCTCTACAAGTTCAAATCCAGAAATTCCAAAACCATTTGAAAGCTAAGAAATAGGGCTAAATTCCATCAGAAGGCCTCAACAACCAATTCGGAAGCATTCCAGACCAAAACAACCAATTACAGTCGCAAATCCCAATTTCGGGTAAAACCAGAACAGCAATAGTAATTTTGACTTATCTCATTCTACACAACTCCGATTGACCTGAAATTTTGTAGGCACATTTAAAATATCATTCCCTAAAACTTTCATGTTTTTATCTAAGGCCAATTCGGCCTCTATCTAGGACCTAAAATTTCGGACAGAATGAAGAACCAAGGAACCCTAATTTTCCAGATTTCTTCCAAAACAGAAATTGATTGCAATTGTCCACTTTTTCCACCTCCTATAGTCATTAGAAACCATATCCAATCATCATAGATAACCACACCATCATACTTATATTAAAACAGAAAAATCCCCAAAAATTACCAAAGTTCATCAATTCAACCAAGAATCACAATATAATCCATAAAGTGGCACCTTATACCACCACTAAGCATCAATTAAGCATCATTAGAGGGAGGAGAGTGGTACTTCATGACTTACCTTTAAAACAAGAGAGAGAGAGCTATTGGACACCTTAACTTTCCAAACAACTTCACACAACAACTCACCAACACCTCCTTGAGTGGTTTTATGGAGCAAAATCAAGGTTGGATGGTTGGTTTTGATGATTTGGAACAAGATTGAAGTGTTTTCTTCCTTGTGCTTGGAGTAAGAGAGAGAGAAAGAGAGCAAGAGAGGGCCGGCTATCATGGAGGATATTTTGATGATTTTTGGGTCATTTTTGGTTTATTTAAGTCAAATGGTAAGACCATGAATAGTGGTCTTAAGGTTCAACCACTCAAATGGTGACACTTGTCACCTTATTTAATAACTTGCCTAACTTTTTTGTCTCTCATACACCTATCCACTTGGTACCTCTAAATATCTCATAACACCCGGTAAATTAATTCCAGTATCCAAAACTTAACCTAACTGGCCGAATTTTTTCGAATTTTCGCATTAGCGGGCCCCACGTCCGTTATACGTTCTTAATTTTTCAAAAACTATCCGATACTAGGAAAATCATTTTAAAACTATATTTACTCATAAAATTTATTTGCACAACTTTTGAATAAAGAAAAGGTGGAAAAACGTGTAATTAAAAGAAATTAAAACCCTAGAAATTAAAAAAAATTACGGGTCCTCACAAAAGAAAACCAAGATAATCAAATAAAGAAAATAAGAAGAAAAATTTATAATAAAGGTAATACCAAAGATTGGAAAATGGTTAGTACAAGAAATTTTTATCCAAAATATCCATGGTACTTTGAATTCCATGTCTAACGACTAGTTGACTCTTCAGCTACTTTCTATCCATTGGAAGCATTAATGGGGCACTTTCTTGGTCCTATATAAATAATGGTTGGTCAATATTTCAAACAACTTTTGTACACTGAAGATACAAAAGATCTAGAGTGATTTTAGTGAAAAAATACTCTTCAAAGAAGATTTGTAGTCTTAGTGGTGTGAGGTTCATTGTAAGCTTTTCATTTGTGAGTGAATCTTTCATGAGTGTAGCTCTGTGAGGGTTGTCCTGAGGGATAGTAAAACGTCCTGACTTGACCGAGTGGAGTTCGGGGCAAGGAAGAGGTGAACCTTCCTTTGTACACAAGAGTGATTGTAATTCATCAACTTGAAGTAGCTTGTTTGAATTAATCTACAAGTTCAAGAGGAGTTGGGTAGTTAATTGGTTTGCAATTCTTTCCTTTTTATTTATTTATTGTTACGTTTGTGATCTTTTAATTCCTTATCGATTGGCTTTTCAATTGGTTGTTTTCGATCCTTACAATTGGTATCAGAGCTTGGTCTCCTAGAGATTAAGTTCAATCGGCTTTGGAGTAAATATGACAACCAATAATGCCATGTTTTTTGAAGGACATTTTGTCATTAGACCACCTATGTTTAATGGGTCAAATTATTTGAGTTGGAAAGAAAGAATGGTTATCTTTTTGCAATATATTGATATTGAATTGTGGTTTATTATTAGTGAAGGTTCATATGATGGCTCTCTTATAAATGAAAATACTCGTACATCTAGACAAAAAACTAGAAATGAACTGACTGCTGTGGATAGAGCTCATCTCACCTTAAATGCAAAAGCCATGAATGTGTTATATTGTGCTTTAGACTCAAATGAATCTATTAGAGTCAAAGGCTGTAAGTCGGCCAAGGAAAATTGGGATAAACTGAGAGAAATTCATGAAGGTAGTGAGAATGTTAGAGAACAAAAGAAGTCCATTCTAGTTACAAAATATGAATCCTTCAAGATGCAACCTCATGAAAACATTGATGAGATGTATTGTAGATTCAATGACTTCATTAAGGATTTGGAGGTGCTGGAAAAAGAATATTCTGTAGGTGAGAAAAATAGAAAAATCCTGAATGCCTTGTCCAATGATTGGAAAAATAAAGTGACTGCTATTGAGGAGGCTAAAGATTTGAATACTATGCCTATTGAATCTCTTATTAATTCCCTAACCTCTTATGAGCTGAAACTTAAATCCAAAGTGCAAGAGGAGAAGGATGCGAAAGTAAGAAAGAATATTGCTCTGAAGGCTTCACAAGATGAAAATGATCTAGCCTCCGTGAGTGAAGATGACATGGAAGGTGATGATAGTGATATTGCACTCATCACACGAGACTTCAAAAGAATACTCAACAAGAGGAAATTCAGAAAAGGTGGACCTAACAACTCCTTCCCGAATCAGTCCAACAATTTGAGAAACAAAGGGAAGCTAGAATTCAACAAAAATCAAACTGATAAGTGTTTTGAATGCGGCCAACCTGGACACTATGCAAGTGAGTGTCCAATGAAGAAGAGAAAAGGTGAAAGAAAACCAAGAATCAACAACTTCCAGTTCACATGGAATGAGTGCAACTCCGATGGTGAAATTGAAGAGGAAGACGAATCTGCTTTCATGGCCATTGGAGATGATGAGGTAACATCTTCTAACTCTCAATTTGAAAGTGATGATGAAACTGATGATGATCTTAAATCTTTCATTATAAAATTGCATGATAGTTTGAAAGAATCTTATACTAGAAACAAGAAATTAAAACATAACATTAACTTTCTTCTTCAGGACAATGCACGTCTTTTTCAAGAAAACAAAAAACTGAAAACTGAAAGTGATTTCTTGAAAATGAGTGAGACTACTTTACACTTTGAGTTTGATAGAAAAACAAAACTTTGTGAAATGTTCAAAAAGGAACAAGGTGATTTGATAAGAAGAATGGATAATTTAAATGAGTTGCTCCAACATAAAAAACAAGACTGTTTTCAAAATAATAAATCAAAACCTCATTTTAAAATAAATTCTGCTGCAAATGAATTTGCTATATATCAGAGAAGAGAAGTAAGATTTATTAAACCCGTTCATGTAAATAATTCTTTGGTTATGTGTAATTTTTGTTGTAAAAAAGGTCACATGAAAAGTGATTGTTATGTGAGAAAGAACATGAGAAGAGGCATGAAATGCATGTGGATAGTTAGACATGATGTTAATTTTAACAAGTAGGAGATTTTATTAATCATTGCAGTAATTCTTGTTCATTATGTTTTTTTTTTCTTTTGATATTTCTGATACTTTGATCTGAGTTTTCGCTGATATTTTTTGAATATTACTGGATCTGTATGATGTTAAAAAGGGAGTAAAGAACAATTCTGATCTAATGATGATTTGGTCTGATAATTATTTTGATTGTTATTTCTCTTTTTGATACTCCTTTTGATATCAATTCTCTGTGATATGATAGTTATTGCTGTCATTTCTCAGTTTTTACTTGGAATATTGGATTCTTTGTTATTGTTGTTAGATTATGGTAGCTGATTTTTACTCTCACCTTATGATGACAAAAAGGGGGAGAAATGGATGCAATGTGAAAGGGGGAGTTATTCTGAAATTATGAGTTTGGCTCTTGAAAATTTTGGATGCAATGATTGAGAGGAGCTTATACTTATTTTTGTTTCTTTCCATCCATTGTTTTGTCATTATCAAAAAGGGGGAGAATGTTGATCTTGATCCCTATCTTTTGATGTTTACAAAACAAATGGATGATACTAATATCTCTTCAAGATATAATTTCAGTCTTCAAGATATACTTTCAGTTATGAAGTTATTTGATTCCATGAACAAGTGCAATTGAAGAAAACAAAGGTTGCTGAAAGTTGTCGGACGCTCAAAAAGATTGCATCGGACGTCCGACAATCATTGAGTATCTTCGGACGCAGAAAACTAGCCTACCGGACGTCCTAAGGAATTGAAGAAAAATTCCCAGTTTTACATCATACCTTCGGACGCAGAAAACCAACTTACCGGACGTCCGATAGAATTGAAGAAAATTTCTCTAACTCTCTGCCTGCTGTCGGACGCAAAAATAGGAGTACCGGACGTCCGACACTCCAACGACTAGTTGACTCTTCAGCTACTTTCTATCCGTTGGAAGAATTAATGGGGCACTTTCTTGGTCCTATATAAATAGTGGTTGGTCAGATATTTCAAACAACTTTTGCACACTGAAGATACAAAAGATCTAGAGTGATTTTAGTGAGAAAATACTCTTCAAAGAAGATTTGTAGTCTTAGTGGTGTGAGGTTCATTGTAAACTTTTCATTTGTGAGTGAATCTTTCATGAGTGTAGCTCTGTGAGAGTTGTCCTGAGGGATAGTAAAACGTCCTGGCTTGACCGAGTGGAGTTCGGGGCAATGAAGAGGTGAACCTTCCTTTGTACACAAGAGTGATTGTAATTCATCAACTTGAAGTAACTTGTTTGAATTAATCTACAAGCTCAAGAGGAGTTGGGTAGTTAATTGGTTTGCAATTCTTTCCTTTTTATTTATTTATTGTTACGTTTATGATCTTTTAATTGCTTGTCGATTGGCTTTTCGATTGGTTGTTTTCGATCCTTACATTAAACTACTTTAAAAATTTTAAAATATATAAGTGTCAAATAGTACTCAAAATTTGTAATGTCCAATAGTCTATAGTATTGGCACTATCAAATACTAGAACAAGTACTATGAAAAATGAAACTAGTATTGTCCAATATACCTAAAATATACTACTAAATTATTTGACTAATAATACTATCAAAATATGTCAAAATTGGCTCCCCTTTTAATAGTGTACAAAATCTCATCATCGTTGATTGCATTAATTATAATGAAATAGTTGTAGAAGACAAAATTTATGAGTATATTGGAGCTAAATGAATCATTAATTTTTTTGAGCACTCAAAAGATCATAAGCTATAGTAGTAGTACTTTAATATACCAAAAGTAGTACTTTGAAAATTAAATACAGTAAAAACTACTATCTAATTATTGACTAAAAGTACTATCAAATATGATAAAAATTACCACTTATTTAAATGATACTTCAAAATCTATAGTTTGTGAGTACTATTAAATATGATAAAAGTTACCACTTATTCAAACAATACTTTAAAATCTACTATTTGTACTAATGATCATGAAAAAGTTATAAAATATAAGTTTATGATAGTAAATAATTATCAAAAGGGACTCAAATTTTGTAATATCTAAAAGATCAAGAGGCTATAGTGTGACGCCCCCACCTCTCCCTAAGGCGAACCCTAGGGTATCAGTGGAATGCCTGCTCAACTTTCGTCAGGACTCACGCACTCGTTCAAGTTTAATATAGAGCCACGGAACATCCCACGACTTAAACAAGAAGTACTTCGAATATACAATCACAACTTCTAAGGATACAATTATAATTACAATCCACCAACCAATATAAAAAATTACACTTTAAGTGATACCAAATTCATACAAAAGGAAACTAGCTTCCACCTCAAATCGTTAGTCTAGATCCTCCAATTCACCTCCAAAAACTTGTTAAGGAAAACAAACTTAAGGGGATGAGCGAACACTCAGTGAGGCCAAGAAAACAGACAAGCAAGCACATAATACCAATCAATCAGATAACGTGTTCAAAAGCAACTTTAAACATAACATTTCATTCATGTGCACAAGTAGGAATTTAACACACAAGGAGAATACAGGAGCTCTCAGGAACTATTTCCACATCCCGATCAAGTTGACCCATTGAGGGTTGACCCTCCGTAAACCCAAATAGTAACACGACCGTAGTGCTCCACTTACTTCCTCCATCCACCTAACACCTACTCGGATCCGGAACCAAACATATATAAAGAGGTGATACTATTCGAGTATGCCTAGCGAGATCTCAAAATATCAAGTTATAATGTTTTCCAAGGTTCACCAAGCTCCTCGACCAAGCCCTTGTCGGCTCGAGTTACAAGGTTGGCCAATGGGTTGGGGTGCCTCCCAAAAGTATAAGTGATCAATGAGACATCGCTACAATCGACTTAGAATTGTTTATGACTCTGAGTCGGTATGAGAGGCACCTCCCACCCGAATAGGGTGTGGTACATGCTTCCACTCAGAGGATCGATTATAGCACTGAGTCAGTATGAAAGGCATTTCTCACCCGAATAGGGTGTGGTACATGCTTCCGCTCAGTGTTCACGAGTTAAACATGTTCATGTATAAGTACAAGTCATATATATTCATTTAACAGGTATCATATCATCCGGAGAGAGAGAGGACGAGGGCGATAAAGTACACCCTTGCCTCGACAAATTCATGTATCATGTATAGCACTTGTACAAATAACATTTCAATCACATAAGCATTTAACATGCACTTGACACTCACCACAAGTCAAAGGCAAAACAAAAGTGAAGCGAGAAGTCAAATGAGCTCTTCAGCGTTTTCGTGACCACCTGAGACATGTACAATCACAATTACCTAAGTGCTCGACCAAGGTTTAAAAGAAAGACATATTCTTGCTACCCACTCTCAAGGTCACAAGTTCAAGTCAAGTTAAAGAAACTTTTCTAGCTAAAACATTGGAATAATGTTCAAAGAGAGCTCAAAGGTCGTTTTTTTATTCAAGTCATGATAAGGAATCTCAATTCCAAAAGAAAGTACCATTTTTCCTTTCGGCACAAAAATTGAGGAACAAGGGTAGATGGTTTTCATCTCCCAAAAGTTCAAATCTCATGTCTAGACTTTAGAATATAAAAAGTGTTCATTTCTTCCAAACTAATGGAGTCAAACTCATCCAACACTCTACTCATTTTCACAGTAAATGTCAAGGCCAAGGTTCCAAGGTTCAAGTATGAAACGAGCAAGTTTCATCAAGAATTACTCTATTCAAAACACTCCCTTTTTAGAGTTCAACTCACATGGAAATCGAGGCTATAAGAATAGGGGTTGAAGTTCCTAATTTAAGTATGAAGAGAGGTGCTATAAATCAAGAGAGTTTTATGACCAAGAAAATGCATCAAGAGAGGTTTAACCTTCGGAAACCCAGATTTGAAATAAAAGTTTAAAGTTCCAAAGGAACCGTGTATTCAACCATGAAATTACACCTAAAACAGTCCAACAATCGCAAAGGAAGGTGGAAAGTTCTTAAAAGGAATATTTGTTTGAAAACAGAAAATTTCCAGGTTAGTGTGACACTACTTGGAAAAATCGTATCTCGAGTTCCGTAAGTCCAAAAATTGAAAATTTTATACCGTTGGAAACTAGACTCAAAGCACTAAAACTTTCTAAAGGACACCTTTCTCAGACTCCAATTCAATGTCATTCAAATTTTAGCTCAAAGTCACTGTTCTAGACAGGACAGAGCAAAACAGGCTTGTAAATTCAGTGAAGTTTGGAAATTCGGCAAAATTCGTAGAAATGGAATCAGCCTTTGAAATTCATATCACAATTAAAATTCCAAATCTAGTTTCAAATGTAACAAATGGAACTTGATTCGGACCTTTCTACACCAAGATACAACAGTTCTAAGAAAACTGAAGTTTGGAACCTGTTTTATGAAATTCCAGCTCTGACGTACTAGATAGAGTTTCAAAATCTGATTATAACTAGAGCTACACAACTCAAAATTCAGTGAGATTTGCGGCATTGGAAACTAGATTCAAAATACTACAATTCACTAGAAGGAACTATCTTAAAATTCAGTTTGAAAGATAGGCAAAATTGAGCTACAAACTGCAGCTATGACTGTTTCTCGGATGCAAGCTGAGAGGAATTTCAGTCATCTTTTCCGGTTCACTACGGCTCATAGGAAATGAGTTAGGAGGTGCATTTTATACCGACGGAAAGCTCTTGAAGTCTAGTTTCAGATACCACAAATGACACTCGATTTCAACTCTCAGACAGAAAGTTATGACCTAAATGTGAACACTGGTTGGGGTCACCTGATCAGAGAAATTCCAGATTTCTTCCTCACTTTCACTCCACTTAACATAATCAAATGGAAAGCTTTTTGGGAGGTATTCAACACACATAACAACCATCATATATCAAGCACTATTGCACCAAAATAACATCAAAAATTCAAAATTAACAAGAGAGGAACAACCAGTAAATTTCGTCCAGCACACAACTTTCATTCCTCTAGCTTTCTTTCCAACTTTCCAACTCAAACTACACCATATCTCATCAAAGCAAGTAACAAACAAGCAATTAAACACACAAAATCCTCAAGACCTCTACCTATCAAGTCACGTCAAGTCCACTACCTAATGTCAAGGTTCTTGTGAACCCATCAACAACCCAACAACTATCTTGCTATCACTAACTAACTACTAACTTACTACTATGAATTGAAGAGGAAAGTTGAAGGTTTCTTGGATGATTACCTTGTTGCCCAAAAGAAGAGTAAACACTAGGGTTTGAGCTCTTAAATCACCAAAGTTTTCTCCTTGTTCAAGTCACCTTCCAAACTAGAATGAAGAACCAAGATGAGAAGCAAATTTGGGGAGTTTTCTTGGAGGAAAAATGGAGAAAGAGCTGAAATTTTTGTGTAGGAAATGGGGGAAGGGGATCGGCCAAAGCAAGAGGGAGAAGAAGGAGTTTCGGTTGGTAGGTGAGTGATGTGATAGTGTGTAAGAAGGATGGACATAAAGTGCTCTTGGTGCCCCAAAAGTCAACATCTGATTAGTGTGCAGTTAGTGCTCCAAATTGAGCTTAACTTAACTTACTCACATCTAATCCCTCAATTAACTTTTCTTAGTCTACTATTGATCATTCTTAATTCTCCAAGATTATTGCACTCTCGGACTGAGTTTACCTCGAAAAACATGCATGCACTATTTCTCACTAAACGTGCCGTAGAAAAATTAAATTCGCTAACGAAACGTTTTAAAAATATAAAAGAGACATTGTTCCATGCAAATGGATTTAAAACGGATGAAATAAATTATTCAGAGTAAACGGGTGAATAAATAATTAAATAAGCTAATAAAATAAAATAAAAGTTAAGTAAAATAAAATTTCGGGTCCTCACATATAGTATAATTATTAATTATCAAATACTAAAACAAGTACTATGAAAATCAAAATTAATAGTGCCCTATATACTGAAAATGTGCTATTCAATTATTTGATTAATACTACTATCAAAATATGATAAAAACTACCTTCCATACTAATAGTGTTGCAAAATTATGTTGCCTTTGATTGAATTAACAATGATGTAGTTATAATAGATGAATTTTACATGTATATCAGTGTAAAATCATATAAAAATTTTATATTAGTACTATCAAATACTAAAAGAAGTGTTATGAAAGTAGAAAATAGTAATGCCTAATATATCAAAAGGTATAAGCTAATTATTTGACAAATGGTACTGTCACATATAGTAAAAACTATCTTCTATGTAAATAATATTTCAATATTTTATCGTTATTGGTTGTATTAATGATCATGAAATAGTTGTAGAAAACAACTTTTATAAGTATTCTAGTGCCAAAAGTTTTTGAAATATTATTGTAATGTCCAAAAAAATGTTAAAGTGTTAGAATTGTGAAATACTGTAAGAAGTACTACGAAAATTAAAAATAATACTTAATTATATTAATAATCATGAAACTGTTACAAAAGACAAATTGTTGTGTATATTAGTGCCAAGTGTTTAGTCTTTAAAACAATTTAAAAGATGTATAACTTACAGTATTAGTACAATCAAATACTAAAAGAAATGTTATGAAAATAAAGAAATAGTACAATCAAATATAGTATTAATATTGTTAAGTAGTCATAATATTACTACTAAGAATATGAAAATAAGAAATAGTACAATCAAATAGTATTAGTAGTATAATAAGTTATAACATTAACAGTATCAATAAGCATTAAATGATATACTGGGAAAGTATACTTTGGTCAATATAATAAGTGCAAAAAGTATTGAAAGTATTAATATAGTATTATTTTGTTCAATATAATGTTCCTATTGTCAATAAGTTATAGTACTAGTACAATTGGATAGCCAAAGAAGTACCATAAAAGTTAAAAATAGTACTAACCAATATATTATATGTATTGTCAATAGGGTATAGTATAAATACAATCAAATACTAAAAGAAGTTTGCAATTTGACAAAAAAAATACTAGAAGAAGTAATGCAAAAAAAATTTAGATTTGACAGGCACAATTTTACAAAGAAAAAAGTGTGATCAATTCTAAAATGTTTATTTTCTTATGCACTAATTGCCAATCTGTGACAGCCCCACCTTCCCCTAAGGCGAACCAAAGAGGTTAGCAGACTACCTGTCCAACTCTCGCCAGGACAAACGGTGTAGGCGAACACGATCTAAGACGTTTCGGGAAAATAACACGCGCTCACACAAGCCGATATTGCAAAATAGCCAAACGCAAATCAAACCGTCGGTGAATAGTGGGTGCCATGTCATATAACTCGGAACAATATTTCCAAACTAAATAGGACACTTAAACAGGGCTAAACAGTGTTATACACATACGTTTGTAAATTTACAAAACAAAAGGGGAATAATTAGATCAAAATTGTGACGACCCCACCTCCCCCTAAGGCGTACCAAAGGGTTCGGCGGACCGCCTGCCCAGCTCTCGCCAGGACTCACTCACTATCTCAATCGAGTCATGTACACACATCCATGAACCATAAATAATATCCGCAATTCAAGCTTATAATTTACATTGATAGAAATCGAGGTACAAAGCCTCAATACACCAAACTAGTTCAAAACATATACAATCCAAGTACAACATGTTCCATTCGAGGAATAGCGCGAGTACAAGACCAAAAGTCAAAAGTCAAAACAAAAGGCTACGCTAGTCTTTTACAAGTCTCACGCATCACTCGTGCCCCCTGTAAGGAAAACAAATAGCGTGGTGTGAGCTAAAAGCCCAGTGAGGTTCCAAATAGCAAATTGACCATTATTTATAAGTACTAGTTTTCGATATAGCAAAGTAACGAGCATGAAGAGTTCATAAAAGTAAGCAATAACACTTCAAGTAGCAATCTCAAAATGAGCGAGTGTAAAAGTTTTCAGAAGAAACAATAATCCAATAAACAATAATCATTCCAAAGCATAAGGATACGGATGGCTCTCAGGAGCCAACTTCCATTCATCATCAGGGCTTGATCACATAGTAGTTGACACTCCGTCAACTTTCAAGTAAAGGAGCCAATCCAGTAGAACACCACTTACACTACTCTCCGTCCACCATTCACACCCCCTACTGGGCCCAAAATCCTCAATAAACACGGGTGGTAATACTCGAGTATACCAATTAGTCGAGGAGATATCACTCCACTCGACAAAGCAAGAGACCCAGGGCTCGTTACTCAACCGACCAAGCCCCTGCCGGCTCGACTAGAGTAACTTGCCACAGGGTTTCTGGAATTCCAGGAAGTGCGCGCATCATAACAAGTATGTCAAGTCAATTGCAACAATAAACAAGTATATATCATGTAAGGGCAAGTGCGATAAAGTACACTCTTGCCCTAACAATTCACGCATGTGGCATGTAATCATATTGGCACGTATCAAGTACAAGTATCAAGTTCAATTCAGTATTTGAAAGCACTCACCAAAAGATATAGTGCTTTTACTGGTCACTTTCAGGTTATACTCCGAGTTCGGAGTCCAAATCTGCGATAAAACTCAATTTGAGAACTTTGAAACATGACTAGAGTTCGAAACTTAGACGTTTCGTTCAATAAGAATCAAGAAATTGAAATTCACTCGGACAGTAGTCGTGAAACACTTGCTCGCCTTTTTAAACAGTAAAACTTTGTAATATTTATACTTGAAATTGTCTTGCGAGTTGAAAGTACAAGGAAAACATACTTCGAGCAATCATTATTTCATTTTTCAAGGGTACAAGTTCGTCCAAGTCCTAACGTATAACACTCAAGAAACATAGTGGCCAAGGTTCTCGCTAGTTCAAGTAATAAGTACTTAACCTTCACTCAAGTCGCTAATATAGTTTTCTAGTCCTCGAGTAAAAATTCGGGCAACATGCCCTTTGTGTTTACCTAATTTTCCAGCCTTTTAGGCTTCATTGTTTTTCTCAAACACAACCCAACATTATACATATCAGCAATTCATGTCAAGAGCCAATCCATAGGCTCACAATATCATAATAACAAGAATCGTATTAAGTACAAGTGCAGAAATTCAATTTAGTTCAAAACAGATTTGACGTACAAATGCGGAAATAACATATCCGAGGCTACGCTTATTGGATTAAAACGAAACCTATGCCGTTTTGAAGCTAAGACACAGAGCTACAATATTTATGAAGGTCACTTAGTCCAGTTCCTAATGTAACTTAGTGAAATTCTCGAATTACTAAACCAGAAACCAATTCGTCGGCTGTTTAAACGTAGAACACTGTAATGAACATAACTCAGTGTACACAAGTCCGAATTAGGTGTTCTTAGATGCATTTTAAAGCCAATGCAGAATACTACAACTTTCATGTTTTGACAAAAAGCTAAATCAGAAGGGATCCTAGTCAAAAAACGTGATAAACTGGACTTAACTGATCACACGGACTGCTTAGGAAATACTTAAAACAGTAAGGGTATTTTGGACTTTTCACATCCTACGTTACTCCGATTGAGCTGAAATTTTGTAGGCACCAATAAAATACTATTCTCTACAACGTTTCTTCTTTGACCTAAGGCCAATTCAGCCTCTATCATACAGATACAAATTCGGACAGAATGTTGAGCAAAAATTCCAGATTCTGAAATTTTGAGTTTCTAATGCAACTTTCCTTAATTTCTTGGTCCAATCACTACCAAAACACCTTATACAACCTCAATTGCAACATATAAGCATTATACAACAATTTGGGCAGAATTTCCACAAGCCCTAGTTCATCAAATAAATTGGGGAAAAACCTCTAAAACATGCTAATCATCCATGATTCCACCACTATAATCAAACTACTAAACTTAATTTAACAAAATTGAAAGCAAAACTTAGAGAGATAAGCTCTCTTACCTTGAATAGAGGTCACAAAGAGTAGCCCATGCTTCCTCCTTCCAAAAACTTACCACAAATCACCACCTAGTCACTCAAGAACAAGTTTAATCGGTTTACTTTGTTTATTTTCTCACTAAGTTGTTGGATTTGAAGATGAAATGAAGAAATTTCTCTCTTGTTCTTCCCCTCTCTCTCTCTCGGCTCCTTGGCAGAAATATGAAGAGAAATGGAGCTTAGTTGCCTTATAATAAAGCAAGAGGATTAGGACTAATGGTGTCCACAAATTGGGCAAACACTTGGACTAATCTTGGCCACAAAATTTTCTCTTTCTTTCCCCTTGCATATGAACCACAATTTCGGTCAAGCTTGCTGCCAAGAGAGAAGATATTTTGCTCAAGTTCAATAAATTTGTTTGGTAAGCAAAAATGGTGGTCAAGTGGTGCGTTCAAACGGTAGTGCGCGGGACCCGCCGGTTCGCGCCGTTTTTCTTAAAACTCACGTACTAGGGTTTTTACTTCCCATTCACTAACCTTATATCATTGATACTACTCACATATTATTTCTCACTTAAAAGTCACTTTTAATCACCCAATTTGGTCCTTGCTCCGTACCGAATATTCATCCGGCGGAAAATCGCGAAAACCCTAATTTTGCTCCAAACTTGAAACCGAAGAATAAAACCCTACTTTCTAGATTCGTTTGCACTTATTATGGAATAATTGGATAGTAGGGCTTTAATAAATGATAATTTTCAACTAAAAGGAAAATTTTTAAGAAAACGTGAGGAATTTTTCCAATTCCAGTAATTAAAATTAGGGTTTCAATTAAAATAGGAGAGATTTAGGAAAACCGGTTAGTCACAAGTAAACTAGGATTTTTGACTAAAAAATTAGGGTTTCTAGTCTTTTAAAACAAAATAAGGTTTTAAATCAAACCCCAAAGAAATACACTTTAATATTTTCTTCACAAACAACCTCCTAATATTCGGGATGTTACAATCTCCCCTCCTTAAAAGAATTTCGTCCTCGAAATTCATACATGCACTTCGAATAACGCAGGGTATTTTCCTTATATATTCGTTTCCGGCTCTCAGGTCGCACTATAGCCAAAACTTTGTTAAACAATAGAAATTACGAATCGTACCTTCTACTATCTCTGTTGGTTCAGGTACTGCCTGTTGGTTCAAGGCATACGCTCTAGCCGGCACTCTTGGCTTAGTTCCTCCTACACTTGCTTGTTCAGGGTTTAGGCGTGATCTATGGGGACAGGTTGCAAGCTGGTGCTCGGTGCTACCACACCATAAACATTTTCCCGCTTTTCGCCAACAATCACTCTCCACATGATTGGCCTTCCCACAGTACCCACAAGATACTTGAGGGGCTGAGGTCTGACCTCCTTGTGAGGTACCTCTTGCTTGGCCCCAGCCACGCGAAGCTCCTCTTGGAGTACTTTCCTTAACCGTCCTTGAAATTTTCTCACTACCATCTTCTCGACCTAACTTAGAAGGTGGCATATCTAAATCACTTTGTCCTTGCCTTTGACTTCCACCAGGCGCACCTCTCCTTTTTGCATGGAAAGCTCTCACTTGTGCCCTAGCAGTCTCTATCCTCAAGGCTTTCTCCAGAACCTCTGTGAATGTATTAATTTGGACCGCCGCTAAGGTTTCTTGTAACTCCACGTTCAGTCCTTGTATGAACCTCCGTACTTTTCTTTGTTCCGTAGCTATCAGTTCGGGAGCAAATTTGGACAACTTTGTAAACTGAGTCTCATACTTAGTTACACTCAACATCCCCTGACGGAGTTTAATGAATTCGTCCTCTCTCTTCTCCTGGACGATGGGTGGAAGGTATTTTTCGTTGAAGTCCCGTACAAAGTTTAGCCAAGTCCATGCAGTTCCTTCTCTCTCCCACTTGGCCCTCACTACATTCCACCAGGCCCTAGCTGGCCCCTCGAACTGAAATACAGCGAATTGGACTTGTCTCTCCTCCGTATAGTTTAGGGCAGCAAAAATATTTATCATGGCCTCCAGCCATTTCTCAGCCTCATACGGATCTGGCCCTCCTAAAAACTTGGGTGGGGAGAACTTTTGGAATCTCTCCAAAGCTCTATCCTGCCCCATATCGGGGTCCCGAGGTTGGTTTACAGGGGTTTGACCTTGTTGTTCCACTAAACGGGCCAGAATATTAGTCATTTGCTGGATGGCAGTTGCCACTTGATCTCCCCCTGTAGCTTGGGGTTCAGGTTGTGGCTCAACCGTTGCCTCTCTTTCCTCTCTCGATTCTCGTATCGGTTCCTGGGTTTGTCTACCCCCACGGCTACAACTAGGACCGCGTCCTCGATTAGTTCCCCTAGCTTGACTTCTTCTACCCTCCATGGTTCGTAGCGAATCAATTATAACAATATAACCAACTAATCAATAATAGAATATAGCCACTAAGTAACTATATAAATATCAACAGCACAAAACAGAATAATGCAAATCATAAACCCCTCTAAATCATAAAACAAGGCAATACAACACATTCGATCAAAACAAGTCACATAGCTTATAGAGCATTAACCCTAGGTATCGCTCAGGCACTACACTTAATCAAGGCTCGAAACACGTGAATAAGAAGGATCCCAAATCCCATGAATATTTTCATTATTTTTCAAGTCCAGACTACTCGCATTCCCTGTGCCTTTGTTTTCACCATCCAAACTTATCCGAATATTACACAAGATCTCAACTGATCGTAAAGATGTCACTCTTTGGTATTCGGGGACAAGTATCCGAAAATATGATAATTCACCACTCAAGCTGGCCAGGCTCAAGAGCAAATCACCCGTATTAGAGATTTCTACCCAACATACATATCTAAGGTTCCCAACAATAGACAATTGTTCCATACTTAACAAGTCAATCCCCACAGTTCGAGAACCCTCTCCCGACACGAGCTCAATAGGAGCTCTGATACCATCTGTGACGACCCCACCCCCCCTAAGGCGTACCAAAGGGTTCGGCGGACCGCCTGCCCAGCTCTCGCCAGGACTCACTCACTATCTCAATCGAGTCATGTACACACATCCATGAACCATAAATAATATCCGCAATTCAAGCTTATAATTTACATTGATAGAAATCGAGGTACAAAGCCTCAATACACCAAACTAGTTCAAAACATATACAATCCAAGTACAACATGTTCCATTCGAGGAATAGCGCGAGTACAAGACCAAAAGTCAAAAGTCAAAACAAAAGGTTACGCTAGTCTTTTACAAGTCTCACGCGTCACTCGTACCCCCTGTAAGGAAAACAAATAGCGTGGTGTGAGCTAAAAGCCCAGTGAGGTTCCAAATAGCAAATTGACCATTATTTATAAGTACTAGTTTTCGATATAGCAAAGTAACGAGCATGAAGAGTTCATAAAAGTAAGCAATAACACTTCAAGTAGCAATCTCAAAATGAGCGAGTGTAAAAGTTTTCAGAAGAAACAATAATCCAATAAACAATAATCATTCCAAAGCATAAGGATACGGATGGCTCTCAGGAGCCAACTTCCATTCATCATCAGGGCTTGATCACATAGTAGTTGACACTCCGTCAACTTTCAAGTAAAGGAGCCAATCCAGTAGAACACCACTTACACTACTCTCCGTCCACCATTCACACCCCCTACTGGGCCCAAAATCCTCAATAAACACGGGTGGTAATACTCGAGTATACCAATTAGTCGAGGAGATATCACTCCACTCGACAAAGCAAGAGACCCAGGGCTCGTTACTCAACCGACCAAGCCCCTGCCGGCTCGACTAGAGTAACTTGCCACAGGGTTTCTGGAATTCCAGGAAGTGCGCGCATCATAACAAGTATGTCAAGTCAATTGCAACAATAAACAAGTATATATCATGTAAGGGCAAGTGCGATAAAGTACACTCTTGCCCTAACAATTCACGCATGTGGCATGTAATCATATTGGCACGTATCAAGTACAAGTATCAAGTTCAATTCAGTATTTGAAAGCACTCACCAAAAGATATAGTGCTTTTACTGGTCACTTTCAGGTTATACTCCGAGTTCGGAGTCCAAATCTGCGATAAAACTCAATTTGAGAACTTTGAAACATGACTAGAGTTCGAAACTTAGACGTTTCGTTCAATAAGAATCAAGAAATTGAAATTCACTCGGACAGTAGTCGTGAAACACTTGCTCGCCTTTTTAAACAGTAAAACTTTGTAATATTTATACTTGAAATTGTCTTGCGAGTTGAAAGTACAAGGAAAACATACTTCGAGCAATCATTATTTCATTTTTCAAGGGTACAAGTTCGTCCAAGTCCTAACGTATAACACTCAAGAAACATAGTGGCCAAGGTTCTCGCTAGTTCAAGTAATAAGTACTTAACCTTCACTCAAGTCGCTAATATAGTTTTCTAGTCCTCGAGTAAAAATTCGGGCAACATGCCCTTTGTGTTTACCTAATTTTCCAGCCTTTTAGGCTTCATTGTTTTTCTCAAACACAACCCAACATTATACATATCAGCAATTCATGTCAAGAGCCAATCCATAGGCTCACAATATCATAATAACAAGAATCGTATTAAGTACAAGTGCAGAAATTCAATTTAGTTCAAAACAGATTTGACGTACAAATGCGGAAATAACATATCCGAGGCTACGCTTATTGGATTAAAACGAAACCTATGCCGTTTTGAAGCTAAGACACAGAGCTACAATATTTATGAAGGTCACTTAGTCCAGTTCCTAATGTAACTTAGTGAAATTCTCGAATTACTAAACCAGAAACCAATTCGTCGGCTGTTTAAACGTAGAACACTGTAATGAACATAACTCAGTGTACACAAGTCCGAATTAGGTGTTCTTAGATGCATTTTAAAGCCAATGCAGAATACTACAACTTTGATGTTTTGACAAAAAGCTAAATCAGAAGGGATCCTAGTCAAAAAACGTGATAAACTGGACTTAACTGATCACACGGACTGCTTAGGAAATACTTAAAACAGTAAGGGTATTTTGGACTTTTCACATCCTACGTTACTCCGATTGAGCTGAAATTTTGTAGGCACCAATAAAATACTATTCTCTACAACGTTTCTTCTTTGACCTAAGGCCAATTCAGCCTCTATCATACAGATACAAATTCGGACAGAATGTTGAGCAAAAATTCCAGATTCTGAAATTTTGAGTTTCTAATGCAACTTTCCTTAATTTCTTGGTCCAATCACTACCAAAACACCTTATACAACCTCAATTGCAACATATAAGCATTATACAACAATTTGGGCAGAATTTCCACAAGCCCTAGTTCATCAAATAAATTGGGGAAAAACCTCTAAAACATGCTAATCATCCATGATTCCACCACTATAATCAAACTACTAAACTTAATTTAACAAAATTGAAAGCAAAACTTAGAGAGATAAGCTCTCTTACCTTGAATAGAGGTCACAAAGAGTAGCCCATGCTTCCTCCTTCCAAAAACTTACCACAAATCACCACCTAGTCACTCAAGAACAAGTTTAATCGGTTTACTTTGTTTATTTTCTCACTAAGTTGTTGGATTTGAAGATGAAATGAAGAAATTTCTCTCTTGTTCTTCCCCTCTCTCTCTCTCGGCTCCTTGGCAGAAATATGAAGAGAAATGGAGCTTAGTTGCCTTATAATAAAGCAAGAGGATTAGGACTAATGGTGTCCACAAATTGGGCAAACACTTGGACTAATCTTGGCCACAAAATTTTCTCTTTCTTTCCCCTTGCATATGAACCACAATTTCGGTCAAGCTTGCTGCCAAGAGAGAAGATATTTTGCTCAAGTTCAATAAATTTGTTTGGTAAGCAAAAATGGTGGTCAAGTGGTGCGTTCAAACGGTAGTGCGCGGGACCCGCCGGTTCGCGCCGTTTTTCTTAAAACTCACGTACTAGGGTTTTTACTTCCCATTCACTAACCTTATATCATTGATACTACTCACATATTATTTCTCACTTAAAAGTCACTTTTAATCACCCAATTTGGTCCTTGCTCCGTACCGAATATTCATCCGGCGGAAAATCGCGAAAACCCTAATTTTGCTCCAAACTTGAAACCGAAGAATAAAACCCTACTTTCTAGATTCGTTTGCACTTATTATGGAATAATTGGATAGTAGGGCTTTAATAAATGATAATTTTCAACTAAAAGGAAAATTTTTAAGAAAACGTGAGGAATTTTTCCAATTCCAGTAATTAAAATTAGGGTTTCAATTAAAATAGGAGAGATTTAGGAAAACCGGTTAGTCACAAGTAAACTAGGATTTTTGACTAAAAAATTAGGGTTTCTAGTCTTTTAAAACAAAATAAGGTTTTAAATCAAACCCCAAAGAAATACACTTTAATATTTTCTTCACAAACAACCTCCTAATATTCGGGATGTTACAATCTCCCCTCCTTAAAAGAATTTCGTCCTCGAAATTCATACATGCACTTCGAATAACGCAGGGTATTTTCCTTATATATTCGTTTCCGGCTCTCAGGTCGCACTATAGCCAAAACTTTGTTAAACAATAGAAATTACGAATCGTACCTTCTACTATCTCTGTTGGTTCAGGTACTGCCTGTTGGTTCAAGGCATACGCTCTAGCCGGCACTCTTGGCTTAGTTCCTCCTACACTTGCTTGTTCAGGGTTTAGGCGTGATCTATGGGGACAGGTTGCAAGCTGGTGCTCGGTGCTACCACACCATAAACATTTTCCCGCTTTTCGCCAACAATCACTCTCCACATGATTGGCCTTCCCACAGTACCCACAAGATACTTGAGGGGCTGAGGTCTGACCTCCTTGTGAGGTACCTCTTGCTTGGCCCCAGCCACGCGAAGCTCCTCTTGGAGTACTTTCCTTAACCGTCCTTGAAATTTTCTCACTACCATCTTCTCGACCTAACTTAGAAGGTGGCATATCTAAATCACTTTGTCCTTGCCTTTGACTTCCACCAGGCGCACCTCTCCTTTTTGCATGGAAAGCTCTCACTTGTGCCCTAGCAGTCTCTATCCTCAAGGCTTTCTCCAGAACCTCTGTGAATGTATTAATTTGGACCGCCGCTAAGGTTTCTTGTAACTCCACGTTCAGTCCTTGTATGAACCTCCGTACTTTTCTTTGTTCCGTAGCTATCAGTTCGGGAGCAAATTTGGACAACTTTGTAAACTGAGTCTCATACTTAGTTACACTCAACATCCCCTGACGGAGTTTAATGAATTCGTCCTCTCTCTTCTCCTGGACGATGGGTGGAAGGTATTTTTCGTTGAAGTCCCGTACAAAGTTTAGCCAAGTCCATGCAGTTCCTTCTCTCTCCCACTTGGCCCTCACTACATTCCACCAGGCCCTAGCTGGCCCCTCGAACTGAAATACAGCGAATTGGACTTGTCTCTCCTCCGTATAGTTTAGGGCAGCAAAAATATTTATCATGGCCTCCAGCCATTTCTCAGCCTCATACGGATCTGGCCCTCCTAAAAACTTGGGTGGGGAGAACTTTTGGAATCTCTCCAAAGCTCTATCCTGCCCCATATCGGGGTCCCGAGGTTGGTTTACAGGGGTTTGACCTTGTTGTTCCACTAAACGGGCCAGAATATTAGTCATTTGCTGGATGGCAGTTGCCACTTGATCTCCCCCTGTAGCTTGGGGTTCAGGTTGTGGCTCAACCGTTGCCTCTCTTTCCTCTCTCGATTCTCGTATCGGTTCCTGGGTTTGTCTACCCCCACGGCTACAACTAGGACCGCGTCCTCGATTAGTTCCCCTAGCTTGACTTCTTCTACCCTCCATGGTTCGTAGCGAATCAATTATAACAATATAACCAACTAATCAATAATAGAATATAGCCACTAAGTAACTATATAAATATCAACAGCACAAAACAGAATAATGCAAATCATAAACCCCTCTAAATCATAAAACAAGGCAATACAACACATTCGATCAAAACAAGTCACATAGCTTATAGAGCATTAACCCTAGGTATCGCTCAGGCACTACACTTAATCAAGGCTCGAAACACGTGAATAAGAAGGATCCCAAATCCCATGAATATTTTCATTATTTTTCAAGTCCAGACTACTCGCATTCCCTGTGCCTTTGTTTTCACCATCCAAACTTATCCGAATATTACACAAGATCTCAACTGATCGTAAAGATGTCACTCTTTGGTATTCGGGGACAAGTATCCGAAAATATGATAATTCACCACTCAAGCTGGCCAGGCTCAAGAGCAAATCACCCGTATTAGAGATTTCTACCCAACATACATATCTAAGGTTCCCAACAATAGACAATTGTTCCATACTTAACAAGTCAATCCCCACAGTTCGAGAACCCTCTCCCGACACGAGCTCAATAGGAGCTCTGATACCATCTGTGACGACCCCACCCCCCCTAAGGCGTACCAAAGGGTTCGGCGGACCGCCTGCCCAGCTCTCGCCAGGACTCACTCACTATCTCAATCGAGTCATGTACACACATCCATGAACCATAAATAATATCCGCAATTCAAGCTTATAATTTACATTGATAGAAATCGAGGTACAAAGCCTCAATACACCAAACTAGTTCAAAACATATACAATCCAAGTACAACATGTTCCATTCGAGGAATAGCGCGAGTACAAGACCAAAAGTCAAAAGTCAAAACAAAAGGTTACGCTAGTCTTTTACAAGTCTCACGCGTCACTCGTACCCCCTGTAAGGAAAACAAATAGCGTGGTGTGAGCTAAAAGCCCAGTGAGGTTCCAAATAGCAAATTGACCATTATTTATAAGTACTAGTTTTCGATATAGCAAAGTAACGAGCATGAAGAGTTCATAAAAGTAAGCAATAACACTTCAAGTAGCAATCTCAAAATGAGCGAGTGTAAAAGTTTTCAGAAGAAACAATAATCCAATAAACAATAATCATTCCAAAGCATAAGGATACGGATGGCTCTCAGGAGCCAACTTCCATTCATCATCAGGGCTTGATCACATAGTAGTTGACACTCCGTCAACTTTCAAGTAAAGGAGCCAATCCAGTAGAACACCACTTACACTACTCTCCGTCCACCATTCACACCCCCTACTGGGCCCAAAATCCTCAATAAACACGGGTGGTAATACTCGAGTATACCAATTAGTCGAGGAGATATCACTCCACTCGACAAAGCAAGAGACCCAGGGCTCGTTACTCAACCGACCAAGCCCCTGCCGGCTCGACTAGAGTAACTTGCCACAGGGTTTCTGGAATTCCAGGAAGTGCGCGCATCATAACAAGTATGTCAAGTCAATTGCAACAATAAACAAGTATATATCATGTAAGGGCAAGTGCGATAAAGTACACTCTTGCCCTAACAATTCACGCATGTGGCATGTAATCATATTGGCACGTATCAAGTACAAGTATCAAGTTCAATTCAGTATTTGAAAGCACTCACCAAAAGATATAGTGCTTTTACTGGTCACTTTCAGGTTATACTCCGAGTTCGGAGTCCAAATCTGCGATAAAACTCAATTTGAGAACTTTGAAACATGACTAGAGTTCGAAACTTAGACGTTTCGTTCAATAAGAATCAAGAAATTGAAATTCACTCGGACAGTAGTCGTGAAACACTTGCTCGCCTTTTTAAACAGTAAAACTTTGTAATATTTATACTTGAAATTGTCTTGCGAGTTGAAAGTACAAGGAAAACATACTTCGAGCAATCATTATTTCATTTTTCAAGGGTACAAGTTCGTCCAAGTCCTAACGTATAACACTCAAGAAACATAGTGGCCAAGGTTCTCGCTAGTTCAAGTAATAAGTACTTAACCTTCACTCAAGTCGCTAATATAGTTTTCTAGTCCTCGAGTAAAAATTCGGGCAGCATGCCCTTTGTGTTTACCTAATTTTCCAGCCTTTTAGGCTTCATTGTTTTTCTCAAACACAACCCAACATTATACATATCAGCAATTCATGTCAAGAGCCGTTCCATAGGCTCACAATATCATAATAACAAGAATCGTATTAAGTACAAGTGCAGAAATTCAATTTAGTTCAAAACAGATTTGACGTACAAATGCGGAAATAACATATCTGAGGCTACGCTTATCGGATTAAAACAAAACCTATGCCGTTTCGAAGCTAAGACACAGAGCTACAATATTTATGAAGGTCACTTAGTCCAGTTCCTAATGTAACTTAGTGAAATTCTCGAATTACTAAACCAGAAACCAATTCATCGGCTGTTTAAACGTAGAACACTGTAATGAACATAACTCAGTGTACACAAGTCCAAATTAGGTGTTCTTAGATGCATTTTAAAGCCAATGCAGAATAATACAACTTTCATGTTTTGACAAAAAGCTAAATCAGAAGGGATCCTTGTAAAAAAATGTGATAAACTGGACTTAACTGATCACACGGACTGCTTAGGAAATACTTAAAACAGTAAGGGTATTTTGGACTTTTCACATCCTACGTTACTCCGATTGAGCTGAAATTTTTTAGGAACCTATAAAATACTATTCTCTACAACATTTCTTCTTTGACCTAAGGCCAATTCAGCCTCTATCATACAGATACAAATTCGGACAGAATGTTGAGCAAAAATTCCAGATTCTGAAATTTTGAGTTTCTAATGCAACTTTCCTTAATTTCTTGGTTCAATCACTACCAAAACACCTTATACAACCTCAATTGCAACATATAAGCATTATACAACAATTTGGGCAGAATTTCCACAAGCCCTAGTTCATCAAATAAATTGGGGAAAAACCTCTAAAACATGCTAATCATCCATGATTCCAGCACTATAATCAAACTACTAAACTTAATTTAACAAAATTGAAAGCAAAACTTAGAGAGATAAGCTCTCTTACCTTGAATAGAGGTCACAAAGAGTAGCCCAAGCTTCCTCCTTCCAAAATCTTACCACAAATCACCACCTAGTCACTCAAGAACAAGTTTAATCGGTTTACTTTGTTTATTTTCTCACTAAGTTGTTGGATTTGAAGATGAAATGAAGAAATTTCTCTCTTGTTCTTCCCCTCTCTCTCTCTCGGCTCCTTGGCAGAAATATGAAGAGAAATGGAGCTTAGTTGCCTTATAATAAAGCAAGAGGATTAGGACTAATGGTGTCCACAAATTGGGCAAACACTTGGACTAATCTTGGCCACAAAATTTTCTCTTTCTTTCCCCTTGCATATGAACCACAATTTCGGTCAAGCTTGCTGCCAAGAGAGAAGATATTTTGCTCAAGTTCAATAAATTTGTTTGGTAAGCAAAAATGGTGGTCAAGTGGTGCGTTCAAACGGTAGTGCGCGGGACCCGCCGGTTCGCGCCGTTTTTCTTAAAACTCACGTACTAGGGTTTTTACTTCCCATTCACTAACCTTATATCATTGATACTACTCACATATTATTTCTCACTTAAA
Organism: Coffea arabica; assembly: GCF_036785885.1. Lineage (NCBI taxonomy): Eukaryota > Viridiplantae > Streptophyta > Magnoliopsida > Gentianales > Rubiaceae > Coffea > Coffea arabica. Next base: position 30,250,494 of record NC_092320.1, on the reverse strand, counting down.
AGTCACTTTTAATCACCCAATTTGGTCCTTGCTCCGTACCGAATATTCATCCGGCGGAAAATCGCGAAAACCCTAATTTTGCTCCAAACTTGAAACCGAAGAATAAAACCCTACTTTCTAGATTCGTTTGCACTTATTATGGAATAATTGGATAGTAGGGCTTTAATAAATGATAATTTTCAACTAAAAGGAAAATTTTTAAGAAAACGTGAGGAATTTTTCCAATTCCAGTAATTAAAATTAGGGTTTCAATTAAAATAGGAGAGATTTAGGAAAACCGGTTAGTCACAAGTAAACTAGGGTTTTTGACTAAAAAATTAGGGTTTCTAGTCTTTTAAAACAAAATAAGGTTTTAAATCAAACCCCAAAGAAATACACTTTAATATTTTCTTCACAAACAACCTCCTAATATTCGGGATGTTACAAAAATACATTTAGAGTTTTGCCCAAAAGGAGCTATTCAAATTACATTCACATAAGCTCAACTCAGCAACCAACATTCATAGCCTTTCCAAAAGTATTCAAATTCCTGTAAGGAAAACAAAAGGAATAGAGTGAGCTTACGCCCAGTGAGATACTACCACTCAAGCAACGAAGATCATATAAGCAGATAGCATTTCATTCCAATTCATCTAATAAAAGTAAGCCAAGAGTACACATCAATAGAATTGATAAAAGGATACAGACGGCTCTCAAGAGCCCCTTTCCTTGCTTGTATACTTGATCGGATTTCATTGATCCTCCGTCAATGTTTACGAGTAACCAACCGTAGGCTCCACTTTACTTCCATTCCTTCCACCCAACATACCCCTACCGGGCCCGAACTCTATACAGTAGAAATTTGATAATACTCAAGTATACCGGAATCGAGAGTCTCATACAACAAGATTGCATATAACAGTCCTCATGGCTCGTCAATTTTCACGACCAAACCCTTGCCGGCTCGATTCAATTGACCACCAATAGAGTTGAGCTCAGTGATAACAGTAAGGCCGTTGGATACTCGTCCATACGACAGCAATTCAAGTATTTGCATGTATCATTCAATTTCACGGTAAACAGTCATATATAATATAAAAGGGGTGGGAGCGATCAAGTACACCCTCACTTTAATCAGTTTCAACAGTGCAAATAAGCATTCAAGGCATCAAGTTCAAATATAACAAAGCCACATAGTAACAATCAAGTGAGTAGTACACTCACCAAGCAAGCAAGTGGAATTTCATAAACTTCCGCCAAAAGAGCGTCTTTAATCACCGTCACGCCCTAAAATATTCAAATAAGCACAATAAGACTCGATTACAAGTCATAAACCAATTCCACATACTACCAAAAATAAGGCTTCATTAGAACGTATAAGTACTAAAGTAGGCTAGGGAAAGTCCGGAAATGAGAGTTAAACTCTAAGACCTCAAAACAGTTTTGACGTCATTAAGCATATTGGACACAACCGGCACTACGATTATCAGATGGATGTACAAGATACACCATTTTGAAGTTAACAGGAAGGTATACAATGTTGAAGAAGACCACTCAGTCCATTTTACAATGTTTCTAGGTCAAATTTTCCAAAACAACCCCAGATTTTCCAATTTGAAGTTTACTGTGGTAGTCCAGATTCATTCGGTCATATCTCAGCATATACAACTCCAATTCAAGTGATTCCCAATCCATTTGAAAGATAAGACACAAGGCTATAAGTCTTAAGAAGACATAAACAACCAAATCAGTAGCATTCCTGGTCAAAACAATGAATTACAGAAGCTGATTAGCATGTTCGAGTAAAAACAGGGCAGCAGGGGTATTTCAGTCTTTTCACAGGTTACGTTGCTCCAATTGGCCTGAAATTTTGGAGGCAACTATAAAATATCATTGCCTACAACTTTTGACATTTTAATCCAAGGCTAATTCGGCCTCTAACTAGGTCCAACAGTGCGGGGCAGAATGGTGAAAAATTGGAACCCTAATCCGGAAATTTCGGTTCAAAGCGGAAATTTTCCGCAAATAGCTACAATTTACACACCAAAGCTTCATTCTAAACCATTCTCAACCATCATCCATGGCCCCACAATATTAATCATATGAAAACAGAAAAATCCCAAATAAATATAAAACTTCACCAATTTCAACCAAAAGTCACAAAATAACACCAAAACATTATCTCTTTAACTCACATAAGGTACCAATTAGACATTATTAGCATCAAGGGGAGGTTCCTTGGTCACATACCTTGCAAACCCAAGAAAATACCCAATTTAGCACCTTACTCCTCCAAACCACTTCACAACCAAGTTTAATACCACTAAACTAAGAGGTTTTATGGAGTAATTTGAAGATTAACCGGTTGGAATGAAAGATTAAGCAAGATTAGAAGTAAGAAATTGAAGAGGTTTTTCTTGTTTTCTCTCTAGAGAGAGCCGGCCATGAGCTTGAATTTTTGAGGGATTTTTGGGTCAATTTTTGATTTATTTGGTAAAGTAATGAATAGTGATCAAAAAGTAAAACTAGTTCTCCAAGTGACACTTGTCACTCTAATTAATACATGGTTATCCTTTTGTCTCTCCACTCTCATCCATATACCAACCTCTAATTATCTCTTAGTACCTAGTAAATTAATCCCAATATCCCAAACTTAACCTAACTGGCCGAATTTTACCGAACTTTCCGCACTAGCGGGTCCCACGTCCGATATACGTTCTTAATTTCTCAAAATCTAACCGATACTAGAAAAATCATCTAAAAACTATATTTACTCATAAAAATTATTTAGAAAAATTTTTCCTAATAAAGAAAATGCATAAAAGGTGTGCAAATAAATAAAATAAGGCCTAGAAATTGAGAAATTTACGGGTTCTCACACTCTCTCCCCCTTAAAAGAATTTCGTCCTTGAAATTTCTCACCTTGATTTACAAACAGTTCAGGGTATTCCTTTTGCATTTCTTCTTCCACCTTCCAGGTAGCCTCTTCTATCCTATGATTTCTCCACTTTTTCCGAGCGGAGCGAAAACAACTGCGACTAACTCCGGATCGTGGGTTGGATAGTTTTTGTTCGTGGGGTTTCAATTTCTTAGAGGCAAAAGATATCACATTCTGGCTTTTGCGTCAACACACACCCTAAACCTTCTCTCCTACCCAAACGCGGCAATCCTTACAAACCATACCAGTGCTCAAACGATGTTTTCCCATAGGAGTACTATTTTCAGGTCGTAGGGTAGACGAGCAGGTTTTGTATCTATTCCGTACATAAAATTGGGGTTGACAAATGAATGAGTAACACCGGGATCTACTAAGATTTTCGCAAATTGGTGAAATACCGAAATCGTACCTGTGACAGCCCCACCTCCCCCTAAGGCGAACCAAAGGGTTCGGCGGACCGCCTGCCCAGCTCTAGCCGGGATTCAGTCGATCACTACAATTCTCAAATAAATTACAAAATAAATCCCAAATATACATAAAAAGTTCCACAATTTACATGTCATAAGCGAAGCGAAAACAATGCCCAACTATACATAAAATGATTCCAAATCCAAATTGTACAAGATATATGCCATCCAGTCACGTAAATAAGTACTACAAGCTTTCCTTTGCCACGAGTCCTGTGGAGGGGAATAAAATATTTTTGAGGTGAGCTAAAAGCTCAGTGAGTAATCAGCAAAATCAGTACTCAAATATATTTCAAGATAATGCGCTTCGATGATGTCATGAGTCAAAGATCAAATGTACGTTTATTGCTCTCGTGAGCCAGTGAAATCACGGCACTTAAACACCCAACGCTCAAATAAATTACTTAACGTTAAACAATAAGGGGGAGCAACGTTGGTGCTCCAGATCATGTCACGAACTCAAGAAAGTGGTGGAGACGTTGGCTCCAGGTAAATAGTAGAGGTGACGTTGGTGTTCAGCACAAGACTCCCCAAGAACTCATTTAAGCTAAATCATTTAATGGACTCACATGCCGGCATATATGACATGCAAACGAGTAAATAATGCAAGAAACACTTCGTAAGTAACTTTGGAAACAGTTTAGGGTCACTCACCTCCACGGCTCAGAAACCATCTATCATATATCATTACCTTGCCCGAGTCTAAGCCCTAAATCACAACTCAAAGCAATCATACATTTTCAAAGTTCGGACAGCATTTTCCCATAAATACTTCATTTCCAACCTACAAGCAACACCAATTCATCTCAAATCAACCACATACACATCATAAACTATTAAATACACCTTTCGGCACAATATCTATAACTGAAGTTACCCTTATCGGATTGAAACAAATATTATGGCGTTTCGAAGCCAAAATATAAACCTACATTTCTTATGAAGATCTCCAAAGCTAAATCATGCAATTTCATGATAAAAAATGGAAATTTCCACGAAAACAGAAATGTGGGTGATGAACAGGGTTCATGGACAGTCAAGGGTATTTTGGTCATTTCACATGCTACAGTACTCAGATTGCACTAAAATTTTGTAGACAACTAGTTAACACCATTTGCTACAACTTTCATGTTTTAACCTAAGCCTGATTCAGCCTTTAACATGCTCGAATAGATCCAGTCAGAACAGGATAAAAATGAAACCCTAAACTGGAATTCATGCATTCAAGTGCTAATCTTCCACAAAACCACATCTAAAACAACTAAAAATCACTAATAAGCAATTAATTGAAGTAAAGAGGATGTTCTTGGCAAAATACCTTAAAATCACAAGAAAGGTAGGAGCTTAATGGTTCCTTCTCCAAAATAACTCCACCAAGACCTTGAAACACCCTTAGCAAGTCACCTTTGTGGACAAATTCAAGATTTAATCGGTTGGTTTGCAAGATCTAAGCAAGAAATGAAGAATAAAAGTTGAAGGTTTCTTTCTTTTCTCTCCCTAAGGAGTTCACCCAAGAGAGCTTAAAATGAAGAAATAAATTGGCCAAAACTAGCTTTAAACAGGTAAAATATCTTGGTCAAAAGTCCAAGAGTGGATAGGATGGTGACACTTGTCACCTTTTGGTTTAAAACTTATCTTTTTGTCTCTCCAATACTAATCCATATAAGTAACATCTAATTATCTCTTAGCACCTTGTAAAATAATATCATTTAATACAAAACTCCAACAAGTTGTCAAAAATATATTGCATTTACCGCACTAGCGGGTCCCACGTTGATAATACACTTCAAACTTAACGTGGACTAACTTGTAACAAGGAAATGATTTGAAAACTATATTCCTTTATAAAAATGTATAAGAAATGAATATATTGAAGAAAGGCATAAAATTGTAGACAAGGAAACAAAATAATGTCTAGAAAATATATAAAAATTTTCGGGTTCTCACACTCATCCTTTCGGGGCGTCACAAACTCCCCTCCTTAAAAGAATGTCATCCTCGACATTCCAACTTATACTAATCAAGTCATATCTTGCACTTACCACTTCATAATTCACAACCTAGGCTCCCGAATATCACTTAGTCCTTTACACATTTCACATTAGAACCATTACACCGCTTGGCTCAAGTTCACTCCGTACAGAGACAACATGTCGTAGCTATAGGTTTATCCCTTAATCGCTTAACTTTCAAATCAAATCGAATCCCACAGTCTGGCATCCTAAACTTTAGCGTAGGATACACTACAGAGATCAGAAGTCTAAACTCTGATACCAACTGTGACAGCCCCACCTCCCCCTAAGGCGAACCAAAGGGTTCGGCGGACCGCCCGCCCAGCTCTCGTCGGAACTCAGTCGTTCACTACAATCCTCAAATAAATTACAAGATAAATCCCAAATATACATCAAAAGTTTCACAATTTACATGTCATAAGCGAAGCGGAAACAATGCCCAACTATACATAAAATGATTCCAAATCCAAACTGTACAAGATATATGCCATCCAGTCACGTGAATAAGTACTACAAGCTTTCCTTCGCCACGAGTCCTATGGAGGGGAATAAAATATTTTTGAGGTGAGCTAAAAGTTCAGTGAGTAACCAGCAAAATCAGTACTCAAATATATTTTAAGATAATGCACTTCGATGATGTCATGAGTCAAAGATCAAATGTACGTTTATTGCTCTCGTGAGCCAGTGAAATCACGACACTTAAACACCCAACGGTCAAATAAATTACTTAACGTTAAACAATAAGGGGGAGCAACGTTGGTGCTCCAGATCATGTCACGAACTCACGAAAGTGGTGGAGACGTTGGCTCCAGGTAAATAGTAGAGGAGACGTTGGTGTTCAGCACAAGAGCCCCCAAGAACTCATTTAAGCTAAATCATTTCATGGACTCACATGCCGGCACACATGATATACAAACGAGTAAATAATGCAAGAAACACTTCGTAAGTAACTTTGGAAACAGTTTAGGGTCACTCACCTCGACGGCTCAGAAACCATCCATCATATATCACTACCTTGCCCGAGTCCAAGCCCTAAATCACAACTCAAAGCAATCATACATTCTCAAAGTTCGGATAGCATTTGTGACGGCCCCACTTCTCCCAAGGGCAAACCCGAGGGTATCAGCGGGCCGCCTGCCTAACTCGCGCCAGGACTCAAAACTTAAAGCAATAAAAGCTAGATAACCCAAAAGAGTACTCTATATACAATATATACAATTCCAAAAGTGTTCCATTCACATCCTCAATAGTAGCTACTCAGACTACTACATTACATCAAGATAACAACCAGCAGGAAGTAGACCCCAAAGAGGGTCCTTATACAAACCACCAGAACAAAAACAACAATCTTAATTGTCCAACTATTACACGCAAACCTAACTATACTAGTGAAGGTGCCTAAGAGTTCCCCGTGTCGTCCCCTGCTAAGGAAAACAAAGGAAACGGGGTAAGCTATATGCTTAGTAAGTAAACCGGGGTAAAATCATAAATTTCACAAGGATTAGAAGGGATGACCAATATATTCGCCGCTCTAGACTACACTGAGGATAGGCGAGTGAATTTTGCTGCTTTCCAATTTGAGGGAATAGCCCGTGCTTGGTGGGATTTGACAAAAGGAAAATGGGAAAGGGCTCGAACCCCTTGGACTTGGGAGAATTTCACAAGGGAGTTTAATGAAAAGTTTCTTCCGCCCTTAATCCAAGAGAAAAGGGAGGACGAATTTATTAAGTTGAAACAAGGAACCCTTACTGTAGCAGAGTATGAAGGGAAGTTCACTAAACTTTCCAAATACGCTCCTGAGTTAGTAGCCAATGAACGAAGGAGGATTAGAAGGTTCATACAGGGACTTAATGTGGAACTTCAGGAGGGCCTGGCTGCAGCCCAAATCTCTACTTTTACTGAGGCTTTAGAGAAAGCGCAAAGGGTTGAGAATGCAAGATCTCAAGTGAGGGATTTTCACAACAGAAAAAGGAATTTTCCTAGTCGCACTTCTGGGCAGACCAGTAAGTTTGTACACCCTTCTAAAAAGGGAAGAGGAGAAGGAGGAACGAGAACTGCTGGAGCTTCTAGGGGAGCTCTATCTAGAGGAGGTCGTAGCGGGACGACTCAGGTTAGGGGGGCACCATCTGTTGGATCGACTGTGACCCCTCAAGTTACATGTAGGTATTGTGGTAAATCCAACCACTCTGAGAACGATTGCTGGAGAAAGTTGGGAAAATGCTTACTGTGTGGGAGCACTGAGCATCAAATCGCAAATTGTCCGAAATCGTCGAAGACAGGGGGAAGCCTGCAAAGGCCTGAAAAATCAACCTCTATGCAGACCAGTGCCGGAGGAAGTCGACCGAAAGTACCGGCTAGGGTCTACGCATTGGACTATCCACAAGTTCCAGAGGCGACCGAGGTGGTTGAAGGTATAATTCCAATCTTTCACCGCCTAGCTAGGGTTTTAATTGATCCGGGTGCAACGCACTCTTTTGTAAACCCTGATTTCATGAGTGGAATGGACTTGAAACCAATTAAGTTACCATATGACTTGGAGGTTAAAACACCCACTGGGGACAAAAGTCTAATTGCTAATCTGGTGTATAAGAATAGTGAAATATGCGTGAAGGAAAGAAAATTGCTGGCCGATTTGATAGGTGTGACGCCCCGAAAAAAATGAGTTTGAGAACTCGGAAATTTTGTAATTTTCTAGGGTTTATTTTTTTAACGCCCGCCTTTTCTACATTTTCTTTATTAGAAAAATTTCCCAAATAAAGTTTATGAGCAAAGATAGTTTTAAAATGATTTTTCTGGTATCGGTTAGTTTTAAGAAAAACGGCGCGAACCGGCGGGTCCCGCGCACTACCGGTTGAACGCACTACTTGATCACCACTTTCTTGCCATACAAGTTTATCACTAATGGAGCAAAATATCCCCCCCTCATACTTATCCACATGGCTGAAATTTGTGGCCAAAAATGTAAGGGAGAGAGAGAAAAATTTGTATGGTTTTGGTGGTGACAAGTGTCACCACCCTATGGCTCTTTGATTAATTTTTTTCCTTGTTCTTTTATCCTTCATTTTAGCTCATTTTTCTTCATTTCTTTCTGTTTTGGTCGAGCTCAAGAGAGAGAGAAAGGGAGAGCAAGAAAAACAACCATTTCATCTTGAGTTTGCACCAACCAAGTGAGGAAATCAAATTCTAAACCGATTAAAGAGTGAGTTGTGATCTTGGGAAGCTAGGGGAACTAAAAATTTCCAAAGGAGGTGAAGTATCACTCTTCCAAGCTTTGTCTTTGAGGTATGAAATCTGATCATGGTCTTTGATCTTGTGAATCTTGTGTAAATTAGCTTGGCAACTCAAATTTGGTGGTGAATCATGGATGCAATCATGTTTTGGGGGTTTTTTCCTTGTGGTATTATGAACTAGGGTTTGCTGATTTCTGCCCAAACTTGCTATATGGTTACTATATGTTGAATATAAGATTATACAAGGGGCTTTGGTAGTGATTGGAACAAGGAATTGAAGAAAGTTCAATTGAAACCAAAAGATTTCAGATTTCTGGAAATTTTCATCCTATTCTGCCCGTTTTTGTTGCACCATGTTAGAGGCCGAATTGGCCTTGTCTTAAAACATGAAAGTTGTAGGGAATGACATTTTCGAGGTTCCTGTAAAATTTCAGGTCAATCGGAGCAGTGTATCTTGTGAAAAGATGGAAATACCCTTGCTGTCCTGGTTTACCCAGAATTGGAGAATTGCGACTGTAATTGGTGAATTTGGTCTGGAATGCTTCCGAATTAGTTGTTTAGGTCTTCTGATGAAATGTAACCCTGTTTCTAAGCTTTTGGGTGGCTTTGGAATTTCTGGATTTGGACTTGTGTAGGCTGAGTTATGATGTTTATGCCGGAATGCGTTTTGTAAACCTGTTTTTGTGATTCTGGTGTGGTATCTTGCATTTTTGACCTGGTTACACTTGAAACTGGGTTGAGTGACCTTCTACAATATTGTAACCCTATCTCTTAGCTTCGAAACGGTGGGTCTTACACCTTCATCCGACAATCATAGCGCCTTTGGTACCATTACCGCAAAATGACGTCAAAACTGTTTTTCTGGTTTTGAGCTTAAGTTTCATTTCCGGATTTTTTTCCCCCTAGCTTGACTTGCACTAGTACTACTTGGAGCTTGCTGAATGGCTATGGATGAACTTGTTGTTGTGTGTGTACCTTTGGGACTGGCTGAGGAAATAATGAAGCCATGATGGCTGGAAAAGTTAGCAAATGTAGGGGAAGTGCTGCCCGAACTTTTAAAGGATTTGTTTGCATTGAGTTTGTGATCTAAGACTTGGGTTTGAGCAAGGCAATGATACATGATGGATGATTTCTGAGCCATTGAGGTGAGTGACCTCAAACTATTTCTGAAGTTCTTTATGAACCGTTTCCTGCATTATTTACTTTTAAACTGTTTCCAAAAGTTACTTTTGAACTGTTTTCTGGCATATCATGCGTACTTGCATATGAGTGTCCCTTGGTTGCTGTAATTCTTGACTTATTGGCTTGTCATTATTAATTGAAAATGTGTTAAGTACTTTCGATGATTGTTAAAACGAGTTTTCTAGGCGAGTGTGTACTTTATCGCACTCGACCTAAATAAATATGAATTTTCAATGATTAATGATTAAATGCTAGTTGCGCATGATGTAAGCCTTTTGGCTGAACTGGCCACTGCCCTTCGTTACCGATCGACTCGAGCCAGAAGCGGACTCGGTCGGGCGATATGGTGACCCTGGGTGAATTTGGTATACTCGAGTATTACCTTGTAGTCCGGCTACGTCCGGATGGGTGGAGTCCGGCCAACGTCGGATGGGTGGAGTCCGGTCAACGTCCGGAAAAGGGGATGAACGAATAAAAAGATGAACGAGGGTTTATTTATAAAAATGAAATTTTCAAATAATTGGAGGAATAAGGGGAAATGTCAGGGGAACGAACAAAGGAATAGCTCCATGTGAGCGGTATCCTTTTAATGAATATGTTACTATCGCTTTCCATTGTAATTGTTTCTTGAATTATTGATTATTGATGGTTAATGTGTTGGCTTTGTTATGAAATTTCATGTTCGGAACCTTATTGAGATTTTAGCTCATTGAGCTTTGTGGAATTACCATGTGGTGTCATTTTCTGCTTTTGTTTTACTCTCACTGTGCAAATGTTGACCTGTAACAAAATTACATTTTTACCCCCGGTTACTTATTGAACTTCTAAAACATTACAATGATTTCACTGGCTCACGAGAGCAAAAATACGTACATCTGATTTCTGAACCATGACATCAATGAAATGAATTTTTGTGAAAACTATTTGATTACTGATTTTACTGGTTACTCACTGGGCTTTTAGCTCACCCCAAAAATATTTTATTTCCCCCCCCCACAGGGCTCAAGGCGAAGGAAGGGCTTGTTGTGCTTATTCACGTGACTGGATGGCTTATATCGTGTACAGTTTAAGTTTGGATCTATTTTATGTACGAGTTGGTCTTGTATAAATATTTGAAATTGATATGGATGTAAGTATACATTCCACGATTGGAATCAGTTTCCGCTGCATTTGTGACATGTAATTATTGGAGACTTGGATGTATGTTTGTGGACCATGTGATGTATATTTGAGATTTATATTGTAATTCATTTGAGGATTGTAGTGATCGACTGAGTCCCGGCGAGAGATGGGCAGGCGGCCCGCCGAACCCTCTGGTTCGCCTCAGGGGGAGGTGGGGCCGTCACAATAGGCCTAGCGATTAAAGGATATGATGTGATCCTAGGGATGGATTGGTTAGCCCGTTATAATGCCCAACTGAATTGTAGGACGAAAATTGTAGAATTGTGTATTCCAGGGGAAGCAACCTTGAAATTGGATGTGAGGGGTAAGTTAGCCTCGTCTGCACTTATTTCGGGAATTCGGGATAGAAAATTGTTAAATAAGGGAGCTCAGGGATATTTGACTTTTCTTATTAATACCCCTAGCGATAAGGTGAATCTGGAGGACACACCGGTAGTGAAAGAATTTTCTGATGTTTTTCCTGAAGAATTGGAGTCTCTACCCCCGGAACGGGAAATAACTTTTAAAATTGATGTGACTCTAGGAACAGCACCTATCTCAAGGACACCATATAGGATGGCTCCAGCTGAGTTGAAGGAGTTGAAGTTACAATTACAGGATTTGTTGGAACGGGGTTTTATACGAGAGAGTGATTCCCCGTGGGGAGCCCCAGTTTTGTTTGTAAAGAAGAAAGATGGGAGTTTGAGGTTATTTATAGATTATCGAGGCTTAAATGATGTTACGATTAAGAATAAATACCCACTACCCCACATTGATGAACTGTTTGACCAATTGCAAGGGGCGGTAGTGTTTTCAAAGTTGGATCTAAGGCAAGGTTACTATCAATTGAGGATTTTGGAGAAGGACATACCTAAGACTGCTTTTAACTCGAGTTATGGGCACTTTGAGTTTGCAGTAATGCCTTTTGGGTTAACCAATGCACTTGCCGCTTTCATGGATTTAATGCATAGAGTTTTTAAGCCTTACTTGGATCAATTTGTGGTGATCTTCATTGATGACATTTTGGTGTATTCTAAGAATGTGAATGACCATGAGAAACATTTGAGAATTGTTTTACAAATCTTGAGGGAACATCAGTTATATGCTAAGTTTAGCAAGTGTGAATTCTGGCTAAGAGAAGTGACTTTCCTAGGACATATAATTTCTAAGGATGGGATTAAAGTGGACCCAACTAAAGTTGAAGCTGTTTCGAAATGGAAACGACCGGAAAATCCAACCGAAGTTCGGAGTTTTATAGGATTGGCAGGGTATTACCGGAGATTCATCCAGGATTTTTCGAAAATTGCTGGGCCTATGACAGAGTTGACCAAGAAAAATGGAAAAATTATTTGGAGTCCTAAGTGTGAAGGAAGTTTTCAGGAGTTGAAAAGACGGTTGACTAGAGCGCCTGTTCTAGCTCTACCTAATGGACAGGATAGTTTTGTGGTTTACGCAGATACTTCTAAGGAAGGTTTGGGATGTGTTTTGATGCAAAATGATAAAGTGATAGCTTATGCCTCTAGGAAATTGAAACCGCATGAAGGAAATTATCCGACCCATGATTTGGAGTTAGCGGCTGTGGTCTTTGCTTTGAAAAAATGGAGACACTCTTTGTACGGAGTAACATTTGAGGTTTTTACAGATCACAAAAGCCTTAAGTACTTATTTTCTTAGAAGGAGCTGAATTTGAGGCAACGTAGATGGATGGAATTTCTGGAAGATTATGATTGTACGATTAAGTACCACCCTGGAAAGGCCAATGTAGTGGCCGATGCTTTGAGCCGTCAGGTACAAATGGCTGGATTGATGGTTAAGGAATTTCAGTTGTTGGAGGAAGTTAGCTATTGGAATCCTCGATTAGAACCAAGGAAGGTAATTTTGGGGAATATTGTGATAACCTCCACTTTATTGGAACATATTAAGGAATCTCAGGAAAAGGACCCTGAAGTGCAAAAGTTGGTGGAGAAAGTTAAGATGGGAGACCAGACGGATTTCAATTTGGGATCGGATGGAATATTGAGATTTCGAAATCGGGTGGTTGTGCCAAAGGATGAAGGGCTTAGAAAAGAAATTTTAGAAGAGGCACACCGATCAAAGTTTACAGTACATCCAGGAGGCTAATGAAAAAGTAAAATTGGTACGGCAAAGGATTCAAACCGCTCAGAGTAGACAAAAAAGTTATGCCGACAATCGGAGAAAGGATTTGGAGTTCACTGTTGGAGATATGGTATTTCTCAAGATTACGCCTTTAAAAGCAAGTTTGATGTCCGGAAAAGGGAAGAAACTACAACCAAGGTTTGTAGGGCCTTATAAGATTATTCAACGAGTTGGGAATGTAGCCTATAAGCTAGAATTACCACCGAGCTTGTCTCGAATTCATAACGTGTTTCATGTGTCCATGCTTAAGAAATATCATCCAGACCCCTCTCATGTTTTACAACCGGAGAATATCGAGATCGATGAAACCCTGACCTATGAGGAGAGACCGGTAAAACTTCTGGATCGAAAAGTGAAGGAATTGAGGAACAAGCAGATACCACTAGTGAAAGTTTTATGGAAGAACCATGGAGTAGAGGAGGCAACATGGGAAGTTGAAGAGACAATCAGAAAGAAGTACTCAGACTTGTTCATCAACCAAGGTAAATTTCGAGAACGAAATTTTCTTAAGGGGGAGAGGATGTGAGGACTCATAAAAACTATTATTTTATGCCTAATTTATGGCTTAATAAATTATTTAATTGGATTTTATTTCCAAGGAATATTTTCTAGTCTTATTAGACCTAAATACATGGTAATATAATTTCGTTATATTTTTAAAATGATTCGTTTCAAAAATTAATTTCCTGGAGTGCGTTTAGTAAAAATAGTAAATAGTGCTTGGAGATTTTATCCGCGTAGGATCACAATAAGCTTGGAATATTGGAGACTTGTACTATGGTTCTCAAATAGGTAATCTTATGAATAAATACTCAAGTGATAGTTAGTAGTGCAATCGTTATAAGAATTTCTCGGAAGTTTCGCGTTATAACATTAAATTTGACGGTACGCGTTTTCACACGCGCGACTTTATTTGAGGGACTTTAGACCCTTATTTCGGAACAATTAAGAGTGAAGAATATTTACATGAATATAAATGCATTGGAGATTTAGTGCACTAGTGAACCAAACGCGCGAGAAAATCGAGCCGTAATCGTACCAAACGGCCCCTAATGAGGGTTGACTTTTGGGTGAATTTACACCACTCATTTAATCTTCTCTTGGAAGCTAAAAGAAATCTGATCACTCTCCATCTTCTCTCACCAAGACAGCCGGCCATCACCCTCCTCTCTCTCACTGTCTTGCTTCACAAATTTCTTCACTAAATCAACCCAAAACCTCAACCAATCTTCACCAAACTTGGAGATCATCTACCAAACTACTTGGAGGTTGGATTTAGCTAACAAAAAGGCTGCAAAATCACGGTTTTTCTGGGGTAAAAGAGGGCTGAAAATTCTGCTTGAACATCAAACCAAAGTAAGTGATGATCCACTCTTGGAAACTTGAAGTTTGGAAGCTATCTTACCTTGTTAAGTTCATGCATGCATTTGGTTAGCTTGTGTATGGTGTAAAAATGTGATAGTGGGCTCTTTGAATTCCCACACTTGGGTTGTTGTTGCTGATTTGATGATTGATGGTGGTTATATTGTTGGTTTAGTGGTTAAAATGATGCATTAGTGGTGGGTAATTAGTAGAAACTTCATTGGGTGTAAGAAGCAAAAATTTCCGATTTTGCCCCTGCCATGTTCGGCCATTTTAAGGCCAATTTTTAATGGTCTAACGGCTTGAATTGGATGTATTAGATGTGTGAAAAATTTCATTGGAAAATATTGAGGTTTGGTTGAGCAAATGAATTTTTTTTGAGAAACTAGCAAATCTGGAAAACTGTTCGCGTATGACTCTTACCAGTGGTAGTATTTCGGCTATAACTCTGTCCTCGGATGTCGAAATCATGTGCCGTTGGTGGCGTTTGAAACTAGACATTCCTGGCTTTAATTTGTATAATGCACGTTCTGATTCTTTGTGAGCAAGCCGAACCAAATGTTTTAAGTTCGCTGTCCTGTTGCTCTGTTCATCTGGAATGAAGTGTTCAGGCAGCAACTTGATGCCCGATTTTGAACCAGATGGGTGCCGAATTTGGTAACGATTTCTTCTGTGATATTTTAACCCTATGAATGTATTTTCCAAAGGCGTAAGCCATGCTCGATTCCGAGTTAAATTGACTGAATTGTGACCAAACCAAGAGGACTGCCCTGTTTTGGAAAAACCCTAATATTTGGACTGGTTTGGAACAAGATCTTGGAGTGAACTTGTTAATTGATGTTCTTGATACTAAACACTTACCAAAGGCATTATGGATGTTTCTTAGGCCTTTATTTCACAAATGAACCATGATTGGATAGTTTACTTGATTAAACGTTTTGAAATGGGTAATGAAAGTCTAAAGGCAGATTGCCTTATAATTTTTCCTGAATTTTGGTTGACTAATTAACTATCTTTCCGAAGGTATTTTTCCCTGAAATTTGATAGAACGGTACCTTTCATATGGGAGTAAAATACTGCCAATTTTGGTACCAATCCAAGTTCGTTTCGATACCCAATTAAATTCCTCGTGTTGGAGGTTCAAATCTGGAAATTATTCTCCAGTCTTGAATTTCCCTAACTTCGGGCTACCGTATCTCGGTACTCGAAACTCCAATTCTTGATTCGCTTGTTTTGTTATACACCTCACTTGTAACACTACTTGAGTGACAAATTTTAGAGGCTGGTTTGCAACGTGTGAATCGTGCCGAATTTTCAAAGTTGGCCGAAATCCAACTTAATTCTGCCTTGTAAACCAACCCTGCATCTTCAAGCTCATTTTTGAACACTTTTCACTTCGATTCATGGAAAAGTGTCTTCTAGGAACTTATAGTACTTTCTAAGAGATTTTCAACGGTATAAAGGTTTCCAATTCTCGACTTATACCGAGCGAGTTACGATTTTTCAAAGATTCATAATAAAACTGAAAATTTTCCAATTTCAAAGAAATAGAGTTTTTCAAGAACTCTTTATTCTTTTGATATTCTTAAACGTTTTGCCCTCGATTTTCATGATAAAAACTCAAATAATATTGTACATAATAAAAGGCAAGTTGAACCTCGGTTTACGTGTAATTGAGGTTCCTTTTGCGAAATAATCCTTAGATTGTACTAGCGTACAATCTTCTTGATAAGTGGGTTAATTGTGTGACTATCCACTATTAATTGCCAGGCGCACAAGGAGACCTTCAAGAGGATCTCACAGTGGACACTTGAACTCCCAGAAAATAATTCTTATTGAATTGCTCGGTGAGTGTCAAGTGTGTGAATCTTTGATACATGTTTATTTGTGGTAATTGTTGAAATTTTAAGAAAATAAGGGCGGGTGCGTACTTTATCGCACTCGTTCTAATTTCAAAGGAATGGTTGATATGTATTGAATGATTGAAATATATTGAATGAATGACTGAAATGCAATGGTATGTTATGAATACATACGTCGATGGAGTGAACCTCCTCGACTTTTAAATGAATGGGGGACGCCCAAACTCATAGGCCGTCCTTGGACTCGAGCCGGTAATGGGCTTGGTCGGGAACTTGGGGCGAGCCATGAGATATATATAAGCTCGACCTAATGAGAGGTCCTGCTTGGCATACTCGTGGAGTATCGCCTTATAAATGACTTGTGGGCCCTTGAGGTGTACGGTGGTCGGAGGGAAGTAAGTGGTGATCTACGGAAATGAAAATACCGACCCGGTTGACAGGAGGGTCAACGCGGGAAGGTATACGAATGACATCGGCAGAGCGAGTGGAACTTAGCTCCTGAGAGCTACTATATCCTTGAATTGTTTCTGATTACTTTTCCTGTTCGAATGATTGATTATTGAAAGGTGTGAGAACCCGTAAAACCCTAATTATTTTCCTAGGGTTTATTTCCCCTTAATTGCATGTTTTCTGCATTTTCTGGCTTAGAAATATTTTCTTAGTGGATTTTATGAGCAATTATAGTTTTAAGATGATTTTTCTAGCATTGGAGAAATTTTAGAAAATTAAGAGTAAATAGTGGACGTGGGACCCACTAGTGCGAAAAGTTCAAAAAAATTCGGCCAATAAGGTTAAGTTTCGGATACTGTGTGAAATTTATCGGGTGTTAAGAGATAAGTAGAATGTGTGAAGTGATTGATGTGAGAGGGAAAAAGAAAGATAAGAATGCATTAATGAGTGTGACAAGTGTCACAATAAGATTGGTTGGACTTTATGGTTTACTATTCACATTTTTGACTTTTGACCAAAATTAGTTTATATCTCCAAAAATTCACAAAATTCACCATTTTCTTCCTTGTGTTGGCCGGCCCTCTCTCTCTCAAAGAAGAAGGAAATTTTCCAACTTTCAAGCTTCCATCTCACTCAATCTTCCACAAACAAGAGTTTAGACTAGATTTCACTCCATAAAAACCTTTCTTCTAGTGCTAATAAGTGTATTAGTGAAGTTGATTTGAAGAGCTAAGGTGTCCACAATCCCTATCTCTCTTGATTTCTTGGTAAGTGATGCTTGAACACCCTACTACATCTAATGATGCTTATGTTTGGCTTAAAAGTGGCTAAAGTGATGGATTATATGATTTATTTCTTGGTTTGGCTTGATTTGGTGAAGTTTTTAATTTTATGATGAATTTTCTGGTTTAATATGAAATGGATGTTGTAGCCATCTTTGATGATTGGCAATGGACTATAATGACTCTAGTAGGTGTGAATTGTGGTTAAATGCAATCAATTTTGGATTTGGATGAAAAATGGAAAGTTAGGGTTCATAAAATCCCAATTCTGTCCGGTTTTAGATCATTGGGTTAGAGGCCGAATTGGACTTTGCTCAAAACATGAAAGTTGTAGGTATTGATGTGTTTGAGGTGCCTGTAAAATTTCAGGGAATTTAGATTAGTGTAGAGTGAGTTATGACGAAATTACTGTAGCTGTTCTGCTTTGGACAGAATGCGAAAACTGCGTTTGTATTTGGCCATTTTGACTGGAATTGGTTTGGATTTTGAAGTTGGTGTCTTCTGATGAAATGTAGCTGAATGTCTTAGCTATCATATGCCTTTGAAATTTTGGCATTTGGACTTGTATGGACTGAGATATACCGATTACAGTTTTCTGCGTTTTGCAAACCTGTTTTGGGAATTCTGGTATAGTATTTTGCATATTTGACCTAGTTGTGTTAGGAACTGGATTGAGTGGTCTTCTACATTGTTGTAGCCCTGTTTCTTGGCTTCGAAACGGTGGGTCTTACACCCCCAACCGATAATTGTAGTGAGAGTTGTGCCATTACCGCATTATGACGTCAAAACCGGTTTTCTTATCAAGGCCTACATTAAAGCCCTTTCTTAATTTCTGGTTTGCTATCATGCTTGTATATGGTTGTAAAACCCTATTAGGGTTATGATTGGCATTGCTATATGGCTCGGTATCGAGTCTCATTGAATGTGTTACATGTGTTAGGACGTGACGGTAGCTCACGACGTCTTGGTGACCACGGTGTATGAAGCACCACTTTCTAGCTTGGTGAGTATACTACTCACTTACTTGTTATAATGTGGCTTTGTGCTATGTGTATTTGATGCCTTGAAGGCTTAATTGGTTATTGGAAGTGATTGAGGTGAGGGTGTACTTAACCGCCCTCACCCCTTGTGATTTTATTCATGGCTAGTTACTGTTTTACTGAAATACTGCATTTGTTATATGAGATACTGAACTCCATGCATGGAAACCGAATTGGTGTTGTTTGGACGGTGGTCCAACGGCCTTACTGTATTACTGAGCTCAACCCCGTTTGGTAGTCAATTGGATCGAGCCGGCGAGGGCTTGGTCGTGAAAATTGTCATGCCACGGGGACTGTACTGAGGAACCTTGTAGTAATGAGACTCTTGGTTCTGGTATACTCGAGTATTACCAAAAGCTACTGAAATGGAGTGCGGGCCCGGTTGGGGTATGTTGGGTGGAAGGAAGTGGAAGTAAAGGGTGGTCTACGGTTTGGTACTTGTAACATTGACGGAGAGTCAATGAGGTTGGATCAAGATTTCAAGTGTGGAAATGGGCTCTTGAGAGCCGACTGTATCCTTTTACCATTTTACTCCATTGCTTATGGTGTACTTTAAGTGATTGGTTATGCTTATGTGACTTTGGTTGCTAATGTAGTAGTATACCACTGGGCTTTAGCTCATTCCGTGTTATTTGTTTTCCTTACAGGACAATGAACATTTTTGGAAAGATTGTGATAGTTGGATGACAAGTTGAGCTCTTGTACATGTATTTTTGAATAGCTCCTTGAGGGTAAAACCCTAAGTGTTTTGTTTCCACCAATGTTTGGTGTGTAAATGGCTTTTGGTACATGTATGAACTAGACGAATATCTTGGTTTGCCGTTTGGCTTGCAAATGTTGATTTCCAATGTATATATATGCTTGGCCGTGGTTTGGATAAATTTCGGCTTCGATTTTCATTTTTTTTTTATTTTGTGATTTTGACTTGTTTGCGCGCAATGGTAAGTTTCGAAACGTAATAGATCGACGTAAACTGAACCGTTAGTCCTGGCGAGAGTTGGGCAGGCAGTCCGCTAACCCCTTTGGTTCGCCTTAGGGGAAGGTGGGGCTGTCACAAAAGGACATGGTTTTATTTATTGAATTTGGGATTGCTATTTGAACAAAGTGCTTGCATGTGTGTTCTTGGCCTCACGAGCGTTTAGCTCACCCTGTAGTTTTGTTTTCCTTAACAGGACCGAATCTTGGAGCAATATGGAGAAACCATCCGTTGTACTTTTGTTAAGACTCCTGCTATATATTTTGACTAGGCCCTGGTTTGGGTTGTACTTTTGGAAATTGTAAACTTGAAAAGTTTGGACCCTGACGTGTATTTTGAGTTTAAGTCGTATTATGATTACCGATGTAATGGTTACATGTTAAGTGACTTGTTAAGTTTGAACGTTTCCGCATTATTGTATTCATGTTGCTCTCTTTAGAGTGTTAGTCCGGTTTCAAATCGAATGGATTTGCTTGAGTCCTGGCGAGAGCTGGGCAGGCGTCCGCGGATACCCTTTGGTTCGCCTTAGGGAGATGTGGGGCGTCACAGTTACCGGGCTCGAACACCAAAATAAACATGTGTGATAATACTCGAACATACCGATTAGTCGAGTAGATAACACTCCACTCGAGAAAACAAGAGACCCGGGGTTCATTACCTAATCGACCAAACCCTTACCGGCTTGACTCAAGTAACTAGCCATAGGATTTCTGGAATTTCAGACAGGATGCAAGCCATATGCATGTATATCAAGTCAATTGCAACCAAGGAACAAGAATATATCACATGAGGGCAAGTGCGATAAAGTACACCCTTGCTTGACCAAAGCAATCAAATATTACGTATTTAAATCAAGTATTAATGATCCCACATCGGCTAGGGAGGAAGTCCTGAGCTGCTTTAATAACCTGTCTGCGAAGCCCCTATTTCTCCCAAGGGCAAACTCAAGGGTATCAGCAGGATACCTACCCAACTCTCGCCAGGACTCGATACAATTTCAATTCAAGATTTAGGATAAATAACCGAATAATAAAAGTCGAAGGTATAAAGAAAAGTCGCTTCCTTAGTAAGCATTCAATTCTTACACATCAAGATACCAAGTACATCATTTTCCCTAAAATATACAACTTTCAAAAGACATCTAATCAATTACATTCAAAATCCTAATCAAAAGTGCATCAAGTCGGCTTCTCCATAAGTCATTCCATTCCGGCTCCTGTTAAGAAAAACAAATCTAATGGGGTGAGCGAATGCTCGTGAAGTCAAGAAACACACGTGCAAATACGTAGTCAAGTAACAATAGCACTTATACGAGAAATAAATCTATAACATTCAAGTAATTCACAATTAACAATAAAACACACTTGATAAGGATACGGGAGCTCTCAAGAGCTATATTCCACTTGCTTCGCCAAGGCTCAATTAAATACTTCCCCACGATGACACTCCATCAATCGAGTGGGTATTAAGTCTATAGAACTTCACTTACTCTTCCCTGTTCACCGTTACACCCCCTGCTCTGGGCCCGCACTTTTTATATAAGGCGATACTACTCGAGTATGCCAAGCGAGATCTCTCCAATAGATCAAGTTTATAAAATTTTCTCATGACTCACCAAACTTCACGACCAAATCCATGTCGGCTCGAGTCGCAAGGTCGGGCCGATGAGTTTGGGCTGTGACGCCCCCACTTCTCCCAAGGGTGAACCCAACGGTATCCGTGGGACGTCTGCCCAACTCTCGTCAGGACTCGAGACAATTTAATTCAAACTTAATGATACATACCAAAATATACAAGTTTGAATGAAAGAAAGTCGCTTCCTTAACCGAATATCCAAATCTTACATTATGTTCTCAAAAGATACACCAAGTCTCAAAATACATCACCATTAAAAGTCGACTAAATATTTACAACCAAGATTTCAATAAAAAAAACATAACCTAGACGGCTTTTCATGATCTTCCAATCCACCTGATAAGGAAAACAAACTAACGGGGTGAGCCAACACTCAGTGAGGCCAAGAAACACACATGCAAGTACCTTGTCCAAATAACAATCCCATTTAACAAGTAAAATAGTACTATTGAAGTAAATAACAATTCGGGCGAGAAAAGTAAACAGAAATAATTCAAGGATATAAGAGCTCTCAGGAGTTATTTTCCACTTGCACGATCAAGAATCTCCACGAGTTGATATTCCGTCAATTAGGTAGGTTATAATCCTTAGAACTTCACTTACTCATTCCCCAATCACCATTACATACCCCTGTACCAGGTCCGCCTGTCTTTTATAAAAGGCGATACTATTCGAGTATGCCAAACAAGATCTTCCCATTAGATCAAACTTATACATGTTTCTCATGGCTCACCAAGCTTCTCGACCGTGCCCAAATGAGATTTGGGCGTCTCCCATTAGTATCACTAGGAGTCGAGGAGATTCACTCCCATCAACTTATGCAGCCATAACATAATTAATCATTGAAACACTTCACTTTAATTCACTTAACAAGTCACTTCAAGCAATTCAAGTACACTACACTTAAATGAAAACGAGTGCGGTAAAGTACACACTCGACTCAGCATTTTCAAAATATTCTATCACTAATAATGATTAAGCACGTAACAAGTTCACATACACTGGACACTCACCTAGTCAAAATGAGAGAGTGTGGTACACAATTCAAGTGTTTAAGCGTCCGTTGTGAGATCCACTTGAATGCCTGAGTACACAATAATTATCTATCACACACTATTGTTTTAAAACCCCAATTAGCACACACTATTGTTTTAAAACTCCAATTAGCAAGGAAGATTGCACACTTGTACAATCTAAAAAAATATCATGAAAAAGAGCCTTAATTATTCGTAAATCGAGATTCTAAAGTAGGGTTTAATATTACAAGGAAAATCTGATTTTCATCTTTGAAATCAAGTGTAAAACAGTCAAGCAATATCGAAGAAAAATGGAGAGTTCTAAAAACTCAATTTCCTTTAAATTCAGAAATTTCAAATTTGATGTGCATTTTTTGAAAAATCATATCTCACTCTCTGTAGGTCCAGAATTGACGCCCCCACTTCTCCCAAGGGTGAACCCAAGGGTATTAGCGGGACGCCTGCCTAACTCTCGCTGGGACTCACTATAATCTATAATTCAAAAACTCGAAATACTTCAAATAACTTCAATATATAATTAAAGTACTCCAAAATATTTTATACTTACAATTAGTTAACTTTCAAGCTTAATACAATCCAAAAAAATATGTACTACAACCATCCGCTATAATACAACTTAATACTATTTACGGGCACTCTCGGTCTTGAACCCTATTAAGGAAAACAAAAACGTGGAATGAGCTACACAGCCTAGTGAGGTTCCAAGACACTCTAACAGTTTTAATAAATCAAGTAATTAAAGCATACCATATGTATGGTTCAAGGTTGCACATTGGCACATTAACATGAAACAGTTCTCATTATACAGAAATAAACACATATTGAAGGATACGGTGTTCCAGTGGAACCATTACGGTCAACTTCACCTTATAACTTCCGATACCCTTAGTATTGTCGGGCCATCGCCTTATCCCTCCAGTGGTAGTATTCGAATATACTGAAACAGTGGCCTAAGGTTCCAACCTACCCGATGGAGCCCAGTCCTGACTCGAGCAGGTTAGTAACCAAGGGCAGGGCCAGTTCAGTTTAGAATTTATAACATGCACAAGTAATCAAGTAAATCGGTAAACGGTAAATGGTAGTAGTTCTCGGTTAATGGCTAAAATTTATCATTTTAGTAGGTCGAGTGAGATAAAGTACACACTCACTTTAAAACGGTAGCCAAGTTCATATCAGCAATTATCAATAACACCTAACACTTAAACACGTAAATAATATGCGGTAATTTAATATGAACATGTAATTTATGGAAATCACATAATCAAGTAGTCAAGTAATCAAGTAAGCAGGTAATCAAGTAAATCGGTAAACGATAAGTAATCACAGTTAACGGTAAACGGTAGTAGTTCACGGTTAATCGGTAGCCATTTATCATTTTAGTAGGCCAAGTGAGATAAAGTACACACTCGCCTTAGAACAATGGAAAAGTTCATAGGAGTAATTATCGGTAACACTTAACAGTTAAAACATATAATGACCGTGGAGTAAACATGTCGTAAAACTATTCAAGTCACGTACTCATATAAGGAACACTCACCAATTCAAAGCAAGTGAGTAAGTGCTCAAACAAGTGTTT
Source organism: Coffea arabica (assembly GCF_036785885.1). Taxonomy (NCBI): domain Eukaryota; kingdom Viridiplantae; phylum Streptophyta; class Magnoliopsida; order Gentianales; family Rubiaceae; genus Coffea; species Coffea arabica. The sequence goes on along the minus strand of NC_092320.1, from coordinate 30,226,648 downwards.
AGGCGTCCGCTTCAAGTTCCTCTTGAACGTCCCCTTGAGCACCAGAGCAAAAATAATTAACTTCACTCACAATCATGCATTTATCAAGAAAGGATGCATACTCATTTAGGCTAAATCAAAGTCTTAAAAGAGAGTTTTAATTTTCTCAACTCGAGGTTCAAGAGTGAAGTTTTAAAATCCGAAGAGAGACTAGCATCTTCCATGAAATTGAGTACAAAACGTTCAATCAATATTGAGAAAAGAATTCAAGTTCCCGAAATTGCATTTTCCAAGTAATCGGCAAATTTCAGCTTTGCACGACAATCTTTGGAAAATCAAATCTAGAGTTTCACATGTCAAAAAATGGAAAACTTTATACCATTGGAATCTTGGTTCAAAGTACTAAAAGTTCCTAAAAGACATATTTCCAAGATTCTAAACGGAAGACATTCAAATTTCAGCTCAAAGTGGCTGATTTGAACATGCAAAGCAGTTTTGGTCATGTTTCTCGGCAAATTTGGAAAATTCGGTATAATTCACAGAATGTGAACTAGCCTTTGAAATTCATAACACCATAAAATTTTTAAACATGATTTCAATCACAACAAATGGAACCAAATTCGGAGTCTCGAACATCGAGAGACATCAGTCCAAAGTTGGTCACATTTCGCAAACTATTCAGTCATTTTCCAGATTTAAAGACTATCTTTGAAATATTCTTTGGCCATTGATTTGGCATTTGAAATACACCAAAATTGGTACACTAAATCTTCCATGTGTGAAAAACATTTCTACCAAGTTTCATGCAAAAATTCCCACGGGAAGGCAGTCATTAAAACAACCAAAGTTCAAGAAATATTTCAAGACTAATCTGCCTTCTCACTTTTCTTTCGCTTGCAAACATTTTGCGCAATAAAATCAGTACTAAATCACTCCATTATCGAAACCAAGAGTCCATAAATATCCAATGAGCCATTTAAAGATAATTGACCTCAAAATTTTCGAAATATAACTCCCCAAATCAGATTTGACCATTCGGCCAAGAGAAAAGGAAAAGTTTTCCAGATTTGAAAAGCCAATTTTGGGTCATCATTTGGGTATCAAAATGGGTCTGAGCATAACACCAAATTTGGTACGATTAAACTCCCATATGAGGGCTATTCCTCTATCAAATTTCATGTAAAAACTTACATGGGAAGGCAGTTAACAAAACTTGTGAAATTTTCAAAGCAAATCTGCTAGCTCAAGCTTCTCTTCCTTTTAAACACTTTGTATCATGAAATCAGTCCAATTTGATTCATTTGTGAAACCAATGTTCTAGAAACATTTGATAAGTACTTGACAAGAAATGGACATAAAAAATTTTGAAACAAAACCTCCCACGTCAAGCTAAACCTGTTGGCCAGCATGAAGAAAGGGATTTTTTTTCCAGATTTCTTGCTTTATCACACTTTCAAAATCAGGCCATAACTCACTCAATATAAGTTCAAATTGGAAATGGTTGGTGGCGTTGGAAACTAGATTCAGAAATCTACATTTCATCAGAAGAAATTGCTATGAAAATCAGTTCATAGCTAGCACAAATTCAAAAGACAATCCGCCGCTCATCACTGTCCCTCGAGCAGAGTAGCAGAATAGAACAGGTAAATTTGGTGAATTACTACGGTTCACTCAGTTCGAATCAAGAGATGCATTTTATACCGTTAGAAAGCTACAAGTGTCTAGTTTTAAATGCCATAAACAACACTTGATTTTGACATCTGAGCAGAGAGATACGATCGTTCAAAAATGCTCTGTCCGGACCACCGGAACATGTTTTTTCCAGATCGCCTTTCATTTCGAAAATCCAACTTTTACTCAACCAAATCAATTGATTCTTGGCAGAAAATTTCTACCCACCATACACAACATATATACATCAGTTTCAAGGTTATTTGATCATCAAAAATTTGAAATATAATTGCGGCAAAAACAGGACAGATTCGGTTAGTTTTCATACACCAACTTTCCTTCGATTTTCCCTTCATCTCTAACCGTTTTCTTTCCATCTAAACACATAACAATCAAAAGCAAGCAATTTACACCTCAAGTCAGCTACCAATAGGCCACCTTAAGACCTCTAGCCTAACATTTAAATGCAAGAAAGTAAACTTCTCAAGTCCGCTAGCCTAGATCATGCTTAGGGTAGTGAACCCTTGCAATCAAACTCCAATCTGTGAAGATAAATGGAAAGATATAAGGTAGATGAAGACTACCTCTTGGATGTTGAAAATCCAAAAATTTTGGTCACCAAAAGCTCCAAGAAAACCGGCTAAAATATGTCCTCCTTCAAGCTAAAATGATTCTCCAAGTGATGTGCAAGTTGTGTGAAGGATTCGAGATGAAGTTGTGCAATAATGGAGCAAGGAGGATGAAGGGCTTTCTCTTCTTCTCCCTTGGAGAATTTTGCCCAGCAAGATGAAGAGGAGAGAGAGAGAAATCTGATGACTAAAGCTGAAGCTTGGAAACTTGGGGCCAATGTTTGGGAAAAAAGTCAACTACCAAAAGTGTCGCGCGCACGAGTTTCATGTCCGATTTCTCTCGGGTTTGTTTCACTTCTGCATTAAACCTCAATTGTACTTCCTTTAACATTATAATTATTCACTCTTAGTAGTCTAGAATAAGTTTCTTAAATCTCCAATTAACTGCTCCGGATCTATATACCCGAATTTTCGATTCGCGCGTGATAAGGCGAAATTTACGGAAAATTCATATAACGACTATATAATTAACTACTACTAATGTAATGAATTATACAATAACCATTTTTGAAATAAAACATGAGTTCTCAAATCTCAAAATTATTATAGTCTCGATTGATTATTGGCTCGAAAAATGTGTATTCGCTATTTTTCACTAAACAAGCCCTAGAAAATTAAATTCACTAACGAGACATTTTAAAAATACATTTGAGACATTATTCCATATAAATGGATTTAAAATGGTTGAAATAAATTATTTGGAGAAAATGGGTAATTAAATAATTAATTAAGCCAGTAAAAATAATTAAAATAAGCAAAAATTCGGGTCCTCACATCCTTTTCTCCTTAACAAGAATTTCATCCTGAAAATTCGCACTTAGGATAATATCATTCCCTTAATAATTATGCTTATCAAATCAATCACTAACTTACACTCTCTAACTCGTATCTCACAATTTCCATTCATCCAATTAACAATCAACTTTAATTTCCCTAATAGACGTTTTACTTCCAAGTCATAGGACAAGCGATCACACTTTACTTATACCATTCATGAAACTAGGGTTTACACAAGAATAATTGGCTCCAGGGTCAATTAAAACTCCAGTTTAAAAGATTCAATCTTGTAGTTCAAAACTCGAATAGAGTGATATATTTTCAATAAATGACTAAGCTTACCAAATTTTTCGGAGTTAATTTGTCCAAATCAAGTCAATCATAACATGCGAGATAAAATCGAGGGTTTTAATGTATTTTGGATATGTATGTGACAGAATACAATTCAAAATTTCAAAATTAGGGTTAAAGATACAAACTTTTCTTCATGATCCGAAACTAAATTTTCTTAGTAAGAAATTTCAAATAATGTGTTTGCCACCATCATCAGTACATATTGCAAATTCCTCAAATATGTTTAAGAAGATTACTCATGCAACTTAATGCATGGATATCAAAACACATATGCAATAAAATAACATATACATGGAGGATATTTCAAAATTCTCTCAAAGTTTTGAGTTAAGAGCTGCGTTTGAGTAAACGTATACTCTAGAAAATACTTTTAAGAAAGATAAGTAAACATGCAAGTTCATATATGCATAAACTTCGATCCAACACCTTTATCACCCTTCACTTCTAATTCGAGAGCTAACTTTAATGGTACATAAAGTTCTGTCATTTTTACTCTCCAATTCACAACAAATATTCATTCTTATTCTTAAGGAAAGATCCGAGGCTAAACTCTGCCTGATTTTCAATTCTCAGGCGAGTTCAAAATGTATATACATATATTTAGATATTTGTGGGAAAAGGAACAGCAGGCATATAATTACGTATAATAATGGTCAAGAAAAATTAATAGTACTTTTAGTCAATTAAAACAAATAGGTAATGAGTTCAAGGAATTTCAAATGTTCAAAAAAGATTAAAACATGTCCACAGGACAAATCACAAGATACGTGTAGAACAATTATTAGAACCTCACAGGGGAGAACCTCAATAGATACTCAACTAAGTCAATCCTTTATAATACTGGTAGGTCTGATCTTCTCGTTCATTTCCGACTCATATCAAACACTAGGATCCTATTGAGTTGCATAGGACCATCTATCAATCTTTCTCTACCTCTCTCTCTTAATTATTGTGCCATCTTAGCCAAACGACTATTGGTTTCCTGTAACTATTCACGTGAATTATCGATTCGTTCTTATTTCCCGCAAATGGAGATCTCAAGTCCTTAACATTGCCTTCAACTCTTGAGTACTTGGGTGCAAAAATCTGAAATAAGATAATTCACAACTCAGGTCGTACGCTCCCAAGTGTAAATCATCCAAGTTAAGATTCCTACCCTACATACATGTGACAGCCCCACTTCCCCCTAAGGCGAACCAAAAGGTTCGGCGGACCGTCTGCCCAACTCTCGCCAGGACTCACTCAAACTCTTCAAAAGAAATAAGAAATAATCTTGAGAATAAAAAAAAACAATTCCCAAACTTGAAACGCATACTTACATTCAATTCTATCTCAAAATAATATACAATCCCAAATAAAACGAAAGTTCTCAGTTCTTAATACATCCAACCATATTCAAGCACTAGGACGAGAACCATTACAAAAATTCAAAAGAACTAGACTAGGTTAGTCTGTACAGATCTCTCATCCTTGCTCGCATCCCCTGTTAAGGAAAACAAAACTAACGGAATGAGTTAAAAGTTTAGTGAGGTTCCAAACACATAATCAACTTAAACAAGAATATTAGTCATGTAGTAACAAGTGATCCATGAAACAATTACAATATAACACAATGATAACACATTTATTAAAAGAATACATGCTCACATGGAGCCTTTCATTCCTTCATTCACCTTTCATTTCGTTATTCCTCCAATCATTTTAAAATGCATTTTGTAAGTGAAAACCCTTTGTGACGCCACGAAAAAAAGTGAGTTTGAGAACCCGGAAATTTTCTAATTTTCTAGGGTTTATTTTTTTTTTAATCGCCCGCATTTTCTACATTTTCTTGATTAGAAAAATTCCCCAGATAAAGTTTATGAGCAAAGATAGTTTTAAAATGATTTTTCTAGTATCGGTTAGTTTTTGAGAAATTAAGAGCGTATTTTGAACGTGGGACCCGCAAGTGCGGTAAATGTAATATATTTTTGATAAGGTGTGTAGTATTAAGGTGTGTAGTGAAGTGGTTTGAGAAGCAAAGGTGCTAAGTTGGGTCTTTTCTTGGGTTTGTAAGGTAAGTGACTAAGGAACCTTTCCTTTGATCTTGATAATGTTCAATTAGTGATTGGTGGTGGATGAATAAGTGATTTTATGGTTGATTTCCTGATTTTGGTTGAAAATGATGAAGTTTTATTATTTTTGGGGATTTTTCTGTTTTCATATGGATATGATTGTGTGGCTATATATGATGATTGGAAATGATGTTTAAGGACTCTATGAGGTGGAAAAAGTGATTAATTGCAATCAATTTCTGTTTTGGAAGAAATTTCAGAAAATCAGGGTTTTGTGATGAACATTCTGTCCGAATTTTTAGGTCCTAGATAGAGGCCGAATTGGCCTTTGCTTAAAACATGAAAGTTGTAGGGAATGACATATTAAAGGTGCCTATAAAAGTTCAGGTCAATCGGAGCAGTGTGGAATGAGAAAAGTCGAAATTACTATTGCTGTTCTGGTTTTACTCGAACTTGAGAAGTGCGTCTGTAATTGGTTGTTTTGGTCTGGATTGCTTCCGAATTAGTTGTTGAGGCCTTCTGATGAAATTTATCCCTGTTTCTTAGCTTTCAGCTGGTTTTGGAATTGCTGGATTTGGATTTGGAGAGCCTGAGTTATGATGTTTCCGCTAGAACGCATTTTGTGAATCTGTTTTTGTGATTCTGGTGTGGTATCTTGCATTTTTGACCTGGTTACACTCGAAACTTGGTTGAGTGACCTTCTGTAATATTGTAACTCTATCTCTTAGCTTCAAAACGGTGTATCTTGCACCTTCATCCGACAATCGTAGTGCCTTTGGTACCATTACCGCAAAATGACGTCAAAACCTGTTTTTCTGGTTTTGAGCTTAACTTTCATTTCCGGACTTTTCCTAACTTGACTTGTCTTTGTACTACTTGGAGCTTGCTGAATGACTATTGGATGAACTTGTTGTTGTGTGTGTACCTTTGGGACTGGCTGAGGAAATAATGAAGCCATGATGGCTGGAAAAGTAAGCAAATTTAGGGGAAGTGCTGTCCGAACTTTTAAAGGGTTTGATTACTTTGAGTTTGTGATCTAAGACTTGGATTTGAGCAAGGCAATGATACATGATGGATGGTTTCTGAGCCGTGGAGGTGAGTGACCCTAAACTGTTTCCAAAGTTACTCTTGAAATGTTCCTTGCATTGTTTCTTTGGTTTGCATATCATGTGTGCGCGCATACGAGTTCTTGACATGGTTTGGCTTTAATGAGTTCTTGAGGAGTCTTGTGCTGGACACCAACGTCTCCTCCACTTTCGTGAGTTTGTGATATGATCTGGAGCACCGATGCTGCTCCCCTTTAATGTTTATGGTTTCGTGATCTGTTTGAGCGTTGGGTGTTTAGTTTCAATGATTTCACTGGCTCACGAGAGCAAAAATACGTGCATTTGATACTTGAATCATGACATCACGACATCATCGAAATGCATTATTGTGAAAGATATTTGATTACTGGTTTTATTTGGTTACTCGCTGAGCTTTTAGCTCACCCCAAAAATGTTTTATTCCCCCCCCCACAGGGCTCAAGGCGAAGAAAAGCTTGGAGTGCTTATTCACGTGATTGGATGGCTTATATAGTGTACAGTTTAAGTTTTGATCTATTTTATGTACGAGTTGGTCTTGTATAAATATTTGAAATTGATATGGATGTAAGTATACGTTCCACGATTGGAATCAGTTTCCGCTGCACTTGTGATATGTAATTATTGGAGAATTTGATGTAATTTTGAGATTTATATTGTAATATATTTGAGGATTGTAGTGAACGACTGAGTCCCGGCGAGAGTTGGGCAGGCGGCCCGCCGAACCCTTTGGTTCGCCTTAGGGGGAGGTGGGGCCGTCACAGTTGGTATCAGAGCTTAGGCTTCAGATCTCTGTAGTGTATCCTAGGCTTGAAGTTTAGGATGCCGGACTGTGGGTTTGGTTTGAAATATTAGTGATTCTTGCGGGATATCTCGACTTGATTAGTACAAGTGGAATGTCGAGGACGACATTCTTTTAAGGAGGGGAGATTGTGACGCCACGAAAAAAAGTGAGTTGGAGAACCCGGAAATTTTCTAATTTTCTAGGGTTTATTTTTTTTTTAATCGCCCGCATTTTCTACATTTTCTTGATTAGAAAAATTCCCCAGATAAAGTTTATGAGCAAAGATAGTTTTAAAATGATTTTTCTAGTATCGGTTAGTTTTTGAGAAATTAAGAGCGTATTTTGAACGTGGGACCCGCAAGTGCGGTAAATGTAATATATTTTTGATAACTTGTTGGAGTTTTGTGCTAAGTGATATTTTTCTACAAGGTGTTAAAGAGATATTTATGGATTGGTGTGAGAGGGAACAAAGAGATAGAGATTCATTATTTAAGTGAGAAGTGTCGCTTGGCCATTGGGTGGAATTTTTGACTTTTATGCCATGTCTTACCATTTGACGTAATAAACTAAAACTTTATCAAAAATTTGCTCCATTTCCAAGCTTCATGGCCGAACCTCTCTCAAGAAAGGAAGAAAGGAAAGCTTTCATCTTACTTCTTCATTTCTTGCTCCAATCAAACAATTTAACCGATTAAACTTGGATTTGCTCCATAAAAACCTTTCTCTTGGTAGTATTAAGGTGTGTAGTGAAGTGGTTTGAGAAGCAAAGGTGCTAAGTTGGGTCTTTTCTTGGGTTTGTAAGGTAAGTGACTAAGGAACCTTTCCTTTGATCTTGATAATGTTCAATTAGTGATTGGTGGTGGATGAATAAGTGATTTTATGGTTGATTTCCTGATTTTGGTTGAAAATGATGAAGTTTTATTATTTTTGGGGATTTTTCTGTTTTCATATGGATATGATTGTGTGGCTATATATGATGATTGGAAATGATGTTTAAGGACTCTATGAGGTGGAAAAAGTGATTAATTGCAATCAATTTCTGTTTTGGAAGAAATTTCAGAAAATCAGGGTTTTGTGATGAACATTCTGTCCGAATTTTTAGGTCCTAGATAGAGGCCGAATTGGCCTTTTCTTAAAACATGAAAGTTGTAGGGAATGACATTTTAAAGGTTCCTATAAAATTTCAGGTCAATCGGAGCAGTGTGGAATGAGAAAAGTCGAAATTACTATTGCTGTTCTGGTTTTACTCGAACTTGAGAAGTGCGTCTGTAAATGGTTGTTTTGGTCTGGATTGCTTCCGAATTAGTTGTTGAGGCCTTCTGATGAAATTTATCCCTGTTTCTTAGCTTTTAGCTGGTTTTGGAATTGCTGGATTTGGATTTGGAGAGCCTGAGTTATGATGTTTCCGCTAGAACGCGTTTTGTGAATCTGTTTTTGTGATTCTGGTGTGGTATCTTGCATTTTTGACCTGGTTACACTCGAAACTGGGTTGAGTGACCTTCTGTAATATTGTAACCCTATCTCTTAGCTTCGAAACTGTGTATCTTGCACCTTCATCCGACAATCGTAGTGCCTTTGGTACCATTACCGCAAAATGACGTCAAAACCTGTTTTTCTGGTTTTGAGCTTAACTTTCATTTCCGGACTTTTCCTAGCTTGACTTGTCTTTGTACTACTTGGAGCTTGCTGAATGACTATTGGATGAACTTGTTGTTGTGTGTGTACCTTTGGGACTGGCTGAGGAAATAATGAAGCCATGATGGCTGGAAAAGTAAGCAAATTTAGGGGAAGTGCTGTCCGAACTTTTAAAGGGTTTGATTACTTTGAGTTTGTGATCTAAGACTTGGATTTGAGCAAGGCAATGATACATGATGGATGGTTTCTGAGCCGTGGAGGTGAGTGACCCTAAACTGTTTCCAAAGTTACTCTTGAAATGTTCCTTGCATTGTTTCTTTGGTTTGCATATCGTGTGTGCGCGCATACGAGTTCTTGACATGGTTTGACTTTAATGAGTTCTTGAGGAGTCTTGTGCTGGACACCAACGTCTCCTCCACTTTCGTGAGTTTGTGATATGATCTGGAGCACCGATGCTGCTCCCCTTTAATGTTTATGGTTTCGTGATCTGTTTGAGCGTTGGGTGTTTAGTTTCAATGATTTCACTGGCTCACGAGAGCAAAAATACGTGCATTTGATACTTGAATCATGACATCACGACATCATCGAAATGCATTATTGTGAAAGATATTTGATTACTGGTTTTATTTGGTTACTCACTGAGCTTTTAGCTCACCCCAAAAATGTTTTATCCCCCCCCACAGGGCTCAAGGCGAAGAAAAGCTTGGAGTGCTTATTCACGTGACTGGATGGCTTATATAGTGTACAGTTTAAGTTTGGATCTATTTTATGTACGAGTTGGTCTTGTATAAATATTTGAAATTGATATGGATGTAAGTATACGTTCCACGATTGGAATCAGTTTCCGCTGCACTTGTGATATGTAATTATTGGAGAATTTGATGTAATTTTGAGATTTATATTGTAATATATTTGAGGATTGTAGTGAACGACTGAGTCCCGGCGAGAGCTGGGCAGGCGGCCCGCCGAACCCTTTGGTTCGCCTTAGGGGGAGATGGGGCCGTCACACCCTTCCACTGACATTGTTACTCGTTCATTCATTTCCTTCTTCCCCCTTCTGGACATTGGCCGGACTCCACCCGACAACGTGGTAATATTCGAGTATACCAAACTTTCACCCAAGGTCATCAAATCGCCCGACCGAGTCCACTTCTGGCTCGAGTGGACCGGCAACAAAGGGCAAAGGTCCAGTTTAGCCAAAAGGCTTACATTCATGCACAACTAACATTCAATCATTGAAACATTGAAAATTTCACATTTCATTTAGGTTGAGTGCTATAAAGTACACACTCGCCTAGCAAAATTCATTTGTAACAAACATTTATCATTTAATCAAATATCCACAACAAATCATATAGTTCATGGAAACATAACAAACAAAAAAAACTCACCTATTTAAGCAAAATAACATCCAAAATATCCTTCCGGATAATACCCTCAATCACCAAGGAACCCTAATAACAACCAAGAAAAAATATTACGGTTAAACCATCCAAAGTTTAGGTGAACCAAAGAAAATCCGAATAACTACTAGTACAAAGTATAAATATGGTTTTGGAAGTGAAAAGAGTACATTTAAACCAAAGGACATGAGTAAAATATTTGTAAAACTTATGCTTGCTCGTAAAACTTTGAAATCTCCATTTGAGTCGAAGTGGCAAAGAAAACGTATTTCTATTGGCCGTAAATTTCATTTTTTTTCCAAGGGTACAATTTTCGGCTGAATTCTAACTTATATACCTTGATAAAAGAAGACGCAAATATCCTAGATGGTTCAAGTGGTATTCGTCCTCAAATCCTTACCTAGTCCTCGAGTATAAATTTGGGCAGCACGCCCTTTTATTTACCTATTTTCCAGTCATTTATGGCTTCATTCTTTTCCTCAGTCAATCCCAACATCACACACAAAGAGTCTCATTACAATAGCCATTCAATTGGCTCAACGTCATACAAGTACAAAATCAAGCTATAAAAAAATGTCCAGAAATGAGATGTAAGTCATAAAACAAAAGACAGATTTGATGTCTCCTAGCGTATCGGTCACAACCGAAGCTACGCTTATCAGATTATGGTGAAATTTATACCATTTCGAAGCTAAGACAAATGGGTACAACTTTGATGAAAATGACTCAATCCAGTTCTTAGTGTAACTAAATCAAAATTTCAAATTACAGAACTAGAGTCTCACAATCAGGCTAGTTAACCGCACGATGCTTAAATGACAATAACTCAGGCTACCAAAGTCCAATTGAGGCGTTTTCAAGGCCATTGGAAAGCTAAGACATAGCACTACAACTTCTGTGTTTTGGCCAAAGGCTAATACGGTACGGATCAGGGTGAACAAACGCGGTCAGATTAGTGAAATGTCAACACTGTCCACAGAGCTCTACCTATGGTAGTTATGGGTATTTTTGTTTTTTCACGTGCTACCATACTCGGATTGAGCTGAAATTTTACAGCCAGCTATAAAACATCATTTTATACAACTTTTATGTTTAAGCTAAGCTCAATTCGGTCTCCATCATGGCCGAATGACACTGGTCAGAACAGGGCAAGATGAAAACCCTAAAACTGGAATTTGTGCACATAAGCTGAAATTTCTTTAGGTAACCAAAACTAGCATACCAAAGCTTCATTTCACCCAATATAAAGCTATCATTCCATGGCCAACCATTACTCATCTCATGAAGGCAGAAAAATCACCATAAAAACTGAAATTTCCATAATACTACTTCAAACTATGAAATATGCTCATAAAACTACCAAAACTACAACTTTAAACCATTAATTGGCAACTATTAGAAACAAAGAGGGATTTTGCAAGCCAGGTACCTTAGATCCTTAAGAAAGATGGTGGCTTAGAGTTCTTCTTCCCAAATTAGCTCCACAAACACCTTGGAATCTCCTTAGTAAACAACTTTTATGGAGTAATTTGCAATTCTATCGGTTAGAACTCAAAATTGGAGCAAGAAATTGGAGTGAAAGATGAAGGTTTTTCTCTCTCTCTCTCTCGCTCTCAAATTTTTGGCCATAAGAAATGAAAAATGGCTTGATTTTTGGTCAAATTTTTGTTTTAGTAAAGTGAAAAAAGTTAGGTCAAAGTCCAATCTCCAATGATGTCATGACACTTGGCCTTTCTACTGTTTTCTCTAATTCTTTGGCTTCCAATTGTTACATTATATAACAAATCTCTATTTATCCTCTAGCACCTTGTATAATAATAACACTTAGCACAAAAATCACGAAATCACCAAAATTTTATTGCACTAGCGGGTCCCACGTCTATAATGCATTTCAAATTTAACGTACATTAACTTATATTAGGAAAATAATTTAAAACTGTACTTGCTTATAAAAATGCATAGAAACTTTAATACTTTAAAGGCAAGTATAAAAATGTAGGCAAAATAAAATAATGGCTAGAAAATGTGAAAATTTTCGGGTTTTCATAATACATATCTAATCTTTTTCCCAAATATCAAGATAAAGGGTTTATACCTATCACATTCATGATTCACAGCTTACACTCTAGAAGAGCACTTAAACCTTTACTCATTCACATAATAAGGACCATAACACCACTTGGCCTAATCTCATCCCGCGCAGAAGCCACGCAAAGTGGCTCTGATTTTCATCCTTGCAAATAGTCACTTAACTTTCAAACCAATTCCATAGTTCGGCATCCTAAACTTTTAAGCCTAGGATACACTACAAAGATCTGAAACCTAAGCTCTGATACCAACTGTGACACCTCCACTTCTTTCAAGGGTGAACCAAAGGGTATCGACGGGACGCCTGCCCAACTCTCGTCGGGACTCACTACAATCTATAATTCAAAAACTCGAAATACTTCAAATAACTTCAATATATAATTAAATTGCTCCAAAATATTTCATACTTACAATTAGTTAGTTTTCAAATTTAATACAATCCAAAAAAATATGTACGACAATCATCCACTATAATACAACTTAAAATTTCTAAAAAGAAACAACTTAATACTATGCACGGGCACTCTCGGTTTTGAACCTTGTTAAGGAAAACAAAAATGTGGAATGAGCTACACAACCCATTGAGGTTCCAAAACACTTTAATAGTTTTAATAAATCAAGTAATTTAAGCATACCACATGTATGGTTCAAGGTTGCACATTAGCACATTAACATGAAATAGTTCTCATTATATAGAAATAAACACATATTGAGGGATATGGTGTTTCAATGGAACCATTACGGTCAACTTTACCTAATAACTTCCAGTCCCCTCAGTATTGTCTGGCCATCGCCTTATCCTTCCAGTGGTAGTACTCGAATATACTGAAACGGTGGCCCAAGATTCCAACCTACCTGACTGAACCTAGTCCTGACTCGAGCAGGTTAGTAACTAAGGGCAGGGCCCAGTTCAGTTTAGAGTTTATAACATACACAAGTAAATCGGTAAATGGTAAATGGCAGTAGTTCTCGGTTAACGGGTAAAATTTATCATTTTAGTAGGTCGAGTGAGATAAAGTACATACTCGCCTTAAAACGATGGCCAAGTTCATATCAGCAATTATCAATAACACCTAACACTTAAACACATAAATAATATGCGGTAATTTAATATGAACATGTAATTTACGATAATCACATAATCAAATAGTCAAGTAATCAAGTAAACAGGTAATCAAATAAATCGGTAAACGGTAAGTAATCACGGCTAACGGTAAACAGTAATCGGTAAACGGCAGTAGTTCACGATTAATCGGTAGCCATTTATCATTTTAGTCGGCCAAGTGAGATAAAGTATACACTCACCTTAAAACAGTGAAAAAGTTCATAGGAGCAATTATCGGTAACACTTAACAGTTAAAACATACAATGACCATGGAGTAAACATGTCATAAAACTATTCAAGTCACGTACTCCTATAAGGAACACTCACCAATTCAAAGCAAGTGAGTAAATGCTCAAACAAGTGTTTAGGCGTCCTCTTCGAGTTCCTCTTGAAGGTCTCCTTGAGTGCCTGAACAAAAATAATTAACTTCACTCACAATCATGCATTTATCAAGAAAGGATGCACACTCATTTAGGCTCAATCAAAGTCTTAAAAGAGGCTTTTAATTTTCTCAAATCGAGGTTCAAGAGTGAAGTTTTAAAGTCCAAAGAGAGACTAGCATCTTCCATAAAATCGACTTCAAAACGTTCAATCAATATTGAGAAAAGAATTCAAGTTCTCGAAATTGCATTTTTCAAGTAATCGGCAAATTTCAGCTTCGCATGACAATCTTTGGAAAATCAAATCTAGAGTTTCACATGTCAAAAAATGGAAAACTATATACCGTTGGAATCTTGGTTCAAAGTACTAAAAGTTCTTAAAAGACATTTTTCCAAGATTATAAACGGAAGACATTCAAATTTCAGCTCAAAGTGACTGATTTGAACAGGCAAAGCAGTTTTGGTCATGTTTTTCGGCAAACTTGAAAAATTCGATATAATTCACAGAAAGTGAACTAGCCTTTGAAATTCATAACACCATAAAATTTTTAAACATGGTTTCAAACACAATAAATGGAACCAAATTCGGAGTCTCGAACATCGAGAGACATCAGTCCAAAGTTGGTCACATTTCGCAAACTGTTCTGTCATTTTTCAGATTTAAAGACTATCTTTGAAATATCATTTGGCCATTGATTTGGCATTTGAAATACACCAAAATTGGTACACTAAATCTTCCATGTGTGTAAAATATTTCTACCAAGTTTCATGCAAAAATTCCCACGGGATGGCAGTCATTAAAACAACCAAAGTTCAAGAAATATTTCAAGGCTAATCTGCCTTCTCACTTTTCTTTCGCTTGCAAACGTTTGGCGCAATAAAATCAGTTCTAAATCACTCCATTATCAAAACCAAGAGTCTATAAACATCCAATGAGCAATTTAAAGATAATTGATATCAAAATTTTCGAAATATAACTCCCCAAATCAGATTTGACCATTCGGCCAGGAGAAAAGGAAAAGTTTTCCAGATTTGAAAAGCCAACTTTGGGACATTATTTGGGTGTCGAAATGGTCTGAAAATAACACCAAATTTGGTACAATTAAACTCCCATATGAGGGCTATTCATCTATCAAATTTCATGTAAAAACTCACATGGGAAGGCAGTTAACAAAATGACTGAAGTTTGTGAAATTTTCAAAGCAAATCTGCCAACCCAAGCTTCTCTTTCCTTTTTAAACACTTTGTATCATGAAATCAGTCCAATTTGGTTCATTCGTGAAACCAATGCTCTAGAAACATTTGATAAGTACTTGACAAGCAATGGACATCAAAAATTTTGAAACAAAACCTCCCACATCAGGCTAAACCTGTTGGCCAGCATGAAGAAAGGGATTTTTTCCAGATTGTCTTTCATTTCGAAAATCTAACTTTTACTCAACCAAATCAATTGATTTTTGGCAGAAAATTTCTACCCACCATACACAACATATATACATCAATTTCAAGGTCATTTGATCATCAAAAATTTGAAAAATAATCACGGCAAAAACAGGGCAGATTCGGTCAGTTTTCATGCACCAACTTTCCTTCAATTTTCCTTTCATCTCTAACCGTTTTCTTTCCATCTAAACACATAACAATCAAAAGCAAGCAATTTACACCTCAAGTCAGCTACTAATAGTCCACCTTAAGACCTCTAGCCTAACATTTAAATGCAAGGAAGTAAACTTCTCAAGTCCGCTAGCCTAGATCATGCTCAGGGTAGTGAACCCTTGCAATCAAGCTCCAATCTTTGAAGATAAATGGAAAGATATAAGGTAGATGAAGAATACCTCTTGGATGATGAAAACCCAAAACTTTTGGTCACCAAAAGCTCCAAGAAAACCGGCTAAAAGATGTCCTCCTTCAAGCTAAAGTGGTTCTCCACGTGATGTGCAAGTTGTGTGAAGGATTCGAGATGAAGTTGTGCAATAATGGAGCAAGGAGGATGAAGGGCTTTCTCTTCTTCTCCCTTGAAGAATTTCGGCCAGCAAGATGAAGAGGAGAGAGAGAGAAATCTGATGACTAAAGCTTCCCTTGGAAGCTTGGAAACTGGAGGCCAATGTTTGGGAAAAAAGTCAACTACCAAAAGTGTCGCGCCCGCGCGTTTTGTGTCCGTTTTCTCTCGGGTTTGTTTCACTTCTGTACTAAACCTCAATTGTACTTCCTTTAACATTATAATTATTCACTCTTAGTAGTCTAGAATAAGTTTCTTAAATCTCCAATTAACCACTCCGGCTCAATATACCCGAATTTTCGATTTGCGCGTGATAAGGCGAAATTTACGAAAAATTCATATAACGACTATATAATTAACTACTACTAATGTAATGAATTATACAATAACCATTTTTGAAATAAAACATGAGTTCTCAAATCTCAAAATTATTATAGTCTCGATTGATTATTGCCTCGAAAAATGTGTACTCGCTATTTTTCACTAAACAAGCCCTAGAAAATTAAATTTACTAACGAGACATTTTAAAAATATATTTGAGACATTATTCCATATAAATGGATTTAAAATGGTTGAAATAAATTATTTGGAGAAAATGGGTAATTAAATAATTAATTAAGCCAGTAAAAACAATTAAAATAAGCAAAAATTCGGGTCCTCACATCCTTTCCTCCTTAAAAAGAATTTCGTCCTCGAAATTCGCACTTAGGATAATATCATTCCCTTAATAATTATGCTTCTCAAATCAATCACTAACTTACACTCTCTAACTCGTATCTCACAATTTCCATTCATCCAATTAGCAATCAACTTTAATTTCCCTAATAGACGTTTTACTTCCAAGTCATAGGACAAGCGATCACACTTTACTTATACCATTCATGAAACTAGGGTTTATACAAGAATAATTGGCTCCAGGGTCAATTAAAACTCCAGTTTAAAAGATTCAATCTTGTAGTTCAAAACTCGAATAGAGTGATATATTTTCAATAAAAGACTAAGCTTACCAAATTTTTCGGAGTTAATTTGTCCAAATCAAGTCAATCATAACATGCGAGATAAAATCGAGGGTTTTAATGTATTTTGGATATGTATGTGACAGAATACAATTCAAAATTTCAAAATTAGGGTTAAAGATACAAACTTTTCTTCATGATCTGAAACTAAATTTTCTTAGTAAGAAATTTCAAATAATGTGTTTGCCACCATCATCAGTACATATTGCAAATTCCTCAAATATGTTTAAGAAGATTACTCATGCAACTTAATGCGTGGATATCAAAACACGCAATAAAATAACATATACATGGAGGATATTTCAAAATTCTCTCAAAGTTTTGAGTTAAGAGCTGCGTTTGAGTAAACGTATACTCTAGAAAATACTTTTAAGAAAGATAAGTAAACATGCAAGTTCATATATGCATAAACTTCGATCCAACACCTTTATCACCCTTCACTTCTAATTCGAGAGCTAACTTTAATGGTACATAAAGTTCTGTCATTTTTACTCTCCAATTCACAACAAATATTCATTCTTATTCTTTAAGGAAAGATCTGAGGCTAAACTCTGCCTGATTTTCAATTCTCAGGCGAGTTCAAAATGTATATACATATATTTAGATATTTGTGGGAAAAGGAACAGCAGGCATATAATTACGTATAATAATGGTCAAGAAAAATTAATAGTGCTTTTAGTCAATTAAAACAAATAGGTAATGAGTTCAAGTCGTTTCACGAATAACCAATACAATACTTTGGAAATTCAAACGTTCAGAAAAGGTTAAAACATGTCCACAGGACAAATCACAAGATACGTGTAAAACAATTTTTAGAACCTGACAGGGGAGAACCTCACTAGATACTCAACTAAGTCAATCCTTTATAACACTAGTAGGTCTGATCTTTTCGTTCATTTCCAACTCATATCAAACACTAGGATCCTATTGAGTTACATAGGACCATCCATCAATCTTTCTCTATCTCTCTCTCTTAATTATTGTGCCATCTTAGCCAAACGACTATTGGTTTCCTGTAACTATTCACATGAAATATCAATTCGTTCTTATTTCCCGCAAATGGAGATCTCAAATCCTTAACATTGCCCTTAACTCTTGAGTACTTGGGTACAAGAATACGAAATAAGATAATTCACAACTCAGGCCATACGCTTCCAAGTGTAAATCATCCAAGTTAAGATTCCTACCCCTGTGAGAACTCGTATGATCCCTTATATTTTCTTAAAATTTCCTTTTATTTGGCATTTATTACTTTTTAAAGCATTACTACTCACAATAAGTGCAAACAAACATAGAATCAAGGGTTTTTCCTTTTGTTTTCTTGTTAGCGTCAATAAGGGTTTTTACATCTTTTCGTAGTATGAGTAATCGGTACGGAGTTTGTACTAAATTTGGTAATTAAGAGTGAGTTTTAGATGATATTAAGTGTGTGATTAGAAGTGAGAATAATAAGTTAGTGAATCATAAGATAAAACCCTAGTACATGCGATTTAAGGAAAATCGGTTTGAACTGACGTGTACCGTTCACTGCCGATTGAACACACCACTTGACCATCACTTTATTACCTTAATCTCCTTGTTTTAGTTGAGTTAATTAGCTCTTAATTAACCCTTAAGTCAGCCACCATTATTGACTAAGGAAAAGAGAGATATTTTGGTGGAAATATTTGTGATTAAGCCATTTGTCAAAAAATCCAACCAAGGTCTTGACCAAGACATTTTCCTTTCTTCTTATCTTTCTTCTTGGCTCATTTTTCTTCATTTTCCTTCATCTTGGTCATGACTTATGAGAGGAAAAAGAAAAGAGTGAAGACCACTTCATTTCAATCTTGATTCCTAGCTTAGTTGAGTGAGAAATCAAGAACTAAACCGATTAATCCTTTCTTTGAGCACCTGGGAAGCTTGGGGTGCTAAAAGTTTACAAGGAGAAATGGTGGATATCTCTTGCAAGCATCATAGTGAGGTATTATGGCTGTCCATCCTATTTCTTTCCCTTAATCTTACTTAAGTTGTGTAGCAACTCATATTCTTGGTTAATGATAGCTATGTAAGTAGTAGTGATGATTATGGTGGATTTGTGAGTTAGGGTTTTGAATTGTTCAGCTATATTTCTTCTTGTTTAGATAGAATATGATGTGAATAAGCTAAGCTAAGGAGTTGAAGTAGTGGTTCAAGCTAGAAATGTGAAGTTTATACCTTGAATGATTTAACTTCCAGATTTAAGGATTTCAAATGTTCTGTTCTGACCAGTTATATTCATGTGTGATGGAGGCCTAATTGGGCTTACGTTAAAACATGAACGTTGTAGGAAATGATGTTTTATAGCTGTCTGTAAAATTTCAACTCAATTCGAGTACTGTAACATGTGAAATGACAAAGATACCCTTGACTGCCATAGGTATAGTTTTGCGGATAGTTTTGACATTTCATCATTCTGGCTGCATTTTTTCACCTTGATCCGTATCAAATTAGCCTTTGGCCAAAACATAAAACTTTTAACCCTATGTTTCAGCTTTCAACGCATCTGAAAACACCTTAAATGGAATTGTGTAGTCTGAGTTATTGTCATTTGAATTCAGTACTGACAACCATACTGATAAGGACATTCTGGTTCTGTAATCTGTAATTTCGACCTGAATCAATTGTGAACTGGGTTGAGTTGTTTTCATGAAAGTTGTAACCCTTTGTCTTAGCTTCAAAATGGTATAAAGTTCACACCAATCTGATAAATGTAACTCTGGTTGTAACTAAAATGTTATAAGATGTCGAATCTGCCATTTAGTCTTTTGCCTTCAAAACTTGATTTCCAATTTGATTATTATATTTGTGTTGTACTTCGATGATTTTGAGCCATTGAATGGCTATTGTGATAAGATTATTTGTATGTGTTTTGGGGCTGAATTAAGAATAACAATGAAGCCATAAATGGTTGGAAAATAGGTAAACACAAAGGGCGTGCTACCCAAATTTTCACTCGAAATTAGGTAGATATACTCACGACTTAAGTAAGGGTTTGAGGACGAATCGAACTTGAATCGTCTAGGGTATTCAAGTCTTGTTTCATAGAGGTCTATAAGTTAGCATTCGGCCAAAACTTATATCCTTGAAAAAATGAAATTTACGACTAATAGAAACACGTTTTCTCCATTTTTTCGACTCAAATGGGGATTTCAAAATTTTAAGAGTGAGCGTAAGTTTTACGAATATTCTCCAAATGAGTTGTAATTATTTGATTTTTGTTAAATGAAACGTTTAAGTTTCGAACCTTAGTTGAATTTCAAAACTCTTAAACAATGTTTTATCGCAGACTTGGACTCCAAACAAGGAGTAATACCTGAACGTGATCCGTAAAGGCACTACATCTTTGGTGAGTGCTTCCAAATACCTGGTTGAACTGGACACTTGTTCTCAATACTTGACCAATATGATTTAATGATATGTAATTTGTTTGATCGGCTAAGAGTGTACTTTATTGCACTTGCCCTAATATGATATATACTTATTTATTGCTGCAATTGACTTGATATACTTATACTTAGTTTGTAAGTGTTGAGCGGCAACATGTACCACACTTAATGTGAGTGGGAGGTGCCTCTCATTCCTGTCTCCGTACTTTTATTTTGATTCAGTCGATTGGAGATGTTATCTCATCAACTTTTTGGGGACCCAAACCCCACTGGCTAGTTAATCGAGTGGAGCCGACAAGAGCTTGGTCGATTAGATAACGAACCATGAGTATCTAGTGTTGTCGAGTAGAGTGTTATCTTCTCGACTAATCAGTATACTCGAGTATTACCACCAATGTTTAGTTGGTGTTCGGATCCGGTAAGGGGGTTGAATGGTGGACGGATTGGAATTAAGTGAAGTACTACTGGATTGGTTACTTTACTTGAAAGTTGATGGAGTGTCAACTAATACTTAATCAAGCTCTAGTGAAGCAATGGGAATTTAGCTCCTGAGAGCCATCGATATCCTTACATCTGGATTGTTATTCGTAGTGTTATTGTTTCTTTTAGAAAAGAATTTTACACTCGTTCATTTTGAAATTTGCTACTTGAAGTATATTGTTCACTTTCATGAACTTGTTTTGCTCGCTCTTTTGCTACGTTGATTCTTGTACTTTTAAATAATGGTCAACTTGCTGTTTGGAATCTCATTGGGTTTTTAACTCATTCCACGTTGTAACGGCCCCACTTCTCCCTAGGGCGTACCCCAGGGTATCGGCGGACCGTCTGCCCAGCTCTCGCCGGGACTCAGTCAGTTGCTATAAGAGAAGGCAAGAAAATCCACACAACAAACGAAATAACAATAATTCCAAACTTAAACGTAAACTTATATACATTACTGTCTCAATGGAAGTACAACTGTCAAAATATAGGTTCTCAATTCACCATACAACCAGCCCGTGCCAAGCACTAGGGCGAGAACCTTTACAAAAGAAACCAAAGTACTAAAACGGCTAATCTATTCGTAGCTTCCGTCCTCGCACGTCTTCCCCTGCTAAGGAAAACAAAAACTAAAGGGATGAGCTGAAAAGCTCAGTGAGGTTCCGTACACATAGGCAACAAGAGAAACAAATGCATGTAAACAACAATTCACGATACAAGTACAATAAAGCGATAAACACATTCATTAAAAGGATACGGGCTCACAAGGAGCCAATCGTTCATTCATTCATTCATTCATTCTCCTTCCATTCTCCTTCCTTCAATCATTTAAAAATGCATTTTGTATAAGTAAAACCCCTCGTTCATTCATTCATTCATTTCATTCACCCCGTCCCTGGCTTTTGGCCAGGCTCCACCAACCTACAGGGTAATACTCGAGTATACCGGATCGTTCACCCAAGTTCCTAATCGCTCGACCGAGTCCGACTGGCTCGAGACGACCGGTAACAAGGGGCAATGGCCAGTTCAGCCCGAAGGCCTACATTCATGCACAATTAACATTTCAATCGCTCAATCATTAAAATTTCACAATCATTTAGGCTAAGTGCGGTAAAGTACACACTCGCCTCGAAAATCGTTTTAGCAATTATTGAAAGCGTTTAACATGTTATCAATCATTCAAACAAGCCATATAATCAGGAAATATAACAAATAAGGAACACTCACCTATAACCGCAAAACAACGTCCAATTCTCAATCACCAATGAAACCTAAAATTCCACAAAGATCACATTACAATCCATCTAACATGATTTAGAGGAAATCAACCAAAACCCGACTACTCGCGAGTAAACGTAAAAAGACTTTCAAAGTGTAACGAGGCACTTGGATTCGTAGACAAGAATAACCCTAATGCAACCCAAACCAAGAAGGTTATAAAATCTCTAAGAGGAAACACTCAGTCCAAACAATTCGAAATTCCAATAGAGCTAAGAAAACATTCTTTCGGAATTGCGTATGTGATTCAAAAGCATATATATACAAGTGGTCAATAACTAACCAATGCCTTGATAAAAATCGTGTGAAAAGGAGGACAAAATACTTTAACTTCCACACTTAAAACCTTGCTTAGAAACAATGCACTTATGGCCGATAAAACCCGAACTCATACCTCTATCGGTTGGAAAGGCTTAAGGACCATTTGAAGTTTGAAACGAACAGGTATCATGTTTTCAAAAGATAAAACGGTCACATTATTTGCCAAAGACAATATACGAGTTCGAATAGAAATTTAGTCTTCGATCCTTTATTCAAAAACCCGAAGACGCTTCCAAGGAAATACGTTCAATATGATACAAAATACATTTTCGAAAACCACTTTAACTTATTCATTTTACAAGAAAATAAACGGACGGCATGTCCCTTGTGTTTACCTATTTTTCCAGCCATTAATGGCTTCATTATTTTTCTCAAATCAGTCCCAACATGTCGTATAGAATAATCTCATGTCCTAAAGCCGTTCACTAGGCTTAAAGTCATATAAATACAACAATAACTATGAAAAGCAAACTAGAAACATTTTCAGATAAAACAATGCTTGACATCATTTTGCGGGAATGGCACTAAAGGCACTTCCGGTTATTGGATTAGGGTGTAAGACCCACCGTTTCGAAGCTAAGAGACAGGGCTACAATAATGTAGAAGGTCACTCAGTCCAGTTTGTAATACAACTAGGTCAAAACTACAAGACACTAGTTCAGAATCGCAAAAGCAGATGGACAAACCACGTTCTGGTTAACGAACTACAATTCAGTCTACCTAGGTCCAAATCCATTGATTCCAAAGCCATAAGATAGCTAGAACATCAGGCTACATTTCATCAGAAGACCTCAACTACTAGTTCAGAAGTATTCCTAGCCAAATTAGCCAATTACAGAAGCAACTCCCAAGTTCGGATGAAACCAGGGCAGCAGGGGTATTTTCGACCTTGCTCACTCTACACTACTCCAAATGACCTGAAATTTTACAGACACCTCAAACACATCAATACCTACAACTTTCATGTTTTAAGCAAAGGCCAATTCGGCCTCTAACTAGGGTGAACAGTGCCTGCCAGAATTGAAGACAATGAAGCCCTAAGTATTCCAAATTTCCTTCCAAACAACATTTTCTTGCAATTAACCATCATTCACACTAACTAGACTCATTCTATAACATTTCCATTCATTATATATGACCACTTAGACAAAATCATATGCAAACAGAAAAATTCTAATTAAATATCAAACTTCACCATAAATCACCCCAAATCAAGATATAACTCACAAAATGACATGTCCAACCCTTACACTTCACAATTTAACCATTATCAATGCAAGAGAGAACTTTCTTAATCATCTTACCTCACAACTCAAGAAGACTAGCAAATCCAAGCTCCCCTTTAAAAATCACTCCACCCAAAAGCTTTAACCTTCCAAGAAGCTCGCTTGTATGGAGGGAATTAAAAATCTATTGGTGAAGTTCCAAGATTGAAGCAAAAATCAAAGATGAAGATTGAAGAGTTTTCCTCCCTTTGCTCTCAAAGCTCACGGCTGGACAGGGAAGAAATGAGATATTTTGGACCAAAAAAGTGGGATAAGAATGAAAGAAACAGCCGGTCAAAGCCTCTGACCGGCTGTGACACGTCACAATCCGGCCAGAATCTGGCCGGATTTCCGGCCGGATTCTTGGCCGGATATGAGGCCGAGACGAAACATTTTTTTTTCAAAAATGTAGGGCAATACGGCCAGCTATCCGGCCAGAAACTGGGGGGATCCCGGCCTGATTTGGCCACTTCACTTTTTCCAAAAAATTTTTCCTTTTTTTTTTTCCGAATTCAATTGTCGCGCTCAAACGTACTTCTAACACATACACTTACATACATATTTCCTACATAATGCACATAACAACTAGGCCTTCCTTTGTTTCCAACGATTAGTTAACAAATTTTGCACTTAAGAGGAGAAAAGGAGAAGAAACAATAGACTAAGGAAATATGCAAATTCTAGGGTTCTCACACTCTCCCCCCCTTAAGAAATTTCGTCCTCGAAAATTTTTTTTTTTTCCTCACCTTCATTTGCCTCAGGCGAGTCCGGAACCGTTCGGTTGTCTAATGCATATGCTTTGGCCGGTACATTGGTTCGGTTCCCTCTTTCTTTCACTGGTTTTGATTTCGTTCCATCTTGTGACTGAGTACTACCCTCACGTGGATGCCTCCTCGGACAATTGCTCACTTGATGCTCACTGCTTCCACAAATTAAACATTTCCGCCCTTTCCGCCAACAAGCATCTTCGGTGTGGTTGGCCTTTCCACAGTAACCGTAAATCAAGGGAGAGGTCATCTTTTGACTATCTTGGGAAATCTCCTTGGGTCCAATTTGACTTCCTTTAGTAGACCTCTCTTCAACTGCCCCTATTGTCCATGGCGGATAGGATAACTGGCTTACTTTTGGCACTTTAGAAGGCGCCATCGTTTCACTAAACTCTTCTAATCCACTGCCTAATGCACCTCTTTTCCGAGTTTGGGAGGCTTTTATTTGTGCCTTGGCTCTCTCGATTCGTTGAGCCTTCTCAAGGGCCTCCGTAAACGTATTCACTTGCGCGGCTGCCAACGCCTCTTGGATGTCCAGGTTCAATCCCTGTATGAACCGTCTTACTCTTCTCGGTTCCGTGGCTACTAGTTCTGAGGCAAACTTGGATAGTTTGGTGAATCTCGTTTCGTATTCAGCCACACTTAATGTCCCCTGGCGTAGTCCGATAAATTTGTCCTCCCTCCTTTCTTGGACTAAAGGTGGGAGGTACTTCTCATTAAATTCTCTGGTAAAGTTCGTCCAGGTCCATATGGTCCGTTCCCTTTCCCATTTTGCTCTAATTACGTTCCACCACGCTCGGGCCGGTCCTTCAAATTGAAACACTGCAAAGTTCACTTGCCTCTGCTCAGTGTAGTTTAAAGCTGTGAATATATTCACCATGGCCTCTAACCATTGCTCAGCGATATCCGGATCAGGCCATCCAGCGAATTTTGGAGGTGCAAACTTCTGAAACCTCTCCAAAGCCTTATCTTCGCCCATCTCAGGGTTCCGGGGTTGATTTACAGGGATTTGGCCTTGTTGCTCTACTATTCTCGCCAAAATATCTGTCATTTGTTGCATTGTCGTCGCCATTTGGTCTCCGGTTGCAACTCTCGGTCCTTGGTCTTGCGTGGCAGACATTTCCCTTTCTACTCTAGGTTCTGGGGTCCGTTTAGTTCCACGGCCTCGACCACGTCCCTGACTACGTCTCCCGTCCATAGATATATCTTTCCCTTCTCTCTTTTTTTTTCTTCAAAAGTTTATTTAATGAATAAAGGCGATAAGATGACTAAAACAACAATAGCGAGGTACCAAGTACACAAGTAACATATTTGCACATAGCACTCCATATATCAAGTCAATTACACAAGTACGTATCAAGTCAGGAAAACATTCATACGCACAAATACATCAATAGGCGTCATTTAATAAGAATATACTGGCGAATCAAACGAGGAGGTAATGGTCGCCCCAGTCTCAGCTAAGGTAGCCCCGTCCGGTCTCTCACGTCACTTACTGTTCACACTGGATATCCCTTAATCTCTGGTACTCATTCTAGTTGGACAAAGCCTGTTCATGGCCCCAAAATATAAATCTCATATACTTAACATCGTCTCAACTCTGGAGTACTCGGGTACGAGAATCCGAAATAAGATAATTCACCTCTCGAGCTGGCCAGTCCCAAGAGTAAACCATCTACAATCGGAATTCCTCCCAGACGTACCTATCTATTGTCCTTAGATACCACGAGAAAGATTTAAGGCCTATAACATTCACAATTCAAAGCTTATGCTCCAACGAGCACTTAATCCATCATACCTATTTATCACTCAGTCCAGACTCACTCCGCGCAGAGACCACGCGAAGCAGGCTCTGATACCAACTGTAACGGCCCCACTTCTCCCTAGGGCATACCCCAGGGTATCGGCGGACCGTCTGCCCAGCTCTCGCCGGGACTCAGTCAGTTGCTATAAGAGAAGGCAAGAAAATCCACACAACAAACGAAATAACAATAATTCCAAACTTAAACGTAAACTTATATACATTACTGTCTCAATGGAAGTACAACTGTCAAAATATAGGTTCTCAATTCACCATACAACCAGCCCGTGCCAAGCACTAGGGCGAGAACCTTTACAAAAGAAACCAAAGTACTAAAACGGCTAATCTATTCGTAGCTTCCGTCCTCACACGTCTTCCCCTGCTAAGGAAAACAAAAACTAAAGGGATGAGCTGAAAAGCTCAGTGAGGTTCCGTACACATAGGCAACAAGAGAAACAAATGCATGTACACAACAATTCACGATACAAGTACAATAAAGCGATAAACACATTCATTAAAAGGATACGGGCTCGCAAGGAGCCAATCGTTCATTCATTCATTCATTCATTCTCCTTCCATTCTCCTTCCTTCAATCATTTAAAAATGCATTTTGTATAAGTAAAACCCCTCGCTCATTCATTCATTCATTTCATTCACCCCGTCCCTGGCTTTTGGCCAGGCTCCACCAACATACAGGGTAATACTCGAGTATACCGGATCGTTCACCCAAGTTCCTAATCGCTCGACCGAGTCCGACTGGCTCGAGACGACCGGTAACAAGGGGCAATGGCCAGTTCAGCCCGAAGGCCTACATTCATGCACAATTAACATTTCAATCGCTCAATCATTAAAATTTCACAATCATTTAGCCTAAGTGCGGTAAAGTACACACTCGCCTCGAAAATCGTTTTAGTAATTATTGAAAGCGTTTAACATGTTATCAATCATTCAAACAAGCCATATAATCAGGAAATATAACAAATAAGGAACACTCACCTATAACCGCAAAACAACGTCCAATTCTCAATCACCAATGAAACCTAAAATTCCACAAAGATCACATTACAATCCATCTAACATGATTTAGAGGAAATCAACCAAAACCCGACTACTCGCGAGTAAACGTAAAAAGGCTTTCAAAGTGTAACGAGGCACTTGGATTCGTAGACAAGAATAACCCTAATGCAACCCAAACCAAGAAGGTTATAAAATCTCTAAGAGGAAACACTCAGTCCAAACAATTCGAAATTCCAATAGAGCTAAGAAAACATTCTTTCGGAATTGCGTATGTGATTCAAAAGCATATATATACAAGTGGTCAATAACTAACCAATGCCTTGATAAAAATCGTGTGAAAAGGAGGACAAAATACTTTAACTTCCACACTTAAAACCTTGCTTAGAAACAATGCACTTATGGCTGATAAAACCCGAACTCATACCTCTATCGGTTGGAAAGGCTTAAGGACCATTTGAAGTTTGAAACGAACAGGTATCATGTTTTCAAAAGATAAAACGGTCACATTATTTGCCAAAGACAATATACGAGTTCGAATAGAAATTTAGTCTTCGATCCTTTATTCAAAAACCCGAAGACGCTTCCAAGGAAATACGTTCAATATGATACAAAATACATTTTCGAAAACCACTTTAACTTATTCATTTTACAAGAAAATAAACGGACGGCATGTCCCTTGTGTTTACCTATTTTTCCAGCCATTAATGGCTTCATTATTTTTCTCAAATCAGTCCCAACATGTCGTATAGAATAATCTCATGTCCAAAAGCCGTTCACTAGGCTTAAAGTCATCTAAATACAACAATAACTATGAAAAGCAAACTAGAAACATTTTCAGATAAAACAATGCTTGACATCATTTTACGGGAATGGCACTAAAGGCACTTCCAGTTATTGGATTAGGGTGTAAGACCCACCATTTCGAAGCTAAGAGACAGGGCTACAATAATGTAGAAGGTCACTCAGTCCAGTTTGTAATACAACTAGGTCAAAACTACAAGACACTAGTTCAGAATCGCAAAAGCAGATGGACAAACCACGTTCTGGTTAACGAACTACAATTCAGTCTACCTAGGTCCAAATCCATTGATTCCAAAGCCATAAGATAGCTAGAACATCAGGCTACATTTCATCAGAAGACCTCAACTACTAGTTCAGAAGTATTCCTAGCCAAATTAGCCAATTACAGAAGCAACTCCCAAGTTCGGATGAAACCAGGGCAGCAGGGGTATTTTCGACTTTTCTCACTCTACACTACTCCAAATGACCTGAAATTTTACAGACACCTCAAACACATCAATACCTACAACTTTAATGTTTTAAGCAAAGGCCAATTCGGCCTCTAACTAGGGTGAACAGTGCCGGCCAGAATTGAAGACAATGAAGCCCTAAGTATTCCAAATTTCCTTCCAAACAACATTTTCTTGCAATTAACCATCATTCACACTAACTAGACTCATTCTATAACATTTCCATTCATTATATATGACCACTTAGACAAAATCATATGCAAACAGAAAAATTCTAATTAAATATCAAACTTCTCCATAAATCACCCCAAATCAAGATATAACTCACAAAATGACATGTCCAACCCTTACACTTCACAATTTAACCATTATCAATGCAAGAGAGAACTTTCTTAATCATCTTACCTCACAACTCAAGAAGACTAGCAAATCCAAGCTCCCCTTTAAAAATCACTCCACCCAAAAGCTTTAACCTTCCAAGAAGCTCGCTTGTATGGAGGGAATTAAAAATCTATTGGTGAAGTTCCAAGATTGAAGCAAAAATCAAAGATGAAGATTGAAGAGTTTTCCTCCCTTTGCTCTCAAAGCTCACGGCTGGACAGGGAAGAAATGAGATATTTTGGACCAAAAAAGTGGGATAAGAATGAAAGAAACAGCAGGTCAAAGCCTCTGACCGGCTGTGACACGTCACAATCCGGCCAGAATCTGGCCGGATTTCCGGCCGGATTCTTGGCCGGATATGAGGCCGAGACGAAACATTTTTTTTTCAAAAATGTAGGGCAATACGGCCAGCTATCCGGCCAGAAACTGGGGGGATCCCGGCCTGATTTGGCCACTTCACTTTTTCCAAAATTTTTTTCCTTTTTTTTTTTTCCGAATTCAATTGTCGCGCTCAAACGTACTTCTAACACATACACTTACATACATATTTCCTACATAATGCACATAACAACTAGGCCTTCCTTTGTTTCCAACGATTAGTTAACAAATTTTGCACTTAAGAGGAGAAAAGGAGAAGAAACAATAGACTAAGGAAATATGCAAATTCTAGGGTTCTCACACACGTCATTTGTTTTCCTTACAAGGGGTACGAGCGAGACGTGAGACTTGTACAGACTAACGTAGTCTAGTTTTCGGATTTTGCAATTGTACTCGCGCTAATACCCAACTAGGGTTGATTTTACTTCGGTTGTAAATACTTTAACGCTTTGGACGTGTATAAACCTTGTAGCTGGATTTGAACATCAATGTATTTGAACATCAATGTATATGTTAAGTTTGAGATTGTTATTTCATTTCTTCTCTGTGGACATGGTATCTTTCTCGAGTTACACATGAGTGAGTCCTGACGAGAGTTGGGCAGGCGGTCCGCTAAACCCTGGGGTACGCCCTAGGGGGAGGTGGAGTCGTTACAACCCTACATACATATCTAATTTTTCTCCAAATATCAAGATAAAGGGCTTATACCTATCACATTCATGATTCACAGTTTATACTCTAAAAGAGCACTTAAGTTTTTATTCATTCACATAATAAGGACTATAACACCACTTGGTCCAACCTCACCCCACGCAGAGACCATGCGAAGTGGCTCTGATTTTCATCCTTCCAAATAGTCATTTAACTTTCAAACCAGTCCCACAGTCTGGCATCATAAACTTTTAAGCCTAGGATACACTACAAAGATTTGAAACCTAAGCTCTGATACCAACTGTGACGTCCCCACTTCTCCCAAGGGCAAACCCAAGGGTATCAGCGGGATGTCTACCCAATGGTATCAGCGGAATGCCTGCCCAACTCTCGCCTGGACTCACTACACTCTATAATTCAAAAGTTCGAAATACTTCAAATAACTTCAATATATAATTAAAGTACTCCAAAATAATTCATACTTACAATTAGTTTGCTTTCAAACTTAATAAAATCCAAAAGAATATGTACTACAACCATCCGTTATAATACAACTTAAAATTTTCAAAAAGAAACAACTTAATACTATTCACGGGCACTCTCGGTCTTGAACCCTGTTAAGAAAAACAAAAACGTGGAATGAGTTACACAACCCAATGAGGTTCCAAGACACTCTAGCAGTTTTAATAAATCAAGTAATTTGAGCATACCACATGTATGATTCAAGGTTGTACATTGGCACATTAACATGAAACAGTTCTCATTATAAAGAAATAAACACATATTGAAGGATACGATGTTCCAGTGGAACCATTACGGTCAACTTCACCTTATAACTTCTGGTCCCCTCGGTATTGTCTGGCCATTGCCTTATCCTTCCAGTGGTAGTACTCGAGTATACCGAAACGGTGACCCAAGATTCTAACCTACCCGACCGAGCATAGTCCTGACTCGAGCAGATTAGTAACCAAGGGCAGGGCTTAGTTCAACTTAGAGATTACAACATGTACAGGTAATCAAGTAAATCGGTAAACGGTAAACGGTAGTAGTTCTCGGTTAACGAGTAAAAATTTATCATTTAAGTAGGTCGAGTGAGATAAATTACATACTCGCCTTAAAACGGTGGCCAATTTCATATATGTAATTATCAGTAACACCTAACACTTAAACACATAAGTAATATGCGGTAATTTTATATGAATATGTAATTTACGATAATCATATAATCAAGTAGTCAAGTAATCAAGTAAGTAGATAATCAAATAAATCGGTAAACGGTAAGTAACCACAGTTAACGGTAAACGGTAATCGGTAAACGGTAGTAGTTCACGGTTAATCGGTAGACATTTATCATTT
The DNA here is from genome assembly GCF_036785885.1 of Coffea arabica. Classification (NCBI taxonomy): domain Eukaryota; kingdom Viridiplantae; phylum Streptophyta; class Magnoliopsida; order Gentianales; family Rubiaceae; genus Coffea; species Coffea arabica. The sequence goes on along the minus strand of NC_092320.1, from coordinate 30,195,343 downwards.
TAGTAGGTCGAGTGAGATAAAGTACACACTTGCCTTAAAACAGTGGAAAAATTCATAGGAGTAATTATCGGTAACACTTAACATTTAAAACACATAATGACCATGGAGTAAACATGTCATAAAACTATTCAAACCACATACTCCTATATGGAACACTCACCAATTCAAAGCAAGTGAGTAAGTGCTCAAACAAGTGTTTAGGCGTCCGCTTCGAGTTCCTCTTAAATGTCCCCTTGAGCGCCTGAGCAAAAATAATTAACTTCACTCACAATCATGCATTTATCAAGAAAGGATGCATACTCATTTAGGCTAAATCAAAGTCTTACAAGAGAGTTTTAATTTTCTGAACTCGAGGTTCAAGAGTGAAGTTTTAAAGTCCGAAGAGAAACTAGCATCTTTCATGAAATTGAGTTCAAAACGTTCAATCGATATTGAGAAAAGAATTCAAGTTCCCGAAATTGCATTTTCCAAGTAATCGGCAAATTTCAGCTTTGCATGACAATCTTTGGAAAATCAAATCTTGAGTTTGACACGTCAAAAAATGAAAAACTTTATACCGTTGGAATCTTGGTTCAAAGTACTAAAAATTTTTAAAAGACATTTTTCCAAGATTCTAAATGGAAGACATGCAAATTTCAGCTCAAAGTGGCTGATTTGAACAGGCAAAGCAGTTTTGGTCATGTTTTTCGGTAAATTTGGAAAATTCGATATAATTCACAGAAAGTGAACTAGCCTTTGAAATTCATAACACCATAAAATTTCTAAACAGGGTTTTCAAACACAACGAACAGAACCAAATTCGGAGTCTCGAACATCCAGAGACATCAGTCCAAAGTTGGTCACATTTCGCAAACTGTTCAGTCATTTTTCAGATTTAAAGACTATATTTGAAATATCATTTGGCCATTGATTTAGCATTTGAAATACACCAAAATTGGTACACTAAATCTTCTATGTGTGAAAAACATTTCTACCAAGTTTCATGCAAAAATTCCCTCGGGAAGGCAGTCATTAAAACAACCAAAGTTCAAGAAATATTTCAAGGCTAATCTGCCATCTCACTTTTCTTTCACTTGCAAACATTTTGTGCAATAAAATCAGTTCTAAATCACTCAATTATCGAAACCAAGAGTCTATAAACATCCAATGAGCAACTTAAAGATAATTGACATAAAAATTTTTGAAATATAACTCCCCAAATCAGATTTAACCATTCGACCAAGAGAAAAGGAAAAGTTTCCCAGATTTGAAAAGCCAACTTTGGGACATCATTTGGGTATCGAAATGATCTGAGAAGAACACTAAATTTGGTACAATTAAACTCCCATATGAGGGTTATTCCTCTATCAAATTTCATATAAAAACTCACGTGGGAAGGCAGTTAACAAAACAACTGAAGTTTGTGAAATTTTCAAAGCAAATCTTCCAACTCAAGCTTCTCTTTCCTTTTTAAACACTTTGTATCATGAAATCAGTCCAATTTGGTTCATTTGTGAAACCAGTGTTCTAAGTACTAGACAAACAATGGACATCAAAAATTTTGAAACAAAACCTCCCACATCAAGCTAAACCTATTGGCCAGCATGAAGGAAGGGATTGTTTTCCAGATTTCCAGCTTTATCACACTTTCAAAATCAGGCGATAACTCACTCAATATAAGTTCAAATTGGAAATGGTTGGTGGCGTTGGAAACTACATTCAAAAATCTACATTTTATCAGAAGAAATCATTCTGAAAATCAGTTCATAGCTAGCTCAAATTCAAGCGATAAGCCGCAGCTCATCACTATCTCTCGAGCATTGCAGCAGAACAGAACGGGTAATTTTGGTGAACTACTATGGCTCACTCAGTTCGAATCAGGAGATGCTTTTTATACTGTTAGAAAATTACAAGTGTCTAGTTTTAAATACCGTAAACGGAACTTGATTTTGACATCTGAGCAGAGAGATACGATCGTTCAAAAATGCTCTGTCTAGACCACCTGAACACGTCTTTTCCAGATTGCCTTTCATTTCGAAAATCCAACTTTTACTCAACCAAACCAATTGATTTTTGGTAGAAAATTTCTACACACCATACACAACATATATACATCAGTTTATGAAACAGAAGTCTTAGAAATATCCAATATATATATGGTAGGTGATTGACACCAAAAGTTTCAAAATAACAAGTCCCAATTCGAGCTAGGCCATTCGGCTAGCCAAAATTAGGGTTTTCTATCACTGGTGCAGTTCGATAGTTTGATCATAACTCAGTCAATTCAACTTGGAATTTGGCATGGTTGGTGGCGTTGGAAACTAAATTCATAAGCCTACATTTCATCAAAAGAAATCATTTTGAAATTCAGTTATAGCTAGCTCAAATTCAAGCAACAAGCCTCAGCTCATCACTGACTCTCGAGCACAGTAGTAAACAGAATAGGTAACTTTGAAGAACTAGTACGACTCATTCAAGTCGAATCAGGGGATGCATTTATACTGTTAAAAACTGGAATGTCTAGTTTCAAATGTCACAAATGGCACTTGATTTTGACATCGGAGTAAAGAGTTATGATCGTTCAAAGTTCACTGCTAGAGAACCCCTGTTACCTGTTTTCCAGATTTGAAGATATTTCGAAAATCTAACTTTTACCCAACCAAATCAAGTGATTTTTGGTGAAAACTTTCCATACAACCTATACAACATATCTACATCAAATTCAAGGTCATTTGATCAAAAAAAAATTGAACCAAGGGCTCGGCAAAAACAGGGCAGAATTCAGCCCTTCCTCCAAGCAAGTTTCCTGTTGTTTTCCTTCTACTTTTTCAACTTATATCCACTTGTTTAACACTTAATCAACATAAATAACACCCATAATCATCATATCAGTCCAACATGTCCATTGTGGGATTTCATAGAGCCCACTTAAATGATTTTCAACAAAATAAAGATACCCACATGAAGATACAAGCTTCCTGGTCAAATTTAACCCACTAGAACCAAGTTTAAAAGGTTAGATGATTACCACCTCTTGGTTGATGAAAAATCAGAAATTTTCGATCACTAAGAGCTCCAAGAAAACTGTGAGAATGATGCTCTCTTCCTAGTCCAAGTGAGTCTCCAAGTTGTTGCGAGTTTGTGTGATGAATTTGGAGTGAAAAGGTGCAAGAAAATAAAGTGATATGGTGAAGGGTTTTGGTCTTCTTCCTCCTTGGAATTTTTGGCCAGCCAGGGGTGAGAGAAGAGAGTGGAAAAATTTGATGAGTGAAGCTTCTTGGAGAAGCTTGGTAGTTGTGGTTCAAATTTTGCACAAAAGTCAACTTTGAATAGTGCGCGTACGCGCGCATTTCGTGCCCGTTTTTTCTTGGGTCAGTTTCACTTGTGCACTAAATTTCTAATGCACTTCCTTTAACACTATTATTATCCACTCTTAGTAGTCCAACAATAAATTTCTAAAGTCCTTCAATTAGTCACGCGTGTGAAAACGCGAACTTTCGACTCGCTTGCGATAAAGCAAAGTTTCTAAGAGATTCTTGTAACGATAGCATAACTAACTAATACTTGGGTAATTAATCATAAAAATAACTATTTTAGAAATAAAAATATGAGCCCTCACATGAATCTAGTATTAATTCTTTAAATCTCCAATTAACTTGCACCGGCGTGACTTTCGGGAAACTTTCGACCCGCGTATAGTATAAGTTTAATTTTTACTCACTCATATCTAATCTCTCAATTAACTTTTCTTAGTCTATTATTGATCATTCTTAATTATCCCAAAATTATTGCACTCTCGAATTGAATTTCGCCTCGAAAAGCTTGTACTCGTTATTCCTTACTAAACGAGCCTTCGAAAAAATAAATTTTCTAACGAAACGTTTTAAAAACATAATAGAGACATTGTTCCATTCAAATGGACTTAAAATGGCCGAAATAAATTATTCGGAGAAAATAGGTGAATAAATAATTAAATAAGGCAGTAAAATACGATAAAAATAAGAGAATTTTCGGGTCCTCACATGGGCATCCCCTACTATTATGCAACCATAGTATAATTCACTATTGCAACACTTCACTTAATGCACTTAGCAATTCACTTCATACAATTCAAATATAATTCACTTAAGAGAGAACGAGTACGATAAAGTACACACTCGACTCTACACGTTCAAAATACTCAATTAATGAGAACAATTAAGCACGTAGCAATACTTCATACACTTGACACTCACCAAGTCAAAAGTGAGTAATTGAGCAAATAAGTCTTCAGGCATCCGCTTCGAGATTCTCTTGAAGATCCCCTTGAGTGCCTGAGCAAATAATAATTGACTATCACTCACTATTACTTATAAACCCCTTGCTAACAAGGAAGAATGTACACTTGCAATACTAAAACAATGTCACAAAAGAGAATCTTAATCACTTGAAATTCGAGATTCAAAAATGAGAATTCGAAATCTCAAGAGAAACTTGTCTCATTCGTGACATCGGGTCTAAAACGGATTATCAATATCAAGAGAGGGTGACAAGTTCTCAAAATTTCATTTCCTAAGAAATTACGAAATTTAAGCTTTGCATAATAAACTTGGAAAAATCGAATCTTGAGTTTGGCATGTCCAAAAATAGAAAACTTTATGCTGTTGGAAACTAGGTTCAAAACACTAAAAGTTCCTAGAAGATACTTTCCAAGATTCGAAATGGAAAGCATTCATTTTTTAGCTCAAAATTGCTGATTTAAACAAGCAAGACAGAATCAATCTTAGTTTTCGACAAGATTTGGAAATTCGGCAAAATTCACAGAAGGTGAGCTAACCTTTGAAATTCATAACACAATATGAATTCCAAACAAGGTTTCAAACACAATAAACGGAACTGAATTCGGAGTTTCTAGCATCAAAATATAGCAACTTAAAGTCGGTTAATTTTTACTACATGAACAGTAAATTTTCAGATTTGAAAAGCTAATTTTGGGACATCATTTGGATATCAAAATGGCATTGAAACTACACAAAATTTGGTATACTTAAACTTTCATATGTGGACTACTTCTCTACCAAAATTTAGGTAAAAAATTGTACGGGAAGGCAGTTAACAAAATACCCAAAGTTCAGGAAATTTTTCAAAGCAAATCTGTCCTCTTACCTTTTTTTCTCTTTTCAAACGTTTTTCACAGTGGAATCAGTCCCAATCCACTTAATTTTTGAAACCAAGGTTCTATAAACATTTAATGATTAATGGATGGGTAACACAATGCCAAATTTTCAAAAGATAACCTTCCAAAACAGATTGGACCATTCGGCCAACAAGAAAAGAAAGATTTCCAGTTTTCCAGCCTTGCCACACTTTCAAAGTCAGACCACATCTCACTCAATACAAGTTCAAATTGACAGTGGTTTGTGGCGTTAGAAACTAGATTCAAAATGCTACATTTCATCAGAAGGAAATGTTTCCAAAATCAGTTCATAAGCGAGAGAAAACAGAGCCACAATATACAGCTTCTTCATTCCTCTCGGACAGACCATCACAACAGGGCAATCAACTTTGCCGAATCACTACGGTTGATTCAAAATGAACTAGAGGGTGAATTTTATACTGTTGGAAAGCTACGAATGTATAGTTTCAAATACTGTAAATGGCACTCGATTTTGACTTTTATATAAAGAGTTACATTCGAACAAAGAGCTACTGTTTGGCTACACAGATCACCATTTCCAGATTCCTTCCATTTTCGAAAACCCTAGTTTTGAGCAACCAAATGAAATGATTTTCACAGGGCACTTTGTACTCACAATATTCAATATATAATTACCAATTTCATAGCCAAACAAGTATCAAATTTTTTGAATTAAAACAGAGCAACAAAGGACAAAATTTTCGGCCAGCTCAACTCCCCAAAATTTTCCAACTTTCACTCCATTTCTAACCGTAATCTTTTCATTTAACACCAAATAACCATAATCAAACAATTACACCTCAAGTTAGCTACCTATAATTCACCTCAAGACCGCTAGTCTAAAGTTAAAGCAAGATAAAATGGGTTTCCTCAAGACCTCTACCTATTTCTTGCTTAGGGTTGTAAACCCATGCAATCTAAACTTGATTCTTGAAGAAAAATGAAGAGATTGCAAGAGTTGAAGTTTACCTCTTGAACCCTAAATGACACCAGAAATTTCCACCACAAAACCTCCAAGAAATTCCTCAAGATGCCTTCTTTCTTCAAGCTATATCTAATCTCCAAGAGGTATGGAAGTTGGATGGTGATTTTCAAATGAATTGGAGCAAGATTGGAGCAAAAATTTGTGGAGCTTTCTCCCTTCTTTTTCTTCTTGTTTCGGCTGACCAAGAGAGGAGAGAAAGAATGAGTTGTGTTGGTTTGGTTTGTGGGGGAAGATTGGAGGGAAAAAAGTGGTAAAAAGGTTTCCAAAGTCAACTCGCAATAGTGCGCAAATAGTGTTTCGGGCCACCAATTTTCTCTCTCGTTTGTTGCACTAGTGCACTAATCCTCCGATGTAACTCCTTTAACACTGTAATTATTCACTCGTAATAGTCTAGTATAAGTTTCTTAAATCTCCACTTAGCCGTTGACGTAAAATACGTGAAGTTTCGATTCGCGCGCGATAAAGCGAAAATTTGAACTTACTCAGCTCTAATCCCTCAATTAACTTTTCTTAGTCTACTATTGATCATTCTTAATTCTCCGAGATTATTGCACTTTCGAATCAAATATTGCCTCGAAAAATATGTATTCGCTATTTCTTACTAGACGAGCCACAGAAAAATTAAATTTGCTAACGGGACGTTTTAAAAATATAAATGAGATCTTGTTCCATGTAATTAGATTTAAAATGATTGAAATAACTTATTCAGAGAAAATGGGTGAATAGGTAATTAAATAAGCCAGTAAAATAGAATTAAAAGTAAATAAAATTTGGGTTCTCATATTCTTCCCCTCTTAAAAGGAATTTGTCCTCGAAATTCACACCTAAGATAACATTGTATCTCTTAATAACTAGGTTTATCAAATCGATCAACAACTTACGCTCTCCAACCCATATCTCTCACTTAACAATTAAACTTTGATCCCCCAATAGGCGTTTTAACTTCCAAGTGTGGTGACCCCACCTCCCCCTAAGGCGAACCAGAGGGTTCGGTGGGCCGCCTGCCCGGCTCTCGCCGGGACTCAGTCGTTCACTAAAGTCCTCAAATGAATTACAAGAATAAACCTCAAATATACATCACATGGTCCACAAATATACATCCAAATCTCCAATAATTACATGTCACAAATGCAGCGGAAACTAATTCCCAACTATACATCAAATGATTCCAAATCCAAAACTGTACAAGATATAGGCCATCCATTCACGTGAATAAGCACAACAAGTCCTGCCTTCGCCACGAGCCCTGTGGAGGGGAATAAAATATTTTTGGGGTGAGTTAGAAGCTCAGCGAGTAACCAGAAAATCAGTAATCAAATCGGTTTAACAATATTTCTTTTCAATGATGTCATAAATCAAATGATAAGTCCAGAAACGACTACAGCATTTACAAAACATTAAATAAGGAGTATCAATAATTCAAGAAAACATGTACAATGGAAAGCGATAGTAACATTCATGAAAAGGATACGTTCATTTTTTTTATAAATAATCCCTCGTTCATCTTTTTATTCGTTCATTTTTTTTTCCGGACGTTGGCCGGTCTCCACCCATCCGGACGTAGCCGGACTCCACCCATCCGGACGTAGCCGGACTACAAGGTAATACTCGAGTATACCAAATTCACCCAGGGTCACCATATCACCCGACCGAGTCCGCTTCTGGCTCGAGTCGATCGGTAACGAAGGGCAGGGCCCAATTCAGCCAAATGGCTTACATTCATGCGCAACTAGCATTTAATCATTAATCATAAAAAATTTCATATTTATTTAGGTCGAGTGCGATAAAGTACACACTCGCCTAGAAAACTCGTTTTAACAATCATCGAAAGCACTTAACACATTATCAATCAATAATAACAAGCCAATAAGTCCAGAAATACAGCAAACAAGGAACACTCATATGCAAGCACGCATGATATGCAAGAAAACAGTTCAAAAGTAACTTTGGAAACTGTTTAAAGGTAAATAATGCAAGAAAACGATACAAAAGTAACTTTGGAAACAGCTCAAAAGTAAATAATGCAGGAAACGGTTCATAAATAACTTCAGAAATAGTTTGAGGTCACTCACCTCCATGGCTCAGAAATCATCCATCAAATATCATTGCCTTGCTCAAATCCAAGTCTTAGATCACAAACTCAATGCAAACAAGTCCCTTCAAAGTTCGGACAGCACTTCCCCTGAATTTGCTAACTTTTCCAGCCCTCATGGCTTCATTATTTCCTCATTCCAATCCAAAGGTACACACACAACAACAAGCTCATCCAATAGCCATTCAGCAAGCTCCAAGTAGTACAAAGACAAGTCAAGCTAGGGAAAAGTCCAGAAATGAAAGTTAAACTCAAAACCAGAAAAATAGCTTTGACGTCATTTTGCGGTAATGGTACCAAAGGCGCTATGATTGTCGAATGAAGGTGCAAGACCCACCGTTTCGAAGCTAAGAGATAGGGCTACAATATCACAGAAGTTCACTCAACCCAGTTTCGAATGTAACCAGGTCAAAAATACAAGATACTACACCAGAATCACAAAAACAGATTCACAGAACGCATTCTAGCGGAAACGTCATAACTCAGGCTCTCCAAGTCCAAATCCAGAAATTCCAAAACCAGATGAAAGCTAAGAAACAGGGATAAATTTCATCAGAAGGTCTCAACATCCAATTCGGAAGCAATTCCAGCCAAAACAACCAATTACAGTCGCAAATCCCAATTTCGGGTAAACCAGAACAGCAATAGTAATTTTGACTTTTCTCACTTTACTCTACTCTGATTGACCTGAAATTTTGTAGGCACCTCTAAAATGTCATTCCCTACAACTTTCATGTTTTAAGAAAAGGCCAATTCGGCCTCTATCTAGGACCTAAAAATTCGGACAGAATATTCATCACAAAACCCTCACTTTTCAATTTTTGGTCCAAAACAGAAATTGGTTGCAATTAATCACTTTTTCCACCTTCTAGAGTCATTAAACATCATTTCCAATCATCATACATGACCCCATAATCATATCCATATGAAAACAGAAAAATCCCCAAAAATAATAAAACTTCATCATTTTCAACCAAAATCAAGAAATCAACCATAAAATCACTTATTCAACCACCACCAATCACTAATTGAACATTATCAAGATCAAAGGAAAGGTTCCTTAGTCACTTACCTTACAAACCCAAGAAAAGACCCAACTTAGCACCTTTGCTTCTCAAACCACTTCACTACACACCTTAATACTACCAAGAGAAAGGTTTTTATGGAGCAAATCCAAGTTTAATCGGTTAAATTGTTTGATTGGAGCAAGAAATGAAGAAGTAAGATGAAAGCTTTCCTTTCTTTTCTCCTTGTGAAGCTCAGCCAAGATGATGAAGAATGAAGGTAATTTTGGATCAATTTGGTACTTATTTGGTAAAGGTAGTAAGATGGTCAAATGTCAAAGTCCAACCTTCAATAACAAGGTGACACTTGTCACCCTTTAAGCTTGAGATTATCTTCTTGTCTCTCCAAGACAAATATCTTAACACCTTGTAAAATAATATCACTCAATACAAATTTCCTACAAGTTGTCAAAAATATAATGCATTTACCGCACTTGCGGGTCCCACGTCCAAAATACGCTTTTAATTTCTCAAAAACTAACCGATACTAGAAAAATCATTTTAAAACTATTTTTGCTCATAAACTTTATCTGGGGAATTTTTCTAATCAAGAAAATGTAGAAAAGGCGGGCGTTAAAAAAATAAACCCTAGAAAATTAGAAAATTTCTGGGTTCTCAAACTCATTTTTTTTTCGGGGCGTCACACCAAGTCATAGGGTAACTTAGTCGACCTCACGTCTACCCCATATAGGTAATGTCTCCATTTCTTTAATACAAATATCACAGCCGCTAAGTCCAAATCATGAGTTGGATAATTTCTCTCGTGAGATTTTAACTTTCTAGAGGTATATGCAATCACCTTATCGTGTTGTATTAATACACATTCTAAACCCTCCTTTGAAGCATTAAATCACAAAACTATCTCCTCCGCTCGGTAAGACTAACATAGGTGCATCGGTTAAGCATTTTTTTGGTTGCTTTTTCTTAAAACAGCTTCACTTTAACTGAGTCTATAGCAGTTCCTTCCTTAGATACTATATAACCTAGAAAGGCTACTTCTTCCAATCGAACTCACAATTATTGAAATTAACGAAAGTTGGTGCTCTCTCGAGGTTTGTAAAACTATCATCAGGTGTTTTTCATGATCTTCTCGAACCTTAGAGTATACCAATATACCATCAATAAATGCCACCACAGATTAATCCAAATACGGTTTAAAACTCTGATGCATTAGGTCCATAAACGCTGCTAGTGCATTAGTCAACTCAAAGGACGTACCTGAAAATTCAAAGTACCCATATCTTGGATTGAAAGCGATCTTAGGCACATTAGTTTCTAGGATCCTCAACTGATAATAGCTCTAGTTTAAATCCAACTTGGATAGTACCACTGTTCCTTACAGTTGATCGAATTCTTATCCATATAAGGCAAAAGGGTATTTGTTCTTAATGGTCACATTATTCAAGTTTTAATAGTCTATGTATAGCCTCAACTTCCATTCCAAATATTATATCCGGTTCCTTAATTGTTAGGCTCATTAAATCTATCAAATATTTCCTTTCACCAACTCAAATCTCACAATTTTAATATATCAAGTTGGCAATCAAGCATTAGGTCCTAGTTTTAACCCTAAGTTCTCGATTTTTTGTCCACCATCGGTCCCTGGTCATCTCCAAGAGTCAGATTTGCCTACGCTCTCACGTACAATCTCGACCACGTCTACTACCGTTCATGTCTTATCACCAATCTAAAAGTGTGAGGCAAAGTTTAAATATACCTGTAAGCCATGAAATCAATTAAAAGCAAGTAAATTGTCATATATTATAAAAGATCATAATATTTACATCAAGTTGGAATAGGTTTATCAAATCATTTCAAAAGGAGAAGGGAAACAACACAATCATAACAGAACATGCCGAGTTGCCAAGATACAAAACAACAAAGGACTTTCCCTTTTTCAAAAGATTACCACATCAAAATGCTAGTCTAGACTAGGTAAAACTACAACCCCTATTCCTCGAGTGGAGTTAAATCCATCCCCACTCGTATTACTTACATTACTTGGATCTCTCTCATAGCCCTTAGTATTAATCCCCCATTCTAGCTCTCGAATGCTTTGCAGTGGATCTAGAAGACTGCCGAGTATTTCCTCTTTTCTTAGAAGCTCTAGGGCAATTCGAAAACTCATGTTCGGTACTACCACACCTCAGACATTTTCTTTGTTTTCACCAGCATTTGGTCTCAGCGTGGTTAATCTTGCCACAGTATCGACAAGTTATGTGAGGAGCCACGGTTTAATCAGTTTGAGAATTTCCTTTGTATTTCTTTTCTAGTTCTATGTTCTTGTGTAGCAAATCAATTTTCTCCGCATATTCTTGTTTCCACCGTCCTTCCCAGTAGTCAGCCAATTTCTTTTGAAATTCTACTTCCTTCCAAAGAGTGTCCATTTCATTATGCATCTCTCCCAAATTTGTCATCTCACCGGTTGGCTTAAGTCAACTGCTAGCCTGCCAGGCAAATCAAGGGATCAAAATAAGTAACTATTCACAATGGAAGCTCTGGTCATATTACTCTTTTATTCTTTTGCTTCTAGGTTACTCCAAAATATAAATTTTAACTATTCTCTGCTTAATATGGACAATCTTTTGAGTTTCCACCAGATTACTATCACTACTTATAACATAACAAAATACGGAGATCTTATTCCTTAATATAAAAGTTCTACACCCTAATTCACTCTCCAATACTCATCTACAAAGTTGCTCGAGAAGAAATCCTAACCTCTTATTCCCACTAGTGCCTTATTTCATCCTCTCAAACCAATCTACTATTTTAAGGTTAGACCCTCCGTGAAATTTAGATGGGCAAACTTCAAGAATCACTCTATCCTCACACCTCTCTTGGTTGTTTGATTGGTTTAGAGCCTTGGCGCTCAACTAATCGTGTTAAAATATCGATCATATAGTTAATAGCAGGAGTTACTTGGTTATCCCCTTCAATCCTAGGGTTTAGGTTTGGTCCAGCAACCGTTCCCTAATCATCCCCTTGAGCTTGGGGTTACCTAACCACTTGCCCTCGATCCCTTTCACTTCTTCGGCCGCCCATAAGTTTAAAATTTATAACACATGACGTAAACAAATACACATAAGCAAAGTTTGAAAATGACATTTTGATCATGCAAACGAAAATAATAAGAAAGACATTGAAATAATTGTGAATGTGTACAACCCATAATATAGATTTGAAGTCATAAAGCAACAAAGTCAAGTACTTCATAAATAACGTTCAATTGCTTCAAAAGGTAGGAAGCATAGTTAAACAAAATACAATGGCATTTGAACAAGCACCACCATGACTATCCATGACAAAACTATTAAAGTAGACTAAATCACTAGTTTAGGGATTAGCGGAATTAGAAGTCTCCACTACTTCAATAGAATTATTTTCATTTTCAGTACTAGAAATTTCTTCCTCACTTTACCCGTCAAGTATCTTACCATCCACCACTTATTCGACCAAGCTAACACACTCGGCCATCACCCCCTCGGTCCAATCTCTAATCTATGTACTATCCTAACAAGTCGACTCTTAACCTCTTGAAGCTGCTCATAAGGAGCCTTAGTCTTTTTTTCGCTCCTCAAGTACCTCCGTCTCCAATTCAGAAATTCTAGTAGTCTGGGCATCCACAGTTGCCCTCAACTCTTGATTGTCCTCTCGACTACCCTAGTTTCCTTGGACAACTGCCTCCGGTCATCAATTACCGCAAACACTATGTTATTTAAGTACGAGTAAATCCTCTATCAATCACATGGAGTCCTAATTCGGCGAGTTGGGTTATATCTCTAACAATCTCCCTTAGGCTATTCCTGATAACAAATCATCGGAAGGCGCTCCCAAGACAGCTCAATACCACCATTACCTTCCGTAACTCACACCTAAAATAAGAAGCTTAGATGGATCCAAGTATAGCAAAATAAACTAGGTCTGGTCATTTCGTACTATCCTACATATCTTCCATAAGATCAAGACTCCTAATTGTCCACTAGTTCAAATCTAGGCTCTAATTTACATTCCTACAAGCGGTCACGTAATTCTCAAACCAATCCCACAGTCCGACATCCTAAACTTCAAACCTAGGATAAATCTAAACTCTGATGCCAACTATGACGCCCCCACTTCTTCCAAGGGCGAACCCAAGGGTATCAGCGGGACGCCTGCCCAACTCGATATAATTTCAATTCAAGCTTTAGGATAAATAACCGAATAATAAAAGTCGAAGGTATAAAAAAAAATTGCTTCCTTAATAAGCATTCAATTCTTACACTTAAAGTACCAAGTACATCATTTTCCCCAAAATATACAACTTTCAAAAGACATCTAATCAATTACATTCAAAACCCTAATCAAAAGTGCCTCAAGTCGGATTCTCCATAATTCCTTCCATTCCGACTCCTGTTAAGGAAAACAAGTCTAATGGGGTGAGGGAATGCTCGTGAGGCCAAGAAACACACATGCAAACACGTAGTCAAGTAATAATAGCACTTATACAAGAAATAAAGCTATAACATTCAAGTAATTCACAATTAACAATAAAACACACTTGATAAGGATACGGGAGCTCTCGGAGCTATATTCCACTTGCTTCGCCAAGGCTCAATCAAATACTTCCCCGCGATGACACTCCGTCAACCGAGTGGGTATTAAGTTCGTAGAACTTCACTTACTCTTCCCCGTTCCCCGTTACACCCCTTGCTCCGGGTCCGCACTTGTTTTATATAAGGCAATACTACTCGAGTATTCCAAGCGAGATCTCTCCAATAGATCAAGCTTATAAAATTTTCTCATGGCTCACCAAGTTTCATGACCAAACCCATGCCGGCTCGAGTCGTAAGGTTGGCCGATGAGTTTAGGCGTCCCCCACTATTATAAATTTAAGTCGAGGAGATTCACTCCAATCGACATATGCAACTATAGCATAATTCACTATTGCAACACTTCACTTAATTCACCTAGCAATTCATTTCATACAATTCAAATATAATTCACTGAAGAGAGAACGAGTGCGATAAACTATACACTCGACTCGACACTTTCAAAATACTCAATTAATGAGAACAATTAAGCACGTAGCAACACCTCATACACTTGACATTCACCAAGTCAAAAGTGAGTAATTGAGCAAGTAAGTCTTCAGGCGTCCGCTTCGAGATTCTCTTGAAGATCCCCTTGAGCGCCTGAGCAAATAATAATTGACTATCACTCACTATTACTTACAAACCCCTTACTAACAAGGAAGAATGTACACTTGCAATACTAAAACAATGTCATGAAAAAGAATTTTAATCACTCGAAATTCGAGATTCAAAAGTGAGAATTCGAAATCTCAAGAGAAACTTGTCTCATTCGTGAAATCAGGTCTAAAACAGATTATCAATATCAAGAGAGGGTGACAAGTTCTCAAAATTTCATTTCCTAAGAAATTACGAAATTTCAGCTATGCGCGATAAACTTGGAAAAAATGAATCTTGCGTTTGGCATGTCCAAAAATAGAAAACATTACACTGTTGGAAACTAGGTTCAAAGCACTAAAAGTTCCTAGAAGATACTTTTCCAGGATTCTAAACAAAAAGCATTCATTTTTCAGCTCAAAATTGCTGATTTAAACAAGCAAGGCGGAATCAGTCTTAGTTTTTGGCAATATTTGGAAATTCGGAAAAATTCACAGAAGGTGAACTAGCCTTTAAAATTCGTAACACAATATGAGTTCCAAACAAGGTTTCAAACACAAGAAACAGAACTGAATTTGGAGTTTCGAGCATCAAAATATAGCAACTTAAAGTCGGTTAATTTTTACTACATGAACAGTAAATTTTCAGATTTGAAAAGCTAATTTTGGGACATCATTTGGATATCAAAATGGCATTGAAACTACACAAAATTTAGTATACTTAAACTTCCATATGTGGACTACTTCTCTACCAAAATTTAGGTAAAAAATTGTATGGGAAGGCAGTTAACAAAATACCCAAAGTTCAGGAAATTTTTCAAAGCAAATCTGTCCTCTTGCCTTTTTTTCTCTTTTCAAACGTTTTTCAAATGCAATCAGTCCCAATCCACTTAATTTTTGAAATCAAGGTTCTATAAACATTTAATGATTAATGGATGGGTAACACAATGCCAAATTTTCAAAAGATAACCTTCCAAAACAGATTGGACCATTCGGCCAACAAGAAAAGAAAGATTTCCAGTTTTCCAGCCTTGCCACACTTTCAAAGTCAGACCACATCTCACTCAATACAAGTTCAAATTGACAGTGGTTTGTGGCGTTAGAAACTAGATTCAAAATGCTACATTTCATCAGAAGGAAATGTTTCCAAAATCAGTTCATAAGCGAGAGAAAACAGAGCCACAATATACAGCTTCTTCATTCCTCTCGGACAGACCATCACAACAGGGCAATCAACTTTGCCGAATCACTACGGTTGATTCAAAATGAACTAGAGGGTGAATTTTATACTGTTGGAAAGCTACGAATGTATAGTTTCAAATACTGTAAATGGCACTCGATTTTGACTTTTATATAAAGAGTTACATTCGAACAAAGAGCTACTGTTTGGCTACACAGATCACCATTTCCAGATTCCTTCCATTTTCGAAAACCCTAGTTTTGAGCAATCAAATGAAATGATTTTCGCAAGGCACTTTGTACACACAATATTCAACATATAATTACCAATTTCACAGCCAAACAAGCATCAAATTTTTTGAATTAAAACAGAGCAACAAAGGACAGAATTTTTGGCCAACTCAACTCCCCAAAATTTTCCAACTTTCACTCCATTTCTAACCGTAATCTTTTCATATAACACACAAACAACCATAATCAAACAATTACACCTCAAGTCACCTACTTATAATTCACCTCAAGACCGCTAGCCTAAAGATTAAAGCAAGATAAAATGGGTTTCCTCAAGTCCTCTACCTATTTCTTGCTTAGGGTTGTAAACCCATGCAATCTAAGCTTGATTCTTGAAGAAAAATGAAGAGATTGCAAGAATTAAAGTTTACCTCTTGAACCCTAGATGACATCAGAAATTTCCACCACAAAACCTCCAAGAAATTCCTCAAGATGCCTTCTTTCTTCAAGCTAGATCTAATCTCCAAGACGTGTGGAAGTTGGATAGTGATTTTCAAGTGAATTGGGGCAAGATTGGAGCAAAAAATTGTGGAGCTTTCTTCCCTTCTTTTTCTTCTTGTTTCGGCCGACCAAGATAGAAGAGAAAGAATGAGTTGTGTTGGTTTGGCTTGTGAGGGAAGATTGGAGGGAAAAAAGTGGTAAAAAGGTTTCCAAAGTCAACTCGCAATAGTGCATGAATAGTGTTTCAGGCCACCAATTTTCTCTCTTGTTTGTTGTACTAGTGCACTAATCCTCCGATGTAACTCTTTTAACACTGTAATTATTCACTCGTAGTAGTCTAGTATAAGTTTCTTAAATCTCCACATAACTGTTGACGCGAAATACGCGAACTTTCGATTCGCGTGTGATAAAGCGAAAATTTGAACTCACTCATCTCTAATCCCTCATTTAATTTTTCTTAGTCTACTATTGATCATTCTTAATTCTCCGAGATTATTGCACTCTCAAATCGAATATTGCCTCAAAAAATGTGTATTTGCTATTTCTTACTAGACGATCCACAGAAAAATTAAATTTGCTAACGGAACATTTTAAAAATATAAATGACACCTTGTTCCATGTAATTAGATTTAAAATGGTTGAAATAACTTATTCAGAGAAAATGAGTGAATAAATAATTAAATAAGCTAGTAAAATAAAATTAAAAGTAAGTAAAATTCGGGTGCTCACACTGTCGTGGTGTCCCCCACCTGACCGAGGCCTTTTGGTGAGGCATTAGCCTATTGTGTTGTCCAGCACCACCAGGAACAAAACCCACGGCCCCACGGGGGGCTAACTATGGGACAATATCGGCCAGAGGTGTTATAGTTGGTATCAAAGCCGACTCTCGACTCCGGTGTGCCAGTGAGGACGCTGGTTTCCTAAGGAGAGTGGATTGTAATGATTTCACATCGGTTAGGGAAGAAGTCCTGGGCTGCTTTAATAACCTGTCGTGGTGTCCCCTACCTGATCGAGGCCTTTTGGTGAGGCATTAGCCTGTTGTGTTGTCCAACACCGCCAGGAACAAAATCCACGGCCCCACGGGACGGCTAACTATTGGACAATATCGCCCAGAGGTGTTACAATTGTATTATAATTATACAAAGTGACATGAACCTACCTTTCTTCATGATATCAAAGTTATGAAATTTGATGAATTGGAGATAAAGGTTTACCCTCAAAAGAAAGAATATGATTTTTTTTTTAAAAATAAAATACATTATCGAAAAGCTCTTGGGGTAAGGATTGTTTTGCAAAATCTTGAAAATATGCCCAAACAAGGATTTCGTACATATGGAGGAAATGGAGCATTTTCTTCAGTCATGACTACATATATAGGAAGGACCCCTGAAGTAGCAATGAATTATTTGAATTAGGAAATAAACCGACTGAAAAGCAGTCGAATAAAAGACAGCAACAAAGGTATCAAAATTTTGTGTGGGATGAGAAAACACAAAAATAACATGTGTTCAACTTGTACCAAAATAGAGGATAAGGACATGGCATCAAGCAGTCAAAGCATGGAATTAGACGTAAGCACTTAGTCGCTTTCGAAATCCAAAATATTTTGCTCAAGTTCGTGGAATTAAAACCAGTTGAAGTCTATCTGCAGGATTGAAGCCAGTTGAAGTCCGTGAAAATATCAATTCAAATCCAGCATTGAAGTCAGTCAAACACCTATATAAATAAGTAGACACCATATGAAGAAGGCAATTAAAGAATTGAAGAATTGGAAGGAATCAATAGTTCAACTTTGGCAACTCAACCTTACCAATTGTCTTGAGAATTTTCTCTCATATTGAGTAAATAAAGAGAGAGAGAGAGAGAGAGAGAGAGAGAGAGAGAGAGAGAGAGGAGTGTGCTAAACCTATATCTTGTACTAAACTTTCTTCATTAATAAAAGAAGCAAGTTTTTTCACAACTTTTCATATTTACATCTGAGTACACTTAGAAATAGGAAACGAAACTAAGTTGTGTTGCAAGACTCTGAAGCGGCCCTTAAAGGAAATTGTCCTGGTGGTTGGAGGCTGCAACGCCTAAGAAAGAAGTTCTCAGGGAGGTAGTCGAAGTTTTGTTGATCAAAAATTAGATCTAAGGTGTAGAAACGCGCTGGACCCTTTTCTTTTGTTAATAAGAAATTGTTAGTCTTGATATGATTTGCACTCTATTCTCTTGAAAAATTTTATGGAAGATATTTCAAACCTACTTAGTACCTTATCAATAAATATTACACCTCCTGAATACACTTTAGAAATAAAATATTTTTTACATCAAGAATGATAAATATGAATATCTTGCTAGCCAACCCAAACTTAAATTTTGACTTAAATTTGGGCACTAAAAAAAGTTTCTGTGGCAACCCTATTATTAAGTCTAAACTCTAGTACTACTTGGCAATCAGCCCTTTATGATGCTACAATTCTACCAAAACGAGTGAAAGGCATCTCATGTTTGGATATTAGACAGTTCCCTTATTTTCGTTCAAGACATTACGTGTAAAGAAGTAGTACTCCTTGTTTATTTCGTTCTAACACTACTCTATAGCTTTATCACGCTAAATTCATAAATTGGTGCAGACAACCCACCTTGTGTATGGGGTTAGCCAATAAAAAAAAATCTAAAATCTAGTACTTTATGCAAAAAGTATCAACTAGGGAACGAAAAAAGCAAAATATACAATATTATAACTTCTCTAAATATAAAAACGAGTGGGAAAGCGAATCAAACCAAATCATTATCATTTGACTTCAATATCAAGAGTAACAATGTGATGGCCCGACCTCTTCCTAGGGCGTACCCAAGGGTTTGGTGGGTTGCCTGTCCAACTCTCGCCAGGACTTACTACATTCATTCCAATAAATTCTCAAGATATCCATTCAAGCCTCCAAAATAGCATTTGAGTTCTACGATTCAATCAAATTTCAAACTTAATTACCAGCCAAAAATGAAATGTGAGATACAACATCAAATATCCAAAATACAGTCTATTCACCAAAAGTACAAGTACAAGAGGGTTATACATGCTAGTTCATGCTTATTTGCTCCAAACTTCCACTCCTGTAAGGAAAACAAACTAAATGAATGAGTTAAAAGCCTAGTGAGGTTCCCAAACAATCAACCAAGTAGGTAATGCATGGAAATATTACATTTAACACTTCACACACTTGGCACAGTAATAAGCAGTCGTTCAAGAAGCAAACATTCTATCATTGAAAGGATATGTGCTCCTTTGGAGCCATTCATTTAGTCATTCAGTCATTCAGTTGCCATCCATTTCTCCTTATACCTCCGACATTTGAAAACATTTAAAAGTGAAAATTCCTTCAGTGATCATTTCATTTGGTCATTTATATCAGTCATTGTATTTTATTTACTAGCCAGTACTCCACCCGATTTCGTGGTCATACTCGAGTATGCCAAACACTGTCCCAGGGTCATCAGCCTCCCGACCGAATCCGCTTCTGACTTGAGTTGACTG
The DNA here is from genome assembly GCF_036785885.1 of Coffea arabica. Lineage (NCBI taxonomy): Eukaryota > Viridiplantae > Streptophyta > Magnoliopsida > Gentianales > Rubiaceae > Coffea > Coffea arabica. The sequence goes on along the minus strand of NC_092320.1, from coordinate 30,175,452 downwards.
GCAATGAAGAGCAAGGGGCCAATTCAACCAATGCGGTACAGCACAGTATACATGGCTTACATTCATGTGCAAGTAATGTTCAATCAGTCGATCATTGGAAATCCACTTTCACTTAGGTCGAGTGCGATAAAGTACACACCCGCCCATTGAAAATCCATTTAACAATCATTGGAAAGCATTTAACACTCAAACAAACATACACAACATTCCACATAGTTATTTAAAGCGCAAACATGCAAGGAACACTCACCACTTGATCACAATCGTTTCATTTCAACCTTGGTTTGTCCTCTTGGACACTTTCAAGTCCTGTGATCATGTAATCCATCAAGAGTCTAGCCACTTAAAGCCAAAATGATAAGAAAATATGAGATTTGGATCTTCACTTGGCAACTACAAAGCTTATGGTTAAGGTGAATTTTTTACATATCATTGTCGTTTGAAGGAAGTTTGCAACGTCCCACATTTGTTAGTCAAGAATTAAAGTCACTAATTGAAATTTATAACTTCCTAATGTCTCAAATATTGTAACAAAATTGATAATAATAATACATGATATATTTGAATGTAGAATGTTAGTTCAGTTTTGTTATATAACCCTAGTAATGATTACTAATTGCACTGTCCATAAAGGATTAATTTTTTGAAATTAGTATTTAAAGTCGAATTGAGTTTTAGTTGTAGTGAGTTTGTACAATAATATAAACTTAATTTAAGTGGAGTAGCTAATTGATAGCACTTGCAAATCCTACTTGTTCTTCAAAAGTGAAGGCTGTCCATTCTATTTTTCTTGAACAAAATTCTACAAATTGACCTTTTGATCATCAAGCCTTCAAGAAAAAATGTGAGAACAAGATTTGGAAACAAAACTCAACAATTTGTGTGTGAGGACCCAAAATTGTCATACCTTTCATTTTGGCTTACTTGCTTGTATATATATAGCGAATGATAACGGACAGTTGTACCTTATTGCTTCTTTTAATTGATTGCCTAACGTTTTGTGGCACGAGATATTTATGGTAAGAAAGAGATTTTAATACAAGACATTTCAAACCCTAGTTTTGACCCAAAAAAAAAGGTTTCGTTCATTTTTGCTCACTTTTAGATGTTTGCAAGTTGTGTTGTGACCCGATAGTTAGTTACATATTTTCTTTGATATCATTTACTTGCCTTGAATTCTTGGTTGCTTTATTAGTTGAATTATGATTTTAACCTATTTTCTTATTTTACTTGGTGCATTTTGCGTGTGATACATGTTAATTCTCATAGTGCATAATACTAGTGTGACCGATTAATAAAGTGTGTATCATAAATTTGGAGGATTAGAAGGAGTTTTGTGTAAAAATAATTATGTGACAAGAGTTGTTACAAGCTAATTGGAGCATTTGGATGTTAGGAAGCTAAATGGATAGATATTACTTTTTTTCTTGCCAAATGTCCATCATCCATGGAAAGTTGACCAAGACCAAGTCTTTATATCACCAACCAAGTTTTATATCATCCAAATCATCTTCTTTTTTTGCTTGTCTTGGCCAAAAATGTGAGAAGAGAAAGGGAGAGAAAAGCTCCAAGTTCAAGCCATGATTTTTGTTCAATTAGTGAGAGAAAACAAGAGAAAACTCAAATCTTGCATCAAGTTTGGAAGTGAGCATGTGGTGAAGTTATTTGAGGAAGAAACCTCGTGTTGCATCTTATATTGGGGTTTTGAGGTATTATATAAGAAACTCCTGGGGCTCTGTTTGGATTCATTAATTTTTGAAAAACAAGTTTTTCATATACAATGTTATAGTAATACACAAACAAAAATAACTCCAAAAACTCCATATCCATACAATATATAAAAAATAACTCCAAATATACAAAAAAAAATACACCACTAGCCATCACCATCACTCTCCACCACCACGGTCACCACCTTACCGCCGCCAACCCTACACCCACGACCCTCTCTCTATCTCTCCTCCTCCTTCTCCTTTTTGCCTCCTCCTCTCTCTCTTTCTCCTTCTTCGTTTCTTTTTTCCCTTTTCTCACTCCCCAATTTCCTTTCCCTCCACTGACCACAACCTACCTAGTCACAATCAAATCTGATTGCGACCAGAAACCGCAACCAAAATGGTCATGGTTAGAGTGGTGGCTAAAGTCACAGCCACCACCCGCGAGCGGGAGAAGGGTTTGGGCCTTTAGGGTTGGGGGAAAGGAGGGGAGAGGAGAGAAGGGAGAAGGAAGACGAAAGAAGGGGGAGGAAGAGGAGGAGGAGGAGATAGAGGGGGGAGGAGAGGAAGAGAAAGGAGAGAGGGGGAGGAAAAGGGAGGGGGTGGTGGTAGTGGTGGGTCATGTAAAATTTAAAAAAAAAATATCCCAAAAAATTGTAAATTATAAAAATATTCAAAAATATATATTATAAATATCTCTAAAAACAATCCAAAAAACATACAGATGCAGAATATGAAATAAGTAGTGAAGATGAGTGAAATAGAAGAAAAAAAATAATTCTTCTGAAATAATAGATATTTATTTAGAAAAATTAGGTTAATATAGCCAAGAACCACTTATAGATAGAAAAATATTAACAAAAATTTTAAAGAGTAATTTTGCAACAAACTCTTATAGCGGATTTAATGTACCTGCATTAAAAAAGATAAAATTTTATCTAAAAAAATACTATTTGTTCTATGAAATAAATGTCAAAGAAAAAACACTAGAATATAGCCTTACTACTAATAAAATAATGATCCCATTAATATCTAAAAAGGATATTTACAGCAAATTAGAGAAAATATCATTAAAATAAGAGAATCTGTAGGATGGATTCGTATAGGTTCTATCCAAATGATTATTAGATCTACATTTAGAGAGCGACTAAATACTCCTATAAATCTTGCTATAGTTGATAATCAAATAAAAAATAGACAAGAAACAACCGTTGGCATCCTTAGAGGAAATCTTAAATATCAAAATCTAATTTTTAATATATATCCAAAAATTTCTTATAACATACAAGATAAAAATTTTGATAAAACACTTTCGTTAATACAATATTTCAAAAGAAAGGATTTCTTTTACAATGGAAATAGATCATAATTGTGACGACCCCACCTCCCCCTAAGGCGAACCCAAGGGTTTGGCGAATCGCCTGCCCAACTCTCGCTAGGACTTGTTCACTCACTTCAATAAAACAAATTACAAATTCAAAAGTAAATGAAACAACAGTTCTCCAATCTTAGAATGTACATTTATACCCAGTTCTATTTCAAACATTCATACATTTCCCAATATAACAAAAGATTCAAGTTCTAGATAATTTTCAACCCTAATTGAGCACTAGCGCAAGTACAATCATAAAAGGCAAAAACTAGACATCACCAGCATGTACCAGCCTCACGCCTATGCTCGTACCCCCTGTAAAGAAAACAAAACTAATAGGGTGAACCAAAATTCAGTGAGGTTCCAAAACATCATGCAAAGCCAAGTAGCAAGTTGACCATTGTATAAAATTTGAAATATCAAAGTAGCGAGTATAAAAGTTTATAAAAGTAAGCAATAACACTTCAAGTAGCAAATTAGATAAATATCCAACATTTTCAAGTATAAGGATACAGTCGCTTTTGCGAGCCAACTCGGCCATAACTTTCCAGGAAGTAGTTGACACTCCGTCAATTTTCAAAGTAATGTAACCAGTCCAATAGAACACCACTTAACTCCAATCTCCATCCACCATCCAACCCCTACCGGGTCCGAATTCCAATATAAATAGTGGGGGTAATACTCGAACATACCAATTAGTCGAGAAGATAACACTCCACTCGACAGAACAGGAGACCCAGGATTTGTTATTTAATCGACCAGGCTCTTACCGGTTCGACTCGATTAACTAGCCATGGGATTTTTGGAATTCTGGATAGTATTCAAGTCAGATACATGTATATTAAATCAATTGTAACCAATGCACAATAATAAGTCATATTAGAGCAAGTGCGATAAAGTACACCTTTGCCCTACCAAACAAGTCAAGTATTATTCAATCGCATTTTAAATCATTTCATTCAAGGATCAAGTTCAATCATGCACCGAAAAACACTCACTAATGATTTATTGCTTTCCAAAACCAAGCTCAGGTTCAACTCCATAGTTGGAGTCCAAATCTGCGGTAAAATACCGTTTAACAGTTTGCAATCAATTAGGGTTTTAAAATATACGAGTTTCGCTTAAAGAAAACCAAGTAAATAGAACTCATTTAAATAGTCCTCATTTTACTTATTCAACCCTAGAATATTCATGCTTGTTCTTTTGGTTTCGATAAAGAAGTGGTTAAAATTTTTAAGTTCGCAACTTGGTATAAGAAACTATGAAATCTTGTTTAAAGTGGTCATTACTTTGTCTTTGAAAAATATACACTTTTGAACAAAATTTTATCTTATAAATCATCCACAAGGTCAACCTAAGCAACCCTACATAACAAAGTTCCGAATCGAGTACAAGTCACATCCCTATTTCCGCTTTCACTCACTTATCCCGTGAGAGGAAAATCGACCAGCATTTCCTTTGTATTTACCTAATTTTCCAGCCATTTCAAGGCTACATTTTCATCCCAAATCAGCCCCAAATCACCACCATAAGTAATAAGATAAAAGCAGTTCTTAATCTAGGTCATAAACCTTCCAATTAAAGCTCGCTTCTAGCATATATACATCACAATATCAAAACTGGAAAACCTCTAATAAAACTGGAATTTCCTATTTAAAAGCTAAAAAGTCACAATAAGGCCACCAATCATCACACAAGTCCATAACCAAGCTCAATACCAACATATGATGGATAAACAACATAAATCAAGGCTGAAAAATCATAAATCGTAGGCTGATTTTTCACTAATCTTCGCCAAATCTAGATTATCTGTGAGGACTCGGAACATCCCTTATATTTTCTTAAAATTTCCTTTTATTTGGAATTTATTACCTTACAATAGCTTTACTACTTATTCACTTCCTCAATAGTTACAATTAATCACAGAACCAAGGGTTTTCCCTTTACTTTCATCGTTAAGGTAAACTAGGGTTTTTACGTCTTTTGGAAGTGTGATTACTCGGTACAGAGTGTGTACTAAATTTGGTAATTAAGAGTGAGTTTTAGATGATAGTAAGTGTGTGATTAGAATTGAGAATAATAAGTTAGTGAATCATAAGATAAAACCCTAATACACGTGATTTAAGGAAAATCGGTTTGAACCGACGTATACCGTTCACTATCGATTGAACACACCACTTGACCACCACTTTATTACCTTAATCTCATTGTTTAGCTAAATTAGCTCTTAATTAACCCTTAAGTCAGCCACCATTATTGACTAAGGAAAAGAGAGATATTTTGATGAAAATATTTGTGATTAAGCCATTTGTCAAAAATCCAACCAAGACATTTTCCTTTCTTCTTATCTTTTTTCTTGGCTCATTTTTCTTCATTTTCCTTCATCTTGGTCGTGACTTATGAGAGGAAAAAGAAAAGAGTGAAGACCACTTCATTTCAATGTTGATTCCTAGCTTAGTTGAGTCAAAAATCAAGAATCTAAACCGATTAATCCTTTCTTTGAGCACTTGGGAAGTTTGGTGTGCTAAAAGTTTACAAGGAGAGGTGGTGGATATATCTTGCAAGCATCTTAGTGAGGTATTATGGCTTTCCATCCTATTTGTATCCCTTAAGCTTGTTTAAGTTTGTATAACAACTTTAATTCTTGGCTAATGCTAGTTATCTAAGTAGTTTTGATGATTTTTGGTGGATTTTGAGTTAGGGTTTGGATGGTTCAGTTGTATTCCTTGTTGTTTAGAGAGCATATGGTGTCTATAATCTTATATAGGAAGTTGAAGTAGTGGTTCAAGCTAGAAATATGAAGTTTATACCTTGCATGCATTAAATTCTAGATTTAAGGATTTCAAATGCTCTGTTCTGACCAGTTCTATTCGTGTATGATAGAGACCAAATTGGGCTTAGGTTAAAACATGAAAGTTGTAGAAAATAATGTTTTATAGTTTTTTGTAAAATTTCATCTCAATCCGAGTACTGCAGCATATGAAATGATAAAAATACCCTTGACTACCATAGGTATAGTTTTGCAGACAGTTTTGACATTTCATCATTCTAGCTGCATTTTTTCACCTTGATCCGTATCAAATTAGCCTTTGGTCAAAACACAAAACCTTTAGCTCTATGTTTCAGATTTCCAACGCATCTGAAAACACCTCAAATGGAACTGTGTAGCCTGAGTTATTGTCATTTGAATTTAGTACTGACAACCATACTGAAAAGGACATTCTGGTTCTATAATCTGTAATTTCGACCTGGATCAATTGTGAACTGGGTTGAGTTGTCTTCATGAAAGTTGTAACCCTTTGTCTTAGTTTTGAAACATTATAAATTTCACATCAATCCGATAAACGTAACTCTAGTTGTGACCAAAATGTTATAAGATGTCGAATTTGCCATTTAGTCTTTTGCCTTCAAAACTTGATTTTCGATTGGATTATTATACTTGTATTGTATTTGGATGATTTTGAGCCTATTGAACGGCTATTGTGATGAGATTATTTGTATGTGTTTTGGGTATGAATTAATCAAAATAATAAAATCATAAATGGCTAGAAAATAGGTAAACACAAAGGGCGTGCTGCCCAAATTTTCACTCGAAAGTTAGGTAGATATACTCACGACTTGAGTAAGGGTTTGAGGATGAATCGAACTTGAATCGTCTAGGGTATTCAAGTCTTATTTCATAGAGGTCTATAAGTTAGCATTCGGCCGAAACTTGTATCCTTGGAAAAATGAAATTTACGACTAATAGAAATACGTTTTCTCCATTTCTTCGACTCAAATGGGGATTTCAAAGTTTTAAGAGCGAGCATAAGTTTTACGAATATTCTCCAAATGAGTTTGTAATTATTTGAATTTTGTTAAATGAAACGTTTAAGTTTCGAATCTTAGTTGAATTTCAAAACTTTTAAATAATGTTTTATCACAGACTTGGACTCCAAACAAGAAGTAATACCTGAACGTGATCCGTAAAGGCACTACATCTTTGGTGAGTGCTTCCAAATACCTGATTGAACTGAACACTTGTTTCAATACTTGACCAATGTGATTTAATGATATATAATTTGTTTGATCAGGTAAGAGTGTACTTTATCGCACTTGCCCTAATATGATATATACTTGTTTATTGTTATAATTGACTTGATATACTTATACTTGACTTGTAAGTGCTGAGCGGCAGCATGTACCACACTCAATGTGAGTGGGAGGTGCCTCCCATTCCCGTCTCCATACTTTTATTTGGATTCAGTCGATTAGAGATGCTATCTCATTGACTTCTTGGGGACCCAAACCCCACTGGCTAGTTAATCGAGTCTAGCCGGCAAGGACTTGGTCGATTAGATAACGAACCATGGGTATCTAATGTTGTCGAGTGGAGTGTTATCTCCTCGACTAATCGGTATACTCGAGTATTACCACCAGTATTTAGTTGGTATTCGGGCCCGGTAAGGAGGTTAAATGGTGGACGGATTGGAGTTAAGCGAAGTACTATTGGATTGGTTACTTTACTTGAAAGTTGACGGGGTGTCAACTAATACTTGATCAAGCTCTGGTGAAGCAATGGGAATTTGGCTCCTAAGAGCCATCGGTGTCCTTACATCTGGATTATTATTCGTAATGTTATTGTTTCTTTTAGAAAAGAATTTTACACTCGTTCATTTTGAAATTTGCTACTTGAAGTGTATTGTTCACTTTTATGAACTTATTATGCTTGCTCTTTTGCTACGTTAATACTTGTACTTTTAAATAATGGTCAACTTGCTATTTGAAACCTCACTGGACTTTTAGTTCATTCAACGCCATTTGTTTTCCTTACAGGGGTACGAGCGAGGCGTGAGACTTGTATAGGCTAGCATAGTCTAGTTTTTGGATTTTGCAATTGTACTCGCGCTAACACCCGACTAGGGTTGATTTTACTTGCATTGTAAATACTTTAACATTTTGGGCATGTATAAGGCTTGTAACTGGATTTGAACGTCAATGTATATGTTAAGTTTGAGATTATTATTTCATTTCTTCTCTATGGACGTGGTATCGTTCTCGAATTACGCGTGAGTGAATCTTGAGGAGAGTTGGGCAGGCGGTCCGCTAAACCTTGGGGTACGCCCTAGGGGGAGGTGGGGTTATACCTTCACCCCTTGAAGAAAATGAAGAAACCAAGGTTTCCTCTCCAAAAACTCTCCGCTACAAGCTTCCTTGCTTCCTTGGTGCGAGTTTGTTCAGTTTAGTTTTGTGATTCTAAGGGGCTGCTTGGTTAAAGGGTTTGGGAATCATAAAATGGAATAAACCCCTTATTTGTTGCTTGGGTTAAGCCTATTGGAATGCAATTTTTGGAATCATTTCTAAAAAATCGGACTTATCCCATTCCTGAACAAATTGGGAGGTTTAGGACAAAACCCTCAACTTATTCTCTCGGACAACATTTATGATAGACCTACCCATCACATACAAAACTCCTCTACCCTCTCTTTCTCTCCATCACACGCCACTCTTTCTATTCTTCTTCTTCATCAGTTTTTCTATCTCTTTTTCTTCATTATATGGTCTTCATCAACCTTTATCACCGCCACTGCTCCTTCAATCCCACAACCATGAACCAACACCATTCTCTCTTCCTCAGATCGAAGTTTTTAGTACTTTTGATATTCGTTGTTCTTTTTCAAATTTCTCCGGCCATTTCTGCCATCAGCCCGGCTCTTCCTTTGCAACTCATTTCCCTTCTTTCTCTCAAGTCTTCTCTTAAAGACCCTCTCAACACCTTCCAGGACTGGGACCCCGCACCAACCTTCTCCAAACCTGAATTTCCAGTATGGTGTACATGGTCGGGTATCAAATGTGACAAGAAAACCAATCAGGTTACGACCCTTGATCTCTCCAGGCGCAACCTCTTAGGCATCATTCTGGTCGATATCACATACATTTCCCACCTGCATCATTTGAATTTGAGTGGAAATGCATTTGACGACACTCTACCGCTATCCATGTTTGAACTCCCTTTTCTTAGAACGCTTGACATTAGTCACAACTTCTTCAATTCAACATTCCCACCTGGCATATCTAGGCTCAGGTCCCTCACCCACTTGAATGCCTACAGCAACAGCCTCATCGGCCCTTTGCCAAATGAAACCATTCATCTCAGGTATCTTGAGTACCTCAACCTTGGGGGAAGCTACTTCGAAGGCCCGATACCCGCGAGTTATGGAAGTATTCCTAGGCGATTTTTGAGTCTCTTCCCAAAAGGTGAAAAACGCATCCAAGGAAATAGCTATTACTTTGTTCGTGTAATAGAGGAAACCCATAAAGAGCTGATATGTTATGGACAATTTCTTTTTTTTTTTTACTTTCACGTATTTAATTTATGTTAAATACAAAACGGTGCTAGTTTTCCTTTTGTAAAAATATTAGTATATCATTTTTTAAATTTTACTTACAAACATTTATGTATTTAACATAAATTATATGATTCAGGGTAAAATTCCTATAAATAGCTAGTACTTTATTCATATAATAGAAGAAACCCGTAAAGAGCTAGTAAAAAATGGGTAATTTCTTTTTTTTTACTTTCACGTATTTAATTTATGTTAAATACAAAACCTACTAGTTTGCCTTTCGTAAAAATATTAGTGTAACACTTTTTGAATTTCACTTATAAACATTTATGTATTTAATATAAATTAAATGATTCAAAGTAAAATGCTCATAAATAGCTAGTACTTTATTCATATAATGGAAGAAACTCGTAAAGAACTGGTATGTTATGGACAATTTTTTTTACTTTCAAATACTTCATTTATATTAAATACAAAATATGCTAGTTTTCATTTCATAAAAATATTTGTGTGACGGTTTTTGAATTTTATTTGCAAATATTTATGTATTTAACATAAATTAAATGATTCAGAATAAAATACCCATAAAAACCTGGTACTTGGTTCATGTAATAGAGAAAAGCCATAAAGAGTTGGTACTTTATGGGATATTTCTTTTTTAAAAAATATTTAATTTATGTTAAATAGATAACCTACTAGTTTTTTTTGTAAGAAATTATTGTAACACTTTTTGAATTTTTAAAAATCCTTTGTGAAGTTAGTTTGAAAACTCTCTCTTTTTGGGAATTTACTCAAGAATTGTTATATCAGGGGTAAATTTGAAATTTAATTGTATTTAATTCCGAACACTCATCAAACCAAGTATCAGGAATTGAAATGATGCTAATTCTAATGTGTGAACCAAGTTAGATATTGGAATGAAAAGTTTAATTCCAAAACCAGAGTCTATGATTCCATTTCCATTTTTTATTCCAATCTGTGAAATAAGCACCCCCTAACTTAAAGAAGACAAGAATCAAGATGGAAATGGAAGTTTTTCTCCTCTCTTTTCTCTCCTAGTGGTTCGGCCATGACAAGAAGAAATAGAGGAAAATTGGCCAAAAGAAAGATAAAAAGAAAAAAAGTTACTTTGGTCAAACTTGTCTTGGATTGCCAACACTTGGCAACCAAGTTTCTTTTCCTTTTTTTTTTCTTTTCTTTCCTTTTCTTAGTCAACAATTTTGTCCAGCTTTAGGGTTAGATTAAGGAAGGATTAAATGAAATAAAAACAAGATGATTAGGGTAAGAAAGTATTGATCAAGTGGGGTAATCAACAGGTAACAAATGGCACACATCGGTTCAAGCCTACTTTCTTATATCTCTTGTACTTTTGTTTTAACTTATGATTCACTAACTAATTTTTAGTACTTCTAGTCACATATTTCCTCTTACTTAATACCCACTCTTATCCACCAAATTTAGTACACACACCTCACCAAGTGATCACACTACCAAAATGCACAAAAAAATCCTAACTTACACCATTCCTTTAGAAAAATCATAACTTGAGTTATAACTATCAAAAATGTATACAACCTAGCCTGTTAAAAACTAGACTTAAAACACTAATAATCTTTAGAAGACATCTCAAAGAGATTCAGTTCATAAGTTGGTCCAAATTTAGCTGTAAGCTACTATAACATTCCTATTTTTACTTGTGCAGGGCTGAATTTTCAGTCAACTTTGCCAATTTTCTGGTATTTATAAAAATAGAATCAAACTCTAAATTTTATACCGTAGGAAACCCTATGAATCTAGTTCCTAACGCAATAAACAGAACTCAATTCTGACTTTTCTATACGAAATTATAGCCAATTTTCCAAAGCTACGCAGAGCCTCCTACGAAAATTTCAGATTTTCTAACAACTTGAGAAAATAAAACTTTTTTTAACAAAATTCACTCCATTGGCTCAAATTCAACATACATGTGAAAATTAAGATTTAACAAAGTATCTTAAACAAAAACCTTGCCAAAATCACCATAAAATGACTAATATTTCCACATAGAAGCATATATCAAACTCACCTTAAATCTTCCTGTAGGCACCAAATTTTTAACTTATTTATTTTATTTTTATTTTTAGTAATAACTATTATCTATTTTATTTATTAATCTCATAATTTTTGTTTTAAAGCACCTTTTAGCATTTTAGATTGTTATTATTTATTTTTATTTTTATATTCATTTTTGATCATTTATTCGTTTAATTATATTTTAAGTTTTTTTAGTGTTAAGAGTTGCCGAAAAATGGTCACAAAAATATGCCTTATCTCTGTTAGATTTTATTTTATGCAAGTTTATTGTTTATTTAACTAAAAAAAAAAGAGAGAGAGAGAAAACAAAGCTCATGCGCCCGGAGCTGCACAGGATCCTAACCCATTTTTTCCATATCACATTTCAAGCACAAACATGCACACGAGTACAGGAAAATTTGCAGCGTCAATATGGATTCCATTTACACCCCTTCGCTCGCATTTTTCTTTTCCGTTAGAGCCCCTCAGTATGACAGACAGATCATCCTCTAATTCTTATTCCAAATCCATCATCCAAAGGCTTCAGATAATCACCAGAAATGCAGAAAAACCAGCACCATTAGATGTAGGTTTAGGTGTCTTTAGAGATATAAAAAGGAGATGAGTGACGGCAAGAAGGGGGCATCTAATGACGGCTAAGAGATTGGAGAGAGGACTGGAGTGACGGCTAGGGTTGAAAAGGAGAGAGTTTTGTGGACAAGGAAGGGGGGAGTTGTCATGGAGTATGAAGAATAAACAGGAGGCGTGTTCTAGATTACAAGGAAGGCGTGCTCTAGCTTGAAGAAGGAAGAAGGCGTGTTCCAGATTGCATTGAAGGCGCGACCGACCAACTTAAGGAAGGAGAATGCGTGACTTGAAAAACCACGCCTTCTACCTGGCACAACAGAATTATGCTTCTGTTATGAGCAAGTGGAGCTGATGATTCTAGAATTCCACGTGGCCGTACCTTATTGGCTCGTTTAGAAGTTAGTTAGTCTGGAAATGGCCATAAAGGCTGAAAGAATCCTAGAGGTAGCTAAGTTTTTCGTCATATTTTTCCCATTGATTGTAAAGAGGAATTGGCTCTGCCAACTCCCTCCTCTTTTTTCTTATTTCCTTTGTGACAGCCCCACCTTCCCCTAAGGCGAACCAAAGGGGTTAGCGGACTGCCTGCCCAACTCTCGCCAGGACTAACGGTACAGTTTACGTCGGTCTATTACGTTCCGGAACATAACGATGCGCGCAAATAAGTCAAAAACACAAAATAAAAAAAAAACCGAAAATTGAAGCCGAAGTGAACAGTAGAAGACACGTCAGAATCCGACCGGATTCTCGGCCAGATACAAGGCCGAGAGCAAAACCAAGAAATTCAATTTTCCCTCGCAATCCGGCCGGCAATCCGGCCAAGATTCCGGCCGGATACCGGCCAGTTGGATTTCCAAATTTTCACAGGCAATCCGGCCTTCAATCCGGCCAGTTTCTGGCCGGATTCCTGGCCGGATTTGGCACTGTTCATCTGCGGCAAAATTTTTTTTTCCGTTTTCGTTTGAAGTCGTCTCGATCCGAAAATTATCCGAATCACAGCCAAGCATATAAATACATTGGAAATCAACATTTACAAGCCAAACGGCGTACAAGCTATCCCATTAGTTCATACCAATACAATTAGCCCAACACAAGCCCTTCATTAAAGAAAGCTATACACTTAGGGTTACCACCCTCAAGGAGCTAAACAAAATTACATGTACAAGAGCTCAACTTGTCATCCAACTATCAAAATCCTTTCCAAAAGTTTTCATTTTCCTGTAAGGAAAACAAATGGCACGGTATGAGCTAAAACCCAGTGGTATACCACCCGATAAGCAATCACAGTCATATAAAAAGGAACTTTCATTTCAAGTGCACAAATAAGTAATGAAGCAAAACGGTAAAAGGATACGGTCGGCTCTCAAGAGCCCATTTCCACGCTTGAAATCTTGATCCAACCTCATTGACTCTCCGTCAATGTTAAAAGTACCAAACCGTAGACCACCCTTTACTTCCAATCCTTCCACCTAACATACCCCAACCGGGCCCGCACTTCATTTCAGTAGTTTTGGTAATACTCGAGTTTACCGGAACCAAGGGTCTCATTACCACAAGGTTCCCCAGTACAGTCCCCGTGGCAATTCAATCTTCACGACCAAGCCCTCGCCGGCTCGATTCGATTGACTACCAAACGGGGTTGAGCTCAGTAATGCAGTAAGGCCGTTGGACATCGTCCAAACGACATCAATTCAGTTTCCATGAAATGGAATTCACCAACCAATATATCAAGTTCAATAATGCAATAAAACGGTAGCCAATCAATGACAATATCAAAAGAGGTGAGGGCGGTCAAGTACACCCTCACCTTAATCAATTCCAATATGCAAGTAAGCCTTCAAGGCATCACATAAGCATTTAGCAAAGCCACATAGTAACCATTTAGTGAGTAGTATACTCACCAAGTGAGAAAGTGGTGTTTCATACACCGTGGTCACCAGGACGTCGTGAGCTACCGTCACGCCCTAAAACATGTAACACATACAATGAGACTCGAGAACGAGTCACCAAACAATGCTAAACACAACCCCAATAGGGTTTCATACGCATAAATGAACACGATAGCAAACCAGAAATTAAAATTAGCAATAGTCTTGGCCCCGATTAGGAAAAACTGTTTTACACTTATTATGCGGTAATGGCGTCAATTTCACTACGGTTATCGGATGGGGGTGTAAGACCCACCGTTTCGAAGCCAAGAAACAGGGTTACAACATTGTAGAAGGTCATTCAATCCAGTTCCTAACACAACTAGGTCAAATATAGGAAATACTATACCAGAATCCCCAAAACAGGTTTGCAAAACGCAGAAAACTGTAATCAGTATATCTCAGTCCATACAAGTCCAATTGCCGAAATTCCAAAGGCATATGTTAGCTAAGACATTCAGCTACATTTCATCAGAAGACACCAACTTCAAAATCCAAACCAACTCCAGTCAAAAAGGCCAATTACTATCGCAGTTTTCACATTCTGCTCCATGCAGAACAGCTACAGTAGAAACGGCATAACTCACTCCACACTCATCCAAATGACCTGAAATTTTACAGGCACCTTAAACACATCAATACCTACAACTTTCATGTTTTGAAAAAAGTCCAATTCGGCCTCCAACTCAGTGATCTAAAACCGGTCAGAAATGGGATTCTATGAACCCTAACTTTTCAATTTTCACACCAAATCCAAAATTGATTGCATTTTCCTATCCAATACACCTCATAGAGTCATTATCAACCATTACAATTCATCATAAAAGGCCACAACATCCCATTCATATTAAACCAGAAAAATTCTCAATAAAATAAAAACTTCTCCAAAACAAGCCAAATCAAGAAACAAATCATATATTCCTTCACTCATTCCACCATTAAGCATAATATAACCATCATTAGGTATAGGGGAGAGGTTGTAGCATCACTTACCAAGAAACAAGAGAGAGGAGGATGTTGGACACCTTAAACCTTCAAACAAGCTTCACTAAAGCACTCACTATCACTAAAAGGTAAGATTTTATGGAGCAAAAACTAAGTTAAACACTTGATTTGGTGGATTTGGACTTGTTAGAAGCTTGAATGTTGAAGAGTTTTGTCTTCCTTGGAGCTTGAGAGGGCCGGCTATGGTGGAGAGAAAATGAGGGAATTTTAATGAATTTTTGAAGATATTTACTAATTGGGTCAAAAGTCAAAAATTTGTCAAAAGGTGAATAGTGTTTCTTAAGTCATAACCAATGAGAAAGTGACATGTGGCATCTCATTAAATGCCTTCCTATCTTTCTTTTCTCTCTCACATCAATCATTTCACACACTCTACTTATCACTTAACACCCGATAAATTTTACACAGTATCCGAAACTTAACCTTATTGGCCGAATTTTTTCCGAACTTTTCGCACTAGTGGGTCCCACGTCCACTATTTACTCTTAATTTTCTAAAAATTCTCCAATACTAGAAAAATCATCTTAAAACTATAATTGCTCATAAAATCCACTAAGAAAATATTTCTAAGCCAGAAAATGCAGAAAACATGCAAGTAAGGGGAAATAAACCCTAGGGAAAATATTAGGGTTTTACGGGTTCTCACATCCTTCAATCTTTCCTCTTCAATCCTAAATCCGTTGATTCTGTTTCTGTATTTGACCTACCTATTGTTAATGAGAAGTTGAAGCTCCAATAATCATCTCCATTTCCTGTTCCATTCAAATTCGTCAGGAGTTAATTCACTTCTGCTGCAACTAATCTGTCACCATTGCTGCTAATTGGTTCAATATCATAACAGTGGTATCAGAGCAGCTACGATCAGTCTGGGTTTGGCTGCTTGATTAAAAATCTTTCCTCCTAATTTTTTCCTTCACTTCTGATTCACTTTCTTCCCTATCCATCTTCATCTCTTTTCCGACCAACCAAAATATATATATATATGGAGACCCTTGAAGAAATCTCTAAAATGCTGAATTACTTCCTGGTGGAGCATAAGAAGCCTAAACAAACAACTAACGTAGCAGAGTACTATGAGGAATTTGAAGAGTGGAGAAACGAGATGTTGGCTTTGAAACCAGAACTCAGTGAAGAATACTTTATTGATGGTTTTAACTTTGGGCTTCATTGGAATATCCGGATGAAGCTAAAGGGATTTAGGAATCCACCCAAGATCATGTATGAAGCATATGTCCGAGCAAAAATCGAGGAAGCCGTGATGGAGAAGCATGATTCTGCTCTTGATTTACCAAAAGGAGAGCAGCTTATGAGAGAAAATGAGGTTATAGAGGCTGAACACAATGATATAATCACTAACTTGAAGGATGAAAGTGTAGTCAGCCACATGTTTGATGAATTGTGCCAAAGGACTCCAATGGATTTTTTAGAGGAGAACCAACATAAAACATCAGCAAGGGACTATCAAGAAGAAAAAGCTATAAACCAAATGTTTGATAGATTGGCTCACAACGATTGTGTTATCTCTCAAGGGCTTAGCTATGAATTGCTTATAGGGGAGCTAGCTTGGCAACAAGGCTCTATAGACAAGGAAATATTTAACTCTGCTTCACCGCTCCATTGTCCCAGAAATTGGTCTTCGGTCAGCTGCAAGGATGGTGCTGTCAATATTGTTCCTTCACAACCAAATAGACCACTTGATGACTTGATATTTGATCCTGGGGGGCAGTACTAAAATAGCAATGAATAAAGATGCAGAGGGTGAAGGGGGAAATGAGATGCAAAATCAAGAGAAAGAGAATGATGGAAATAAAAATAATGGTGAGGAGGAGGAAACTAGAGAAGACGACCGGGGAAAGCATGATGAAGAGCAAAGTGGTGAGGAGACTGGAGAAAATAAAGAAAATGGTGGCGCAGAAAAAGAGAATGAAACGAAGGAGAAGAACAATGAGAATGCTAATGAAGACACACAAGAAAATGGAGCTGAGCAGAAAGGTAATGAGGAAAAGGATGCAAAAGAAGAGAATGGGGAAAATGAAGAGACCAGGGAAAATAAGAATGACCTGGATGGAGGTGAAGAGCAGGAAGTGAAGGAGCAAGTTAACAATGAGAGCAAGGCAACAGAAAAGGAAGAGAAGAAACAATTAGGCAATGAAGATCAAGGTAGAGAGAAGCAGGAAGACCATGAAGTGAAGGAACAAAAAGAAGGTAAATCTGAGGAATCACCAGATAAGAAGGTTCATCAAGCAAATGAGCAGACAAACGAAGCTGCTGCACGGGAAAACACCAATGGTGGGAATGCCCAGAGTGAAGAGGTTCAGGATTCTCAAAGTATGAAAGACACTGAGAAAGTAAATAAGGAAAACGTAAATGGGGAAGACAAGTCTGAAGGCAACATTGAATGTGCGACAGAGGCAAATAAGGTACACAATAATGAATCAGGTTCAAATGCAAAAGAAGGTGAGTCAAATGAACAGAATAGTCCATCAACTGTTGCAACTGATGAAGGCAATGACAGTGAAAACACATGGCAGGGATCAGGTCACGATTCCAATCCTGCAGAAGGAAGGAGGGAAGCTAATCAAGAACAAGGCAACGGCAATGAGACCACACAGCAGGAATCAGGGGAATCTTCCAATCCTACAGAAGGAACACATGAAGCTAATGAAAAGCAAGGCAATGCCAATGAAACCACACAGCAAGGATCATGGGATAACTCCAATCCCACAGAAGGAACAAAGGAAGCTAATCAACAACAGAGCATTAGCGACAATTCTAAGGCTGATGCTGATCAAAACCAGAGAAATGCTGTTGGTGATATCCTTCCTGGGGGAGATGGTGCGCAGT
This sequence comes from Coffea arabica, assembly GCF_036785885.1. NCBI lineage: Eukaryota > Viridiplantae > Streptophyta > Magnoliopsida > Gentianales > Rubiaceae > Coffea > Coffea arabica. The sequence goes on along the minus strand of NC_092320.1, from coordinate 30,157,628 downwards.
CTACTCAAGAGGAGCAAACCGAGAACAAGGATGCTGCAACAAACAATGACAAATCTGATACAAGTTCAAATATGAAGGAGGGCTCAGCATATGGAGAAGGTTCAAATGATGTGGGCAATAGACAAAATGCTGGTAGCGATACTGTTGGGGGTACAGAGAAAAGTTCAAAAAATTCATCAGCCAATCAGGTTAATGAAAAGGTTGAGATCCAGAAGTCTGATGCTCATTCTGAAACAGGACCGGAAGAAAAGATTAACCCTTCAAATGACAATGACAATATTGATTCCAGTGAAAATAGATCAGTAGATTCTTCTGGTTCCTCGAGTGCTACTAAAGAGGAGGCATCTTCAAACTCAAATGAGAATGCTGAAGCTGAGCAGAATAGCATGGTTGACTCATCAAGTTCTACAATTCCCCAAGAAGAGAAAGAGGCTCGCACTGACCTTGAAACATTGCCTGAGATGGGAAATGAGGGAACTAGTCAAGAAGATGCAGTCGCTTAGTGATGCTACATATTAGCCTTTTGAAGGAGGATGCTCCTGGGATTGGCATTTTGGAGCCACAAGGCCTGGCTGACCACCAAACTTATCAAACTCAGAAGAATCAGCAAGCTTTGCCATTTTCTTATACTACTTGCTTGTTGCAAATTGCCAAATATCAATCCGAAGACTTTGTTTGGAAGCTTGGAACTTTGTTCGACATCCTTGACGACAAGGATTGTTTAACGGGGAGGCTCTGTCATGGAGTATGAAGAATAAACAGGAGGCGTGTTCCAGATTACAAGGAAGGCGTGCTCTAACTTGAAGAAGGAAGAAGGCGTGTTCCAAATTGCATTGAAGGCGCGACCGACCAACTTAAGGAAGGAGAAGGCGTGACTTGAAAAACCACGCCTTCTACCTGGCACAACAGAATTATGCTTCTGTTATGAGCAAGTGGAGCTGATGATTCTAGAATTCCACGTGGCCGTACCTTATTGGCTCGTTTAGAAGTTAGTTAGTCTGGAAATGGCCATAAAGGCTGAAAGAATCCTAGAGGTAGCTAAGTTTTTCGTCATATTTTTCCCATTGATTGTAAAGAGGAATTGGCTCTGCCAACTCCCTCCTCTTTTTTCTTATTTCCTTCAATCTTTCCTCTTCAATCCTAAATCCGTTGATTCTGTTTCTGTATTTGACCTACCTATTGTTAATGAGAAGTTGAAGCTCCAATAATTATCTCCATTTCCTGTTCCATTCAAATTCGTCAGGAGTTAATTCACTTCTGCTGCAACTAATCTGTCACCATTGCTGCTAATTGGTTCAATATCATAACAGGAGTGAAAAGAGAATCAGGGTGGCGGTGAGAGAGAATAGAAAACAGATAGAGTTGACGGTTGGAGGGAAGGAGTGCGTGAGGGGAGAGAATAGAGTGAACGGGCTGAGAAAGAAAGCTAAGGGAAGTGTGGGACAGAGCAAAAAAAAAAGAAAACGGAAAAGGAACTAAGGAAGAGAGGGAGCTTGAGGAAGAGAAAGCTGCGGGTAAGACACCAAAAAGGTGGCGGCTGAAGGAAGAAAAGAGGGATGATAGTGAGTCTGGAAGAAAAAAATAGAGGCTACGGCAGCTAGAAAAAGGAAAACTAGGGTTTGAAAAAAACAAGAGGGATGGGGAGAGCTGGTGTGGCGGTTGAGAGATTGAACTAAGAAGGAAATAGCTTCGGCGGAGGAAGAAGAAAGCTTCGAGCTTGGAGGGCACTGAAAAAGGCGAGGAAGACACAAGAGAGGATCTGGGGTTGCAAGAGGAAGAGGGAAAGGGAAAGAAAGGAAGAAGGAAAAACAGCAACGGAAAGAAAGAACCAGGAAATATAGGAAAGTTACGGGCTTTGGGGCAAGTAGGAAGAAAGGGTTTCAGCCGTCAGGTTTTTGGGGGAAGAACGAACACGGGAAAGGAGGAGAAAGGAAGAAGGAAAAAAGGAAAATGGTTTGCTGCAGAAATTTCATCAGGTGGGCTGATTTTCGGCACACCTTGAGGCTTGATTATCTCCTTCCTGGTTGCTTAATTTGAGCAGATTTTTGTTTCTGCACCAAGTGGGGAGTAAGGGGAGGATTTCTTGTTCAGAAATTGGTCGCAAATAACAACAGGAAGATCGTCAAATCTGGCCACAAAGGAGCTGCTCTGCCTCCACTGCACCGAACGAAAAAGCAGCAGAAACTCTTGCTTTGGCCCCAGCAATTCAGGTGATGGTTTCTGAGCCTATCCCATACTAGCTTACGCCCCTCATTGCCTGTAGATGAAGAAAGTTTCCAACTTTGTGTGATTTGTATCTGTAATTTTGTGTGAAAAAATATTGTTGTTCATGCTCTGTTTCTTTTGGACTGGTAGAAAGTATGGCTAGCTTGTCATTTCGCTGAACTTTTGGTTTTGAGTGAAACCTGTGATTAGTTTGTTGTTTAGTTGGTTTATTCAGTTAAACGAAACAAGTTGCGAAAGAAAATTTCCAGATTGGAATACTCCTGTGTTTCGACTCTTTTTGGGTGTTTGAATCCTAGGTTTTTATGTTAAAAGTTGAAAACAACACTTGCTGATGCCATGGCTTGGGCTTAGAGTATGTTTGGCTGAAGTCTAAGAGCACAATAGCTGCTGCAACGAGCATGGAGCTCTCAGCTTGTTGCAGCAGTATGTGTGGACAGCATGTGTGTCTTTTGGTTTGCAGAAATGGCGGCCCGGATAACATGTTTCCTTTGGCTTGTTGTTTTATTTGAGATGACTTGAACAATATCTGTTATTAAGGCTTGCATTTAGAAAGGTTTTTAGCTTTGAACTAAGGGCACGCTGTCCTCTTTTCCATCCCCTTGTATGCATGATAAGCTTGATAAGAACTTGAGGTTGGGTTTGTGGTTTGAGATGATTGTGTGAATCTGCCATGCGAAGTACTGAAGCTCAAAAGCATTGCTTGCTGAAGCTTAAAACCTTTTTTACATGAAAGTTTTCAAGAATTTACATGATTTCTTTCTAAGTTTTTGCTTGTTTGGACGCCAAAGTTATGTGTCGTAATGCTTAGTTCAAGGTTTGGAGGTTTGGTTGAAAAGGTTTTGATCAAAGTTGGTGTTCAGATCTGAAGTATCCGTTTGGAAACATAGCCGCAGCAAATTTCTTGTTGTAGAAAGCTTCTTCGTGCCTTTTTACATGAAGTTTTTCAATGTTTGCATGATTTCCTTCTATGATTTTGCTTGTTCGGATGTCAAGTTCATGTTTTGTGTTGTTTAGTTTAAAATTTGATGTTGGATCAAGAAAGCTTTGGGTTAAAGTATGAGATCAAATCTGAATTTAGTGTTTGAAAGTGGAACAAAGGTGCAGCAGTTTGTTTGTTTTGTTGCAGAATGTTTTCTCACGTTAGTTTGCATGTTTTGCATGAAAAGAGTTTCCAAAATTGCAAATCATCCCCTCAAGTCTCCCTAATACTACTATGGCCCATAAGATTGAAAAGATTAATCAATTTTGTCACTTTAGAATCTTAGTGGCTTTTTGTATGCTTTAACATAATTTTTGGGTAGATTCTTAACGAGTTGTAGGATGAATTTGAAGGGTCTAACAACTTTTTTTCTGGATTTATAGTTAATTTGATTTTTGGAATTTTGGCATTTTTGTTGTTCAATCATGGCAAATGGTTTTCCATTTATTTTTGTGAGTTTTGTCATTTGATTGGTAGTTGTTATCTTAAGCCATTAATTTTAATTTCATTCCTTTTAGACCCTTAATATTCAATAAATTGACCCCTCGAACTTCTTTGACTTTTACAAGCCAGTCTTTACTTGTTTTAATTTCTTAAACATGGGTTGTTTGCCTCCTTTTAAGTGCTCTTGATTGATTCAATTTCACACTTATTCCCATTTCATGTGATTATTTCTTAATTAAAGTGATGTCTTGATCTTTTCTTTTATTTTGGAGGGTAAATAAGTAATTTCACTCCATTAGGGCTCCAACTCAAGGGAGGTACACCCTAATCCCTTATCCCTTGTTTCTTACTTTATTTGACTCTACATGCCCTATGTGACTTTACATGTTGGGTTGCATGCCTCTTGAATGTTTGTTTATTTATTTATTTTCTTTATTGGCTTTAGTTTTGTATATTTATTTTAGTTCAATTTTGATCATTTGAAAGGCAATTTAATGCTAAGGTTGTAATAGTTAGGTTATTATTTTATTTATTTATTTCTTTCCCCCCTAGATTGTAGTAGGGCCTCCCTAATGTAATAGTTAGGGTTTTATTTGCTTTATTTGCCTTGTGTGTTTTTGCATGCCTATGTGTTATATGTTACTCGCTTTCCTAGGGTCTTGCATCTAGACATCATGCGTATGTGTTATGTGCTATATGTGATTTATGTGTTTATTTGCTTTATTATGCTTTATCTGATTTCTTAGACTGTAATAAATGCATGTTATCACACTAGTCCAATGCTAGTCATGGTCTTCCCCTCGAGCTCACAAGTCCAATGCTTGTGAGAGAGCGTTAGTAAAGAGCTAGTCCAATGCTAGACCCTTAGGGATCTCTTACGCTAGATCATGTTTGTATAACTACATTACATTCTCATGCATATTTTTTACTTTTAGGGTCTTTTATCATTCTTTGCATGAAATCTCTCCATATATGTATATCCCTTCCCCCATATTTTCTCTTATATGTATATTACTTACCCCTTTGTATGAAACATGACATTAGACTTGCATTTCATCTAAGCATTAGAATTAGGTTAGATCATTTGCTTGATTAGATTAGGGGAAACCCCTTGAGTATGGGATATGGACGAGTTTGGCTTCTCTAGCCTTAGCACGCTCGTATTCCCTCTATTAAAGGGAAAATTGAGTCACGAACATTAGTCCCCCGTACCGGACATGATGCATTCCTTTAGATCACGTATATTTGTATAATTATTTTATTTTTCTTTTCTTTTCTTAGAGTTTCACATTTTTACATTATTCGTGACCTCTCCAAAGAGTCCACATTTGGCATCACAATTAATGTGATTGGCACCAATTGAGTTTTGAAGAAAAATTTCAACCCCTCGATACCCTCTTAGGTCTAGAGTTTGCATTCATATAGTACATCCAAATGTGATAAATCTTTAGGTTAAAATAAGAAAATCTTTGACTAAATCGCGAAACTAGCCTTGGCTAGGTTGAAAGGGTGCCTTGGATTCTTATCCTTGCCTTCCCTTTCTTCAAATGTGACTCCCGAATCTTTTTTTCTGATTTTCGTAGACTTGGAGTCGTTTAAAAAGGGTTTTCTACTTTTTTTTCTTTAAAAAATTCATTTTTAGGTGACTTGGTACACCTTAACTCTATACCAAGTGGCGACTCCATTTTCATTCAAAAAACCCTTTTTAAACTATATTTTGGGTCAAATCGTCGCATTTTCAAGTCCCATTTGTCGCGCCCCATTTTTTGATAAATAAATAAAATGGTTTAAAAATGTATTTTGATTTAATTTATGATTGGAAAATGAATTGTGATTTAAAAGAAAAATGGGTCTAAATGGGGGTTTGAAAATGCGACGATTTGACCCAAAATTATAGTTTAAAAAGGGTTTTTAAAAAAAATGGGAGTCGCCACTTGGTAATGAGTTAAAGTGTACCAAGTCACCTAAAAATGGATTTTTTAGGAAAAAGTTGTAAGAAACCCCTTTTAAACGACTCCTAATCCACGTAAACAAAAAAAAAAGGTTCGGGAGTCCATTTGACGAAGGGGAAGGCAAGGATAAAAATCCAAGGCACCCCTTCGACCTAGCCAAGGCTAGTTGCGTGATTTAATCAAAGTTTTTCTTATTTTAACCAAAGAATTTATTACATTTGGATGCACTACATGAATGCAAAAGGAAAGAAATAGACACCAAATACTTACCTGCATTATTTGGCTGCAAAAATGATTCCAACGAACAAGAATTCTAAAATGGGGCTGACCCAAACATAAAATTAAAAACGGGACTGACCCGAACAGAAAATGTAAAATGGAATAGACCCGAACAGAAACGTAAATGGGATAGACTCGAACAGAAAATGAAAAATGGGATAGACCCAAACAGAAAATGTAAAATGGGATAGACCCACGGGATAGACCCGAACAGAAAATGAAAAATGGGATAGACCCAAACAGAAAATGTAAAATGAAGAACTGTATAAGATTTGTTTGAAAAATTATCTAAAAATTTGCCCCAGTATGATGAATTGGTCGGTGGGATAACATCTAAGCCTGACGGGGTGTGGACGGTCAGCGGGATAGAACCCGGTCTTGCCGAGGTTGGCGGGATAAAACCCGGTCCCAACGTGATAAAAGCGGTCAGCGGGATAGAACCCGGTCCTGCCGAGGTTGGCGGGATAAAACCCGGTCCCAACGTAGATAAAAAGCGGTCAGCGGGATAGAACCCGGTCCTGCCGAGGTTGCGGTCAGCGGGATAAAACCCGGTCCTGCCGAGGTAAGCGGTCAGCGGGATAAAACCCGGTCCTGCCGAAGTAAGCGGTCAGCGGGATAAAACCCGGTCCTGCCGAGAGAATTGGCGGGATGAAACCCGGTCCCAATGCGATAAGCAATGTTGGCGGTACAAAGTCCAGACCCAACGTGATGTTTGGAATGTTGGCGGCACAAAGTCCAGGCCCAACGTGATTTTTGAGAAGTTGGCGGCACAAAATCCAGGCCCAACTTGATCTTTGGAATGTTGGCGGCACGAAACTCAGGCCCAACTTGACTTTGGAATGTTGGCGGCACAAAATCCAGGCCCAACGTGATTTTTGGAATGTTGGCGGCACCAAGTCCAGGCCCAACTTGATCTTTGTGATGTTGGCGGCATTAAATCCAGGCCCAACGTGATGTTTGGAATATTGGCGGCACAAAGTCCAGGCCCAACGTGATTTTTGAGAAGTTGGCGGCACCAAGTCCAGGCCCAACTTGATCTTTGTGATGTTGGCGGCATTAAATCCAGGCCCAACGTGATGTTTGGAATGTTGGCGGCACAAAGTCCAAGCCCAACGTGATTTTTGAGAAGTTGGCGGCACAAAATCCAGGCCCAACGTGATTTTTGGAAAGTTGGCGGCACAAAATCCAGGCCCAACGTGATTTTTGGAATGTTGGCGGCACAAAGTCCAGGCCCAACTTGATCTTTGGAACGTTGGCGGCACGAAACTCAGGCCCAACGGGATGTTTGAGATGTTGGCGGCACCAAGTCCAGGCCCAACGTGATTTTTGGAATGTTTGTGAATGGTCAGTGGGATAAGACCCAGTCCTGCCATCCAATTGGTCAAGAAACTGAATTTGATTTTCCAAGAAACAAGAATTTGAACTTGATTTTTGACTTTTGAATTTTTCTGATTTTTTTTGTAAGAATCTTTTTCAAAATAATTTGCCCCAGTGTAGGGCCCTTTTCCCTTCTTTTTCTCTTTCTTCGGCATCGGCCTTCCACATCACCAGATGCTCTTTCGTCGATTTCAACAATGAATACCTGCACAGGGGCTTACCAAAATATGACATGCATTCACATTTACATGAAAAGAGCAGCGTGATTGATTCGAAAATGTATCATTTTGACTTTTGGACGAAATCCTCAAATGTATTGCGGAAAATTTTGCCCCAGTGTGGGCTTATTTTATGCAATCTCATGAACAAAATTTTGCCCCAGGGTGGGCTCCCTTGATTGCAACAATTTGTTCAGATGATTTCCCATTTATTTGAACAAAGAGAAACAGCACTTCTAAAATTTAGAAAATAGTCATATATACAATGTGAAGACACTTAACGTCGAGTTTGAACTCATGCAAAAATTTCATGGTGAATCCCTTAGAATAACACCAAATTCAAGAAGATTTCTTCTTCACTTTTAGCATCGGTGCTTAGGATAACAGGTCACCACTTTCTGGTTGGCTCATCTGTCAGGACCAATCAAGTGACTTTATTTTTGATTTGGAAATGGCTGAAGGAAATGGGAGGTCAAGATTTGTCTCTCTTTTTTTTTTTTTTTTGTGCTCAAAATTGTAATCGATTCAACATCACATCTTAGTGAAAGCCGAGAGTTTGTCACTCTTATTCCTTAAGAAAATTGAGTCAACATATAAGCTTTAAACTTGCAACCAATGGGTAGGAACGATAGCTAAACATGCGAAAACTGGTTATACCCTTATGATCATAAATAATTGATGGATTCCTTACGAGCATAATCCTCACTTTGGATTGTCATGAAGGAATAAGTCAACGATGGACTTTATTAGCTTGTAATGTGGCTTGAAAACGATAGCTAAAGAATAAAACTTTCAAGGACATAGCACCGAAGATCGCATTTTTCTCAAAATTGCCCCTATTTTGAACCCGAAGATTCTAAACTTTGTTAGATCATTCAAAAGGGACTTCACCATCGAATCTTTTGTATTTCATTTTTCCTTTTTGCTTTTCCATTTTCTTTTCTTTGATCTGGTGGGTTTTCACATGGTGAGTAGTGTCAACCCCATACCCAAGCAATTCAGAAATACAGCTAAAATTTTCCGGCATCAGAAATTTTCTTGACAGGGCCATTGCAAAGAACAGAAGTCAGGACTTTCAGCTTTTGTAATGGGGTCTGGTGGGGTGTTTAGAAAAGTTAAGGCTTGAAGGCAGATTTCAAGAATGGTTTAAAGAATCTGAGATCGCATTGTTGTGCCAACCCTATTTTAGGGTTAAATCAGAATTTGCCCCAGTTTATGCTCAATTGAGGCCTTTTCTTTTTCATTTTCTTTCTTCTTTTGATTTTTCGGCTTTCTACCATTTTTTGAAATTTTCACAAAACTTGCCCCAGTTTATTTGTGAACTGAGGTTCTCATTTCTTCTTTTGTCTTTTGATTTTGTGGCTTTTCACTTTTCACTTCTTGAAATTTTCATTTTCAACTCAAACTTACCCCAGTGTGGGGTTTGCAATTCTCAGGGGTTGCCAAACGAAATAATTCATTCTGAAGGCTCAAAAGGGATAACTAAGGATAGAATGTTCGCTTGGAAAAGAAGAGGGCCTGACCTTTATCCCGTTCTTTACATTAACTCTGAAAGGAAACTTTCATTAATGACGAAATTTCTCGCATGTATTTGAATTAATTGACTGAGGAAGATGCCTGTGAAGCATAGATGATCCGCCAGATGAAATTCTTCCTTTTCTTTTTTCAACATTGGAACCCAAGTGGAATCAAATTTCCAATTTGCGGTTCTCTCCCTTTTAGCCTTAGCATTTTGGCTTTTCTCTCTCTTTTGGAAAATTCTCCAATCTTCTTTCCCAGTGTGGGGGGCGATCATAAGTGCTTTGAAAAGAACCAGCAATTTTGGCTCAAATGAGGATGCAAGGGATAAAGCAGTGTTTAAATGGTAGAAACGATGGCCAAAGCATCATTCTTACGCTTCATGACAAACCAAAGTAAAGAAATGCTCATTGAGAATCCATTCCCCCTTTTGATATTCGAAAATTTTCCCATGTAGGGTTGTGATCATCAAGGCGCTTATTTGAAACGAAGTTATTCTTTTAAAGGCTCAAACGGGAGAGCAAATGATAAAATCTGTATGGGTAGAGAAACGAATGCTCAAAGTATCATTCCAAATTTTCAAAACAAATAAGAATAATGCACCCTTTCGCTTTCACTTAGATGTGATTTGAGTCTAATTAGACACTATGGACATTTTTCCAAGTAAAGGTTGCCCCAATGGGGTCAATAGAAGTGGCAAAACATGAATTGTTCAGCGAAGGAGAAAAGGTATCTCATTGGGCCTTTTGAAGGACCTCTCTTATTTTTGAGCACTTTTATTGTACAGCTCGGATCACCAACCTGGTATGCATGAAGATTTTAGAGAGTATACACTTGTGAATCCTCAGACTGAGGTTGGAAAAAATCTCAATTTGGTTTTATTTCTCAAAATTCATCATGAACTCTCCAATGAGTAAGAATAAAGAATGAAATGTACATGAATATAAAAAAAACAATAATTGTCCAAAAATTTTTATTGCTGAAAAAATTTGAAACAAAATTTCTCGTTCAATTATGATACAAATGAGAAGAAAAAAAAACTTCTAATGAGCTCCACATATATACTCTTTTTGTCTCCCTTTCTTTTAGAGCAAAAATGTATTAACACATCAAATAAACAGAATTTTCCTTTGAAAAACAATTATAAAGCCTCTCAGAGATTTTGGCCTAGAGCCTTCAGATGGATCTTTCATGTCTCCGTGGCAAGATCAACCCAAGAATCAAATAATACTTGTAACCTTCAAACTTTATTGGACCAAAATTATCATCAGATATAGAAGAATGTTTTCGCCTTATTGAAACATTTTATGAATGCAGGGGAGGGGAAAACAAAAGAAAAATACCCCGAGTTAGTAGGCAAAACTGCAAAATCGGTATGCATGTCCTATGGGGGAGCCCTTTTATGCCAAGGGTAGGCCTAGCATGAAAATGCAATCCTCTAGGGTAGGCACTATACCATACCTGATGGATCCGATCAACTTGTTGAGTGAAAAATAATTTGAAAAATTTGGCCCATTGGAATGAGAAGAGACGTTGGTCAAAATGAGGATCTCGTCCGAAGGGATTGATCACTTTTGATCGATACAAGAATTTGCAAAAAACGTACGGGTTTGTCCTTGACGAACTTCCTATCGAAGAGATTGGAATTCGTTTTGACAAATTTTCTCAGTGAAGCACGGGTCAAAACTCCAACTGATCAAATGGCTGGATGCAATGGACGGTTTTCTCAAAATGGACTAGGTTTTCCAATTTGAATTTCTTCATTGAAACCCTAATTGGTCAAATGGATGGAATGAAATTGACCATTTATTTAAAATCGACCAGATTACCCTAAAAAGGGAAACTAGTCAAATTAATTGAGTGGAATTTAATTTATCCAAAATTAATCAGATCACCCTAAAAAGGGTAAATTGATCAAATAGATTGAACGAAACTTGATTTATTCAAAATCGGCTCGGTTGCCCCAAAAATGGGTAAATTGGTCAAATGAATGAAATTGAATTAGTGATTTATTCAAAAATCGGCCGGATGACCCTAAAAAGGGTAAATTTGTCAAATGAATTGACGATTTATTCAAAATCGACCAGGTGACCCTAAAAAGGGTAAATTGATCAAATGACCCTAAAAAGGGTATATTGGTCAAATGAATTGACGATTTATTCAAAATCGACCGGATGACCCTAAAAAGGGTAAATTGGTCAAATGACCCTAAAAAGGGTAAATTGGTCAAATGAATTGATGATTTATTGAAAATCGACCGGATGACCCTAAAAAGGGTAAATTGGTCAAATGAATTGATGATTTATTGAATAAATCAGCAAAATGGATTGATTGAATTGTCCGGCCATTGGTTATTTCAAAATTATTGAAGTGCATTAGTCTATGACCTTCTAAAAATCAAATTTTGGCCTCAATTTATTTATCGTCTCAAAAGGAGGAATCATTTGTGAATTTCTTCAAATTAATGTCCTTCACGCAAGGGATTTTTACCAATTTTTGATAAAATGGCCAAAAAATGATTATTAGATGCTCATATTCCAAAGATCACCCTATGAAAATGATCGGATCCTACCTTACCTTGTGCACTACCCCTTTGGATGGTACAAAATGTAAACGTGCAAGTCTCACTGGATTAAGTATCCGAGACACAAGGTGGCTTATTCCTAACACGGGATCCCCTAAATGGCATTCCCTTTCTAGGGTTTATGCATGATGCCATTTATTAAAGCGATAAAATGTGCAATTCGAAATGAAACGTGACCTAAGGAACCCTTTATTTGCCAGGGTAGGCCTAAAATGCTATGCAATTACCAAAATCTATGAATGCAATATACCAAAATCTTTAAACGTGTAATAACCTATCTACGAGGGTAGGTTCTAAAAGAAAGGTCATGCCAGACCTCTTATTTGATAGGGTTTGTGAATGCAATGGGGACATAAAACCAAGAAAAGTTAGTTCAGCCAGAGAAATACACATAACACATTGTAGCAACAAAATAAAACAATCAATACAAAGTAATAAAAGGGAAAAAGGGGGTTGGATCCCTCCCCTTGTGAATAGTGTCCCTAGCTCAGGATAAGGCCGACTCTACCCTAAGGCAATTCTAATATGGATGCATGAGGCTGGGGTTCGCTAATGCATCTAGACTCGATAAGCTCAGGTCCCCGAGCCTTCAGACTTAGAAACCAAGGGTCATCAATCCCAAGGTTCTTTGTCGGTGGCTCGAGCGATTCCCCAAACACCGCTACGCACACATTGTGTCACGGCTACGTGTTTGAGTGAATCTATCAAAATCCTCAACCTTCGACTAAAAGCTAAAGGCTATCAACCCATAGCTTAAAGCGGAAGATTGAGTGACCCATCGGACCATGCTACACACACATCGTGTCATGATCACACGTCCAAGTGGGTCGCCTAAAATCCTAATAGGGTGGAGTGGCGTGACAAGCCACTAAAAGAAAAATAAATGGGGGGTAAAAATAATTAAAGCGTATGCACGTATGCTAGTGCTCGTTTGGAGGGGAGGGATCAAGAACCAACGTGAGGCTCTAAGGTGAAGTCCCCCTCCCAAAATGCAATGCAAAGCGCAGAATCACATACATAAACCATTCATCAATCAAAACAATCATACGCCAAATGAATAAGTGAGAGAGTTGGTACACGTGAAATGTAAAAATCCTAATAAAAGGAAAAATGCAATCCTAAACACCCAAATGTGATATATGAAAAGATTAAAAGAAGAAAAAGGTTGATTAAATCAAATTTGCTCGGACTCTCGAATGTCCCCAGTGGAGTCGCCAACTGTCGCGCCCCATTTTTGATAAATAAATAAAATGGTTTAAAAATGTATTTTGATTTAATTTATGATTGGAAAATGAATTGTGATTTAAAAGAAAAATGGGTCTAAATGGGGGTTTGAAAATGCGACGATTTGACCCAAAATTATAGTTTAAAAAGGGTTTTTAAAAAAAATGGGAGTCGCCACTTGGTAATGAGTTAAGGTGTACCAAGTCACCTAAAAATGGATTTTTTAGGAAAAAGTTGTAAGAAACCCCTTTTAAACGACCCCTAATCCACGTAAACCAAAAAAAAAAGGTTCGGGAGTCCATTTGACGAAGGGGAAGGCAAGAATAAAAATCCAAGGCACCCCTTCGACCTAGCCAAGGCTAGTTGCGTGATTTAATCAAAGTTTTTCTTATTTTAACCAAAGAATTTATTACATTTGGATGCACTACATGAATGCAAAAGGAAAGAAAAAATGCAAACCTAAATTCTAAAATGTCTCTTGTAAGGTTTTTGGTCCCAACCACATGAATTGTGGCGGCCAATAAAGGAAAACCTTATAGAGGTCGATTAATGCAAATGATGGCTAAAGTGCAAGTGTGCAAGTGTATAAAAAGGTGCACGTGTGAAATTGTATGAAAAGTCCAAGTGTTTGTGTGCAAGTGTATGGAAAGGTGCATGTGTGAATTTGTATGAAAAATCCAAGTGTTTGTGTGCAAGTGTATAAAATATAGTGATAAGTGCATATAGGTGTAATTAAGTGCAATTTTGTGAAGTAGAAATCAAAATGAACAATAAGGAAAGGAAAAGTGATGAGGAAATGTGAATTAAAAAAAATGAGTAAGTGATAAATGAGAATGAATGAACCTAAAGGAATGCATCAGGTCGGGTGTGGGAATGACTCCTAACTTTTTCGACTTCGATTTTCCCTTTGATTAGAAGGCAAAACTAGCGTGCTAAGGCTATCGAGTAGCCACACTCGCTCGTTTCCCTTATCGGAAGGGGACACTCAAGCAAAATGAACCCTATAGCTAGTATGGGATGCAAAACCTAAAATGAGAGGAAAAGGGTGTCGCGCCCCATTTTTTTGATAAGAAAAATAAATGGTTTGAGAAAGATGTTTTTGATTGAATTTTGATTGAAAAAGATATGGGTCTAATATGGGACTTGAAAAAGCGACGATTCGACCCAAAAATAGTTTTTAAAAGGGTTTTGAATGAGAAATTGGAGTCGCCACTTGGTAATGATTAAGGTGTACCAAGTCACCTAAAAATTTTTTAAAGTCAAAATAGTAAAACCCTTTTAAAAACGACTCCTAGTCCACGTAAGCCAAAGAAAAAGGTTCGGGGGTCACGTTTGACAAAGGGGAAGGCAAGGATAGAATCCAAGGCACCCCTTTGACCTAGCCAAGGCTAGTTGCGCGACTTAACCTTACCTTTCCTAATTTTCTACCAAATGTATGTATCGCACGTTGGACATGACTATATGAATGCAAAACGAAAAGGAAAATGCAATCCTAAATTCTATGATGTCTCTTGTGAGGCTTTTGGTCCCAAACCACATGAATTGTGGCGGCCAACAAAGGAAAACCTCATAGAGGTCGATTAATGCAAATGAGAGTTCAAATTCAAGTGTGCAAATGTGAAAGTGTATGAAAGATGCAAGAAATGTAAGTGCAAGTGTGTGAATGTATAAAAAGGTGCATGTGTGAAATTGTATAAAATTCAAGTGTTTTGTGTGTGCATGTGAAGAGAAAGTTCACGTGTGAATTTGGATGAAAAATCAAAGTATTAGTGTGTGCAAATGAATGAAGATAGAATAGTACATATATAAGTGAAACTTGAATTTCATTTGTGAAATAAAGTAAATAAATGATAAAGATGTAGTGAAAAAATATGGATTGAGAAATGTAAGAGAAATGTGATTAAAAGAGTATGGAAGTGATAAAAATGAAAGTATGACCCTAGGGGAATGCAACAAGTCGGGTACGGGGGTTGACTCCTAACTTTTCGACTTCTATTTTCCCTTTGATTAGAAGGCAAAACTAGCGTGCTAAGGCTATCGAGTAGCCACACTCGCTCGTTTTCCTTATCGGAAGGGGATACTCAAGCAAAATGAACCCTATAGCTAGCATGAGATGCAAAACCTAAAGTGAAGGGAAAAGGGGTTCGAGGCTCATGCCAAATGATAAAACTAAGGAAAATGCGTGATATGTGGTGAACAAGCAAATGATGTACTAACAAGGGAAAAATCCTAAGGGTCTAGCGTTGGACTAGCCCATTCTATGAATTCCGACTAGCGTTGGACTAGTGGAAACGGTAAAAGAAGCCACAACTAGTGTTGGACTAGTGTGGTGACGCACATTCATCCATTCCATTCATCCACACTATAAAAAGCGAGTAGACATGCGAATCACTTATAAACACATAGCACATAACACTTAACATGCTTGACTAGATGCAAGGCCCTAATAACGCAAATTAACACTTAACACGTAGGCATGCAACCAAGCTAATGGACCTATTACATTCACTAACTAAAACAAAAGGGGAAAGGGAAAATGGACCAAATTGCTCGCCACAGCCCTATCTATTACAAGCCAAGAGGTGTACACATACCCCATTAAAAGAATAACTTAATGAAAACAAAAAGTAAATGACATAAGTAAAAGGAATTAAAGAAAAGCTAGGAAAGCAAAGTAGGCATGCAATTCACTTAACACGTTGGGTCACATAGGAGAGAAACAAAAGGGATAAAAGAAATTATACCGCCCTTTAAATGATGTCCAAATGAAAGAAAAATGGCTTCAAAACAATAAAAAGGTCAAGGTACCTCAAATAGTAAAGTATAACAAAGTCACCAAATCTCTCCTAATTGTAATTTAAATGGAATCAAATAATACATAGTTTCCAATAAAGGGATTCACCAAAGACCCAATTGCAAGCATTAATCAACCATTCAAAGCCAATTGAAACATTTTAAAAGCTTCAAAGGTCCCAAAAGATAATAAAAAGTCAAATAACGACTCAACTTGCATCCACCTTAGGACCTAATTGCAAGAAAATGGAATGTAATTGGGTCATAATGCATTGCTGCAAAAGTCACAGGGACCCAATTGATTGATATTCCAACTATTTGGGCCATGGTAGGACAAGGGGAGACTTGGGGGGTCAAAGGGAATTTTCTAGAAATTATTTCATGCAATCTTCATGCAAGCTACGTGAAAGAACAAGAATGAAGGTCTGCTGCATTTCTCATTTCCAAGCTTTGATCAAGACCATTCCATCTAAGCATATAACCATTCCAACATTACAGGATTAAGACAACAACTCTTATTGCAGGATTAAGACAGCAAATTTGAGATGATGGCTGCTAGGGGGCAACGGCAAAACAGAATGCAGCAAAAGACAGGATGATACTAGCAGACTTGAACTTATTCAGGGATGCATTTCTGCAATGTTTGCTACGCTTTTATTCTCAGCATTTCGAACCCAAAAACCACAATTTCAGTCCAAATTCTTTCAGCCAGGCAACAAAACTTTGACTAACAACAAGATTCACGACTTCAATATCCAACACAAGCCAAAACACAGAAGGGAACTCACGCAAATGCTGGAGAAGTTTGTGCAGAAATGGTTTAGCAATCATGACTCGTTTTTTTCAGCAAGCATTTGATTATAGCCTAAGCATTCTTTTAAACCCCAAACACGCAAACCCGATACCAAATCATTCCATTCTCTGCCCTCCACACCAGATTTAGCATGCATCTTAAGTATAAGAACTCGATGAACAGCTACGGAAAAGAAAAACAGAATAGAAAATGCAATCTCCTTTTCTCTTTGCTGCGGAATTTTCTGCTGCTAAGGGCATCAAGTCCATTACACACCCATTACACCATGCTACTCCAAAATAAGAGAAAGGACCAATGCAACCCAGGAAAAACAACAAGTTCTCAGAATTGAACAAACAGAAACAAACTTTAGCAACCCAAGAGAAATAAAAAACTGTTCGCTAAGTAGCAATATGATCGAGAGGACTTTTGATTTCTTTAAGCTTTAATGTAATGTCTTAAAAGGGATTAAGTACAACTCCTAACTCACTCCAGCACAAAGCTTGGGACAACGGGGAGAGGGAAGATTAAATGCAGCAATGTGACACGAAATGCAGCAGGGAAAATCAAGACTTGCAGCGCGCATAAATAACTCACAGCAATAAAATACCCAACAAGGATGAACCTTTCAAGTATGTCAAAACTTCAATGCAACAGAGGAAAAGGAAACTATGACATGATATTTCAAAATGGTTGGTAAATCAAAACCTCCACCTAAACATATCAGCAATTAAAGAAAGAGCAATCTGCCCGTGCGTATTGCTGCCACAAAACCCAGCATTTCAAGTTTGTGGTGGCAGACTCTAAAGCTGACTCTTAAGGGTCCTAACAGCTATAACAAATGACGTTCCAGACCATTACTTGATCAAATCAAGGGACAAGCATAAAGGATGCAGGGGCAAAAGTAGTTGGCTTGCTTTTTTTTTTTGAGGAGACCCATAATGATATCATCGGAAACTGACTGAAAGTTTACAGCTTTATCATCAGAAAAACCAAGAGGATATTCATGACACAGATCCATCATCTCCCAAGATGCACAAAAGATAGTAACATGAAGGAAGAAAGCTCACTACAAGTTTTAGCTACAATTCCATTTAAAACCCAGATGAATGGCCTGATGCTTGATGAACGAGAGGGCAGAGAATGAAAGGTTACCTGCGCTCCCTTGAATTGCAGAAAGACGGCGTCGGGATGGAGGAACAATGAATCTCAGCGCAAGCAGAACAAAGCTGGGAAAAGTTTCATCTTTTTGCTGCAACTGCCTTCCAGATTCCGCATCACCTCTCTTCTCGTTGAGTTGCCCGTTTCTTTCACTCGGTAGTTTCTCTCTCGGCTCTTCGTTGTTGCCCGTCGCTATTTTCCTTCTTTTTCCTTTGCTCAGCCTCACTCTCCCTTTCTATCCAAAACCCTCGGCTCTCCTGGTAAGCTTTCCTTGGTCTTTCTACCTTAGCCTCTCTCTATCTTCCCCCCCTTGCGGCTGATGCTTTTCTTTGCTCTTTTATATGGAACTCCAAGTTCCTTAAACCCTCCACTGAATGGTCAGGATGAAGGCCAGCCTCTGCCTTCATCCTGCCCCTCCATGGCACGCATGAAATGTCCTTGGCAAGCTGCAAAAACAAATGCAGCCTGCCTGCCGCAAACGTTTTCTCTTTTTTTTTTTTTTTTTTTTTTTTTTTTTTTTTTTTAAGAAAACAACTTGAAGATTACAGAAAATATAAATAATAAAATAACAATAACAATAATAACAAAATTACACAAACCAGGTAATAATAAGAATAACAAAACAAAAATAATTTTAAACAAAAGAAACTAAACAAAAATGGCCATTTTTAAAATTTCCAAATTCTCATTTTTCATCATTTTCTTTTTCTCAAAATAACTTAATAAAAATAACTAATGTGTCCAAAGATTGAATAAACATATTTTTATGAACAAATTTTCCTTTTTTTTCTTTTTCTCTTTTCTCATTTTTTATGATTTTTCATTTTCATTTTTCTTTCAAGAAAGCATTGAATAAAAACAAAATGACTAAAATGGTTTTCCTTTTCTTTCTAAAACTCTATAAACTTAAAAACTAAAAAACTAAAAAACTAAAAACTAAAATCTAAAACTTAAAAGTAATTAAAACCTGAAATGACAAAATAAAAATGAATAGACAAACTAAAAGGGCAAAAATGAATAAAACTAAAATAAAATAACAACTAAAAATGCAAAACACTCAACAATGAACTAAATGCAAGCGGTCTAAAATAAAAATCATGAAGTAGAAGCCACATACAAATTATTCAAAATTTGGTGTCTACAGTTTGCCCCTCTTTGTCTGAGTTTTGAAAAAACTTGAGACAAAAAAGTGGACACCAAATACTTACCTGTGTTATTGGGCTGCAAAAGATTCCAATGAACAAGAATTCTAATACGGGACTGACCCGAACATGAAAAATAAGACGGGACTGACCCGAACAGGAGTTTAAACGGGACTGACCCGAACAGGAATTTAAACGGGGCTGACCCGAACAGAAATTTAAACGGGACTGACCCGAACAGAATTTAAACGGGGCTGACCCGAACAGAATTTAAACGGGACTGACCCGAACAGAATTTTAAACGGGACTGACCCGAACAGGAATTTAAACGGGACTGACCCGAACAAGAATTTAAACGGGACTGACCCGAACAGGAATTTAAACGGGATTGACCCGAACAGAAATTTAAACGGGACTGACCCGAACAGGAATTTTAAACGGGACTGACCCGAACAAGAAATTTAAACGGGACTGACCCGAACATGAAAAATAAAACGGGACTGACCCGAACAGGAATTTAAACGGGGCTGACCCGAACAGAAATTTAAACGGGACTGACCCGAACAGGAATTTTAAACGGGACTGACCCGAACAGAATTTAAACGGGACTGACCCGAACAGAATTTTAAACGGGACTGATCCGAACAGGAATTTAAACGGGACCGACCCGAACACGAATTTAAACGGGACTGACCCGAACAGAATTTTAAACGGGACTGACCCGAACAGGAATTTAAACGGGACTGACCCGAACAAGAATTTAAACGGGACTGACCCGAACAGGAATTTAAACGGGATTGACCCGAACAGAAATTTAAACGGGACTGACCCGAACAGCAATTTTAAACGGGACTGACCCGAACAAGAAATTTAAACGGGACTGACCCGAACATGAAAAATAAAACGGGACTGACCCGAACAGGAATTTAAACGGGACTGACCCGAACAAAAATTTAAACGGGACTGACCCGAACAAAAATTTAAACGGGACTGACCCGAACAGAATTTGAAAGGGACTGACCCGAACAGAAATTTAAACGGGACTGACCCGAACAGAATTTTAAACGGGACTGATCCGAACAGGAATTTAAACGGGACCGACCCGAACACGAATTTAAACGGGACTGACCCGAACAGAATTTTAAACGGGACTGACCCGAACAGGAATTTAAACGGGACTGACCCGAACAAGAATTTAAACGGGACTGACCCGAACAGGAATTTAAACGGGATTGACCCGAACAGAAATTTAAACGGGACTGACCCGAACAGCAATTTTAAACGGGACTGACCCGAACAAGAAATTTAAACGGGACTGACCCGAACATGAAAAATAAAACGGGACTGACCCGAACAGGAATTTAAACGGGACTGACCCGAACAAAAATTTAAACGGGACTGACCCGAACAAAAATTTAAACGGGACTGACCCGAACAGAATTTGAAAGGGACTGACCCGAACAGAAATTTAAACGGGACTGACCCGAACAGAATTTAAACGGGGCTGACCCGAACAGAATTTAAACGGGACTGACCCGAACAGAATTTTAAACGGGACTGACCCGAACAGGAATTTAAACGGGACTGACCCGAACAGAAATTTAAACGGGACTGACCCGAACAGGAATTTTAAACGGGACTGACCCGAACAGGAATTTAAACGGGACTGACCCGAACAAGAATTTAAACGGGACTGCACTGGGAAAGTTCAAACAATGAATTGAGTTTTTTTTTTTTTTTTTTTTATCAAGAGGGAAATTTGGATTTTTGTGATTGAAGCGAGAGCTGATGTTGTTTCTTATGATCGAATTTCGCCAATAACATTGATCCTTGCTTACTGGGAAGCTTTGTCTGTCATTGATTTAGGCGCCCAAAGAGAGTGGTTGCTTTTGTTTGTAAATGCAACATTCCTGCAAGAAAAGAAGAAACAATGGACCTGCCACCATTATTTGATCCGGTTCGCCTTGAGAATCGTGTAAACATGAGTCCTGTGATGCTTGTACTTCGGCTTGGCGGCATCTGCCTTAGTCGAACTTGAAACCTTTCAAACTCTGAGACTGATAAAATACGGATTTACCACGTCACCCAATCCAGGTGGTAGCTTTGTTGTATGTTACTCCCTGTAACTGATGATTGAATCCCCTATTTTTGCACAAACCTTTGGGTTTATCATTCATTTGAATTCAATGGTGAAAGAGTGATGCGTGAAAATTTATCATATAACAATCGATGTATACGCAAGATTATTTCCTATGTCAGGCAAAGATGAGCATGCAAAAGAATGTAGACAATCATAAGCAGTCATACACAAATAATTGAGAACAACCCAAAAGGTCCAAAAAGATACATTTTGCAAAAGAATATTTGTAAAGAACAATACAAATTTAGCCAACGAATATCATATTCGAGACTTCGGATATTTTCTCTTCGGAATCCGATATTGGCAGAAGTATCACAAATATGAGGGAAAGTCCAAATGAACCAGGTCACCAGCTGTTCCTCCCCGCGCTTGTCTGTTGTGAAAAACCCGTCTTGGCGCCCTTTCGGGTTTTCACCAAGGTTGCCCCTACCCTTTTTGTTTTTGCTTTTTCTTTTTCTTTTTGATTCTTTTCTTCTTTTTGTTTTTGTTTTTTTTCTTTTTTTTTTTTCTCTTCTCTTTTTCAAGGCGCCCTTTCGGGTTTTCACCTAAAGAATAAAGATACATCTCGACCATGATCGACTCAGAAATATGAGTTAAAGGTTTCAGGCATCAGTAAAATGCACTTCCCTTGTAGATTAGGCGAAGGCATTACGGACATCACTTGCCAGTTGATTATCAAATTTTGCTAATAGAAATGCAACAAATGACGGAAGCCAGGACTTTGGGCTTTGTAATGAGGTCAGGTGGGGTGTTTTTCCAGAAAGGTTAAGGCTTGAAAGCAAATTCGATGCCAGGGGTAAAATAAACTGAGATTGCTCTATTCTGAAATCATTTCCGATTTTGAACGAAACCGGGGAAAATTTGCCCCAGTTTGATCGGATTTTCACTCTTTGCATTTTCTTCATTGCATTTCCCTCACTTTTGCATTTTTCTTTGAAAACTAAATTTGCCCCAGTGTAAGGGTTCTTTCTTCTCTTTTTTTTTTCCGAAATAAATTTGCCCCAGTGTGGGGTTTGCAATTTTCAAGGGTTATCAAACGAAAATTTTGTCAATTCTGATGGCTCAAAGGGGACAAGTAGGGATAAAATATTTTAAGTGTAAAAGAAGATGGCCTGACTTGCATTTCGCCATTTGCATGAATTTCTGAAGAAAATTTGCATTATCAAATGAAAAACTTTTTGCACATATCTGAGTTGATGGGTTGAGAGAATGCTCGTCCATCCATTTCTGCTAAAATAAGGGCTCCGCCAGGTAATACCTTTTGGACAATGAACGGCCCTTGCCAATTCGGAGCAAATTTGCCTTTAGCTTCATCTTGCATCGACAAAATTCACTTTAGCACTTTGTCACCTTCTTCAAATGCACGCCGATGGATCTTTTTGTTGTAAGCTCGGGCCACCCGTTTCTGATAGCATTGACCATGACAGATAGCATTGAATCGCTTTTCATCGATCAAAGTCAATTGTTCATGGCGCTGCTTTATCCAGTCAGCCTCCTCCAATTTAGCCTCCATAAGGATTCGCAACGAAGGAATTTCAACTTCGGCTGGTAATACAGCTTCCATTCCATACATCAGTAATATATGGCGTTGCCCCAGTCGATGTCCGGATAGAAGTCCGATACGCCATTAGTGCATAAGGCAACTTGTCATGCCAATCGCGATGCCTTTCAGTCATTTTGCGGATAATCTTTTTCAAATTCTTGTTCGCGGCTTCTACGGCTCCATTCATCTGAGGCCTATAAATGGCGGAATTGCGATGTTTGATTTTGAATTGCTCACATAGTCCATCTACCATGTCATTGTTCAGATTCTTGGCATTGTCCGTGATAAGCGTCTCGGGTACTCCAAAGCGACAGATGATGTGATCTCTCAAGAAATTGGCTACTACCTTCTTCGTGACATGTTTGAATGACTCCGCTTCAACCCATTTGGTAAAGTACTCGATCGCCACCAATATAAATCGATGTCCATTTGAAGCAGGAGGATCGATTGTACCAATCACGTCCATACCCCACATTGAACAGGGCCACGGGGCGTTCATGCTATGCAACTCAGTGGGTGGAGCGCGTATAATGTCACCGTGCATTTGGCATTTTATACATCTCCGGACAAAGTCTATACAATCATGCTCCATAGTAAGCCAGAAGTATCCGGTTCTCATGATTTTCTTCGCCAGCAAATGGCCATTCATATGAGGTCCACAAACGCCACTATGCACTTCTTTCATCATATATTGAGCTTCATCCTCATCAATGCACCTTAAAAGGTTCAGATCCGAAGTTCTTTTGTACAACACTTCTCCACTTAAGAAAAACTTGGAAACCATTCTGCGCAAAAAACTCTTATCCTTTGAACTAGCATGCTGAGGGTAAGACCCCGTTTTGAGAAACTCTTTAAGATCATTAAACCAAGGAGTAGTATCCGAGGACTCGTCTGCAGCCCAGCAGTGGGCTGGCTTGTTTTGAAGTTGAATTTGGATTGGTTCGATCTTCAATTCATCTGGATATTGGATCATGGAAACCAAGGTGGCCAAAGCATCAGCAAATGCGTTTCGGGCTCTCGGGAGATGCCTAAACTCCAAATTTTGAAACTGCTTGGCCAAAGTGAGCAGACTACAATGGTAGGGTAGAATTTTCGAATCCTTGGTTATCCACTGCTTCAAAGTCTGGTGTACGAGCAAATCTGAATCACTGAAAGCTATCAACTCTTTGATTTCCATTTCTAAAGCCATTTTGAGACCAAAAATGCAAGCTTCATATTCGGCCATGTTATTCGTGCAAGCGAATTGCAATTTGGCAGCGGCAGGGTAGTGCTTCCCTTCGGGTGACACCAAAACAACTCCAATTCCAGCTCCGAGAGAATTCGAAGCTCCATCGAAGAAAAGCCTCCATTCAGGACTTTGTTCACTTATATCATCTGCAGCGCCTACAAATAGGACCCTCTCGTCAGGGAAATAAGTACGGAGTGGTTGATAATCATCATCCCTTGGATTTTCCGCCAAATGATCAGCTATAGCTTGCCCCTTGACCGCCTTTTGTGAGGTGAAAACAATATCGAATTCTGAGAGAATTATCTGCCATTTCGCCAAACGCCCAGTCAGCATCGGCTTCTCCAAAAGATACTTCAAAGGATCAGACCGGGAAATAAGATACGTGGTATGACTCAACAGATAGTGTCTCAACTTCTGGGCTGCCCAGGCCAATGCACAGCAGCTTTTCTCAATGAATGAATAATTAGCCTCGTACTGCGTGAACTTTTTGCTTAGATAGTAAATGGCTTGTTCTTTCCTTCCAGAGTCATCGTGCTGACCTAGAACACACCCTACTGCTCCTTCAAGCACGGATAAATACATAATCAAAGGTCGGCCCGGTTTGGGCGGCACTAAGACTGGTGGATGCAACAAATAATCTTTAATCTTGTCAAAAGCCTGTTGGCACTCCTCATTCCAATACAACGGCACGTTCTTCCTCAATAATTTGAACAACGGCTCGCATGTGGCAGTTAGTTGGGCAATGAATCTCCCAATAAAATTGATCTTCCCTAAAAAGCTTTTCACGTCCTTCTGAGTTTTCGGCACTGGCATCTCTCGAATGGCTTTGATTTTTGCCGGATCTATCTCTATGCCTCTCTTGCTCACGATGAAACCCAACAATTTACCAGCTGGTGCCCCAAAGGCGCATTTCGCAGGATTTAACTTCAAATTGTATTTCCGCAGCCTTTCAAATAGCTTCCTCAAATCATCCAAGTGGTCCTCCGTCCTTTTAGACTTGATTATGATGTCATCCACGTAGACCTCCATCTCCCGGTGGATCATATCATGAAATAGGGTTGTCATGGTCCTCTGATACGTTGCTCCAGCATTCTTTAAGCCGAAAGGCATGACTCGGTAGCAAAAGGTACCCCAAGGGGTAATGAAAGCAGTCTTCTCCCTATCCTCTTCTGCCATCAAAATTTGGTGGTAGCCAGCAAAACAATCGCAAAAGGATTCAATCTCATGTCCGGCAGTATTGTCTAAGAGAATGTGAATATTTGGTAGAGGGAAATCATCTTTAGGACTGGCTTTATTAAGGTCTCTATAGTCAACGCAAACTCTCACCTCTCCACTCTTTTTTGGAACAGGGACTGGATTTGAAAGCCAAATTGGGTAATGGGAAACAATGATAATGTTGGTTTTGAGTTGTTTTTCAATTTGCTCTTTTATTTTGAGGCTTATATCTGGTTTGAATTTTCTGGGTTTTTGTTTTACGGGTGGAAAAGTAGGGTCTGTGGGTAACCGGTGCACTACCACATCAGTTGAAATGCCAGTCATATCATCATAGGACCATGCAAAGACATCCTGGAACATGGTCAAGAATTCAAGCATCTCCTTTCTCTGCCTTTCATTCAAATGAATACTGATCTGCACCTCCTTAACTTCATTCTTAGTGCCAATGTTTACTGTTTCTGTCTCCTCCAAGTTCGGCTTTGTTTTTTCCTCATATTGTTCAAAATCCTTTGCAAAAGAATCGAATACCTCTTCATTATCACTCTCGCTTTGGAGTTCGGATTCACAGACCTCCAAGTCGTGAGTGATATAGCAATTGCCATTATCGTATTCCAGAACTGTGACATCCAAATGGTCAAATAATTTTATTTTTGGCCATCTGAAAGAATTAACGAATGTGGAATAATAAGCGAATAAGTATGCAACAAACAAATGAACAAGCAATATGAATTTAAACAAACGAATAAACAACACAACATAACAAGAACAACTTGTGCATTTTCATAAAGACCTTTGATTGAAAGCAAGTGAAAATGAAAATTTAACAATATTTACATGCGCAAAAGGAAAATTGTTTTCATTGGCTATTTACAGATGCAAAAGTATTTTTCATGAATTCATATGAATGATAAACCCCTTTCAGTTTACCGAAACTCCTTCCGAATAGACAGAAATTCAGCTGTCCAATTGGAAATCGACCCTTCAGGGATGTCAGGAAATTCGGCCTCGTTCGGGAAATTGTCTTCAAATATTGCCCCAATGAATAGTTGGGACAAACTATCCTCGATTTCTTCAGTTGAATTACCCTCTGATGTGATTATTTCAGCTGGCCGGGGAAAAGTATACCGTAGCGGTGGAATATCGAAAACCCTTTGCCAGCCCTTTTTTTCTGCTCTTTTACGCTCCTTCATCTCCTTGATGTCCTTGGTGGTTGGCCGGAAACCCAAACCAAACGTATCCCTTTTTTCTACTATCTTCACTGGCTTCAGGATCCCTTGCAGTTCACGCCCCAACCCCTTGTCGAATTTGTATCCTCCACGAATCATTTCTCTGGCCATCATTACACTGGCCTTTGAGAGAGTTTGTTCCTCCGTGGTTATCCAACTTACGGAGACTATATCGGATGTGCTGTGAGGGGATATGGTAACACTTCGACTACCCTCCTCTTTAACTCCAGAATCGGTAATCACCAGGCAGTCCTCTTCAGCAAAAATAGTGATTAGTTTGTCATTTACCACGAACTTGAGCAATTGATGCAACGAAGACGGCACAGCCCCCGACTTGTGAATCCATGGCCTTCCAAGTAAGATATTGTAAATGCTCGGGAAGTTCATGACTTGGCAAGTTATTTAAAATTGGGCCGGCCCCATCTCGATTACTAAATCTGCCTCTCCTATTGGCTCCCTCTGCGCTCCATCAAACCCTCTAACGATAGTCCCTGAAGGCCTCAGCTTAATGTCTTGCAATCCTAGCTTCTCCAAGGTACTCCAAGGACAGATATTAAGTGCGGACCCGTTGTCAATTAGCACCTTCGGCAGCATTTTCCCGTTGCACCTCACTGTTATGTACAACGCCTTATTATGTCCAATGCCCTCCGTCGGCAATTCATCATCAGAAAAAGCAATTTGCTTGTTGAATAATACGCTCCCAACCACGTTTGAAAAATTATCAACAGAAATGTCCCTCGGAATTTGAGCTCTCGTTAATACGTCGATCAATGCATCCCTATGCACGTCCGAAGAGAAAAGTAGGTCCAACATGGTTATCTGGGCAGGTGATTTGCTTAGCTTTTCCACTATGTTGTATTCACTCCTCTGGAGTCGTTTAAGGAAATCCACGGCTTCTTTCTCGGTGATTGTTGGTTTGATGGGTGGCTCAGAACTATTGGCTTGAATTGGAGTAGTAGTCTCAAATGGATTTACAGTCTTCCCCGATCTGGTAACTACTGACACTTCCTTCTTTGCGGTTGAATTCTCCCCGATCTGTATGCTAGGCTCATCGTAATTCCACGGCACTTGTTGCAGACTTAATACGGGCTCCTGCTTCGGGAATTCGATGACTACCGGTTTCAAAGCTTCATTCTCTGCTGGCGTGAGGTCCAAGACAAAAGGCTTGTTATCTTCTTCGAATGGCAACTTTATGACAAACGGTTGGTCCGTGACCCCAAACACTTCAGCTTCTATTGCCAATTTCTTGATTTGTTCCTCGTACTCCGCATCGTCCATAATAACCCCAACATGCTCTGGCAAGGGGTTTTGATTTACGTTTGGCCCTTGCGGCTCCCTCTTTCTGATCACGATTTCTCCAAACTCAACCATATCCTGAACTTTATGCTTTAGCGCCTTGCAATCCAAAGTTGCATGCCCAGGGGCCCCCGAATGATACGCGCAAACAGCTTGCGGGTTATACCAGGCGGGCATGCCATACGGATAGGTAGGAGGGGGTACTGTGCCAATTTTTCCGGAGGCCCTTAACTGGTCATATAATTGGTCTAAAGGCCTGCCTAAATTGGTAAAAGTACGGCTAGGGGGTCTGTTGTAGGGTTCAGTGGGTTGAGGATAGTTGTAAGCAGGTCTATTTGGAGGAGGAAATCTTGGGTTAAATGGAGGTCGAGGTCGGTTTTGGGGTGGATTTGGTTGAGAAATTTGAAAAGGGGCTGAAGGTGGGTTAGTATAGTTTGGGCGAGGTCGAGGGTGGTGGATGTTGGTAGTATATACAGGGTGTGGGTTTGAGTAGTAATGGTAAGGTTGCTGGTAGGTTGGGTTGTGCTGGTATCGGGGTCGGGGTGAAGGATTGTGGTTCCAAACAAAGGTTGTATCTCCTTCTTTCTTTTTGAATTGTGGTTTCTTTTCACTGCTTCCTCGCCCTTGCAAAGCTTCCACTTGCGATTTCAGGGCAGACACATTAACAATTTTCCCGGCTCGTACAAAGTCGTCGAATTCTTCAAGTTTATTTACAATTGCCGCGAATGAACATCCAGTCATACGGAAAATTTCTTCAAAATATGGAGGATCATGGGCCTTGATGAAAGTACGGATGATTTCTTCCTCGGTCATCGGAGGCTCCACCTTGGCAGCTATTTTCCTCCACCTCTTGGCATAAGTCTTGTGATCTTCGGAGGGTTTTCTTTTGGTTCCTTCCAAGGTGGTTCTAGTCGGTGCCAACTCACAATTATACTCATATTGCCTTACGAAAGCCCTGGACAAGTCAATCCAGGTTCTTACGTCTTCAGGTTTCAGATTTGAATACCAGTCAAGTGCGTCCCCTTCCAGACTTTCGGGGAACAACCTTAGAGGCAAGTTTTCATCGTCCACAGGCTTTCCCAATTTGTTTGCAAATAGTCGGAGGTGCGTCTTGGGATTACCCGTCCCATCGTACTTGTTAAACTTAGGAGTTTTGAACCCCTCAGGCAGTTGCACATTCGGAAAGAGACACAGCTCATCGTAATCCAAAACTCCTTGCTTATTCAGCACCTGACTCTTCCTCATGAATTCATCGAAACGGTCCAGGCGCTTTAATAACTTCACATCAATGGGAGCAGAGGATCCTCCCACCTCTGGTTTGGTTTGAATAAAATGGTCCGGCAGATAAGGCTCAGTGGTGGGGTAATAAAAAGCTTGTGTCTCAGGTGGTATATTTGCAGTGACTTGAGGTTGTGGGCCTTGCATATGAATAGGGAAAAATGAAGGATTAGGAGGGTAAGTGTATGGCAGATGAACGGTGGGGTAGGTGAAAGTCCCTTCGGGTGGACCTTGCATGGGAACAGTAGTTTGAACTGTAGGAATAACAAAGGGTTCAGATTGCAATTGTATTACGTGCGGAAGCTCCGGCTGTACCCCGCTACTGACAAGCTCATCTATTAATTTCTTTTGGACGGCCATTTCAGAGGCCATTTCCCCAAACTTAGCAAGTAACTCGGCCAACTGGACTCCAGGACTCGTGACTTCCGGCTGTGTAGTCGCTGTAGTCTTGTCGGATGATTCTGGTTGAATATTCATGTTTACACGATTCCTTTGAGCTTTACTTCGGGATCGCGTAATAATGGGGCTTTTCCGGAAAGCTATTTTTGGAAATTTTACCTGAGAGTGCAAAAGACTGCTTTAGATAAACCAATCGTTATTGAATTTCTGCAATTCATTCAAAAGAGAAAAAGAAAAAGAAAAAGACATGAGTTAGTAACTATTTGAACAATTCGGATGCATGTCCTATTTGGGGGGCCCTTTTGTGCCAAGGGTAGGCCTAGCATGATGCAACCTTCGGGGTAAAATCCCATTTCCAAACCTGTAAGTGAATATAGAAGCGGAATTTCTCATTAAAATATGGACAAACTCAGTCCTTCCTTACAACTTCATTGATGGTTCGACCAACCATTCTTACAAAGTCCTCATGTCTAGCTAATTTAGTATGTTGGGATTCCCTAGAACTCCCGATACTGAGTTTCCGAATTTCATCTTGGATTTTACCAAATGCACTCAATGCCTTTTCCAATTTCTCGGTCTTTTTGGCCTCTTTCTTCAATTGTAAGCGGGCGTCTTCCAATGCTTGATCGGCTACCATGATCTGCAACTGATGATTCTCCAACTCTTTCCTCAACTTTTCATTCTGCTCCTCAAGACTAAGGGGGACCAACGATGCCCTTTCTCTTCCTTGTTCCATCATTGATTTGATCCATTCGTTGTACTCTAAGACGACCTTAGGCTCTGCTTTATCCACTTGGTCCAAATGCAGGTTGTCCAGACTACACAGATTCCCCCAAGCTTCCAGCACCATGGTCTGGCATTCGGTGACTGTATTGAGTTCGATGTTCCCCATCCTTTGTATGGTCGGCACTCGCTGCGGATACCCAAACTGTCTCATAACTCGTTGTGGTACATACGCAATCAATCCACCAGTGCTTGCTAACGGGATAAAATCAAGTTGTGTTGTCCTGAAAGCTGGATCCCTTACTTTCGTCCAATCAAGAACCCATTGTATCTGATCCGAAGTCAAAGCATTGAATTCTTGAATAAACAAACTCGGAGACTCTATTCGATAGTATTTTCTAACCCTCTCTCGGTGCGACTCAACCCAATTTGCTGTTGGAAGGCATGATCCCAACGGATTCAGCGTTCTTTTTGACAGATGTTCCATGGCCCACATTTGAAGTACTAGGTTGGATGCATAGAAAAACCCCCTCTTCTTTTGGCATTCAGTAATAGCGGCGAAAATGTCAGCAATGATAACGGGTACTAGGGTGGGAGTTTTTCCTCTAATTCCCAAGAACATACTCTGAACCATGTTGACCGTTGAAAACGTAACTTTCCCATGCTTTTTCGGAAACAGGAGTAGATTAATCAGAGTTATCCCAAAAGCTAGTACTCGTTTCTCTTCCCACTGTTCTCTACTAACGAAAAAATCCCCGTGGTGATGATCATAGGATTCCTTTTCCCCGAATCGCTTGTATAAGAACTCCAGCGGGCATGATCTTACGTCCGGGTGTTGACTCATGCTACACTGTTTCAACCCTAAGAACTTACAAAATTGTTCTCTGGTGCCATTCATTGGGTATACCATAGGGTGACCCTTCCCAGGCACTTGTAACAATCCTTCTATCTCCTCCAGGGTTGGTGTCAATTCGCACTCTCCAAATCGGAAAACAGAGCTGTCCGGGTCCCAGAACTCGAGCAAAGCTTGGACAATGGCTACATTCGGAGTTATGTTCAAGAGACTAGATAAATGTCCTATATGCGGGAAAAGTCTGTTCACTTCATGTGCCATGTTGTTCTTCCAATCCACTAGCTCACGAGGTATCTGATTGAGCATTCTACACGGAGCCATCTGGGGAAGAAATTCACTTTAGTACCTTACCTCAGGATTTTACCCCTTAGGTAATACAGAAATAGTAAACGTGTAAGTCCCATCGGATTAAATATCCGGGACATGTGGCGGATTATTCCTAAACACGGGATTACCTACGTGGCATTCCCTTTCTATGGTTTATGCATAATGCCAGTTATTAAAGCGATGTAAATATGCGACAAATATGACCTAAAGGACATGAATAATGCATCGGGGGAAAAAGGTCTAAAAATGAAATGTATTTATTGAAAATCAAATGCAATAACTGAAATTTAAACATGTAAGTTAACCAGTGGGTAAGTCACTAAAAGAGTGCCAAAAGGCCTCTTATTGCTAAGGCACATGAATGCAATCCAAGAAAACAAAAGAATGGTTAGTGCAATCGATAGTACACATAACACATTGGGAGCAATTAAGGAAAAGAAATACAATAAAGCAGGTAAAAGGGGTGGAACCCCTTCCCTCGTGCCTAATGTGCTTAAGAAAAGGTGAGGCCGACTCTACCCTAGGTTATTCTAATATGGATGCATGAGGTTTGGTTCACTAATGCCTAGACTCGATAAAGCTTCGGCTCCCAAGCCTTCAGACCTAAAGGCGAAGGGTCATCACTCCCAGGGCCTTTGATCGGTGGCTTGAGTGATCCCTTAGGTAGCGCTATGGGCGCAGAGCACACCAGCCGCCTACCCAAGGCGATCGATCCTAATCCTACAAGGCGGTGTGGGAAACGCCCACGAAAAACAAAATAAAATAGGATAAAAGCAAGTAAACGTGCACGTATGAAGTGTTCCCTATTTTGAGGGAAAGGGGTGAGAACCACGCGAGGCTCTAAAGGCGACACACACCCCCCCAAATGCAATGCAAGCGCGAGATACATACATCCAATCAACCAAATATACACACGTGAGTAAGGGAATAGTTTGATACGCGCGCGAGGCGAAAAAGTCCTAAAATAGAAAATGCAACCCTAATATCCAAATGCAATGCATAAAAAGGGTAGAAAAAGGAAACGAATGGTTAAGTCAAAATGCTTGGACCCACTTAGGAAGTCCCCAGTGGAGTCGCCAACTGTCGCGCCCCATTTTTTTGATAAGAAAAATAAATGGTTTGAGAAAGATGTTTTTGATTGAATTTTGATTGAAAAAGATATGGGTCTAATATGGGACTTGAAAAAGAGACGATTCGACCCAAAAATAGTTTTTAAAAGGGTTTTGAATGAGAAATTGGAGTCGCCACTTGGTAATGATTAAGGTGTACCAAGTCACCTAAAAATTTTTTAAAGTCAAAATAGTAAAACCCTTTTAAAAACGACTCCTAGTCCACGTAAGCCAAAGAAAAAGGTTCGGGGGTCACGTTTGACAAAGGGGAAGGCAAGGATAGAATCCAAGGCACCCCTTTGACCTAGCCAAGGCTAGTTGCGCGACTTAACCTTACCTTTCCTAATTTTCTACCAAATGTATGTATCGCACGTTGGACATGACTATATGAATGCAAAACGAAAAGGAAAATGCAATCCTAAATTCTATGATGTCTCTTGTGAGGCTTTTGGTCCCAAACCACATGAATTGTGGCGGCCAACAAAGGAAAACCTCATAGAGGTCGATTAATGCAAATGAGAGTTCAAATTCAAGTGTGCAAATGTGAAAGTGTATGAAAGATGCAAGAAATGTAAGTGCAAGTGTGTGAATGTATAAAAAGGTGCATGTGTGAAATTGTATAAAATTCAAGTGTTTTGTGTGTGCATGTGAAGAGAAAGTTCACGTGTGAATTTGGATGAAAAATCAAAGTATTAGTGTGTGCAAATGAATGAAGATAGAATAGTACATATATAAGTGAAACTTGAATTTCATTTGTGAAATAAAGTAAATAAATGATAAAGATGTAGTGAAAAAATATGGATTGAGAAATGTAAGAGAAATGTGATTAAAAGAGTATGGAAGTGATAAAAATGAAAGTATGACCCTAGGGGAATGCAACAAGTCGGGTACGGGGGTTGACTCCTAACTTTTCGACTTCTATTTTCCCTTTGATTAGAAGGCAAAACTAGCGTGCTAAGGCTATCGAGTAGCCACACTCGCTCGTTTTCCTTATCGGAAGGGGATACTCAAGCAAAATGAACCCTATAGCTAGCATGAGATGCAAAACCTAAAGTGAAGGGAAAAGGGGTTCGAGGCTCATGCCAAATGATAAAACTAAGGAAAATGCGTGATATGTGGTGAACAAGCAAATGATGTACTAACAAGGGAAAAATCCTAAGGGTCTAGCGTTGGACTAGCCCATTCTATGAATTCCGACTAGCGTTGGACTAGTGGAAACGATAAAAGAAGCCACAACTAGTGTTGGACTAGTGTGGTGACGCACATTCATCCATTCCATTCATCCACACTATAAAAAGCGAGTAGACATGCGAATCACTTATAAACACATAGCACATAACACTTAACATGCTTGACTAGATGCAAGGCCCTAATAACGCAAATTAACACTTAACACGTAGGCATGCAACCAAGCTAATGGACCTATTACATTCACTAACTAAAACAAAAGGGGAAAGGGAAAATGGACCAAATTGCTCGCCACAGCCCTATCTATTACAAGCCAAGAGGTGTACACATACCCCATTAAAAGAATAACTTAATGAAAACAAAAAGTAAATGACATAAGTAAAAGGAATTAAAGAAAAGCTAGGAAAGCAAAGTAGGCATGCAATTCACTTAACACGTTGGGTCACATAGGAGAGAAACAAAAGGGATAAAAGAAATTATACCGCCCCTTTAAATGATGTCCAAATGAAAGAAAAATGGCTTCAAAACAATAAAAAGGTCAAGGTACCTCAAATAGTAAAGTATAACAAAGTCACCAAATCTCTCCTAATTGTAATTTAAATGGAATCAAATAATACATAGTTTCCAATAAAGGGATTCACCAAAGACCCAATTGCAAGCATTAATCAACCATTCAAAGCCAATTGAAACATTTTAAAAGCTTCAAAGGTCCCAAAAGATAATAAAAAGTCAAATAACGACTCAACTTGCATCCACCTTAGGACCTAATTGCAAGAAAATGGAATGTAATTGGGTCATAATGCATTGCTGCAAAAGTCACAGGGACCCAATTGATTGATATTCCAACTATTTGGGCCATGGTAGGACAAGGGGAGACTTGGGGGGTCAAAGGGAATTTTCTAGAAATTATTTCATGCAATCTTCATGCAAGCTACGTGAAAGAACAAGAATGAAGGTCTGCTGCATTTCTCATTTCCAAGCTTTGATCAAGACCATTCCATCTAAGCATATAACCATTCCAACATTACAGGATTAAGACAACAACTCTTATTGCAGGATTAAGACAGCAAATTTGAGATGATGGCTGCTAGGGGGCAACGGCAAAACAGAATGCAGCAAAAGACAGGATGATACTAGCAGACTTGAACTTATTCAGGGATGCATTTCTGCAATGTTTGCTACGCTTTTATTCTCAGCATTTCGAACCCAAAAACCACAATTTCAGTCCAAATTCTTTCAGCCAGGCAACAAAACTTTGACTAACAACAAGATTCACGACTTCAATATCCAACACAAGCCAAAACACAGAAGGGAACTCACGCAAATGCTGGAGAAGTTTGTGCAGAAATGGTTTAGCAATCATGACTCGTTTTTTTCAGCAAGCATTTGATTATAGCCTAAGCATTCTTTTAAACCCCAAACACGCAAACCCGATACCAAATCATTCCATTCTCTGCCCTCCACACCAGATTTAGCATGCATCTTAAGTATAAGAACTCGATGAACAGCTACGGAAAAGAAAAACAGAATAGAAAATGCAATCTCCTTTTCTCTTTGCTGCGGAATTTTCTGCTGCTAAGGGCATCAAGTCCATTACACACCCATTACACCATGCTACTCCAAAATAAGAGAAAGGACCAATGCAACCCAGGAAAAACAACAAGTTCTCAGAATTGAACAAACAGAAACAAACTTTAGCAACCCAAGAGAAATAAAAAACTGTTCGCTAAGTAGCAATATGATCGAGAGGACTTTTGATTTCTTTAAGCTTTAATGTAATGTCTTAAAAGGGATTAAGTACAACTCCTAACTCACTCCAGCACAAAGCTTGGGACAACGGGGAGAGGGAAGATTAAATGCAGCAATGTGACACGAAATGCAGCAGGGAAAATCAAGACTTGCAGCGCGCATAAATAACTCACAGCAATAAAATACCCAACAAGGATGAACCTTTCAAGTATGTCAAAACTTCAATGCAACAGAGGAAAAGGAAACTATGACATGATATTTCAAAATGGTTGGTAAATCAAAACCTCCACCTAAACATATCAGCAATTAAAGAAAAAGCAATCTGCCCGTGCGTATTGCTGCCACAAAACCCAGCATTTCAAGTTTGTGGTGGCAGACTCTAAAGCTGACTCTTAAGGGTCCTAACAGCTATAACAAATGACGTTCCAGACCATTACTTGATCAAATCAAGGGACAAGCATAAAGGATGCAGGGGCAAAAGTAGTTGGCTTGCTTTTTTTTTTTTGAGGAGACCCATAATGATATCATCGGAAACTGACTGAAAGTTTACAGCTTTATCATCAGAAAAACCAAGAGGATATTCATGACACAGATCCATCATCTCCCAAGATGCACAAAAGATAGTAACATGAAGGAAGAAAGCTCACTACAAGTTTTAGCTACAATTCCATTTAAAACCCAGATGAATGGCCTGATGCTTGATGAACGAGAGGGCAGAGAATGAAAGGTTACCTGCGCTCCCTTGAATTGCAGAAAGACGGCGTCGGGATGGAGGAACAATGAATCTCAGCGCAAGCAGAACAAAGCTGGGAAAAGTTTCATCTTTTTGCTGCAACTGCCTTCCAGATTCCGCATCACCTCTCTTCTCGTTGAGTTGCCCGTTTCTTTCACTCGGTAGTTTCTCTCTCGGCTCTTCGTTGTTGCCCGTCGCTATTTTCCTTCTTTTTCCTTTGATCAGCCTCACTCTCCCTTTCTATCCAAAACCCTCGGCTCTCCTGGTAAGCTTTCCTTGGTCTTTCTACCTTAGCCTCTCTCTATCTTCCCCCCCTTGCGGCTGATGCTTTTCTTTGCTCTTTTATATGGAACTCCAAGTTCCTTAAACCCTCCACTGAATGGTCAGGATGAAGGCCAGCCTCTGCCTTCATCCTGCCCCTCCATGGCACGCATGAAATGTCCTTGGCAAGCTGCAAAAACAAATGCAGCCTGCCTGCCGCAAACGTTTTCTCTTTTTTTTTTTTTTTTTTTTTTTAAGAAAACAACTTGAAGATTACAGAAAATATAAATAATAAAATAACAATAACAATAATAACAAAATTACACAAACCAGGTAATAATAAGAATAACAAAACAAAAATAATTTTAAACAAAAGAAACTAAACAAAAATGGCCATTTTTAAAATTTCCAAATTCTCATTTTTCATCATTTTCTTTTTCTCAAAATAACTTAATAAAAATAACTAATGCGTCCAAAGATTGAATAAACATATTTTTATGAACAAATTTTCCTTTTTTTTCTTTTTCTCTTTTCTCATTTTTTATGATTTTTCATTTTCATTTTTCTTTCAAGAAAGCATTGAATAAAAACAAAATGACTAAAATGGTTTTCCTTTTCTTTCTAAAACTCTATAAACTTAAAAACTAAAAAACTAAAAAACTAAAAACTAAAATCTAAAACTTAAAAGTAATTAAAACCTGAAATGACAAAATAAAAATGAATAGACAAACTAAAAGGGCAAAAATGAATAAAACTAAAATAAAATAACAACTAAAAATGCAAAACACTCAACAATGAACTAAATGCAAGCGGTCTAAAATAAAAATCATGAAGTAGAAGCCACATACAAATTATTCAAAATTTGGTGTCTACAAAGGGGTTTGAGGATCATGCCAAATGATAAAACTAAGGAAAATGCGTGATATGTGGTGAACAAGCAAATGATGTACTATCGAGGGAAAATTCCTAAGGGTCTAGCGTTGGACTAGCCCATTCTATGAATTCCGACTAGCGTTGGACTAGTGGAAACGATAAAAGAAGCCACAACTAGCGTTGGACTAGTGTGGTGACGTACATTCATCCATTCCATTCATCCACACTATGGAAAGCAAGTGGACATACTAAATACTCATAAACACGTAGCACGTAACATTTAGCATGCTCGACTAGATGCAAGGACCTAATAAAGCGATTAAACACTTAACACGTAGGCATGCAACCAACTAATGAACCTATTACATTCACTATGTGAGGACTCGCAAATTTCTTGTATTTTTCTCAAAAATACCCTTTTATTTGAAAATTATTATTTATCAAAGCCCACTACCCAATTATTTCACAATAAGTGTAAGTAAACCTAGAAAATAGGATTTTACGCTTCGGTTTCAAGTTTGAAGCAAAATTAGGGTTTTCGCGATTTTTCGCCGGATGAATTTTCGGTACAGAGTAAGGATTAAATTTGAGGATTAAAAGTGACTTTTAAGTGAGAAATAATATGTGATTGGTAGCAATGATATAAGGTTAGTGAATGGGAAGTAAAAACCCTAGTACGTGAGTTTTTAAGAAAAACGGCGCGAACCGGCAGGTCCCGCGCACTACCGATTGAACGCACCACTTGACCACCACTTTCTTACCCTACAAGTTCATTGATACTTGAGCAAAATATCTTCTTATATTACAGCTAAGGCTGACCAAAACTAGTGGCTAGAAAAGAAGGAAAAGAAAGAGAAAAAAAAGAAAGGTGGTGGTGGCGACAAGTGTCGCCACCTAAGAGCATCTTGACCAAGACACTTTGGCATCTTACTTAACCAATTTTTTCACCTTTCCTCTCCATATTTCTGCTGCTGGCCGAACCAAAGAGTGTGAGAAAGTGAGAGCAAGAAAAAAAACATTCCATCTTCTTGATTTGCTACAACTAAGTGAGGAATTCCAATTCCAAACCGATTAAAGTGGAGGTTGTGAGTTGGGAAGCTTGAGGAACCAAGAAATTTCAAAGGGAGTGAACTATCACTCATCCAAGTCTTCCTTTAGAGGTACAAATCTGGTCATGATCCTTGTTGCTTAAATTTTGGGTTTAAGATGATTTTTAGCTTAAGTTTTGGCTTAATTTCATGATTATGCAAGTGGTTGTGATGAATTTTGGGATGAATAAGCAAGCTAGGGTTTCATAGCTCTCTGCCTAAACTTGTTGTATGATTATAAATGTTGTAATTAAGGTTATATAAGGTTGTTTGGTGGTGATTAGAACCAGAAATTTGAGAAAATTCCACTAGAAACTGAAAATTTCAGAATTCTGGAAAATTGTTCTTCTATTCTGTCCGGTTTTGTAGCCCTATGTTAGAGGCCGAATTGGCCTTAGGTCAAAGAAGGAAAGTTGTAGAGAATGGTATTTTATAGGTGCCTACAAAATTTTAGCTCAATCGGAGCAACGTAGGACATGAAAAGTCCAAAATACCCTTACTGTTTTAAGTATTTCCCAAGCAGTCCGTGTGATCAGTTAAGTCCAGTTTATCACGTTTTTCGACTAGGATCCATTCTGATTTAGCTTTTTTCCAAAACATGAAAGTTGTAGTATTCTGAATTAGCTTTCAAATGCCTCTAAGAACACCTGATTTGGACTTGTGTACTCTGAGATATGTCCATTACAGTGTTCTGCATTTAAACAGCCGACGAATTGGTTTCTGGTTTAGTAATTTGAGAATTTGACTAAGTTACATTAGGAACTGGACTAAGTGACCTTCATGAATGTTGTAGCTCTGTGTCTTAGCTTTGAAACGGCATAGGTTTCGTCTCAATCCGATAAGCGTAGCTTCGGATATGTTATTTCCGCATTCGTACGTCAAATCTGTCTTGTGCTAAGTTGAATTTCTGCACTTGTGATTGTTGTAATTCTTATTCTTATGATATTGTGAGCCTATGGAACGGCTCTTGACTTGAATTGCTTATGTGTGATGTTGGGTTGTGGTTGAGGAAAAATAATGAAGCCAAAATGGCTGGAAAATTAGGTAAACACAAAGGGCGTGCTGCCCAAATTTTCGCTCGAGGGCTAGGTTTCTATTTGAACTTGTATACTTTTGTTTGGCCAATACCATGACCGGTTTTCCATGTTAAAACATGATTGTTCATCCTGGGGTTCAAACAACCCTCTTCTTACTTGAAAGTCATCTTTACACGTTTTACTCCTAATTAGTCGGGTTTCTTTGTTTCCCTTAAATGTTTTGCTCGATAAACTGTAATATGTTCTCTTGTTCAACCTTAGGTTTCATTGGTGACTAAGGGTAATATCCGGAAGGATATTTTGCACGTTATTTTGTATATCTAGGTGAGTGTTCCTTATTTGACTTTATGGCTTGTTGTTATCATTTGCTAATGTGTTAATTGCTTTTAATGATTTCCAAAACGAGTTTTCTAGGCGAGTGTGTACTTTATCGCACTCGACCTAAATAACTGTGTAATTTTCAAGGATTTAATGATTGAAATGTTACTTTCGCATGAATGTAAGCCTTTTGGGCTGAACTGGCCATTGCCCCTTGTTACCGGTCGTCTCGAGCCAGAAGCGGACTCGGTCGGGCGATTAGGGACTTGGGTGAACGTTTGGTATACTCGAGTATTACCCTGTAGGTTGGTGGAGACTGGCCAACGGCCAGGACGGGGGTGAATGAATGAATGAACAAACGAACGAACGAACGAACGAGGGTTTATTGATAAACGAAAAATGCATTTTCAAATGATTGGAGGAATAAGGGGAAATGTCAGGAGAACGAATGAACGAATGAACGAATTGCTCCTTGTGAGCCGTATCCTTTTAATGAATGTTACTATTGCTTTCCATTGTAAATGTTTCTTGAATTATTGATACTCCATGTTTAATGTATTGAATTGATTGTTTGATTGTTTGATTATCTGTTTGGAACCTCACTGAGCTTTTAGCTCACCCCTTTAGATTTGTTTTCCTTAACAGGGGACGGCGAGCAGGATGAGAGCATAGACTAGCCTAGTCTAGGTCTTTTGTTTCTTTTGTGATGGTTCTCGCCCTAGTGCTTGGCACGGGCTAGTTGTATGGCGAAGTGAGAACCTTTGTACATTTGATGGTTGTACTTTCTTTTGAGATAGCAATGTATATAAGTTCCACTTTAAGTTTGGATTGCTGCCCTATTTATTCTTGTGATTTGTTCTGGATTTGATTAAAGAACGACTGAGTCCCGGCGAGAGCTGGGCAGACGGCCCGCCGAACCCTCTGGTACGCCTTAGGGGGAAGTGGGGTCGTTACAAGTGGTATCAGAGCTTAGGCTTCAGATCTCTGTAGTGTATCCTAGATTAAAGATTAGGATACCGGACTGTGGGATTTGATTGGACTTGATAGTTAAGCAATTGAGGGATAAAATTTATAGTTGCTTCGCGTGGTTTCTACGTGGAGTGACCCTGGACTAAGTGGTGAATAAGTATGAGGGACTAAGTGAAGCTATGAATTGCGAATGTTATAGGCCTTAAATCTTTCTAATGGTATCTGAGGACCATAGATAGGTATGTCAGGTAGGAATTCCGATTGTAGATAGTTTACTCTTGGGACTGCAGCTCGAGATGTGAATTATCTTATTTCGGATTCTCGTGCCTAAGTACTCTATAGTTGAGGTGCTGCTAAATACTTGAGACTTACATTTTGGGAACATGAACAGGCTTTGTCTGACTAGAATGAGCACAAGAGATCAGGGACATCTAGTTTGGATAGTAAGTGACGTGAGAGACCGGACGGGCTGATACTGGGACGACTTCACCTTTTCCTTTTGATTTACCGGTATATTGTTACTACATGACGTTAGTATACCTGTATGTACATGGTTATCTGTCCAACTTGATATGTATTTGTGTATTTGCTTATCCGTCATCTTGGTATGGCGTGTTATGTGGGTATATGTTTATTTGAATATTTGGTGCCCTCAATAGTTACTTTAGTAACCTTATCGTGTTTATTTACTAAATTACCTTTTGGGGGGAAAAGAAAAGAGAGGGAAAACATATATATGGACGGGAGACGTAGCCGTGGACGTGGACGTGGCCGTGGGAATGAACGAGCTCAAGAGCCAAGAGAGGAAAGAGAAACAACATCTGCACAAGAGCAAGGAACGAGGGTTGAAGCCGAAGACCAAATGGCAATGGTAATGCAACAAATGACAGATATCTTGGCAAGACTGGTGGATCAACAAGGCCAAATGGCCGTGAATCAACCCCGGAACCCTGAAATCGGAGAAGATAAGGCTCTTGAGAGGTTTCAGAAGTTTACTCCTCCGAAATTTCTTGGAGGATCTGATCCGGATATAGCCGAACAATGGTTAGAGGCCATGATTAATATTTTCACTGTCTTGAACTACACCGAGCAAAGACAAGTAAACTTTGCGGTGTTCCAATTTGAAGGATCGGCCCGGGCGTGGTGGAACGTTATTAAAGCAAAATGGGAAAGAGAACAGACTGTATGGACATGGACGAATTTCATAAGGGAATTTAACGAGAAATACCTCCCTCCTTTAGTTCAAGAGAGGAGAGAGGAAGAGTTTATTGGACTACGCCAGGGAACGCTAAGTGTGGCCGAATATGAAACAAAATTTACGAAACTATCCAAGTTTGCTTCTGAATTGGTTGCCACAGAGCGGCGAAGAGTAAGACGGTTTATACAGGGATTAAATTTGGAACTCCAAGAAGCATTAGCGGCAGTACAAGTGAATACGTTTACGGAGGCCCTTGAGAAAGCTCAAAGAATCGAGACTGCAAAGGCACAGATAAAAGCTTCCCAGACCCAGAAAAGGAGTGCATCGAGTAGTGTAGCGGAGGAATTAAGTGAAGCGAGAGTCCCTTCCAAAGTGCAAAAAGTAAACTTTTTGTCCCACCCACCATGGACATTAGGGACGATAGGTGAAGGATCTACAAAAGAAAGCCAAATCAGATTTGGGAAAAGTTTTCAAGAAAGCCAAACGATGGCTTCTCACGTGGTCTGTGGGTACTGTGGAAAGGCAAATCATGTCGAAAGTGATTGTTGGAGAAAGGGGCGGAAATGTTTAATTTGCGGAAGTGGCGATCATCAAGTTAGCAACTGTCCGAGGAGACAGTCACGTGAAAGCAATACTCTGCAACTGGATGGAGCTAAACCACAAGTGAATGAAGGAGGGAAACGAACTAGCGGACCGGCAAAGGTTTATGCTTTAGACAACCGACAAGTTCCAGACTCGTCTGAGGCAACTGGAGGTAAAATTTCGAGGACGAAATTTTTTTAAGGGGGAGAGAATGTGAGGACTCGCAAATTTCTTGTATTTTTCTCAAAAATACCCTTTTATTTGAAAATTATTATTTATCAAAGCCCACTACCCAATTATTTCACAATAAGTGTAAGTAAACCTAGAAAATAGGATTTTACGCTTCGGTTTCAAGTTTGAAGCAAAATTAGGGTTTTCGCGATTTTTCGCCGGATGAATTTTCGGTACAGAGTAAGGATTAAATTTGAGGATTAAAAGTGACTTTTAAGTGAGAAATAATATGTGATTGGTAGCAATGATATAAGGTTAGTGAATGGGAAGTAAAAACCCTAGTACGTGAGTTTTTAAGAAAAACGGCGCGAACCGGCAGGTCCCGCGCACTACCGATTGAACGCACCACTTGACCACCACTTTCTTACCCTACAAGTTCATTGATACTTGAGCAAAATATCTTCTTATATTACAGCTAAGGCTGACCAAAACTAGTGGCTAGAAAAGAAGGAAAAGAAAGAGAAAAAAAAGAAAGGTGGTGGTGGCGACAAGTGTCGCCACCTAAGAGCATCTTGACCAAGACACTTTGGCATCTTACTTAACCAATTTTTTCACCTTTCCTCTCCATATTTCTGCTGCTGGCCGAACCAAAGAGTGTGAGAAAGTGAGAGCAAGAAAAAAAACATTCCATCTTCTTGATTTGCTACAACTAAGTGAGGAATTCCAATTCCAAACCGATTAAAGTGGAGGTTGTGAGTTGGGAAGCTTGA
The DNA here is from genome assembly GCF_036785885.1 of Coffea arabica. Classification (NCBI taxonomy): domain Eukaryota; kingdom Viridiplantae; phylum Streptophyta; class Magnoliopsida; order Gentianales; family Rubiaceae; genus Coffea; species Coffea arabica. The sequence continues at coordinate 30,114,664 of NC_092320.1, read as the reverse complement.
GGAACCAAGAAATTTCAAAGGGAGTGAACTATCACTCATCCAAGTCTTCCTTTAGAGGTACAAATCTGGTCATGATCCTTGTTGCTTAAATTTTGGGTTTAAGATGATTTTTAGCTTAAGTTTTGGCTTAATTTCATGATTATGCAAGTGGTTGTGATGAATTTTGGGATGAATAAGCAAGCTAGGGTTTCATAGCTCTCTGCCTAAACTTGTTGTATGATTATAAATGTTGTAATTAAGGTTATATAAGGTTGTTTGGTGGTGATTAGAACCAGAAATTTGAGAAAATTCCACTAGAAACTGAAAATTTCAGAATTCTGGAAAATTGTTCTTCTATTCTGTCCGGTTTTGTAGCCCTATGTTAGAGGCCGAATTGGCCTTAGGTCAAAGAAGGAAAGTTGTAGAGAATGGTATTTTATAGGTGCCTACAAAATTTTAGCTCAATCGGAGCAACGTAGGACATGAAAAGTCCAAAATACCCTTACTGTTTTAAGTATTTCCCAAGCAGTCCGTGTGATCAGTTAAGTCCAGTTTATCACGTTTTTCGACTAGGATCCATTCTGATTTAGCTTTTTTCCAAAACATGAAAGTTGTAGTATTCTGAATTAGCTTTCAAATGCCTCTAAGAACACCTGATTTGGACTTGTGTACTCTGAGATATGTCCATTACAGTGTTCTGCATTTAAACAGCCGACGAATTGGTTTCTGGTTTAGTAATTTGAGAATTTGACTAAGTTACATTAGGAACTGGACTAAGTGACCTTCATGAATGTTGTAGCTCTGTGTCTTAGCTTTGAAACGGCATAGGTTTCGTCTCAATCCGATAAGCGTAGCTTCGGATATGTTATTTCCGCATTCGTACGTCAAATCTGTCTTGTGCTAAGTTGAATTTCTGCACTTGTGATTGTTGTAATTCTTATTCTTATGATATTGTGAGCCTATGGAACGGCTCTTGACTTGAATTGCTTATGTGTGATGTTGGGTTGTGGTTGAGGAAAAATAATGAAGCCAAAATGGCTGGAAAATTAGGTAAACACAAAGGGCGTGCTGCCCAAATTTTCGCTCGAGGGCTAGGTTTCTATTTGAACTTGTATACTTTTGTTTGGCCAATACCATGACCGGTTTTCCATGTTAAAACATGATTGTTCATCCTGGGGTTCAAACAACCCTCTTCTTACTTGAAAGTCATCTTTACACGTTTTACTCCTAATTAGTCGGGTTTCTTTGTTTCCCTTAAATGTTTTGCTCGATAAACTGTAATATGTTCTCTTGTTCAACCTTAGGTTTCATTGGTGACTAAGGGTAATATCCGGAAGGATATTTTGCACGTTATTTTGTATATCTAGGTGAGTGTTCCTTATTTGACTTTATGGCTTGTTGTTATCATTTGCTAATGTGTTAATTGCTTTTAATGATTTCCAAAACGAGTTTTCTAGGCGAGTGTGTACTTTATCGCACTCGACCTAAATAACTGTGTAATTTTCAAGGATTTAATGATTGAAATGTTACTTTCGCATGAATGTAAGCCTTTTGGGCTGAACTGGCCATTGCCCCTTGTTACCGGTCGTCTCGAGCCAGAAGTGGACTCGGTCGGGCGATTAGGGACTTGGGTGAACGTTTGGTATACTCGAATATTACCCTGTAGGTTGGTGGAGACTGGCCAACGGCCAGGACGGGGGTGAATGAATGAATGAACGAACGAACGAACGAACGAACGAGGGTTTATTGATAAACGAAAAATGCATTTTCAAATGATTGGAGGAATAAGGGGAAATGTCAGGAGAACGAATGAACGAATGAACGAATTGCTCCTTGTGAGCCGTATCCTTTTAATGAATGTTACTATTGCTTTCCATTGTAAATGTTTCTTGAATTATTGATACTCCATGTTTAATGTATTGAATTGATTGTTTGATTGTTTGATTATCTGTTTGGAACCTCACTGAGCTTTTAGCTCACCCCTTTAGATTTGTTTTCCTTAACAGGGGACGGCGAGCAGGATGAGAGCATAGACTAGCCTAGTCTAGGTCTTTTGTTTCTTTTGTGATGGTTCTCGCCCTAGTGCTTGGCACGGGCTAGTTGTATGGCGAAGTGAGAACCTTTGTACATTTGATGGTTGTACTTTCTTTTGAGATAGCAATGTATATAAGTTCCACTTTAAGTTTGGATTGCTGCCCTATTTATTCTTGTGATTTGTTCTGGATTTGATTAAAGAACGACTGAGTCCCGGCGAGAGCTGGGCAGACGGCCCGCCGAACCCTCTGGTACGCCTTAGGGGGAGGTGGGGTCGTTACACACTAACTAAAACAAAAAGGGGAAGGGGAAAATGGACCAAATTGCTCGCCACAGCCCTATCTATTACAAGCCAAGAGGTGTACACATACCCCATTTAAAAGAATAATTTAATAAAAGCAAGAATGAATGAAATAATGGAACTAAAGAATGGTAATGAGAGCAAATTAGGCATGCGATTCACACTTAGCACATTGGATCACATAGGAGAGACAAAAGGGATAAAAGAAATTATACCTCCCTTGAAATGAAGCTCTAATGGAGTGAAATCAACTTATTTACCCTCCAAAATAATAAAAGCATCAAAGCATCACTTTAATCAAGAAAATAATCACAAAAGATAAAAATGAATCATGAAATTAAATGAATTAAATCATATAAAAAATCTACATGCAAGAAATTAAAACAATGAAGGACTTGATTGCAATAATTAACAAAGTTTGGAGGTCAACATTAAAGAAAAATAAAGTTCAGGGACCTATGTGCAATTACATTAGGGACCCAATTGAAAGAAATTGAAAATGTCCAGGGCCACAATATAGTTAAGGAGAAATCCAGGGACTGATTTGCCAATTCAGTTACTAGAATCTTAGAGAACAGGCCATTGGGCCATTTTATTTATTTGCTTGGGCCAAAACCTTCCAAGCCCAACCGAAAACCCAAGGTAAGAGAAGTAGGCCAGTCTGCTATTTTGGCCCAAAGATTAACCAACAAAACCGGTGGGCTTCTACCCCTTGGCCCAAACCAAAAAAAACAAACAAAATAAACTTAAAACAACTTTCTTTAGCCCAAACACTTATTTCATTAAACCCAACAAGATAAACAAATCAACACAATTATTAAGCCACAATTATGACCCACAAATCAAGAATTAATCTATCCAAAAAATCACATAAAATGTGCAATCAGAGGATTAAACTTAAAAGGGTAAAATTAGTTCAATTTTCCCAGATTTTGGGCCTCGGTGAACAAGGGGGACTTGAGGGATAAAAATGCAACAAAAGCAGGGACCTAATCGAAGGACTTATGCAAGTGTTGGAGGCAAATTATGAAGCTCAGAAAATCCAGGGCCAAATCACAAAACAAAAAGAAAATGGAGGGACTGAAATTTCAATTTTGGATAAATGATCATCTTCTCCAAACGGGTTCTACATCAGACGGCCATTTCCGTCCTTCTTTGCAATCAAAACCATACCAGAAATCAAATTCAACTCTAGCCATTCCAATAGACAACGAGACCCACAAACAAAAATTCCTTCTCCTAACATTAACTTGAATTCATACAAAAGGGGAAAATTCAAAACGGCAAAACAGAAAAAGATGTCACACCAAGTTCCCGCAGGATCAACACTATTCTTTCTACCATGAAAAAAAAAATCAGTTTTTTATGTTTTGACAAAACATTGAACCTGCTGTCTATTGGTTCTCCTTACACTCAAAAATGCAGACAAATCGTTTTTCAATTAGAATTTTTACTCAGGCATTTCATCGAACAGATTAGGGGTATTAAAAACTTCATCAGATTTTTGTTCAAATTAAAGTCATTCAGCCCCAAATTTGTTCGGAAAACAGAGATTTTTGTTCCAAACAATCACAGAAAGCATGTGTGTACCAAAATTCATGAGCAATTAGCATAAAAGTTGAAATAGCAATTTCACAGGAAACCCACTTGAAGGAAGCTGAAATACAGACGAAAGAGTTACCTCACAATGGCCATCTCACAGTGGCGGATTCGCAGGCGGCAGCGGTAGAATCCGACGAGGTGGTGGCGGCTATGAGCGGTGATGGTTCCGGCTTCCCGAATTCACCCTTCACTTTGCCGAGCTTTCTTCCTCTGTTTCCGTTTTTGTTCAGACAAGACCCCTTCCCACTGGCTTTTCTTCCTGATTTCTGCTCACCGAAGCTCCTTCAATTTTCCTTCTCTTGCTTTCCAACTGCCCCCTTCAATAAGGAGAGATTGTGCTGCATCCGCGCCACAGTGGTGAGCGGTCTCTAGGCCGGTGGAGTGCCAGGCGGTGAGGATTCTGGGCTTGGGCTTATTTAAGAATACAGACTATTTTGAGAAAATTTGGATGGATTGAGTCGAGGAAGATTGGGAATTTTTCCATTTGGGATTTAGGGTTTGGAATTTTCTTTCTCTCCCCGTCGGTCTTCTCCCTCTGCTCTCAGACCGCCGCCCGGTTCCTCCCTGCTTCTTCCTTTTCCTTTTTCCTTTTGCAGACCCAGCTCCCCCAGTTTCCTCCCAATTTTCCTACTCTCTCCGTTTTTGTCGATGCCTCTCTCCCCAAAACTCCCTGTTGCGGCTCTCTTTCTTTTTTTCTGTTTTTCTTTTTTTCTTCCCCCAAAACCCAGCCGCCTGCTCTGCCCCCTTTTTTTCTGCTGTTTTTCCTTTACCAAAACCTCCGCTGACATCCCCCCTCCTAAGCTAAACAAGTGTCCCTCTAAATGTTGTGTTGTCAAATTCCAGAAGGGACACTTGTCCCACATGCAAGTTTCCACTTGTCAATTTTCCCCTTTTCTTCTTTTTTTTTCTTTTCTTCTTTTCCCCTTTTTATTATTTTTTATATTTTTTATTTTTTTATTATTTTTTTCTCAAAATAACTTAATAAAAATAACTAAAGTGCCCAAAGATTGAATTTAAAGAAATAAACATATTTTTGTGAACAAATTTTCCTTTTTCTTTTTCTAAAAACTCTATGCTAATCTTAAACTTAAAAGCTAAAACTAAAAACTAAAACTAAAAGTAAATAAGAATAAAAAGCAAATGAAATAGGTCAAAAAAAGGGCGAAAATGAATAAAACTAAAATATCATAACAACTAATAGTGCAAAACACACAATAACGAACTAAAATGCAAGCAATCTAAAAATGAAAATCATGAAATAGATGATACATACAAATTATTCAAAATTTGGTGTCTACACCATTTAGACCCATGTTTTCATTTTCTTTTTAAATCAAAAATTTATTTTCCAATAAAAAATTGAATCAAAAGCCATTTTTTCTAAACTCGTCTTTTATTTTTATTATTATTTCAAAAAATGGGGCGCGACACTCCCTATCAAGCTACTAAGGTTTCATGAAATGTACCTAATCCTTCTTCTTTATCATATGAAGAGACATCTAGCATGATTCTTAATCAAGCAATCTACCAAATTTATCGTACATATCTCACTTGCTGGTTACACTGGTACCGTGTACTATGAAACTTAACATGCATCCAATTAAGCATGCATCAAGTTGAATAATATATTGGAAGAAAAATCATGATTGAACCATTAAAGCAACCAAGAATTTAAGGCAAGTAAATTCAAATAAGAGCTATAAAGACAAGTAAAATTTCAGGGCCTCACAATATTCTGTTACATAAACAATTTCTTATACTCTATCAAATAGTCATCATATTGAACACTTTTCAAATACTAAGTTCATAGATCTCCCTAAATTATTTTTTGAAGTAGGAAAAATATTCCCCAGAAATTACTAATATAGAATTAAATGAAAATTTCAATTTAGATATAAGTCAAAAATCCCTATTAGATAAGTCAAATACATTGTTACCCAAATTATTATATACAGGAAATATGGTTATAAGTAGTTCTCACCGTTTTCCAAATATGAATACTAATCAAAAAATAATGACAAATTATCGCATAGAAGCTAGATACTGGAATGGAAAAAATATGATAAACTGGAATGTTTTAATAGATACAAGAGTTAATGAAAATTATATATCTCACAAATTGGTTGAGCACTTCCCATTTTTCAATTACAAGATCCTTATCAATACATAAATTTTAATGGAGAAACTCACGAAATAAAGCAGACTGTGGAAATAGAAATTAAATTAACCGGTAATCAAATTCCTATTCAACTTTTAGTTGAAAATAAGCGATTTAATGATACTCTTGAAATAATATTGAGAACAAACCTGTTAGATTCAGTATCACTATATTGTATAACTACTAGTGGAATAGTTATTACCCATAACGATAAAAAAAATTATATGTTGAAAGAAAATAATGAGTCAATATAGTATTTATATACCTATAAAAATGACCCATAAAGACTATAAAGTTGAATACTTTGCAGCATATATTGATAGTGGATCAGGAACATGTTTATGTAAACTTACATATTTTCCACCACTATATCATGAAACCTTCTATATATATATATATATATATATATTTTTGGCTAACCCCATTTTTGGGGGTGGGCGCCACTCCAAATGTTATTCCAAGGATCATTAACGTACACCAAGACAGCTGGCAGTCTGCCAGTTAGGCTAAGGCAAACGGACATAAGGCACCTGTATCATATCCAGGTGGGCTAACCCCCGTATGTGGGCAGGCAAAGGGGAGGGGGGAAAGGACTGACAAACATGCGTGGTGCTTGCCAGACGCGCCAGGGCATCAGCAACCGCGTTTGCCTCTCTGTAAACATGAGTGAAGGTGATCTGGCGACCGAGCACTAAAGATTTGATATGCGAGATAGTAAGCCATAATCTCCAAGGAACTCCATCATCGCCGTTCACCATATTCAGCAATACCTGAGAATCCATTTCAACGTGCAAAGAATGAAAGTAGCGGAGAGTAACAAACCCTCCAGTAACGCCATGGCCTCCGCTTCCATGTTTGTCCGGGATCCCAAAAACCACGAGAAACCACAAAGGATGTTACCACTTGAATCACGAAATACCGCACCCACTCCAGAGTGTCCTGGATTCCCTAAAGAAGAGCCATCAATATTTAATTTGACATACCCAATAGGCGGCCGCGACCATGCAACCCAGCGTGGTAGCACGGACTTCTTCCGTTCCATGCAAAGCAATAAGCCCAAGTGGGCCAGCTCCCCGTCATCCCGTGCCACCTAGACGAAAGGTCGAACCTGAGATATGCTAAGCAACAGAGTTTGTACCTCCCTGCAAACCTGTGCCGGTGACGCTGCTGCGCCCTCGTACATCGCCATGTTCCGAGCCTTCCACAGCCCCCAACATATAAGCGATGGCAACACCCTACATACCATCCCTCGGGCAGTGCCTGAAGACTGGTAAAGCCACCATTGCTGCAAGCGACCGAAGATGCCAGTTGGGCCCATTGCGGGTACTGACAGGGCCCTAGAGAAGAAATTCCACACCTCAGTAGCAAGGGTGTAGTCCGATAGTACGTGATCTTGAGATTCCCCTCCCAGGCAGAACTGGCATTTAGAAGGAAGTTGAAAACCAAGCCACTGCAAGGCGTCCGGGAACGGAAAGTAGTTGTTGAGCAGCTTCCACATGAATACAGCAATCTTGCAGGGGACACGGCTACTCCAAATGCACTTCCTGGACCAGAGGCACTCCTGCTTAGGCCAGAGAGCATCCCATGCAGAGGAGATAGTGAAATCGCCAGAGGGTGTAAGGACCCAGGCCCGCTGAACCCTGCCTTCCAAATCTATAGCTTGCGTGAACTGGTCCACCGTATCCCGAACAGCAAGCATCCGTCTCCAGACCCTGGAACTCCCGCGTGCAGCTCCGTTACCTACACCATAGCGAGATCTCATAAAAGTTGTCCATAAGGAGGACGAGTTGCAGTACCACCACCATAATTTGCAGCTGAACGTCTTCAAACGCTCGGATTCCAAGACCATTCTCCTCCACCGGATAACAAAGGTTCCGCCAGGAGCACCAATGATGCTTGGGACCGAATTCTGTCTGTCCGCAGAGAAAGTTCGCCATTATGCGCTCGAGGTCCTTTAGCACTCCTGTGGGGGGGTCCATTACCGCCACAACGTGCAAAGGTATGGCAGAAAGGACATGCTTAATGAGGATGAGACGACCCCCCTGTGAGAGCAGCTTTTTCTGCCAACCTGCCAGCTTTGCAACAAACTTGTCAATCAGGAATTGGAAGAATTCTTTTTTCCGACGCCCAACATAGAGATTGCACCCCAAATAATAGAAAGGAAAGGAGCTATGCCTGAAGCCGGTTAGCTGCTGAATTCTGCGTATTTGGCCCGCGCCACACCGACGGGAAGTTATGAAGAAACTCTTGTGGTTGTTAACCCGTTGGCCCGAACCAGCCTGATAGAGCGATAAGAATCGGACCAGGCTATCCACAGACCGCCTGTCCCCACGAGGAAATATCACAATATCGTCAGCAAAAGATAAGTGTGCAGTGCAGCCTCTGGGCAATGAGTAAGGGGCCACCCTGTCATCCGCTACTTGCGCATTCAATCCCCTACTAAGAGCTTCAGAAGCGAGAATGAAAAGGATAGGGGACAGAGGGTCTCCTTGCCTGACTCCCCGTGTCGCCTGGAAAAAACCCCTAGCTCTGCCATTCACCATCACAGAAAACCAACTTTGAGAGAGGTTGTTCAAAACGAGCAAGATAAACCTATAATCAAAGCCAAACTTCTGAAGGAGCCGCTGCAGAAACTCCCAGGATACTCTATCAAAGGCTTTCATCATGTCCAATTTGAAGATACAGTTGTGTCCCCGAGCTTTCTTGTTGATGGATGCTATCATTTCCTGGGCCAAGAGGACATTTTCGGCGATATCGCGGCCTGGACAAAACGCAGATTGCTCAGGAGAGATAAGGCCTGGGAGAATAGCCCGTAATCTATTAGCCAGCACTCTCGTAAAAACTTTATTAACGAAAGTGCATAGGCTAATGGGACGAAAATCTGCAAAATGTAGCTGGGTTTTGTTTCTTTGGGATCAGCACAATTAGGGTACTAGCAATACCCTTTGGGATCAGGGTCCCAGCCAAAAAGTCTCTCGTTGCTGCCAAAACATCAAGAGCCACAGTGTCCCAGCAATGGCGGAAAAAAACGCCAGTGTAGCCATCCACACCCGGGGCACTATCCTTATCCAGGTCAAACACGACCCCTTTTACCTCCTCCATCGTGACTTCTCTCATCAATTCCCCATTCTGAGCCGCCGACACAAGCTCCGGTATATGGACTAGTAGCTCCTCAACATCCCTGATCTCCTCCGCTGTGAAAAGCTGTTGGAAAAACCTAACTGCCTCCTCTGCAACTCGGTCGTCACCCTCGAGCCATGTCCCTCCCTCATCCTTAATGCGATGTATGGCAAGTTTCGATCGCTTCTCCCGAACAAAAGCATGGAAATATCTTGTGTTTGAATCACCGTCGCTCACCCAGCGTAAGCGCGCCTTCTGTCGCCAGTAGTCCTCTTGAACACGTAAACTCTGTAACAGGTGGCCTTGTGCGCGGTGAAGTTCAGCCCTCGTCTCTACTATTTGGCTTGCTTCGTACATAACCTCCTTTTGCTGCACCTCAACCTCGTGCTGCCGGACGGCTTGAAATATGTCCCCAAACTACTCTCTACTCCATTGTCTTAAACATGTTTTCAACTGCTTTAACTTGAAAGCCAAGCGGTACATACCATACCCCTGCGTGGGTAAATCCCAAATGCTCTGCACCAGCGGCAAGAGCCCAGGGCTTGAAACCCAAAACGACTGAAATTTGAATGGCTTCGGAATGCCAGCAGCTGCAGGCCGCAGACTCACTAACAAGGGCGAATGGTCAGAGGTGGCACGATTGAGATGTTGGACAAAGGTATTCGGCAAGAAATCGAGCCAGTGCTGATTGACAAGCACCCTATCCAGCCGCTTCCAAATCCTGGCACCGGCTCTAACACCTGACCATGTGTAAGAGCTTCCGGAGTAGGGGAGGTCCTGGAGGTGGCAGTCAGAAATTGCACCATTAAAATCAGAAATCGCCTCAAGGTCTTGGGTCGATCGGCCCGCATACTCTGCCAGTGTGCTGATAACGTTGAAATCCCCCCCTACCAGCCACAGTCGGGAGATCGACCCAGCGAGGAAGCTTAATTCAGACCATAAGATACGCCTTTCGGCCCTGGTACACTTGGCATAAACAAATGACGCATTAACAGTCTCGGTCCAAGAGTCGTGGCCGACCATAACATGGAGGAATTGTTCCGAATTACACAGCACATGGAAATGAAAACCAAAACGCCAAAAAACCCAAATCTTATTCGAGGAATTAAGCAAGCAAAAGTCAAAAGAAAGCTTCACACGTAAGGTTTCTACGTTACATGCGTCTGCCATAGGTTCTAAGAGAACTAAAACAGCAATGTGATGTAGACGGAGCAAAGCCCGCAGATGACGAACAGAAGAATTGTTCGTCGCTCCTCTAACGCTCCAAATGAGGAGATTATGCATTGGGTAAAGAAAGGTAGGGTACCTCGACGGCTTTAGAAGCTTGTCGCGTAATATGATCGAATAGGTATTGATATTTTTAATAACCCTATTACTTTAAATTCTGGAATAGCTAAATCTCAAATATTACTTGGTTCATTCCTTGTTAAATGTCCTCCATTTTACTTCTTTAATACAGGATTAGATATACTCTTAGGAAATAATTTTCTTCAATTATTTCATAAAGTTTTATTTGATACTTTACAATCTCAAATATATTTTAAAATTTCTTGCAGCCATTGGATCGTAGTTTTCCGTCTTAAACATGCTTATACCTATAAAATTTTTATAACCTTTCATCCTCGCACAGGTCAGCGTGTGACGACCCCACTTCTCCCAAGGGCAAACCCAAGGGTATCGGCGGGCCGCCTGCCTAGCTCGCGCCAGGACTCAAAACTTAAAGTTCGAAAGAGCACTAAAAACAATATATACAATCCCAAAAGAGTTATAATTACATTCTCCAAAAGTATCGAGTCAAACCACCAAAACAAAAACAAACATCCTAACTGTTCAACTATTACAAGCCAATCTAACTATACTAGTATACGAGCCAAAAGTCCCCGCGTCGGCCCCTGCTAAGGAAAACAAAAGGAATGGGGTAAGCTATATGCTTAGTAAGTAAACAGGGGCGAAAGCATAAATTTCACGTAACAGTTACACAATAAGAGTAAAGCAAAAGCAGAAAAGTAACATCACATAATAAGGATACAGGTGGCTCCAAAGCCAACTCATGTGCCATGCGTGATCTCCTGCCGACACTCCGTCGACTGCAAATAATAGTCCGTAGAACTTCACTTGTACACCCACCGACACCTTATCACCCTCACTGGCCAGTCACATCACAAACTTGTCCGGGCGAAAGAAATCACAAACTTGAGCTTGAGTCACAAGCTCGGGTCACAAACTTGGTCACCTTCTCGGTGAACCGGATTCACAAAATTGGTTCATAACATGAACCTACAAACTTGGTGACCTCAGACTAAGTTGGACTGACTTCGACCAAGCCCTAACCGGCTCGAATAGTCCAACCAGGTCAAGAGTTCGCCCCAAACTCACAAACTTCACAAAATTATTCAAAATCACAAACTTTGCAAACTTCACAAACTTTATTCGAAAGTCGCCCCGAGCCACAAGCTCAAGGGTTTTGGTTCCAAAAGGTTCATATACATATGCCAAGTACAATTATACATTCAAATTAGGGTTTAGGTCGAGTGCGATAAAGTACACCCTCGCCTAAGTGCCCTTTTCACATATCTCAAATACATAGCAAAGAAAACACACCAAACCGGCCTGAATACTTACCCAGAAACTGAAATAGCAAGAGTACGAAGTCGGATCGAAATGAACAGCTAGTAGTGGGCCCCACCAGTTCCGCCCAGCTCACCACCGTCTGAAATAGAAGATTGTGTCACATAATATCGCAAACGACTACTATCGTGCCTAAAACAAGCAAAACGGCAAAAACGGCACGCGCGCACGTAAATATGACGAACGGAAACGGAGACGGCCGTTAGCGGAAACGGCAGATTTGACACTCGTTTCTAGTTTACTCATAAGTTGAGCTACGAATATCGGATTAAGGCGTATGAGACGCCATATCGAAGCTTAAAGGATGAACAACAACTGTTATGAAGACATCCAGAACTGAAACTAGAGGCTTTAGTCCCAAATGAACCAAACACAATCACTTACGAAATCTGGCCAATGCACAAATGGTCAGTTTTGAGTGCAAACTGTTTTCTATGCTACACATGGTCAAAAGAGCTGAAAAATTGGCAGTTAGATAGTTCATTCCAAATGGAACAACTTTCATGAAAGTCGGCAATCCAAATTCGGAACGGAAATTGGTCATCAGGACCAAAACAGATTTCTGGTCATTTTCACGGGCAGGCCTTGTTTGCTCGGCTATATCTCAGGTTTTATAAATCCGATTCATGAAATTCCAAGGGTGTTAGAAAGCTCTGATATAGGGCTATAAGTTTGGTGTTTTGGTCGGAAGCCCAAACAGCTTGTAACTCAGTCAAATGTGAAGCCAAAGTTCCAGCCATAAACTTTCCAAAAACGTACCAGAATCACAAACCGTATTTGACCTCAATATGCGGTAATGGCACCAAATTCACTATGGTTATCGGATGGGGGTGTAAGACCCACCGTTTCGAAGCTAAGAAACAGGGGTACAACAATGTAGAAGGCCACTCAGTCCAAATCCTAGCACAACTAGGTCAAATATGCAAAATACGAAACCAGAATTACCAAAACAGGTTTGCAAAACACAGAAAACTTTAATCGGTATATCTCAGTCCATACAAGTCCAAATGCCGAAATTCCAAAGGCATAAGTTAGCTAAGACGTCCAGCTACATTTCATCAGAAGACACCAACATCCAAATCCAAACCAATTCCAGTCAAAATGGCCAATTACCAGTACAGTTTTCGCATTCTGTCCAAAGCAGAACAGCTACAGTAATTTCATCATATCTCGTTCTACATTAATCCAAATGACCTGAAATTTTACAGGAACCTCAAACACATCAATACCTACAACTTTCATGTTTTGAGAAAAGTCAAATTCTGCCTCTAACCCTATGATCCAAAACCGGACAGAATTGGGGTTTTATGAACCCTAGCTTTTCATTTTCCAATCCAAATCCATAATTGGTTGCATTTATCCACAATTCACACCCACTAGAGTCATTATAGTCCATTACCATTCATCATACAAGGCCACAACATCCCATTCATATTAAACCAGAAAAATTCCCAATAAAATAAAAACTTCACCAAAACTCTTCAAATCAAGAAATAAATCATATATTCCATCACTCAAGCGACCATTAAGCACAAAAAACCATCATTAAGTATAGGGGAAAGGTTGAAGCATCACTCACCTAATAACAAGAGAGAGGAAGATGATGGACACCTTAGCTCTTCCAAAAAGCTTCAATAAACCAACCAATATCACCAAAAGGAAAGATTGTATGGAGTAAACTAACTTAAACTCTTGATTTGGTGGATTTTGGTCCAATTGGAAGCTTGAAAGTTGAAGAATTTCCTTCTTCTTTGAGAGAGAAAGGGCCGGCCAACACAAGGAAGAAAATGGTGATTTTTGAGCAATTTTTGGATATTTAATCTTTTGGTCAAAAAAGTCAAGAAAGTGAATAGTAATTCTTAAGTCTTCTCCAATGAAATGGTGACACTTGTCACCACCATTAATGCATTCCTATCCTTTCCTTTCTCTCTCACATCAATCATATCTCACTCTCTACTTATCTCTTAACACCCGATAAATTTTACACAGTATCCGGAATTTAACCTAATTGGCCGAATTTTTCCGAACTTTTCGCACTAGTGGGTCCCACGTCCGATATACGTTCTTAATTTCTCAAAATCTAACCAATACTAGAAAAATCATCTAAAAACTATATTTACTCATAAAAATTATCTGGGGAATTTTATAATAAAGAAAATGTAGAAAAAACGGGTTTTCAATCTTAACCGGAACTTAGGGTTTAAATCTTAATCCCTACTTAGGGTTTTCGAAATACTCCCAAAACCAAACGTTACCGCCCAATTAATGAATATATCAACGTAGAACGAACTGGGGCCTCACAATCTCCCCCACTTAGGACAATTTCGTCCTCGAAATTTCTATGAACGGAATCTATCAAATCTAAAGTAACCAGTAGCCTGTACCTTCCACGTTGTTAAAAGAAACGAGACTCTTCATTCCAGTCCCTTCTCTAGTTGACGGTCCAGGGTCGGTCTGGGTTAGTTGCTGAGTTCCTTTCTTTTCGTGCAATAAACCCGGGCAATTAGCAATTGGTGCTTGGCGTTCCCACAGCGCAGACATCTCCTCCACTTTCTCCAACAATTCACTTCAATGTGATTGGACTTTCTACAATAACCACAAATTGTCACACCACCCGCTCCACGACCCTTCTTAGCAGATGACCTACCTCGCTTACTCGGTTCTGGCCTTTGATTCTCAAGAGATGCGCTCCTTTTCTTTGCATGGAAGGTCTTCACTTGCGGCCTTGAAATTTCTGTCCTTTGAGTTTTCTCTGGAACCCCCATAGAAGTAGTGCTCTGTGCCATTGCTAAGGCCTCCCCGGAAATCCCTTCGTATTTCCTTTTTAGCTCTAAGTTCTTGTGCAAGAGCTCAATTTTCTCTGAATACTCGTGCTTCCATCGCCCTTCCCAGTATGCGACTAGTTTCTTTTGGACTTCTATTTCGTCTCGAAGAACCGTAATTTCCTTATACACCTCAACCCAATGTGCCATCTCCCAAAATTGTTGGAACTCAGATGGTAGCCTGTCGGGCAAAACAATGGGTCATAATCAATTCTTGAACACAAGTGGCATTCTCGGTCCATGTTTTGTTCAGCTATTGTTTCCTCCCTTTCTTCTCTTGACTCTCGGCCTCGTTTTGTTCCACAGTTGTGACCATGTCCGCGACTATGTCTTCCTTCCACATATATACACACACATATATATATAGTTTTCCCTTCTCTCTCTTTTCTTTCCAAAAAGGTACTTTAATGAATGAATGCAGTAAATTGACTACAATAACAAAATCCAACATACCAATTACACAAATAACATATCACGCCATATCAAAAGACGGACAAGCAAGTATACAAATACATATCAAGTTGGACAGATAAGCATGTACACAAACACATATACTAACTTTAGGTGGTCGTAATATACGGGCGAACCAAAAGGAAAAGGTGAAGTCGTCCCAGTATCAGACCGTCTGATCTCTCACGTCCCTTACTATCCAAACTAGATGTCCGTTGACCTTTTGTACGCATTCTAGTCAGGCAAAGCCTGTTCATGTTTCCAAAATACAAGTCTCAAGTACCTAGTAGCTGGCATCGCCTCAATTCTGGAGTATTCGGGCACAAGAATCCGAAATAAGATAGTTCACATCTCGAGCTGGCCAGTCCCAAGAGTAAACCATCTACAAATCGAACTTCCTACCCGACATACCTATCTATGGTTCTTAGATACCATGAGAAAGATTGAAGACCTATAACACTTCAGGGTTCATAGCTTATGCTCGAACGAGCACTTAATCCTTCATACCTATTCACCACTCAACCCAAGCTCACTCCGCGCGGAGACCACGCGAAGCAGGCTCTAGGTTTTATCCCTCAATTGCTTGACTTTCAAATCAAATCAAATCCCACAGTCCGGCATCCTAAACTTCAAGCCTAGGATACACTACAGGAATCTGAAGCCTAAGCTCTGATACCAACTGTGACGACCCCACTTCTCCCAAGGGCGAACCCAAGGGTATCGGCGGGCCGCCTGCCTAGCTCGCGCCAGGACTCAAAACATAAAGTTCGAAAGAGCACTAAAAACTATATATACAATCCCAAAAGAGTTATAATTACATTCTCCAAAAGTATCGAGTCAAACCACCAAAACAAAAACAAACATCCTAACTGTTCAACTATTACAAGCCAATCTAACTATACTAGTATACGAGCCAAAAGTCCCCGCGTCGGCCCCTGCTAAGGAAAACAAAAGGAATGGGGTAAGCTATATGCTTAGTAAGTAAACAGGGGCGAAAGCATAAATTTCACGTAACAGTTACACAATAAGAGTAAAGCAAAAGCAGAAAAGTAACATCACATAATAAGGATACAGGTGGCTCCAAAGCCAACTCATGTGCCATGCGTGATCTCCTGCCGACACTCCGTCGACTGCAAATAATAGTCCGTAGAACTTCACTTGTACACCCACCGACACCTTATCACCCTCACTGGCCAGTCACATCACAAACTTGCCCGGGCGAAAGAAATCACAAACTTGAGCTTGAGTCACAAGCTCGGGTCACAAACTTGGTCACCTTCTCGGTGAACCGGATTCACAAAATTGGTTCATAACATGAACCTACAAACTTGGTGACCTCAGACTAAGTTGGACTGACTTCGACCAAGCCCTAACCGGCTCGAATAGTCCAACCAGGTCAAGAGTTCGCCCCAAACTCACAAACTTCACAAAATTATTCAAAATCACAAACTTTGCAAACTTCACAAACTTTATTCGAAAGTCGCCCCGAGCCACAAGCTCAAGGGTTTTGGTTCCAAAAGGTTCATATACATATGCCAAGTACAATTATACATTCAAATTAGGGTTTAGGTCGAGTGCGATAAAGTACACCCTCGCCTAAGTGCCCTTTTCACATATCTCAAACACATAGCAAAGAAAATACACCAAACCGGCCTGAATACTTACCCAGAAACTGAAATAGCAAAAGTACGAAGTCGGATCGAAATGAACAGCTAGTAGTGGGCCCCACCAGTTCCGCCCAACTCACCACCGTCTGAAATAGAAGATTGTGTCACATAATATCGCAAACGACTACTATCATGCCTAAAACAAGCAAAACGGCAAAAACGGCACGCGCGCACGTAAATATGACGAACGGAAACGGAGACGGCCGTTAGCGGAAACGGCAGATTTGACACTCGTTTCTAGTTTACTCATAAGTTGAGCTACGAATATCGGATTAAGGCGTATGAGACGCCATATCGAAGCTTAAAGGATGAACAACAACTGTTATGAAGACATCCAGAACTGAAACTGGAGGCTTTAGTCCCAAATGAACCAAACACAATCACTTACGAAATCTGGCCAATGCACAAATGGTCAGTTTTGAGTGCAAACTGTTTTCTATGCTACGCATGGTCAAAAGAGCTGAAAAATTGGCAGTTAGATAGTTCATTCCAAATGGAACAACTTTCATGAAGGTCGGCAATCCAAATTCGGAACGGAAATTGGTCATCAGGACCAAAACAGATTTCTGGTCATTTTCACGGGCAGGCCTTGTTTGCTCGGCTATATCTCAGGTTTTATAAATCCGATTCATGAAATTCCAAGGGTGTTAGAAAGCTCTGATATAGGGCTATAAGTTTGGTGTTTTGGTCGGAAGCCCAAACAGCTTGTAACTCAGTCAAATGTGAAGCCAAAGTTCCAGCCATAAACTTTCCAAAAACGTACCAGAATCACAAACCGTATTTGACCTCAATATGCGGTAATGGCACCAAATTCACTATGGTTATCGGATGGGGGTGTAAGACCCACCGTTTCGAAGCTAAGAAACAGGGGTACAACAATGTAGAAGGCCACTCAGTCCAAATCCTAGCACAACTAGGTCAAATATGCAAAATACGAAACCAGAATTACCAAAACAGGTTTGCAAAACACAGAAAACTTTAATCGGTATATCTCAGTCCATACAAGTCCAAATGCCGAAATTCCAAAGGCATAAGTTAGCTAAGACGTCCAGCTACATTTCATCAGAAGACACCAACATCCAAATCCAAACCAATTCCAGTCAAAATGGCCAATTACCAGTACAGTTTTCGCATTCTGTCCAAAGCAGAACAGCTACAGTAATTTCATCATATCTCGTTCTACATTAATCCAAATGACCTGAAATTTTACAGGAACCTCAAACACATCAATACCTACAACTTTCATGTTTTGAGAAAAGTCAAATTCTGCCTCTAACCCTATGATCCAAAACCGGACAGAATTGGGGTTTTATGAACCCTAGCTTTTCATTTTCCAATCCAAATCCATAATTGGTTGCATTTATCCACAATTCACACCCACTAGAGTCATTATAGTCCATTACCATTCATCATACAAGGCCACAACATCCCATTCATATTAAACCAGAAAAATTCCCAATAAAATAAAAACTTCACCAAAACTCTTCAAATCAAGAAATAAATCATATATTCCATCACTCAAGCGACCATTAAGCACAAAAAACCATCATTAAGTATAGGGGAAAGGTTGAAGCATCACTCACCTAATAACAAGAGAGAGGAAGATGATGGACACCTTAGCTCTTCCAAAAAGCTTCAATAAACCAACCAATATCACCAAAAGGAAAGATTGTATGGAGTAAACTAACTTAAACTCTTGATTTGGTGGATTTTGGTCCAATTGGAAGCTTGAAAGTTGAAGAATTTCCTTCTTCTTTGAGAGAGAAAGGGCCGGCCAACACAAGGAAGAAAATGGTGATTTTTGAGCAATTTTTGGATATTTAATCTTTTGGTCAAAAAAGTCAAGAAAGTGAATAGTAATTCTTAAGTCTTCTCCAATGAAATGGTGACACTTGTCACCACCATTAATGCATTCCTATCCTTTCCTTTCTCTCTCACATCAATCATATCTCACTCTCTACTTATCTCTTAACACCCGATAAATTTTACACAGTATCCGGAATTTAACCTAATTGGCCGAATTTTTCCGAACTTTTCGCACTAGTGGGTCCCACGTCCGATATACGTTCTTAATTTCTCAAAATCTAACCAATACTAGAAAAATCATCTAAAAACTATATTTACTCATAAAAATTATCTGGGGAATTTTCTAATAAAGAAAATGTAGAAAAAACGGGTTTTCAATCTTAACCGGAACTTAGGGTTTAAATCTTAATCCCTACTTAGGGTTTTCGAAATACTCCCAAAACCAAACGTCACCGCCCAATTAATGAATATATCAACGTAGAACGAACTGGGGCCTCACACAGCGTGGTGATATTGAATATTCAAAAATATCAAAAATATCAAAAGGAAATCCTATGTTAAAATTTGAAAGACAATTACATTTAAAACAACTACAATTAAAAACCATATCTACTACCCTAGAAGACATAAAAGAAAAGTTACGATTAAGTTATACAGAAAATCCTCTAAAGTTTTGGGATAAAAACCAATATTATATTGAAATAAAATTCAAAGATGAAAATAAAATATTTAGAGTTAAACCCATGAGGTGTAATCCTATCGATCAAGATGAATTCAAAAAATAAATTAAAGAATTTCTAGAAATACATTTAATAAGAGAGAGTAATTCTCCTTATTTCTTACTAGTATTTATGGTAAGAAACCATGCTGAGATAATAAGAAATAAGTCTAGAATGGTTGTTAATTATAAATAATTAAATAATGAAACCATATTTGATGGATACTTTTTACCACATAAAGAAACTCTCATAAATATGAGTAAAAGAAAGAAAATATATTCTAAGTTTCATTGTAAAAGTCACTTTTAGCAAATAAAAATGCATCATGATAGTTTTAAATGCACAACATTTGGTACTCCTCAAGGATAATATGAATGATTAGTTATGCCGTTTGGATAAAAAAATACCCCTCAAATATATTTAAAAAAATGGATTAAATCTTCAAAGATTATCCTTTCTTATATGTATATATTGATAATATCTTAATAGCATCAGATTCAATAGAAAAATATTTAGAGCATTTAAATATATTCTTTGATTTATGTCTAAAACATGAATTTGGATTATCAGAAAAGAAACCAAAAATAGGATAATAGAAATTGAAATTTTAAGTCTAGAAATAAATGGTGAAGGAATAAAAATGCAACCGCATATTTTAGAAAAAATACAAGCATTTTTTGATAAACTAGAAGATAAAAAACAAATGCAAAAATTTTTAAGAACATTAAATTATGCGTCTGATTTTATCTGCAACTTAGCAGAAGAAAAGAAAGAGTTACAAAATTATTTAAAAAAATAATAAATATGAATTCTCTGAAAATCATATAGCTCTAGTAAAAAAAATAAAAGACCAATGTAAAAATTTATTATTTTTAACTTTACCATTTGATAAAGATAATCTTATATTAGAAACCAATGCTTTTGAGGAAGTATGGAGTATAGTTGTAAAACAAAAAATAATCTATTATATAGTTATGTGTCGTGCCCCATTTTTTAATAAGAAAATAAAAGACGGGTTAAGAAAAACGGCTTTTAATTCAATTTTGATTGGAAAATGAATTTTTTGAAATGAAAAACCATGGGTCTAAATGGGACTTGAAAATGCGACGATTTGACCCAAAATATAGTTTAAAAAGGATTTTTGAATGAAAAATGGAGTCGCCACTTGGTATAGAGTTAAGGTGTACCAAGTCACCTAAAAAAATGAATTTTTTAAAGAAAAAAAATAGAAAAACCCTTTTTAAACGACTCCAAGTCTACGAAAATCAGAGAAAAAGATTCGGGAGTCACATTTGAAGAAAGGGAAGGCAAGGATAAGAATCCAAGGCACCCTTTCAACCTAGCCAAGGCTAGTTGCGTGATTTAGTCAAAGATTTTTTTTATTTTAATCTAAAGATTTATCACATTTGGATATACTATACGAATGCAAACCCTAGACCTAAGAGGGTAGGAGGATTGAAATTTCTCTTCAAAGTTCGAATGGTGCCAATCACATTAATTGTGATGCCCAATAAAGACTCTTCGAAAAAGTCATGAATAATGCAAGTCATGAGACTCGAAAGAAAGAAAAAGAAAAGAAAATAATAATATACAAATGTGTATGATCTAAAGGAATGCATCATAATGGGTGCGGGGGACTTATACTCGTGACTTTCAATGTTCCCTTTAATAGAGGGAATATGAGGGTGCTAAGGTTAGAGAAGCCAAACTCGTCCATATCCTATATCCAAGGGGCTTCCCTATCTAATCAAGCAAATGATCTAACCTAAATCTAATACTTAGATGAATGCAAGTCTAATGTCATGTTTCATACAAAGGGGGTAAGGAATATACATATAAGGAAAAATATGGGGGGAATGGATATACGTATAAGGAGAGATGATAAAAGACCCTAGAAAATAAAAAATATGCATGAGAATGTAATGCAGTCATACGAACATGATCTAGCATAGGAAGTCCCTAAGGGTCTAGTATTGGACTAACCCTTATTTCGATTTCCTCACTAGCATTGGACTAATGAGAAATTGGACAAGGAAACCACAACTAGTGTTGGACTAGTGTGGTATCGAGAAATGGATCACAACTAGCGTTAGACTAGTGTGATAACACGTCACACATTAATTATAACTAAATTAATCATGTACAATCTAATAAAAGCATGTAAACACATAATATCACATAAACACATAACACATAATCATAATATCTAGATGCAAGACCCTAAGAAAGCGGTAACACATAGCACGTAAGCATGCAAATCACACAAGCAAAAATAAAGCAAATAAAAAAACATAACAATTACATTTTAGAGGGGGGTCCTACTACAATCTAAAAGGGAAAATAAAATAAATAATAAAAATAAATACCTAACTATTACAAATTTGGCATTCAAGTGCCTTTCAAATGATAGATATACAAGGCTAAAGCCAATAAAGCAAATAAATAAATAAATAAACATCCAAGAGGCATGCAATTAAACACGTAAAGTCACATAGGGCACGTAGGGTCAAATAAAGTAAGAAATAAGGGATAGGGTGTACCTCCCTTGGGTTGGGGCCCTAATGGAGTGAAATTACTTATTTACCCTCCAAAATAGAAGAAAATGTCAAGGCATCACTTAAATTAAGAAATAATCACATGAAATGAGAATAAGTGTGAAATTGAATCAATCAAAGGCACTTAAAAGGAGGCAAACAACCCATGTTTAAAAAAATAAAACAAGTAGAGACTAGCTTGTAAAAGTCAAAGAAGTTCGAGGGGTCAATTTATTGAATATTAGGGGTCTAAAAGGAATGAAATTAAAATTAATGGCTTAAGATAACAACTACCAATCAAATGACAAAACTCACAAAAATAAATGGAAAACTATTTGCCATGATTGAACAACAAAAATGCCAAACTCCAAAAATCAAATTAACTATAAATCCAGAAAAAGTTGTTAGACCCTTCAAATTCATCCTACAACTCCTTAAGAATCTACCCAAAAATTATGTTAAAGCATACCAAAAGCAACTAAGATTCTAGAGTGACAAAATTGATTAATCTTTTCAATCTTATGGGCCATAGTAGTAATAGGGAGACTTGAGGGGATGATTTGCAATTTTGGAAACTCTTTTCATGCAAAGCATGCAAACTTACGTGAGAAAACATTCTGCAACAAAACAAACAAACTGCTGCACCTTTGTTCCACTTTCAGACACTGAATGCAGATTTGATCTCATACTTTAACCCAAAGCTTTATTGATCCAACATCAAATTTTAAACTAAACAACACAAAACATGAACTTGACATCCGAAAGAGCAAAATCATAGAAGGAATCATGCAAACATTGAAAAACTTCATGCAAAAAGGCACGAAGAAGCTTTCTACAATTAGAAATTTGCTGCGGCTTTGTTTCCAAACGGATACTTCATATCCGAACACCAGCTTTGATCAAAACCTTTTCAACCAAACCTCCAAACCTTGAACTAAGCATTACGATACATAACTTTGGTAAAAACTTAGAAATCATGTAAATTCTTGAAAACTTTCATGCAAAAAAAGGTTTTCAGCTTCAGTAAGCAATGCTTCTGAGCTTCAGCACTTCGCATGGCAGATTCACACAATCATCTCAAACCACAAACCCAACCTCAAGTTCTTATCAAGCTTATCATGCATACAAAGGGGATGACAAAATCAGGAACACTGAGGATCTTTATGCAAACAAGAATTCCAGCAAAGTTTCTGTCAAAAAAAAAATGCAGCAGCTAAAGAGACTTTCTGCAATAGATTTCGGCAGGCTGAAGCTGCTCTTCTGCAATCCTCTTTAGCAACTCAACAAGATGGCAAAAGTTTAAATACAACTCACACTTCATTAACTCTTCTACAACCTTTATTGACACAAGATGGAGTATGCAAACAAGATGATGAAAGTCCAGCTTTGTAGGTTGTTGCGTGAAGAAGGAAGAACATAAAAAATGAGGACGAAATGCAGCTTTTCATCATTCAACCCAGAATTCCAAATATCATATTAACAAATTCCAATGTTAAAACATTTTGTGGGGTGGATTAAAGCAGTAAAGATGACCCAAAGCACAGAACAGCAAGAGGCACCCGAGATTTCATGCATCAAGAAAACACTACAAGCATTAGTAGCTTCATAACGCAACAAAACGTGAAATTGCAGCAGAGGCGTAATGACACTCACGGCAAGCATGCCCACAGCCCACTATCATGCCAACCGAACGCCAAAGAGAGTACAAACTTCAATCAACCAAACACTCCAGTATGAACCAAACGTGCGCTTTCTACTTTTTCCATAAAACTTTAGATGCTAACACATGAAAATCAGAAGGGAAACCATGCGACCTTAGCAAATTTCTGAAGCTTATCTGATGCTTTGACGTTTAGTAAACTCAGGCAACAGCAACAAATTTTAACAGCAACAAGGATTCAATCATTCTTAACCATCAAAAATTAAATCTTTGGAACATCAGGGATCACCCAAGAGAAAACCCACGGATCACATCTATTTGATTTTGGGGCAGGAAAATGCAAAGCTGAGGGCTTTTTAGGTTCACAAATTTTCAACCATACCAATTCAAAACACGACCCACGCACAGCCACAAGACTTGATTTTTCACTCATAAACAAAGAAAACACAGTCTTGGGGAACATGAAACAGAAGGGGCGGAAGAGTAGACAACAAAAACAGTGAATTTCCCATGAGCAAAGTCACGAAAACACATGCTTTGAAAATTTAAAGATGTCTGTGTTTTGAAGAGATACTGGAATTTAAAGGAGAAAAAGAACTTACAGTACTCGTGCTTTCTTGATGAAGATCCGCAACTACTGGTGGCGTGAGGGTTAGCAATTCCAGTGGCTCTCATTGCTCTGCCACCGCAGACACCTCGTCAGTTTTTCTTGCTTCCTGGACTTTATCCCTTCATAGTTGGTTTACCAGCCATTCTTCCTCTCTCTATTTCTTTCCGCGTCGCCTCTCTGGCTATCTCTCTTTTGCTAACTCCCTTTCTCTCTAGCCCTCTCTCGGTTTTTCTCCTTTCCTCGCTTCCTTTCTTACTTTTTATCTTTCAGCCGTCATCCCCTCTATTGTTTCTTTCTTTTGCCGTCCAAAACCTCTCTTTCTAGCTGTTTTCCTTTTTTCCTAAAACCCCCAGGCGTCATACGTTCTCCCCTTCCTGATCCCTTCTCATTTCAAGGCTTCTTATAAGCACCCGAAACCTAATATCCACGGTGCACAACTGCTGCGTTTTCCTTCTGCTAATTTCTACACCATTGGATGGCCTCTGTTCCTTATGAGATTGAGGTTCAAGATAAAGGCCAGATGGCCTTGTACCATGCCAATCTGATGGAGTAGAAAAATGGGCAAAAATGCCCGGAAAACAAACTGGAAAATGGAGCTGCATTTTTGTTTTCTGCATTCTGTTAGTACACTGCTATTAGGGAGTTCAGCGTTTTTTTTTTGACTTTGATTGACAATTTTCCTTTTATTTTCACTAATTCCCATTAATTTAGGATAAACGAACAACAAAATTTCATAGATTGAATCTAAAGAGTTAAAGTATATTTTTGTGAGTAATTAAGCGACTAATTAAGAAATGAATAATAAATGCCTTTAATCAAAATAAAAAATAAAAAAATGAAAAATTATAACAATTAAAGCTAAATCAATAAATTTAGTATCTAAAAAGCTAAAAAAAATGTCTAAACTAAAATCCTGAGATTAATAAGTAAAAATAGCTAACAATTATAAATAAAAATAAAAGTAAAATAAATAAAAATGAAATAAGTAAAAATTTGGTGTCTATAGTTTGCCCCTCTTTGTCTGAGTTTCGAAGAAACTTGAAACAAAGACGTAGACACCAAAGACTTACCTACAATTATTCCGCCGTGAGTTAGAACATATAAACTCAAAAGGTCAGTGGGATGGATACCCGAGCCTGCCGTCGCTTGGGTCAGTGGGATGAACACCCGATCCTGCCTTCATTCTTCATTTGGTCAGTGGGATGAATACCCGAGCCTGCCGTCGCTTGGGTCAGTGGGATGTGTCTTGCCCCATTTTTTTTGATAAATAAAATAAATGGTTTGAGAAAGATGTTTTTGATTCAATTTTGATTGGAAAATGATTTTTGTGAGTTGAAAAAATATGGGTCTAATATGGGACTTGAAAAAAGCGACGATTTGACCCAAAAATAGTTTTTAAAAAGGGTTTTTGAATGAGAAATTGGAGTCGCCACTTGGTAATGATTAAGGTGTACCAAGTCACCTAAAAAAATAAATTTTTAAAGACAAAGTAGTAAAACCCTTTTAAAAACGACTCCTAGTTCACGTAAGCCAAAGAAAAAGGTTCGGGAGTCACGTTTGACAAAGGGGAAGGCAAGGATAGAATCCAAGGCACCCCTTTGACCTAGCCAAGGCTAGTTGCGCGACTTAACCTTACCTTTCCTAATTTTCTACCCAATGCATGTATCGCACGTTGGATATGACTATATGAATACAAAACGGAAAGGAAAATGCAATCCTAAATTCTACGATGTCTCTTGTGAGGCTTTTGGTCCCAAACCACATGAATTGTGGCGGCCAGCAAAGGAAAACCTCATAGAGGTCGATTAATGCAAATGAGAGTTCAAATTCGAGTGTGCAAGTGTGAAAGTGTATGAAAGATGCAAGAAATATAAGTGCAAGTGTGCGAATGTATAAAAAGGTGCATGTGTGAAATTGTATAAAATTCAAGTGTTTTTTGTGTGCAAGTGTATGAAAATAGAATAATAGATATATAAGGTAAAGTGGAATTTCATTTGTGAAGTGAAAATGAGCACGTGATAGGAAAAATGTAGTGAAAAAGTATGGTTTGAGAAATGTAAAAAATGTGGTTAAAAGAGTATGTAGGTGATAAAAATGAAAATATGACCCTAGAGGAATGTAACAAGTCGGGTACGGGGGTTGACTCCTAACTTTTCGACTTCTATTTTCCCTTTGATTAGAAGGCAAAACTAGCGTGCTAAGGCTATCGAGTAGCCACACTCGCTCGTTTCCCTTATCGGAAGGGGACACTCAAGCAAAAATGAACCCTATAGCTAGTATGGGATGCAAAACCTAAAATGAGGGAAAAAGGGGTTCGAGGATCATGCCAAATGATAAAACTAAAGAAAATGCGTGATATGTGGTGAACAAGCAAATGATGTACTAACGAGGGGAAATCCCTAAGGGTCTAGCGTTGGACTAGCCCACTCTATGAATTCCGACTAGCGTTGGACTAGTGGAAACGTACACTCATCCATCACATTCATTCAGGCTATGGAAAGCGAGTAGATATGCCAAACACTTATAAACACATAGCACATAACACTTAACATGCTCGACTAGATGCAAGCACCTAATTAAAGCAAGTAACACATAACATATAGCAACTAAGCATGCAAGACACATAAGACAATTAAAACCCTAACTATTACATTTGCTAGCTAGGTACACGTCTTCAATAGGTCTTCATCAAGTGCTCTCCAAGCCCTATCTATTACAAGCCAAGAGGTGTACACATACCCCATTAAAAGAATAACTTAATGAAAACAAAAGTAAATGACATAAGTAAAAGGAATTAAGGAAAAGCTAGGAAAAGCTAGGAAAGCAAAGTAAGCATGCAATTCACTTAACACGTTGGGTCACATAGGAGAGAAACAAAAGGGATAAAAGAAATTATACCGCCCCTTTGAATGGTGTCCAAATGAAAGAAAAATGGCTTCAAAATAATAAAAATGTCAAGGTACCTCAAATAGTAAAGTATAACAAAGTCACCAAATCTCTCCTAATTGCAATTTAAATGAAATCAAATAATGCATAAGTTTCAAGAAAAGGACCCACCAAGGACCCAATTACCAACTAAAGACCCAATTGCAAACCTTAGTCAACCATTCGAATTCAATCGAAACATTTAAGCACTCCAAAGGTCCCAAGAGCCAAGAAAAGGTCAAACAACCAATTTATTTAGGGAAATTAAAGAAAATAGGCAAACACGAGCTCATTTGGTCATAAAACCCCTAAAGTCATGACTTAAGCGCAATTGAAACAAAGCATGGTAGTTAATTGAAACAAACAAACAATGAAGTTGCACAAATTAACATTTATCAAGGACCAAATTGATGAAATTATTTAATTGATTGGGTCCTAGTGGAACAAGGGGAGACTTGGGGGGTCAAAGTGCAATGTTAGAAAACTTTTCATGCATGCAAACCAACATTCACGACCAAAACTTCTGCAACTTCAATTCTTTTCTACAAATTCTGCTATGCTTAAACTTAGGCAATTCGGCACTAGCCTTCAAGCTCAATTAAACTTGTAAAAATGAAACACCAACAGGCCGCCAATCACGCATGCAAAATCTGAACAGTTCGAGCTACTTCATGCAAAAAATTTATCAAACATTTCTGCAACAAGAAGAATTTTCCGAGAAAAACAGCTATGATTTTGGAGATTCAACAACTTTGTGACACAAGAGAAACGTTTAATAAGAAGAAAAATCTGCAACTTGGATCACAAACGACATTGAAATTCTGTTTTGAACAACAAAACTACAGAAATTTGATCATTCGAACCTGCAAAACTTAAACAAGAAATCCTGCAATGTTCCTACTGCCATACTTCACAAGAACTAAACCGTAATGAATCAGCTAACCAGCTAATACTCGTTAAGATCCTCAGCCCAACATTATTAAACTCATAGCCATGCACTTGCCTATCCTAAAATACCCAATCACATATCTGGGTGCAAGAAACACAATTGAAACAGGAAAGAAAGGAAGACATGAACAACAAAAATCAGCCATGAAACCTGAGAGTGTCTAGACCGAATGCAACAAAAGGAAGACATAGTTAGACTCTTGAGTGAAAACAGGTTTTAGAAATCAAATGGTAAGTGCATACAAATCACCTAACATGAAAGGGAAACCGGAAAAAGCAACTGATTCAATCTCAGAAAACTAGTAATCATTCAAACCAAATTCACTTCAGCAAATTCTCCACCCATTTGCGTATCGAGAGAAACAAAAACTTCAAGCAGCCAGCCAGAAATTTACTATTTACTTCGTTTAATCATTGACATCCAAACACAAAGAACAAAATACAAAGAAACAACAACCAAGAATCAAAACAAAACTGTTTACCATTCCCAGCCATTTCTGAATTTTTAATGACACCAAAAATCAGAAATTATTTGCTATAACAAAAATAAAAGAAAAAAAATCCAGTTTCATTGCAGTGACTCTCGAGCGCTCTCTTAAAGGCCCAAATATACTTAAACATGGATTAAACCAAAGTATTAAAACCTCAAAACTATCATTCAAAGCCCCACTTCTTCTCTGCAATTTTCCCATTCATACTCAAACAGATAGGAACTGAAGTCATGGAAAAACCGTAAAACGTTTTATATCTTCACAAAATTGACATTAATCTACCAAAGCTGCAATCTTTCGAATCCAATCAACATTCATTCAAACACCCAACATCAAAATGCTACGTTTTAATCTCAAGGTAGTATTAACAAAGAGAAACAAACGTAAAACCTCAGGAATTGCCGAGAGCCAGTAGGAAAAGGAAAATATCTATTCGGGAAAAGAAAAAAAAAAGAAAACTGATCTTGTCTAATGGAAAGAGTTCGTAGATTACCTCTGATACAATGAAATGGATGCGAACCCAAGACAAACTATCGACCGAAAGCTGCAAGATCCTTCCTTTGCCCCTCTGTCTCGAGCTTGCCTTCTTTTCCTCCCGTTATTGCCCACTCCTATCAATCTATCCTGTTTCCCTTTTAGTTTCTCTCTTTCCCTCAGCCAGATGTCTCTCCCCCTCAGGCGCAATCCCTTTTTTTTTTCTCTTGCTGAAATTTTTCTCGTTTCTTTCCGTCTCTTTTGCCGTCTCCCCCTTTTTACTCCCTCTCCTTTGCGGCTGCCCTTTTCCTTGGCTTTTTATAGGTTCGAAAACCTAGAAACCTAGCTACCCTCTTCAACCATTTGCAGCCGAAACCCCTCAGGCCCTTCTGTGCAAACTGCGCTTGCAGCTTGCCGCGACTGGAAAATGTTTTTTTTTTCTTTGAAAAATAAAAATAATTAAAATGTATCAAAAAGTAAATAACACTAAAAAGCTCTTCTTTTTTTTTTTTTAATTTTCAAACTTTTTTTTTTCATTTTTTCCAAAGATAAGCCAATATGCATTAAACCATGTTTTTTCCTTTTCTTTTTTTTTTCTCTCCCCTTTTTTTATTTTTCACTTTTTTCTTTTTTTCTAAAAATTCTACGCTAAAACTTACAAAATAAAAACTACAAAAACAACTAAAAACTAAAAAGTGAATAAAACTAAAATAAAATAACACAAACAATAATGAACTAAAATGCAAACCATCTAAACACAAATCAACCGATAAGAATTATCACTAAAACAAAGCATACCAATTAATTCAAAATTTGGTGTCTACAGTTTGCCCCTTTTTGTCTGAGTTTTGAAAAAACTTGAGACAAAGAAGTAGACACCAAAACACTTGGCAGCAAAATGATCTCAACGAACTGGAATTCTAAAAATGCGACTGACCTCAACAGAAAATTAAACGAGACTGACCCGAACAGAATTTAAACGGGACTGACCCGAACAGGAATTTAAACGGGACTGACCCGAACAGAATTTAAACGGGACTGACCCGAACAGGAATTTAAACGGGACTGACCCGACCCGAACAGGAATTTAAAACGGGACTGACCCGAGCAGAAATTTAAAACGGGACTGACCCGAGCAGGAATTTAAAACGGGACTGACCCGAACAGAATTTTAAAAAAGGACTTCACTGGGAAAGTTTAAACAATGAATTGAGTTTTTTTACCTGAAAATAGTTCAACTTTTGTACCAAGAGAGAAATTTGGATCTTTGTGATTGAAGCGAGAGCTGATGTTGTTCCTTATGATTGAGTTTTGCAAATAACATCGATCCTTGCTTACTGGGAAGCTTTGCCTGTCATTGATTTAGACGCCAAAAAGAGAGCGGCTGCTTTTGTTTGTAAATGCAACATTCCTGCAAGAAAAGAAGAAATAATGGACTTGCCACCATTATTTGATCCGGTTTGCCTTGAGAATCGTGTAAACATGAGTCTTGTGATGCTTTTACTTCTGCTCTGCGACGTTTGCCTTAATCGAGCTTGAAACCTTTCAATTTCCGAGACTGATAAAATGCAGATTTAACACGTCACCCAACCTAGGTGGCAGCTTTTGTTGCATGTCACTCACTATAGCTGATGATTGAATCCCTTATCTTTGCACAAACCTTAGGGTTTATCATTCATTTGAATTTAATGGTGAAAGAATGATGCGTGAAAATTTATCATAAAAAATAATATATATGCAAGATGATTTCCTATGTCAGGCAAAGATGAGCATGCAAAAGACTGTAGACAATCATAAGCAGTCCTACACAAATAATTGAGAACAACCACAAGGTTTATAAAGATACACTTTGCAAAGAATATTTGTAAAGAACAAAACAAGTTTAGCCAACGAATATCATATTCAAAACTTTGGATATTTTCTCTTCGGAATCCGATACTGGCAGAAGTATCACAAATATGAGGAAAACCCTAATGAACCAGGTCACCAGCTGTTCCTTCTTGAGCTCGACTGTTAAGAAAACCTACATTGGCGCCCTTTCGGGTTTTCACCAAGATTGCCCCCACCCTTTTTGTTTTTGTTTTTTTTTGTTTTTTTTTTCTTTTCTTTTTCTTTCTTTCTTCTTTTTTTCTCTTTCTTTTTTTCGTTTTTCTTTTTTTCGAGGCTCCCTTTCGGGTTTTCACCTAAATATCTCAACCATGATCGACTCAGAAACATGAATTAAAGATTTCTGGCATCAGTAAAATGTACTTCCCTTGTAAAATTTGATGAAGACATTGGAGACATCACCTGCCAGTTGATTAGTAAATTTTCTAATAGAAATGCAGCAAGTGACGAAAGCCAGGGCTTTGGGCTTTGTAATGAGGTCAGGTGGGGTGTTTTTCAAGAAAAGTTGAGGCTTGAAAGCAAATTTTGATATAAGAGGTGAAATAACTTGAGATTGCACTCTTTTGAAAACAACTCCGAAACTGAGGAAAATTTGCCCCAGTTTGATCGAATTTTCTCTTTTTTTGCATTTTTTTATTGCTTTTTCCTCACCTTTGCATTTTTCTTTGAAAACTAAATTTGCCCCAGTTTAGGGTTTTTTTTTTTTTTTAAATACATTTGCCCCAGTGTGGGGTTTGCAATTCTCAAGGGTAATCAAACGAAATTTGTCAATTCTGATGGCTCGAAGGGGACAAGTAGAGATAAAATGTTTTTAGTGTAAAGGAAGATGGCCTGACTTGCATTTCGCCATTTGCATGAATTTCTAAAGAAAATTTGCATGATCAAATGAAAATTTTTTTGCACATATCTGAGTTGATGGGTTGAGGAAAAGTTCGTCCATCCATTTCTGCTAAAATGAGCGCTCCGCCAGGTAATACCTTTTGGACGATGAACGGCCCTTGCCAATTTGGAGCAAATTTGCCTTTAGCTTCATCTTGCATCGACAAAATCCGCTTCAGTACCTTATCACCTTCTTCAAATGCCCGTCGGTGGACTTTTTTGTTGTAGGCCCGAGCCACACGTTTCTGGTAGCACTGACCATGACAGATAGCATTGAATCGCTTTTCATCTATCAAAGCCAATTGCTCATTGTAAGGCCTGGTGCAACCCAATGAGTACAAACAATTTCACAATGATGCACAAAAATATATCAAATTTAAGCACAATAAAGAAAACTTAATTAAAGAGAAAAGATAAGAAATGCAAACCAAATATCAATCCAATAGTCTCTTCAATTGATGGCGATGCTAACCAAGATGTACAAGTGAAGGCTCACTCCTTCCTCACCCCAAACACACTTTGGTTGAGCCAAGAAATTTTACAACAATTCTAGTTAACCCTCAACAACCTACACTTGAAAGATCACTCACCCAATTAAGAACTATTTTATACAAATGAGTCAACCTTCACCAAGGTTTTACCACTCCAAGTGATAGGTTCACCTTCACCAAGGTTTTACTCCTCCTAGAGAATAACCTTCACTTGAGCAACCTCACAACCCAACTTTCCCAACCCCTTATACAACCAACAAAGAATCTTTCTACTCAAAAATCTCACTTGTAAGCTTGTATTTTGTGTTGGCAAAAGTCTCTTGTCTTCTTGTGCTTTGGGGTGTTTATAGAAGGTGAGAAATGGCTTCAAAAGGCTCTCCAACGGTCAAATATTAAATGCTGTCAAAACTAGCCGTTGGCCTGTCGGACGTCCGAACCACCTGTCGAACGTCCGAACCCTGCGTCCAAACCACCTGTCGAACGTCCGAACCCTGCGTCCGACCGTCGTCAGAGAGTCATCAAATCTTTGCGAAATTTCTCGGACGTCCGATGCGATCGATGTGCGTCCGATGCGTGCGTCCGTTGATGTTCTTCATCCTTTCGGACGTCCGATAGCTTCCTTTCGGACGTCCCACATGAGTGCCCTGTTTTTGCTTCTTCTTTTATGCCACAAGAATCTGTTCTAACAAATTACTCACATAAAAACATTAGACCAAATCTACATTTTGGTTTGTTAATCATCAAAACCAAGGATTGATCGACCAAGGTCAACAATCTCCCCCTTTTTGATGATGACAAACAAAATGAAGATTTCTTTTATCAAATAAGTTCAAATAAAGCTCCCCCTTAGAAAGTGCCAACATACAAAGAAATTTCAATAAATCCTACTCCCCCTTTTGGCATCAATAAAAAAAAACAAACTCCCCCTTTATTTTTCAAATCAAAACCATATTGAATATCAAAATTTTCAAATGTACTTACAACCATATAGCACTACTTGGATCAAATCTTCATGATGTACCTAAATATGAGAAATTTCATTTGGTACCCTTTCTTTATAGGGTCCTTGGGAGTTAATACGACATGATCTAGCAATCCACATGAATTTCATGCCTTTCCTCATATTTTTCTTTACATAGCAATCATTTTGCATATGTCCAAATTTGCAACAAAAGTTACACATGATAGAAGTATTTTGCACATAGGTGGATTTAATGCAACTAATTTTCTTACTTCTTATCATAGCAAACTTATTTGTGCCTTGAAAAGATTTGCTTTCTTTTGTTTGAGAAAACTTTTGTTTTTCATTTTGGAGAAACTCGTTCAAGTCATTAATTCTTTTCTTTAACACATTTTGTTCCTCCAACATTTTTTCATAAAACTTTGTTTTCTCTTCTAACTTCCTTTTCAAATTATTTTTGCAATCAAAAACACTTTTTTGATTTTTTAAATCATCATTTTCCATTCTCAAACATTTGTTTTCTTGAAACAGTTTGGAGTTTTCTTCCAACAAATCATTTATTTTTGTTTTCAAATCTTTATTTTTAGCATAAGATTTTCTTAAACTTTTATGCATTTTAATCATAAGAATTTTCACATCATCATCTTCATTATCTTCATCACAAGAAGAGTGATAAGAACTTACCTCATCTTCTCCAACGGCCATTAGTGCCATTTGGGCCAACTCTTCTTTTTCTCTTTTTGAATTGCATTCATCCCATGTAATTTTGCAATCTCCTCTTGAGCATCTCTTGTTGAAGATTTTCTTGAGACTTTTGATGTGAGGAGTTATATCATTGTCCACTTCCATGATTTCATTACCCATGAAGGATGGGTTATCCCCCACTTGAGATGCTTTAAAAGCTACGCCTCTCTTATACATTCTTGCATTTTCTTCCTCTTGCACTTTGAATTTCAGCTTTAATTCATAAGAGGTTAGAGTATCCACAAGAGATTCAATGGACATAGAATTTAAATCCTTTGCCTCTTCTATAGCATTTATTTTGTTTTCCCATTCTTTTGGTAAGGCATTCAAAATCTTTCTATTTTTCTCACCCAAAGAATATTCTTTTCCAAGCAATTTAAGATCTTCAATAATGTCACAAAATCTACTACACATCTTATCAACATTTTAAAGAGGATGCATTTTGAAAAATTCATATTGAGAAACAAGCAAAGATTTCTTTTGTTCTTTAATATCTTGGTTACCTTCATGAAATACACACAATTTATCCCAAATATCTTTAGCTGATTTACAACTTTTAATCCTATTAGATTCATTTACATCTAATGCATTGTACAATATACACATGGCCTTGGCATTCAAAGAAAGGTATCTCTTGTCTTTTTCATTCAATTCTTGTCTAGTCTTTAATCTACTCAAATTGGTGGTAGAGTCAACTATTCTAGCTTCATAAGGACCATCTTCTACTACATACCATAATTCAATATAAACGGATTGTAAGAAAATCATCATTCTTTGTTTCCACATGCTAAAATGAGAACCATTAAACATAGGTGGTCTATCAATAGATTGCCCTTCTAAAAAAGAAATTTTTATGGTTGCCATGATCTTTACTCTAAGCGGTTAAGTTTGATCAAAAGAGACCAAGCTCTGATACCAATTGTAAGGCCTGGTGCAACCCAATGAGTACAAACAATTTCACAATGATGCACAAAAATATATCAAATTTAAGCACAATAAAGAAAACTTAATTAAAGAGAAAAGATAAGAAATGCAAACCAAATATCAATCCAATAGTCTCTTCAATTGATGGTGATGCTAACCAAGATGTACAAGTGAAGGCTCACTCCTTCCTCACCCCAAACACACTTTGGTTGAGCCAAGAAGTTTTACAACAATTCTAGTTAACCCTCAACAACCTACACTTGAAAGATCACTCACCCAATTAAGAACTATTTTATACAAATGAGGCAACCTTCACCAAGGTTTTACCACTCCAAGTGATAGGTTCACCTTCACCAAGGTTTTACTCCTCCTAGAGAATAACCTTCACTTGAGCAACCTCACAACCCAACTTTCCCAACCCCTTATACAACCAACAAAGAATCTTTCTACTCAAAAATCTCACTTGTAAGCTTGTATTTTGTGTTGGCAAAAGTCTCTTGTCTTCTTGTGCTTTGGGGTGTTTATAGAAGGTGAGAAATGGCTTCAAAAGGCTCTCCAACGGTCAAATATTAAATGCTGTCAAAACTAGCCGTTGGCCTGTCGGACGTCCGAACCACCTGTCGAACGTCCGAACCCTGCGTCCAAACCACCTGTCGGACGTCCGAACCCTGCGTCCGACCGTCGTCAGAGAGTCATCAAATCTTTACGAAATTTCTCGGACGTCCGATGCGATCGATGTGCGTCCGATGCGTGCGTCCGTTGATGTTCTTCATCCTTTCGGACGTCCGATAGCTTCCTTTCGGACGTCCCACATGAGTGCCCTGTTTTTGCTTCTTCTTTTATGCCACAAGAATCTGTTCTAACAAATTACTCACATAAAAACATTAGCCCAAATCTACATTTTGGTTTGTTAATCATCAAAACCAAGGATTGATCGACCAAGGTCAACACTCATGGCGCTGCTTGATCCAATTAGCTTCTTCTAGTTTAGCTTCCATAAGGATTCGTAGCGACGGAATTTCAACCTCAGCTGGTAATACAGCTTCCATCCCATACATAAGTGAATATGGCGTTGCCTCAGTCGATGTCCGAATAGAAGTCCGGTACGCCATTAATGCATAAGGCAACTTTTCATGCCAATCGCGATGCTTTTCTGTCATTTTGCGGATAATTTTCTTCAAATTCTTATTTGCAGCTTCTACAGCTCCATTCATCTGAGGCCTATAAATGGCAGAATTGCGGTGTTTGATTTTGAACTGCTCACATAGTCCATCTACCATGTTATTGTTCAGATTCTTGGCATTGTCTGTGATAAGCGTTTCGGGTACTCCAAAGCCACAGATGATGTGATCTCTCAAGAAACTGGCAACTACCTTCTTCGTGACATGTTTGAATGATTCAGCTTCAACCCATTTAGTGAAGTACTCAATCGCCACCAATATAAATCGATGTCCATTTGAAGCGGGAGGATCAATTGTACCAATTACGTCCATACCCCACATTGAACAGGGCCATGGGGCGGTCATGCTATGCAATTCAGTGGGTGGAGCGCGTATAATGTCACCGTGCATTTGGCATTTTATACATCTCCGGACAAAGTCTATACAATCATGCTCCATAGTAAGCCAGAAGTATCCGGTTCTCATGATTTTCTTCGCTAGCAAATGGCCATTCATGTGAGGTCCACAAACGCCACTGTGCACCTCTTTCATCATGTATTGAGCTTCGCCTTCATCAATACACCTTAAAAGGTTCAAATCTGAGGTTCTTTTGTATAACACTTCTCCATTTAAGAAAAATTTTGAAGCCATTCTACGTAGAAAACTCTTGTCTTTTATACCAGCATGCTGAGGGTAGGATCCTGTTTTGAGAAACTCCTTAAGATCATTATACCAAGGAACATTGTCAGAGGACTTGTATACAACCCAACAGTGGGCAGGCTTGTCTTGAAGTTGAAT
This sequence comes from Coffea arabica, assembly GCF_036785885.1. NCBI lineage: Eukaryota > Viridiplantae > Streptophyta > Magnoliopsida > Gentianales > Rubiaceae > Coffea > Coffea arabica. Next base: position 30,077,892 of record NC_092320.1, on the reverse strand, counting down.
CGGAATTGCCTCGATCCTCAATTCATCAGGATATTGGATCATAGAAGCTAAGGTGGCCAAAGCATCGACAAATGCGTTTCGGGCTCGTGGAAGATGTCTGAACTCCAAATTTCGAAATTGCTTGGCCAGAGTGAGCAGACTACAATAATAGGGCAGAATTTTTGAATCTTTGGTTATCCACTGTTTCAAAGTTTGATGCACGAGCAAATCTGAATCACTGAAAGCTATCAACTCTTTGATTTCCATTTCCAACGCCATTTTGAGACCAAAAATGCAGGCTTCATATTCAGCCATGTTGTTTGTGCAAGCAAATTGCAATTTGGCAGCGGCAGGGTAATGCTTCCCTTCGAGTGAAACCAAAACGGCTCCAATTCCAACTCCGAGAGAATTCGAAGCTCCATCGAAAAAAAGTCTCCATTCAGGGTTTTGCTCACTCATATCATCTGTAGCGCCTACGAATAAAACTTTCTCATCAGGGAAATAGGTATGAAGTGACTGATAATCATCATCCCTTGGATTTTCCGCCAAATGATCAGCTATAGCTTGCCCCTTGACCGCCTTTTGTGAAGTGAAAACAATGTCGAACTCTGATAGAATTATCTGCCATTTGGCTAGGCGTCCGGTTAACATCGGCTTCTCCAAAAGATACTTCAAAGGATCAGATCGGGAAATAAGATAAGTGGTATGGCTCAACAAGTAGTGTCTCAACTTTTGAGCCGCCCAGGCTAATGCACAACAGCTTTTCTCAATGAATGAATAATTAGCCTCGTACTGCGTGAACTTCTTGCTTAGATAGTAAATGGCTTGTTCTTTCCTTCCAGAGTCATCGTGCTGACCTAGAACACACCCTACTGCTCCATCGAGTACAGATAAATACATAATCAAAGGTCGGCCCGATTTGGGCGGCACTAAGACTGGTGGATGCAACAAATAATCTTTAATCTTGTCAAAAGCCTGTTGGCACTCCTCATTCCAATACAACGGCACATTCTTTCTCAATAATTTGAACAACGGCTCACATGTGGCAGTTAGTTGGCCGATGAACCTCCCAATGAAATTGATCTACCCTAAGAAGCTTTTCACGTCCTTCTGAGTTTTCGGCACTGGCATATCTCGAATTGCTTTGATTTTCGCCGGATCTATTTCTATGCCCTTCTTGCTAACAATGAATCCCAACAGCTTACCCGCAGGTGCTCCAAAGGCGCATTTCGCAGGATTTAACTTCAAATTGTACTTCCGCAATCTTTCGAATAACTTCTTCAAATCAACCAAATGGTCATCTGCCCTCTTAGACTTGATTATGATGTCATCCACGTAGACCTCCATCTCCCGGTGGATCATATCATGAAATAGGGTCGTCATGGTCCTCTGATACGTTGCTCCAGCATTCTTTAAACCGAAAGGCATGACTCGGTAGCAAAAGGTACCCCAAGGGGTAATGAAAGCAGTCTTCTCCCTATCCTCCTCTGCCATCAAAATTTGGTGGTAGCTAGCAAAACAATCGCAAAAGGATTCAATCTCATGTCCCGCAGTATTGTCTAAGAGAATGTGAATATTTGGTAGAGGGAAATCATCTTTAGGACTGGCTTTATTAAGGTCTCTATAGTCAACACAAACTCTTACCTCTCCACTCTTTTTTGGAACAGGGACTGGATTTGAAAGCCAAATTGGGTAATGGGAAACAATGATAATGTTGGTTTTGAGTTGTTTTTCAATTTGCTCTTTTATTTTGAGGTTTATATCTGGTTTGAATTTTCTGGGTTTTTGTTTTACGGGTGGAAAAGAAGGGTCTGTGGGTAACCTATGCACCACCACATCAGTTGAAATGCCAGTCATATCATCATAGGACCACGCAAATACATCCTGGAACATGGTCAAGAATTCAAGCATCTCCTTTTTCTGCCTTTCATTCAAATGAATACTAATTTGCACCTCCTTAACCTCATCCTCAGTGCCAATGTTAACCTTTTCTGTTTCTTCCAGGTTCGGTTTTGGTTTTTCCTCATATTGTTCAAAGTCCTTTGCAAAAGAATCGAATACCTCCTCATTATCACTCTCGCTTTGGAGTTCGGATTCACAGACCTCCAAGTCGTGAGTGATATAGAGATTGCCATTATCGTATTCCAGAACTGTGATATCCAAAGGGTCAAATAATTTTATTTTTGGCCATCTGAAAGAATTAACGAATGTGGGATAATAAGCAAATAAGCATACAACAAACAAATGAACAAGCAATATGAATATAAACAAGCGAATAACAACACAACATGACAAGAACAACTTGTGCATTTCATAAAACCTTTGATTGAAAGCAAATTGAAATGAAAATTTAACAATATTTACATGCGCAAAAGTAAAATTGTTTTCATTGGATATTTACAGATGCAAAAATATTTTCATGAATTCATATGAATGATAAACCCCTTTCAGTTTACCGAAACTCCTTTCGAATGGGCAGAAACTCGGCTGTCCAATTGGAAATTGATCCTTCGGGGATGTCAGGAAATTCAGCTTCGCCTGGAACACTATCTTCAAATGTTGCCCCAACGAACAATTGGGCCAAACTAGCTTCAATTTCATCAACTGGGTTAATTTCTGACATGATCACCTCGGCTGGTCGTGGGAAAGTATAATGCAGTGGTGGAATGTCAAGAGCCCCTTGCCTTCCTTCTTTCTCCGCTCTCTTGCGTTCCTTCATCTCTCTGATGTCCTTGGCAGTCGGTCGAAAGCCTAAACCAAACGAATCCTTTTTCTCAATAATCTCCACTGGCTTCAAAATTCCTTGAAGATCTCGTCCCAGCCCTTTGTCAAATACATAGCCTCCACGGATCATTTCTTTGGCCATCATGACACTGGCCTTTGGTAAAGCTCGCTCCTCGTTTGTGATCCAACTTACAGAGACGATATCAGCCGTGCTATGAGGAGTCATGGTGACATTGCGGCTTTCATCCTCTTTTGACCCAGAATCGGTGATTACAAGGCAATCCTCTTCGGCAAATATAGTGATCAGCTTGTCATTTACTACAAACTTCAGCAACTGATGCAATGAAGACGGCACGGCTCCGGACTTATGAATCCACGGCCTTCCAAGCAAAACGTTGTAAACACTAGGAAAGTGCATGACTTGGCAGGTTATTTGAAATTGTGCGGGTCCCATCTCGACCACTAAGTCTACTTCTCCTATTGGCTCTCTTTGCGCTCCATCAAAACCTCGGACTATGGTCCCTGAAGGCCTCAGTTTGACGTCTTGCAATCCTAGCTTTTCCAAGGTGCTCCAGGGACATATATTAAGAGCGGATCCATTGTCAATCAATACCTTCGGCAGCATTTTTCCGTTGCACCTCACAACTACGTACAGGGCCTTGTTATGTCCAATGCCTTCCGCCGGCAATTCCTCGTCAGAGAAAGTGATTTGTTTGGTGAATAATACGTTCCCAACCACGTGTGAGAAATTATCAACTGAAATGTCTCTAGGAATTTGAGCTTTAGTCAGTACTTCGAGCAATGCATCCCTATGCACATCTGATGAAAAAAGTAGATCCAACATGGATATTTGAGCGGGCAACTTGCTAAGCTTCTCGATCACATTGTATTCGCTTCTTTGGAGCCTCTTAAGGAAATCTAAGGCTTCTCTCTCGGTAATTGTTGGTTTGGCGGGTGGCTCAGAGTTATTTGCTTGAATCGGAATGGTTGCTTCAAACGGGCTTGCAATTTTCCCCGATCTTGTGACCACTGATACTTCCTTCTTTGCAATTGACTTTTCCCCAATCTGTACGTCAGGTTCATCATAGTTCCATGGCACTCGTTGCAAGCTTAAAACAGGCTCTTGCTTCGGGAATTCAATAACCACCGGCTCCAAAGCCTCACTTTCGGCTGGCGTGAGATCCAAAACAAAGGGCTTTTCATCCTCTTCAAATGGCAATTCTATGACAAAGGGTTGGTCTGTGACCCCAAACACTTCAGCTTCCCTTGCCAATTCTCTGACTGGTTCCACATACTCCGTATCATCCAGAATAACCCCAATGATATTGGCATGTTCCGGTAAAGGGTTCCTATTTACGTTCGGCCCTTGCGCCTCCCTTTTCCGGATTACAATCTCCCCAGCTTCAACCATATCTTGGATTTTATGCTTAAGCGCCTTGCAATCAATAGTCGAATGTCCGGCAGCCCCTGAATGATAAGCACAGACGGCTTGCGGGTTATACCAGGGGGGCATGCCATATGGGTAGGTCGGAGGGGGCACCGTACCAATTTTCCCGGCAGCCTTTAATTGTCCATACAATTGATCCAGAGGCCTACCTAGGTTGGTAAATGTACGGCTAGGGGGTCGGTTGTAATGTTCAGGAGGTTGAGAATGGTTATAAACAGGTCTATTTGGTGGAGGAAATCTTGGGTTATATGGAGGGCGAGGTCGATTTTGGGGTGGATTTGGTTGGGAAATTTGAAAAGGGGCTGAAGGTGGGTTAGAATAATTTGGGCGAGGTCGAGGGTGGTGGATATTGGTAGTATATACAGGATGCGGATTTGAGTAGTAAGGGTAATGGGGTTGGTAGATTGGGTTGTGTTGATATCGGGGTCTAGGTGAAGGGTTTTGGTTCCAGATAAAGGTTGCGTCCCCCTCCTTCTTTTTGAATGGCGGTTTCTTCACATTGCTTCCTTGCCCTTGTAAAGCATCCAACTGAGATTTAAGGGCGGAGACATTGACAATCTTCCCATCTCTCACAAAGTCATCAAACTCCTCAAGTTTATTTACAATTGCAGCAAACGAACATCCAGTCATACGGAAAATCTCTTCGAAGTATGGCGGATCATGGGCTTTTATGAAAGTACGTATGATTTCATCCTCGGTCATTGGTGGCTCGACCTTTGCAGCTATTTTCCTCCACCTCTTGGCATAGGTCTTGTGGTCCTCAGAAGGCTTCCTTTTCGTTCCTTCTAACGTAGTTCGGGTCGGAGCCAACTCGCAGTTGTACTCGTACTGCCTCACAAATGCATTAGACAAATCAATCCAGGTTTTCACGTCTTCAAGCTTCAGGTTAGAATACCAGTCAAGCGCATCCCCTTCCAGACTCTCGGGGAACAACCTTAAAGGCAAATTCTCATCGTCTACGGGCTTTCCCAATTTGTTGGCAAATAGTCGGAGATGTGTCTTGGGATTACCCGTCCCATCATATTTGTTAAATTTAGGGGTTTTGAACCCCTCAGGCAACTGCACGTTCGGAAAAAGGCACAATTCATCATAATCCAGGACTCCCTGCTTATTTAACCCCTGGCTCTTCCTCATAAATTCATCGAAACGATCTAGACGTTTGAGCAACTTCATATCAATTGGAGCAGAAGATTCACCCATTTCAGGCTTATTTTGGAAAGTGTGCTCCGGCACGACGGGCTCTGCGGTAGGCTGATAAAAAACTGGTGGGTTCAAATGCATATTTGGGTCGCTTTGAGGCTGAAATCCTTGACCATAAGGAGGGTAGAAAGGAGGATTTTGAGTAAAAGCATATTGCGGGTTGAAAGTTCCCTCAAACGTGGTTTGAAATGGAGGAATAACAAATGGTTCGGATTGCGGTTGTGTAGTGGGCACAGGCTCAGGTTGCACTCCGCTACTAACGAGATCGTCAATCAACTTCTTCTGAGCGGCCATTTCTGATGCCATTTCCCCAAATTTTGTGAGTAACTCTGTCAACTGAACCCCAGGACTTGCGGCCTCTGGCTGGGTAGTTGCAACGGCCTTATCGGATGATTCTGGTTGAGTACTCATGTCTACGCGATTCCTTTGGGCCTTACTTCGGGATCGCGTAATAATGGGGCTTTTCCGAAAAGCTATTTTGAAATTTACCTGAGAATGCAAAAAACTTCTTTAGATAAACCAATGATTACTGAATTTCTGCAATTTATTCAAAAAAAGAGAAAAAAAGAAAAAGACATGAGTTAGTAATTGTTCAAACAATTCGGATGCATGTCCTATTTGGGGGGCCCTTTTATGCCAAGGGTAGGCTTAGCATGATGCAACACCTTCGAAATGGGACCCGTAATACAAACCTGTTTTTGACAATAATCCAAAATGAGAGCAAAGGAGAAATCATTTTCATTGATAAACTTGCCAATATTTACATCATGTCACGAAGACGATTCCGTACAAGATTGCCAAAACTTCTGAACCTATCTAATACAGAGTCCTTTGTTTCCCTAACATATGGAATTCTAACACATTCAGTTTGGTCATATAATTCTGCACATTTCCTTTTCAGCTCTTGACGCCTTCCTCGTTCATTTTCATACAATTGCTTGCTTTGCTCGGCCATCCCTTTGTATGCCTCGACAGACTTACTTAACTGCAGAATTTCCTTATCCTTTGCTTCGATAATGGCTTTCAACTTTTTCACCTCCTCAGATGGCTCATCTTGAATTTCTTGCGCAGCGGATCCTCCTACCCAGTCTTCGTATTGCGAAGTCATCAAACCCTTCTGCTTGAGCTCCGGGATGTATCTAAAACTCACGTCATCAGATAGCGTCACCCAGGTGTCAATAATCCGATCTTTCATAGGGATTTGATTTGGGCACATTCCCCAGTTAAAAATAATGGTGACTTCGCTTATGTCAAGCGCGGGTGGTATTTCTTGGGTACGCCCTAATTGTCTGAGAAACCTTTTTGGGGAGTAGGCGGTAATCCCTTGAGTACCCAGTAGAAGAATGAATTCGGATGCCTGAGTGTGAAGAACGGGTTTAGTACAATCGGTCCAATCCAACACCCATCTGATATTTTGATCGGTCACGTTCTTCAAGAAATCCACAAACTCAGATGCATTGCACGGCAGACTGTCTCTATTAATCCTCTTGTGATGTGTGGTTATCCAGTTGTATGCGAACATTGGTAGACTCGATGAAATAGCCGGTCGTCTCATGAAATGCTCCATTCCCTATATATGTAAGATCAAATTTGAACCACAAAAGAACTTTTTCCCTTTCTGACAGGTAGTGCAGGCTATGAAGATGTCGGCCAAAATGGTAGGAATAATGGAACACGGCCTATCATTAATTCCGAGAAACAAGTCATACAGGATTCTAGTGAGCTTGAAGGCTATCTTTTTGTCTTTCCTAGGAAAAAAGTAGGTTCCCGTCATGACTAAACCGTATACCCAGACTCTCTTTCGATCCCACGTTTCCTTGGAAGTAAATGAGAAGTCCCCTCGATGCCTCTCAAAACCATCTCTTAGCGCAAATCGATCAAATAAGAACTTCGCCTCTATATTTTGGTCTGCCCCTTGTAGTACTGATTCCTTTAACCCAGTGAAACGGCAAAATTCAGCTTTGTTAGATACTAGCGGCAATACCACGGCAGTTCCTTGAATCGGCAAATTGAGAAACCCGGCGACTTCCTCAATCGTTATGGTCATCTCCCTTTTTCCAAATCTAAAAGCAGAACAAGTGGGGTCCCATAGATGCACCAAAGCTTCTACCAAATATCCATCGGACTTAATGTCCTTGAAATCCCCGATGTGTCCTAATCGATCGGCTATTTGGTTAACCTCATTGGGTGAGAGTAATGTGGGCCATCTTTGTACCTCCGGCGGCACTACTAACATCTGTTGCACCCGGCGAGGGCTTTCCATCTAGAAACCAAAACCGGAGTCAAATACCTTACCTACAGGTCCCATTTCTCTGGTTAACAGGAATTTAAACGTGCAAATCCCAAAAATTGGGTTAAATACCCATGGGATTTAGGTTGGCTTGTCCCTAATGTGGGATTCCCTAAGTGGCATTCCCTTTCTAAGGCTTATGCATGATGCCATTCTTATCAAAGCAAGGAAAAATGCAATTTGAAATGAGACGTGACCTAAGGAGCCCTTTGTTTGCCAGGGTAAGCCTAAAAATGGTATGGCATTAATAGTTTATGAACAAAATATTCCACAATTTTCAAACATGCACTAGCCTATCTACAAGGGTAAGTCATAAAAGAAGGTCATGCCAGACCTCTTATTTGCTAATGTTTGTGAATGCAATGGGGGCACAAAACCAAGAAAAGTTAGCGTAGTCAGATAAATACACATAACACATTGTAGCAACGAAATCAACACAAGGAAATAAAGCAATAAAAAGAAGAAAGGGGTGGGACCCCTCCCCTCGTGAATATTGTCCCTAATAGGGTAAGGCCGACTCTACCCTAGGCAAACTATTATGGATGCATGAGGTTGGGGGCTCACTAATGCATCTAGACTCGATAGGTCATAGGTCCCCGAGCCTTCAGACTTGGAAACCAAGGGTCATCACTCCCAAGGTTCCTTGTCGGTGGCTCGAGCGATTCCCCAGACGTTGCTACGCACACGTCGTGTTACGGCTACCCGTCTGGGCGAATCTGAAAAAATCCTCAACCTTCGACTAAAAACTAATAGGTCATCAACCTAAAGTTTAAAGCGGAAGATCGAGTGACCCCTCGGATCATGCTACGCACACGTCGTGATACGATCACATGTCCAAGTGGGTCGCCTAAAATCCTAATAGGGTGGAGTGGCGTGACAAGCCACTAAAGAAAAATAAAAGGGATAAAAGAAGTAAAGCGTATGCTCGTATGCTAGTGCTCGTTTGGAGGGGAAGGGTCAAGAACCAACGCGAGGCTCTAGGGTGACCCATACCTCCCAAAATGCAATGCAAGCGCGAGATAACAAGTAAACATTCATTCAAACATACATTCGTGAGTCGAGGGATTGGTTTGAATACGTACATAAGACAAAAAGTCCTAAAAATGAAAAATGCAATCCTAATATCCACATGCCATGCATAGAAAGGGTAGAAAAAGGAAACGAATGGTTAAGTCAAAATGCTTGGACTCACTTAAGAAATTCCCCAGTGGAGTCGCCAACTGTCGCGCCCCATTTTTTTTGATAAATAAAATAAATGGTTTGAGAAAGATGTTTTTGATTCAATTTTGATTGGAAAATGATTTTTGTGAGTTGAAAAAATATGGGTCTAATATGGGACTTGAAAAAAGCGACGATTTGACCCAAAAAATAGTTTTTAAAAAGGGTTTTTGAATGAGAAATTGGAGTCGCCACTTGGTAATGATTAAGGTGTACCAAGTCACCTAAAAAAATAAATTTTTAAAGACAGTAGTAAAACCCTTTTAAAAACGACTCCTAGTCCACGTAAGCCAAAGAAAAAGGTTCGGGAGTCACGTTTGACAAAGGGGAAGGCAAGGATAGAATCCAAGGCACCCCTTTGACCTAGCCAAGGCTAGTTGCGCGACTTAACCTTACCTTTCCTAATTTTCTACCCAATGCATGTATCGCACGTTGGATATGACTATATGAATACAAAACGGAAAGGAAAATGCAATCCTAAATTCTACGATGTCTCTTGTGAGGCTTTTGGTCCCAAACCACATGAATTGTGGCGGCCAACAAAGGAAAACCTCATAGAGGTCGATTAATGCAAATGAGAGTTCAAATTCGAGTGTGCAAGTGTGAAAGTGTATGAAAGATGCAAGAAATATAAGTGCAAGTGTGCGAATGTATAAAAAGGTGCATGTGTGAAATTGTATAAAATTCAAGTGTTTTTTGTGTGCAAGTGTATGAAAATAGAATAATAGATATATAAGGTAAAGTGGAATTTCATTTGTGAAGTGAAAATGAGCACGTGATAGGAAAAATGTAGTGAAAAAGTATGGTTTGAGAAATGTAAAAAATGTGGTTAAAAGAGTATGTAGGTGATAAAAATGAAAATATGACCCTAGAGGAATGTAACAAGTCGGGTACGGGGGTTGACTCCTAACTTTTCGACTTCTATTTTCCCTTTGATTAGAAGGCAAAACTAGCGTGCTAAGGCTATCGAGTAACCACACTCGCTCGTTTCACTTATCGGAAGGGGACACTCAAGCAAAAATGAACCCTATAGCTAGTATGGGATGCAAAACCTAAAATGAGGGAAAAAGGGGTTCGAGGATCATGCCAAATGATAAAACTAAAGAAAATGCGTGATATGTGGTGAACAAGCAAATGATGTACTAACGAGGGGAAATCCCTAAGGGTCTAGCGTTGGACTAGCCCACTCTATGAATTCCGACTAGCGTTGGACTAGTAGAAACGTACATTCATCCATCACATTCATTCAGGCTATGGAAAGCGAGTAGACATGCCAAACACTTATAAACACATAGCACATAACACTTAACATGCTCGACTAGATGCAAGTACCTAATTAAAGCAAGTAACACATAACATATAGCAACTAAGCATGCAAGACACATAAGACAATTAAAGCCCTAACTATTACATTTGCTAGCTAGGCACACGTCTTCAATAGGTCTTCATCAAGTGCTCTCCAAGCCCTATCTATTACAAGCCAAGAGGTGTACACATACCCCATTAAAAGAATAACTTAATGAAAACAAAAGTAAATGACATAAGTAAAAGGAATTAAGGAAAAGCTAGGAAAAGCTAGGAAAAGCTAGGAAAGCAAAGTAAGCATGCAATTCACTTAACACGTTGGGTCACATAGGAGAGAAACAAAAGGGATAAAAGAAATTATACCGCCCCTTTGAATGGTGTCCAAATGAAAGAAAAATGGCTTCAAAATAATAAAAATGTCAAGGTACCTCAAATAGTAAAGTATAACAAAGTCACCAAATCTCTCCTAATTGCAATTTAAATGAAATCAAATAATGCATAAGTTTCAAGAAAAGGACCCACCAAGGACCCAATTACCAACTAAAGACCCAATTGCAAACCTTAGTCAACCATTCGAATTCAATCGAAACATTTAAGCACTCCAAAGGTCCCAAGAGCCAAGAAAAGGTCAAACAACCAATTTATTTAGGGAAATTAAAGAAAATAGGCAAACACGAGCTCATTTGGTCATAAAACCCCTAAAGTCATGACTTAAGCGCAATTGAAACAAAGCATGGTAGTTAATTGAAACAAACAAACAATGAAGTTGCACAAATTAACATTTATCAAGGACCAAATTGATGAAATTATTTAATTGATTGGGTCCTAGTGGAACAAGGGGAGACTTGGGGGGTCAAAGTGCAATGTTAGAAAACTTTTCATGCATGCAAACCAACATTCACGACCAAAACTTCTGCAACTTCAATTCTTTTCTACAAATTCTGCTATGCTTAAACTTAGGCAATTCGGCACTAGCCTTCAAGCTCAATTAAACTTGTAAAAATGAAACACCAACAGGCCGCCAATCACGCATGCAAAATCTGAACAGTTCGAGCTACTTCATGCAAAAAATTTATCAAACATTTCTGCAACAAGAAGAATTTTCCGAGAAAAACAGCTATGATTTTGGAGATTCAACAACTTTGTGACACAAGAGAAACGTTTAATAAGAAGAAAAATCTGCAACTTGGATCACAAACGACATTGAAATTCTGTTTTGAACAACAAAACTACAGAAATTTGATCATTCGAACCTGCAAAACTTAAACAAGAAATCCTGCAATGTTCCTACTGCCATACTTCACAAGAACTAAACCGTAATGAATCAGCTAACCAGCTAATACTCGTTAAGATCCTCAGCCCAACATTATTAAACTCATAGCCATGCACTTGCCTATCCTAAAATACCCAATCACATATCTGGGTGCAAGAAACACAATTGAAACAGGAAAGAAAGGAAGACATGAACAACAAAAATCAGCCATGAAACCTGAGAGTGTCTAGACCGAATGCAACAAAAGGAAGACATAGTTAGACTCTTGAGTGAAAACAGGTTTTAGAAATCAAATGGTAAGTGCATACAAATCACCTAACATGCAAGGGAAACCGGAAAAAGCAACTGATTCAATCTCAGAAAACTAGTAATCATTCAAACCAAATTCACTTCAGCAAATTCTCCACCCATTTGCGTATCGAGAGAAACAAAAACTTCAAGCAGCCAGCCAGAAATTTACTATTTACTTCGTTTAATCATTGACATCCAAACACAAAGAACAAAATACAAAGAAACAACAACCAAGAATCAAAACAAAACTGTTTACCATTCCCAGCCATTTCTGAATTTTTAATGACACCAAAAATCAGAAATTATTTGCTATAACAAAAATAAAAGAAAAAAAATCCAGTTTCATTGCAGTGACTCTCGAGCGCTCTCCTAAAGGCCCAAATATACTTAAACATGGATTAAACCAAAGTATTAAAACCTCAAAACTATCATTCAAAGCCCCACTTCTTCTCTGCAATTTTCCCATTCATACTCAAACAGATAGGAACTGAAGTCATGGAAAAACCGTAAAACGTTTTATATCTTCACAAAATTGACATTAATCTACCAAAGCTGCAATCTTTCGAATCCAATCAACATTCATTCAAACACCCAACATCAAAATGCTACGTTTTAATCTCAAGGTAGTATTAACAAAGAGAAACAAACGTAAAACCTCAGGAATTGCCGAGAGCCAGTAGGAAAAGGAAAATATCTATTCGGGAAAAGAAAAAAAAAGAAAACTGATCTTGTCTAATGGAAAGAGTTCGTAGATTACCTCTGATACAATGAAATGGATGCGAACCCAAGACAAACTATCGACCGAAAGCTGCAAGATCCTTCCTTTGCCCCTCTATCTCGAGCTTGCCTTCTTTTCCTCCCGTTATTGCCCATTCCTATCAATCTATCCTGTTTCCCTTTTAGTTTCTCTCTTTCCCTCAGCCAGATGTCTCTCCCCCTCAGGCGCAATCCCTTTTTTTTTCTCTTGCTGAAATTTTTCTTGTTTCTTTCCGTCTCTTTTGCCGTCTCCCCCTTTTTACTCCCTCTCCTTTGCGGCTGCCCTTTTCCTTGGCTTTTTATAGGTTCGAAAACCTAGAAACCTAGCTACCCTCTTCAACCATTTGCAGCTGAAACCCCTCAGGCCCTTCTGTGCAAACTGCGCTTGCAGCTTGCCGCGACTGGAAAATGTTTTTTTTTTCTTTGAAAAATAAAAATAATTAAAATGTATCAAAAAGTAAATAACACTAAAAAGCTCTTCTTTTTTTTTTTAATTTTCAAACTTTTTTTTTTCATTTTTTCCAAAGATAAGCCAATATGCATTAAACCATGTTTTTTCCTTTTCTTTTTTTTTTCTCTCCCCTTTTTTTATTTTTCACTTTTTTCTTTTTTTCTAAAAATTCTACGCTAAAACTTACAAAATAAAAACTACAAAAACAACTAAAAACTAAAAAGTGAATAAAACTGAAATAAAATAACACAAACAATAATGAACTAAAATGCAAACCATCTAAACACAAATCAACCGATAAGAATTATAACTAAAACAAAGCATACCAATTAATTCAAAATTTGGTGTCTACAGGATGAATACCCGAGCCTACCTTCATTCTTCATTTGGTCAGTGGGATGACTATCCGAGCCTGCCTTCATTGTTCATTTGGTCAGTGGGATGAACACCCGAGCCTGCCTTCATTCTTCATTTGGTTAGTGGGATGAATACCCGAGCCTGCTTTCATTCTTCATTTGATCAGTGGAAAGACTACCCGAGCCTGTCTTGATAATCGGTCGGTTAGTGGGATAGAACCCGAGCCTTTCGTAGAATTTTGAGAAAAGAGACAAACATCTTCCTCTAAATTGCCCCAGTGTCATGCTTATTGGACTATCGGACCTGCAAGAAAGGAAATAATGATAGATAATACCGCCTCCATCCGATCAACCCCTTTTCAAGAGAAGTGTAAACATGAGCATTTGGACTCCTTATTTGGCGAAGCAGGTACTTCAATCTAGCCCTGTGAACAATATCAAGTTTTCATAATTTCTCATATGTAGACCAACATGTCATCTAGTATCTATTCTTTTCGATAAATCATAGGGATTGTCATTTGATAGAACGAAAGAGACAAATGTGACCATGCAACACACGAAAAACATTCTAATTGAACATAATGATGAAAAATCTTAACAATATAAACACAATCCTCTACTTTTATTGCATGAAAAATCATTTCAAATAGATAAGCTTGTATACTCAAATTTCGTGTTTGATAAATCAAACACTTTGGTTTTCGAACCAAATGCTACACTTGACCCTTTGGATATCATCTCTTCGGAGTTCAAATGCTTGACAACAGAACCACAATGTGAGGAGAATCTCCAATAAACTAAGTCACCAGTACTTTAGATCCACACTCACTTTTCCTTGTAAAACCCTACCTTAGCGCCCTTTCGGGTTTTCACTAAGGTTACCCTCGCCCATTTTGTTTTCCTTTCACTTTTTTTTTCTTTTTCCTTTTTCTTCTTCTTTTTCCTTTTTCCTTCTTCTTTTACTTTTTCTTTTTTTCTTTTTTTTTTCTTTTTTTTTCTTTTTTCCTTTTTTTCTTTCTTTTTCCTAAGGTGCCCTTACGGGTTTTCACCTAACAAACAAATCTTGTCTATCGCCCATATTAATCCAGAAATGTGTTTTAAGAAATAATGGCATTAATATAACAATCCTTCCTTTGCAAAATAGGTGAAGGTGTTTTTGACATCATGTGCCACTTGATTAGAAATTGTCCTAAAAAGGCAATATAAAGAACAGAACTCAGGACTTTTAGGTTTTTGCAATGGGGTCTGGTGGGGTGTTTAGAAAAGAGTTAAGGCTTGAAAGCGGACTTATGAATGTTTAGATTTCCTGAGATCGCATCTTTAAATTAAGCCTACTAATAATTGCCCCAGTTTATTCTCAATCGAGATCCTCCTCTTTTCATTTTTCTCTTCATTTTGTTCCTCTATCGCTTTTACCTTTTGAACCCTCTCTTTTCTTTTCTTTTCTTTTCTTTTTTCCTTCTTTTCCTTCTTAGCTTTTTCAACTTAAAACTTGCCCCAGTGTGGGGTTTGCGATTCTCAGGGGATGCCAAACGAAATAATTTGCTCTGAAGGCTCAAAAGGGATAACTAGGGATAGAATGTTTGATTGGAAAGGAAGAAGGCCTGACTTTTCATTCCATTCTTTACATTAAACCCTAAAAGGAAATTTTCATTTATCATATGAAAAATTTCTTACACATATCCGAATTGATTGGTTGAGGGAACACTTGCCCATCCATTTCTGCAAGAATGAGCGCTCCCTCGGGCAAAATTTTCTGGACAATAAAAGGGTCTTGCCAATTTGGTGCAAATTTCCCCTTAGCTTTCTCTTGTACTGGCAAAATGTGTTTCAACACTTTATCTCCTTCTGTGAATATTCGTGGTCTGACCCTCTTATTGTAAGCACGGGCTACCCTCTTTTGATAACATTGACCATGACAAATGGCATTTAACCTTTTCTCATCAATTAAAGACAACTGCTTATGACGTTGTTGAATCCACTCAGCCTCCTCCAGTTTGGCCTCCATTAAAATGCACAAAGAAGGGATTTCGACTTCGGCTGGCAAAACTGCTTCCATTCCGTACATGAGATTGTAGGGAGTTGCCCCAGTAGAAGTCCGAATAGCAGTTCTATATGCCATTAATGCATAAGGGAGCTTCTCGTGCCAATCACAATGTCTCTCAATCATCTTACGGATTATTTTCTTCAAGTTCTTATTTGCAGCCTCTACTGCTCCATTCATCTGTGGCCTATAAATAGAGGAGTTTCGATGTTTGATTTTGGACTGTTTGCACAAACCATCCACCATGTCATTGTTGAGATTTTTGGCATTATCAGTGATTAATGTCTCCGGCACTCCAAAACGACAAATGATATGCTTTCTTAGAAAGTCCGTCACCACCTTCTTAGTCACATGCTTATAAGACTCAGCTTCAACCCATTTGGTAAAGTATTCAATTGCCACCAGAATAAATCGATGCCCGTTTGAAGCGGGAGGGTCAATGGCTCCAATCACATCCATACCCCATATTAAACATGGCCAAGGAGCAATCATACTGTGCAATTCTGTGGGGGGAGTGTGCATAACATCTCCGTGCAATTGACATTTGATGCACTTCCTAACAAAAACTACACAATCATGCTCCATGGTAAGCCAAAAATATCTAGTCCTCACGATCTTCTTTGCTAACAAGTGGCCATTCATATGTGATCCACATACTCCACTATGTACTTCTTTCATCAAGTATTCTGCTTCGTCCTCATCAACACACCTCAGAAGGCCCAAATCTGACGTTCTTTTGTATACCACTTCTCCATTCAAGAAGAATTTAGATGATAATCTGCGCAAAAAGCTTTTGGCAATCATATCGGCCTCAGGAGAGTAGGACCCTGTTTTGAGAAATTCCTTAATGTCACTGTACCAGGGACGGCCATCGGGGGATTTTTCCACAACTAGGCAATGAGCAAGTTTTTCTTGCAAGTGAATGTGGATAGGTTCAATTACCAACTCGTCTGGATGTTGAATCATCGAAGATAAGGTGACCAAAGCATCGGCGAAGACATTTCTGGCACGTGGAATATGCCTGAACTCCAAACTCCTAAATTTGTTTGCCAAATTCAATAACCTACAATGATAAGGCACGATCTTTGAATCCCGAGTGATCCACTCTTTAAGATTCTGATGCACGAGCAAATCGGAGTCACTGAACACTATTAAATCCTTAATCTCCATTTCCAAAGCCATTTTTAGCCCAAAAATTCAAGCTTCATATTCGGCCATATTGTTAGTGCAGAAAAATCGTAGTTTAGAGGAACCAGGATAATGCTTCCCTTCAGGTGATACTAGAATAGCTCCAATACCAGCTCCAAAGGAATTTGATGCCCCATCAAAAGATAGCCTCCATTCAGAACATTTTTCATTAATGTCTTCTACTGTACCCACGAACAGGGCCTCCTCATCTGGAAAATAAGTGTGAAGCGGTTGATAATCGTCCCTCCTTGGGTTTTCGGCCAAGTGATCCACTATCGCCTGACCCTTGATGGCCTTTTGCGTGGTAAAAATGATGTCAAACTCCGAAAGAATCATCTGCCATTTAGCCATGCATCCAGTTGGCATTGGTTTTTCCAACAAATACTTCAAGGGTCTGACCGAGAGATAAGATAAGTGGTATGACTAAGCAAATAATGCCTCAACTTCTGAGCTACCCAGGCCAATGCACAGCAACTCTTTTCAAGAAATGTATATTTTGCCTCATAAGACGTGAACTTCTTGCTGAGATAATAAATAGCTTGCTCCCTCTTTCCAGAATCGTTATACTGTCCCAAAACACACCCCACAGCCTCGTCGAGCACTGACAAGTACATAATCAATGGTCGATCCGGCTTGTGTGGTACTAAGACCGGGGGGTGCAACAAGTAGTCTTTAATTTTATCAAACGCCTGCTGGCACTCTTCACTCCAATGCAGTGGCACATTTTTCTTCAATAGCTTGAACAGAGGCTCACATGTGTGGGTCAACTTGTACACACCAAATTTTTTATTTTTAACTCTGTTTATTTAATTGATTTAAGTTTAGATTTATGTGTTCAATTTTTAGGTTTCTTAGTTTATTTATTTATTTAATTTTATTTTTAGGTCTTTTACTTTATTTTGTTCTAGTTTATTTTATTTTATTGTTTATTTTGGTCTTCATACTAAATTTCATAAAAAAGAAAAAAGAAAAATTGACAAGTGGAAACTTGCACGTGGGACAAGTGTCCCTTCTTATTTGCTAACAACACATCACCTAGGTGGCAAGGGGAGGAGACACTTGTAGGATAGAGGATTTTGGAAAGAAAAAAAAACAAACAGGAAAAAAGGAAAAAAGAAAAAGGATGAGATGGCCGACTAAAAAGAAAAGGGAGGAAGCTTCTGAAAATGGGGGGAGAAAAAAAAAGAAACAGGTGGAGAAAAACAGAGGGGCGGCGAGGTTTTGGGCATGAAAGCTTCGGCGAACTGAAGAAGAAAGGAAAAGGAAGAAGATCGCGAAGGATAAAAAGGAAAAGCAGAAAAAAAGAGGAACCGGGTGGCGGGCTGAGCATAAATGGAAGAAACAATCAACGAAAAAAACAGCACAAAGGGGAAAATAGGGGAGGCTTCGGTGAGAGAGAAAGAGAACAAGGAGGTTTTGGGGCGGAGCAAAAACAGAGGATAAGAAAAGAGGGCGATAGAGAAAAACAAGAGAAATGAGGAGGCCGAAACTGAGGAAAGAGATAGCTTCGGCTGATGACTGCTGGGTAGAGAAGAAAGCTAAGGAAAACAGAGGAGGAGCCATGGACGGACATAACGAAAAGGGAGAAAGGGGGGCTGAAAAAGAAATACAAAGGAAAAGGTAGAGGGCTTCACAAGCAAAGGAGGCGGCGGACTAGGAACCGAGAGAAAGAAACTAAAAGGGTAGCTACGGCTGAAGAAA
Source organism: Coffea arabica (assembly GCF_036785885.1). NCBI lineage: Eukaryota > Viridiplantae > Streptophyta > Magnoliopsida > Gentianales > Rubiaceae > Coffea > Coffea arabica. Next base: position 30,059,669 of record NC_092320.1, on the reverse strand, counting down.
AAGGGAACCAAAGGGGGGGCAAAAAGACGCAGGAGGTTTCTGGTCTGGAAGTTTGGAGGTCTTGAGGGCAGAGGGGACATAAAGAAAATACAGAGTAACAGCCGCTCATCGGCCATCACAGCACGCAATCTCCATAGCTGCCGTCACTCTGCTCTTATCTAATTTCCGCCGCCTCCAAGTTCCGCCACGGCACCTCCATTTCATGCACCGCCTAGCTGCCTGACGCACCTCCCCCTTCCGCACGGCCTTTCTCCCTCACTGTCGCTCCTCGATTTCATGTTGCCACCCACCACTGGCGCCCAGCTCCAGCGCGGTTACCATGGCAGCCACAGCCGCCTGATTATTCGCTCCCTCCCTCGACCGTCACCACCGTCTGCAGACTTCGTCAAGCAAACGCTGTAAGCCGTCTGCCTCTCTTGGAATTTCAGTTTTCCATTTTTAGTATGAACATTGAAAAATCTCAAAGCATGGCTGTCATGCGTTTGTTCAGTGCCAATAGACTTTGATTGCCCACGATTTTGGGTTGTATGTTATTGTATGTTGTTTGGACTAGAATCTCTTGTGTTTTGACTAATTTTGGAGGGCTAATTACAGTCCCAATTGAGCAAAATTGTTGGATTCTGCTATGCCCATGTACTGTTTGTTAAAATGCCCAAGTGAATGTTCTACATGGAAGATTGATGCCTAGTCTGCTTGGGGAAGACGATCGTTTTGCCTAAATTTGCAATTCCCGTCGTTCCATTTCCTTTTTGTTGTAATTTAGCCCCAAAATTTTGGAACTTCATAATCTGACCCCAAAAATGTTCATAATTCTTTCAATTAGATCCCTATTTTTGTTGTGTTGGAACCCCTTAATCTTCCCTCTTGTTCTGATATGACCTGGAAAATTGGGAAAAGTGAACTTGTTTCTTCCTTCTAGATCTTAATCATCTTTTAATATGCATAAGCAGTCTTTTATCTTAATTATTTCTTGTCTTTAGATCATAATTGTGGCTTAATAATTTTGTGGATTTATCATGTTGGGTTTAGGGAGATTAGATTTTTTGGTAAGAGGTTTATTTGGTTAGGTTTGGTAATATATTCTGGTATATTTCTTCTGGATTGATGATTTGGGCTTGGAGGCTTAAAGCCTTTAACTTTGTACGAGCTAGATTAGTGAAAATGATGGGCTAGCCCGTTTGTTTTCCTTGGACTTCCGATTGGGCCAAGCAACTTTTGGCCCCAACAAATAAAATGGCCCAATGGCCGGTTTTTAAGAATCTGGTAACTAAATTTGCAGATCCGTCCCTGTACTTTTCTTTAACTTCACTATGGCCCTACAAACTTTCAATGCTTTCAATTAGGTCCCTAATGTAATTGCACACAGGTCCCTAAACTTTCTTTTTCTTTAATTTTTGACCCCAAAACTTTGTTAATGTTTGCAATCAAGTCCTTTCTTCTTTTGACTTCTTAAATGTGGGTTGTTTGCATGATTTATTTGATTCAATTTAATGTTTATTTTATCTTTTGTGATTTATTTCTTAACTAAAGTGATACCTTGACCCTTTCTTTGTATTTTGGAGGGTAAATAAGTGAATTCATATCATTAGGGCTCCAATTCAAGGGAGGTACACCCTATCCCTTACTTTATGTGACCTTACATGCCCTATGTGACTTTACATGTTTGATTGTATGCCTCTTGAATGTTTTTTATTCATTTCATTCATTTGCTTTATTAGCTATGTATATTTATTTCTTAATTCAATTTGATTATTCGAAAGGCATTTGAATGCCAAATTTGTAATAGTTAGGGATTTAATTGTTTTATTCCTTTTCCCCCTCAGATTGTAGTAGGGTTCCCCGAATGTAATAGTTAGGGATTTATTTGCTTTATTTGCCTTATGTGTATTTTGCATGTCTATGTGCTATGTGTTACTTGTTTTCTTAGGCCCTTGCATCTAGATACCATGATTATGTGTTATGTGCTATATGTGATTTATGTGTTTATTTGCTTTATTAGGCTTTCACATGATTTATTTGATTGTAATGAATGTGTGACGTCACCACACTAGTCCAACGCTAGTTGTGGTCAATTTCTCGAATCCACACTAGTCCAATGCTAGTTGTGGCCCTTTGTTCCGACTTTTCTCACTAGTCCAATACTAGTGGGAAATTGTAGAAAGGGCTAGTCCAATGCTAGACCCTTAGGGACCTCCTACGCTAGATCATGTTTGTGCAACTACATTACATTCTCATGCATATTTTTCCACCTTTTAGGATTCTTACCATGTTGCATGACATTTTTCTTATATATGTACATTCTTTATCCCCTATTCCCTTTTATTTATATCATTTATTCCGTATTTTCCCTTATATGTATATTCCTTACCCTTTTGTATGAAAACATGACATTAGACTTGCATTTTCAATTAAGAATTAGAACTAGACTAGCACATTTGCATGATTAAATTAGGGAAATTACCCTTTGAATATGGGATATGGACGAGTTTGGCTTTCTAGCTTTAGCACGCTCGTATTCCCTCTATAAAAGGGAAAATTGAGTCACGAACATTAGTTCCCCGTACTTGACATGATGCATTCCTTTAGGTCATACGCATTTGTATATTATTATCTTCTTTACTTTTTCTTTCTTTCGAGTCTCATGACTTGCATTATTCGTGATTTCTTCGAAGAGTCTTTATTGGAAGTCACAATTAATGTGATTGATACCAAGTAAGATTTGAAGATACATTTCGACCATCCGATACCCTCTTAGGTCTAGGGTTTGCATTCATATAGTACATCCAAATGTGATAAATCTTTAGGTTAAAAATAAGAAAATTTTGACTAAATCACGCAACTAGCCTTGGCTAGGTTGAAAGGGGTGCCTTGGATTCTTATCCTTGCCTTCCCTTTCTTCAAATGTGACTCCCGAATCTTTTCTCTGATTTTCGTAGATTTGGCGTCGTTTAAAAAGGGTTTTCTACTTTTTCTTTAAAAATTCATTTTTTAGGTGACTTGGTACACCTCAACTCAATACCAAGTGGCGACTCCGATTTTTTCATTCAAAAACCCTTTTTAAACTATTATTTTGGATCAAATCGTCGCATTTTCAAGTCTCATTTAGACCCATACTTTTCTTCATTTTCTTTTTAAATCAAAATTCACTTTTTTTTAAACCATTTATTTTTCTTATAAAAAATGGGGCGCGACAGCTGGCGACTCCACTGGGGACTTAGAGAGTCCGAGCAAATTTGATTTAGTCAATCTTTTTCTCCTTTTAACCTATCCATATATCGCATTTGGATGTTTAGGGTTGCATTTTTCCTTTTTTTAGGATTTTGCATTTCGCGCGTATCAACTCACTCACTCATCCATTTGGCATCTGATTGTTTTGATGGATGGATGGTTTATGTATGTGATTCCGCGCTTTGCATTGCATTTGGGTGGGGGATATTACCCTAGAGCCTCGCATTGGTTCTTGATCCATTCCCTCTAAACGAGCACTAGCATACGTGCATACGCTTTAATTTTGTACCCCTCATTTATTTTTCTTTTAGTGGCTTGTCACCCCACTCCACCCTATTAGGATTAGGCGACCCACTTGGACGTGTGATCACGACATGATGTGTGTGTAGCATGATCCGATGGGTCACTCAATCTTCCGCTTTAAGCTGTGGGTTGATAGCCTTTAACTTTTAGTCGAAGTTTGAGAATTTTTGATAGATTCACTCAAACACGTAGCCGTGACACGATGTGTGCGTAACAGTGTTTGGGGAATCGCTCGAGCCACCGACAAAGAACCTTGGGATTGATGACCCTTGGTTTCCAAATCTGAAGGCTCGGGGACCTAAGACCTATCGAGTCCAGATGCATTAGTGAGCCAATCCTCATGCATCCATATTAGAATTGCCTTAGGGTAGAGTCTGCCTTACCCTATTAGGGACACTATTTACGAGGGGAGGGATCCAACCCCTCTTTTCCTTTTGTTGCTTTGCTACAATGTGTTATGTGTATTTATCTGATTGAACTAACTTTTCTTTGTTTTTGTCTCCAATTGCATTCATAAGCCCTAGAAAATAAGAGTCCTGGCATGGTACTCTCTAGGAGCCTATCCTATTTGATGTGACACATTTAAATTCAATATTTCGCATGAAAACACTTCATTTTAGCCTCACCCCGGCATACAAAAAGGGGTTCCTTTAGGACGCGTTTCATTTGTGTATTGCATGTTTACTGGCTTTGATAATTGGCATCATGCATAAACCCTGGAAAGGGAATGCCATTTAGGGGATCCCGTGTTAGGAATAAATCACCTCGTGTCTCGGATATTTAATCCAAGGAGACTTGCACGTTTATATTTTGTACCATCCGAAGGGGTAGTGCACGAGATAAGGTAGGATCCGATCATTTTCAAGAGCGTTCTTTGGAATATGGGCGTCTAATAATCACTTTTTGGCCATTTTATCAAAATTGGTAAAAATCCTTTGCTTAAAGGACATTAATTTGAAGAAATTCACAAGTAATTCTTCACTATTGAGATGATAAATAAATTGAGACCAAAATTTAATTTTAGAAGGCTCATAGACTAATGCATCGCAATAAATTTTTGAAACTACCAGTGGATAGATTGATTTTCAAATAAGCTGTCAATTCAATTCCCTCCATTGGCCCATTTTATTCATTAATTTCATCTAATTCATTTTATCAATTTGTTCATTTTTAGGGCAATATAGTCGATTTAAAAAACATTTGACTAGTTTACCAATTCTTAAGGCAATCTAGTCAATTTTGAATGGATCACCAATTTCATTCAATTCATTTGACTGGTTTACCCATTTTTAGGGCAATCTTATTGATTTTGAATAAGTCATCAATTTCGTCCGATCCATCTGACCAGTTTACCTATTTTTAGGATAATTCGGTCGATTTTGAATAAATCCTCATTTCACTCAATCTGTTTGATCAATTGATTTCATTCAATTCATTTGATTAGTTTAATTCATTTTTAGGGTTATCCATTCAATTTTCAATAAATAATCAAATTTCATTCAATGAATTTGACCATTTTACCCCTTTTGGCACATCATGCGTCGATCAAAGCAAGCAATCCATTCGAACTTTGCCCTCATTTTTTAAGACAAATGTCTCTTCTCACTCCAATTGGCCAAAATTTTCAAATTTTTTTTTCTCAATCAATTGATCGGATTCATCAGGTATGGTATGGTGCCTACCCTAGAGGATTGCATTTTCATGCTAGGCCTACCCTTGGCATAAAAGGGTTCCCCACATAGGACATGCATATCGATTCTGCAATTTGGCTTAATAACTCTGGGTTTTTTTTTTCCTTTTATTTTTCCCCCTCCCCCTACATTCATAAAAATATTTCAATAAGGTGAAAATATTTTTTCTATATATGATAACAATTTTTGATCCGGAAAGTGTGAAAAGTATTACTTGACTCTTGGGCAGACCCTGTGATAAAAACATGAAGGATCTATTTGGAAGCATTAGGCTAAAGCCTCTAAGAGATTTCATAATTATTTTTCAAAGGAAAATTCTGTATATTTGACTTATTTTTGGCCCAAAAGAAAAGGAGACAAAAAGTGTATATATGTGGAGCTCTTTAGAAGTTTTTCTCTTTTCATTTGTATTATAATTGAACGGGAAATTTTGTTTTAAACTTTTTCAGCAATAAAGTTTTAGACAATTATTGTTTTGTATATAATCATGTACATTTCATTCTTTCTTCTGCTCATTGGAGATTTCATGATAAATTTTAAAAATAAGACCAAGTTGAGATTTTTCAACCTCTTGCCTGAAAATTCACAAGATTAGTGATCTAAACTGTACAATAAGAGTGCTGGGAATTAAAAGAAGCCACTCAAACTGAGAGGTCACTCAAAAGGCCCAATGAGATACCTTTTCTCCTTCACTGTACAATCCCTATTTTGTCCACTTCTATTTGGCCCCTCCAAAAATCAGCCACATTGATTGATAAATTGCAAATTGGGCCAATCATTGCTTGAAAGATGTCCCACTGTGTCTAATTATATTCAATTCACATCTAAGTGAAAGCAAAAATGTGCATTATCCTTGTTTATTTTGGAAATTTGGAATGATATTTCGAGCGTTCGTTTCTCTACCCATACAGATTTTATCATTTGCTCTCCCATTTGAGTCTTTGAAAGAATAATTTCGTTTCAAATAAGAGCCTTAATGATCACTACCCTACATTGGAAAGTTCTTAGATATCAAAAAAGGAGTGGATTTTCAATGACCATTTCGTTACTTTGGTTGTCATGAGGCGTAAGAATGATGCTTTGGCCATCGTTTCTACAACCTAAATACTATTTATCCCTTGCATCCTTATTTGAACTAAAATGGGTGGTTCTTTTCAAAAGCACTTACGATCGCACCCCACATTGGGGAAGGAGATTGGAGAATTTTCCCAAAAAGGAGAAAAAGCAAAATGCTAAAATTAAAAGAAAGAGAGAACCTCAAATGGAAAAATTTGATTCTACCTGAGCTTCAATTTTGAAAAAAAGAGAAAAAAAAAAAAGAAGAGTTGTCCAGCGGATTCTCTATGTTTCACGGATATGGACGAACAGAAGTCATCCTCGGTTAATTGATTCAGATGCATGCAAAAAAAAAAAAAATCGCATTAATGAAAATTTTCCTTTCAGAATTAATGTAAGGAACGGAATAAAAGTCAGGCCCTCTTCTTTTCCAATTTAACATTCTATCTCTAGTTATCCCTTTCGAGCCTTCAGAATAAAATACTTCGTTTGGCAACCCCTGAGAATCGCAAACCCCACACTGGGGCAAGTTTGAGTTGAAAAGGAAAGAAAAGTCTCAAGAAGTGAAAAGTGATAATGCAACAAAATCAAAAGGAAAAGAGAAAAGAGAACCTCAGTTCAAAAATAAACTTGGGCAAATTTTGTGAAAGTTCAAAAATGGCAGAAGGCTGAAAAATCAAAAGAAGAAAGAAAATGAAAAGAAAAGCCTCAATGGAGAATGAACTAGGGCAAACTTTGATTTTACCCTAAAATAGGGTTGACACAACAATGCGATCTCAGATTCTTCAAACCGCTTTTGAAATCCGCTTTCAAGCCTTAACTTTTCTAAACACCCCACCTGACCCCATTACAAAAGCCGAAAGTCCTGACTTCTGTTCTTTGCAATGGCCCTGTCAAGAAAATTTCTGATGCCGGAAAATTTGAGCTGTATTTCTGAATTGCTTGGGTATTGGGTTGATGCTACTCACCATGCAAAAACCCACCAGGTCGAGGAAAAGAAAAAAGAAGTAAAAGCAAAGCAAGAAAAGTAAATGCAAGAAAAATTCAATGCTGAAGTCCCTAGTGAATGATGAGAAAAATGCAAACAAAGTCTGAGGTCTTTAAGTTCAAAATAGGGGCAATTTTGGAGAAATGCGATCTTCGGTGCAACGTCCTGGAAAGACTTATTCTTTAACTATCGTTTTCAAGTTACATTACAAGCTCATAAAGTCCATCGCTGACTTATCCTTCATGACAACCCAAAGTGAGGATTATGCTCATAAGAAATCCATCAATCACTCATGATCATAATGGTATAACCAGTTTTCACATGTTTAGCTATCGTTTCTATCCATTTGTTGCAAGTTTAAAGCTTATATGTTGACTAAATTTTCTTAAGAAATAGGGGTGACAAACTATTTGCTTTCACTAAGATGTGGTATTGAAGGGATTACATACAATTTGGGCACAAGAATAAGACAAATCTTGACCTCCCATTTCCAAATCAGAAATGTCACTCACTTGATTGGCCATGAAAGATGAGCTAACGAGAAGTGGTAAGCCGTTACCCTAAGCATTGATGCTAAAGTGAGGAAGAAATCTTTATAATTTGGTATTATTTTGAGAGATTCATCATGAAATTTGCTGTATGAGTTTGAGCAATACTCTTAATTTTCTTCACATTATATGTTGGTTTTTAGGAAACGCAGTTTCTCACTTTGTTCAAATAAATGGACAGTCATCCAAACAAAATTTTTGTAATCAAATAAGCCCACACTGGGGCAAATGTTTTGTGACACATTTGAGGATTTCACACAAAAATTAAGCAATATGCTTTCGAATCAATCACGCTGCTCTTTCCATGAGTAGTAGTTACATTAATTTTTAACATAATTTAAGTGCATGTTTTACTTTGGTAAGCCCCCTGTGCAGGTGTCCATGGTTGAAATCGATGAAGAAACGTAAGTCAGGATCTTACGAATCGAAGCCTTAAGGAAGAGCAATCATGCCGTAACGCAAATCAATTGATCAGTTGCACAATAATTGGTGGAAGCTGGGGCAAATTATTTTTTGAAAAGATTCTCAAAAAATCAAACTTGAATTTAATTTCTTGTTCCTTACAATTTTCAATTTCTTATTGATGAAATTTCAACACCCGCTGCGCACCCTTCCGTTCCCCATTCTTGACAACCACATTTGAATTCACTGACTTCAACCACCGTTAGCATCGAATCTATCTCACTAACGTGTGCGTTTTTATTCTACCACCGTTAGCATTGAGTCTATCTCACTAACGTGTGCGTTGTTTTTAGTCTATCTCCGTTAGCATTGGGTTCATCCTACTAACGTGCCTTTCTGTTTTCGATTTTCTCGGCTGGCTCGAGTTTAATCCCACTGACCGATTCTCGAGACAGACTCGAGTTTAATCCCACTGACCAATTCATCACATTGGAGCAAATCTTTGGATAATTTTTCGAGCAAGTCTTATGCAGTTTTTTCACACATACCAGCATTTTGTTTATCATTACCACTAACCGTTGGGTCAGTCCTACTAGTGAGCCTTTCATTTTGCACTACCATTAGCCGTTGGGTCAATCCCACTAGTGAGCCTTTCATTTTGCACTACCACTAGCCATGGGTCAGTCCCACTATGTGCATTCCGATTTTTTAAAGTTTTATTCGGGTCAGTCCCATGATTTTAAGTTTTATTCGGGTCAGTCCCATGATTTTAATTTTATTCGGGTCAGTCCCATGATTTAAATTTTATTCGGGTCAGTCCCATGATTTTAAGTTTATTCGGGTCAGTCCCATGATTTAAAGTTTGTTCGGGCCAGTCCCATGATTTTAAATTTTGTTCGGGTCAGTCCCATGATTTAAATTTCTGTTCGGGTCAGTCCCGTTTAAATTTTCTGTCTCGGGTCAGTCCCGATTTTAAATTGTTTGTCTCGGGTCAGCCCCGATTTTAAATTTCTTATTGGGGTCAGTCCCATTTCAAATTACTTGTTCCGGTCAGTCCCGTTTTAAATTTTTTGTTGAGGTCAGTCCCCTGTTAAAATTCTTGTTTGGGTTAGTCCCATTTTAAATTTCTGGTTCGGGTCAGTTCCCTTTTAAATTTCTTGGGGTCAGTCTCAATTTAAAATTTTTTCGTTAACAGGGTCAGTTCTCATTTCAAAAGCATCAGTTGTTTCAGTAGTTTGCAGCTGAATAACACAAGTATTTGGTGTCCACTTTTTTATCTCAAGTTTTTTCAAAACTCAGACAAAGAGGGGCAAACTTTAGACACCAAATTTTTTATTTTTAACTCTGTTTATTTAATTGATTTAAGTTTAGATTTATGTGTTCAATTTTTAGGTTTTTTAGTTTATTTATTTATTTAATTTTATTTTTAGGTCTTTTACTTTATTTTGTTCTATTTTATTGTTTATTTTGGTCTTCATGCTAAATTTCAGAAAAAAGAAAAATTGACAAGTGGAAACTTGCATGTGGGACAAGTGTCCCTTCTTATTTGCTAACAACACATCACCTAGGTGGCAAGGGGAGGAGACACTTGTAGGATAGAGGATTTTGGAAAGAAAAAAAAACAAACAGGAAAAAAGGAAAAAAGAAAAAGGATGAGATGGCCGACTAAAAAGAAAAGGGAGGAGAAAAAAAAAGAAACAGGTGGAGAAAAACAGAGGGGCGGCGAGGTTTTGGGCATGAAAGCTTCGGCGAACTGAAGAAGAAAGGAAAAGGAAGAAGATCGCGAAGGATAAAAAGGAAAAGCAGAAAAAAAGAGGAACCGGGTGGCGGGCTGAGCATAAATGGAAGAAACAATCAACGAAAAAAACAGCACAAAGGAGAAAATAAGGGAGGCTTCGGTGAGAGAGAAAGAGAACAAGGAGGTTTTGAGGCGGAGCAAAAACAGAGGATAAGAAAAGAGGGCGATAGAGAAAAACAAGAGAAATGAGGAGGCCGAAACAGAGGAAAGAGATAGCTTCGGCTGATGACTGCTGGGTAGAGAAGAAAGCAAAGGAAAATAGAGGAGGAGCCATGGACGGACATAACGAAAAGGGAGAAAGGGGGGCTGAAAAAGAAAAACAAAGGAAAAGGCAGAGGGCTTCACAAGCAAAGGAGGCAGCAGACTAGGAACCGAGAGAAAGAAACTAAAAGGGTAGCTACGGCTGAAGAAAAAGGCAACCAGAGGGGGGCAAAAAGACGCAGGAGGTTTCTGGTCTGGAAGTTTGGAGGTCTTGAGGGCAGAGGGGACACAAAGAAAATACAGAGTAACAGCCGCTCATCGGCCATCACAGCGCGCAATCTCCATAGCTGCCGTCACTCTGATCTCATCCAATTTCCGCCGCCTCCAAGTTCTGCCACGGCACCTCCATTTCATGCACCGCCTAGCTGCCTGACGCACCTCCCCCTTCCACACGGCCTTTCTCCCTCACTGTCGCTCCTCGATTTCATGTTGCCACCCACCACTGGCGCCCAGCTCCAGCGCGGCTACCATGGCAGCCACAGCCGCCTGATTATTTGCTCCCTCCCTCGACCATCACCACCGTTTGCAGACTTCGTCAAGCAAACGCTGTAAGCCGTCTGCCTCTCTTGGAATTTCAGTTTTCCATTTTTAGTATGAACATTGAAAAATCTCAAAGCATGGCTGTCGTGCGTTTGTTCAGTGCCAATAGATATTGATTGCCCACAATTTTTGGTTGTATGTTATTGTATGTTGTTTGGATTGGAATCTCTTGTGTTTTGACTAATTTTGGAGGGCTAATTACAGTCCCAATTGAGCAAAATTGTTGGATTCTGCTATGCCCATATACTGTTTGTTAAAATGCCCAAGTGAAGGTTCTACATGGAAGATTGATGCCTAGTCTGCTTGGGGAAGACGATCGTTTTGCCTAAATTTGCAATTCTCGTCGTTCCATTTCCTTTTTGTTGTAATTTAGCCCCAGAATTTTGGAACTTCATAATCTGACCCCAAAAAGGTTCATAATTCTTCCAATTAGATCCCTATTTTTGTTGTGTTGGAACCCCTTAATCTTCCTTCTTGTTCTGATATGACCTGGAAAATTGGAAAAAGTGAACTTGTTTCTTCCTTCTAGATCTTAATCATCTTTTAATATGCATAAGCAGTCTTTTATCTTAATTATTTCTTGTCTTTAGATCATAATTGTGGCTTAATAATTTTGTGGATTTATCATGTTGGGTTTAGGGAGATTAGATTTTTTGGTAAGAGGTTTATTTGGTTGGGTTTGGTAATATATTCTGGTATATTTCTTCTGGATTGATGATTTGGGCTTGGAGGCTTAAAGCCCATAACTTTGTATGAGCTAGATTAGTGAAAATGATAGGCCAGCCCGTTTGTTTTCCTTGGACTTCCGATTGGGCCAAACGACTTTTGGCCCCAACAAATAAAATGGCCCAATGGCCGGTTTTTAAGAATCTGGTAACTAAATTTGCAGATCAGTCCCTGTATTTTTCTTTAATTTCACTATGGCCCTACAAACTTTCAATGCTTTCAATTAGGTCCCTAATGTAATTGCACACAGGTCCCTAAACTTTCTTTTTCTTTAATTTTTGACCCCAAAACTTTGTTAATGTTTGCAATCAAGTCCTTTTTTCTTTTGACTTCTTAAATGTGGGTAGTTTGCGTGATTTATTTGATTCAATTTCATGTTTATTTTATCTTTTATGATTTATTTCTTAACTAAAGTGATGCCTTGACCCTTTCTTTGTATTTTGGAGGGTAAATAAGTGAATTCATATCATTAGGGCTCCAACTCAAGGGAGGTACACCCTATCCCTTACTTTATGTGACCTTACGTGCCCTATGTGACTTTACATGTTTGATTGTATGTCTCTTGAATGTTTTTTATTCATTCATTCATTTGCTTTATTAGCTTTGTATATTTATTTCTTAATTCAATTTGATTATTCGAAAGGCACTTGAATGCCAAATTTGTAATAGTTAGGGATTTAATTGTTTTATTCCTTTTCCCCCTTAGATTGTAGTAGGGTTCCCCGAATGTAATAGTTAGGGCTTTATTTGCTTTATTTGCCTTATGTGTGTTTTGCATGTCTATGTGCTACGTGTTACTTGCTTTCTTAGGGCCTTGCATCTAGATACCATGATTATGTGTTATGTGCTATATGTGATTTATGTGTTTATTTGTTTTATTAGGCTTTCACATGATTTATTTGATTGTAATGAATGTGTGACGTCACCACACTAGTCCAACGCTAGTTGTGGTCAATTTCTCGAATCCACACTAGTCCAATGCTAGTTGTGGCCCTTTGTTCCGACTTTTCTCACTAGTCCAATGCTAGTGGGAAATTGTAGAAAGGGCTAGTCCAATGCTAGACCCTTAGGGACCTCCTACGCTGGATCATGTTTGTGCGACTACATTACATTCTCATGCATATTTTTCCACATTTTAGGGTTCTTACCTTGTTGCATGACACTTTTCTTATATATGTACATTCTTTATACCCTATTCCCTTTTATTTATATCATTTATTCCGTATTTTCCCTTATATGTATATTCCTTACCCTTTTGTATGAAAACATGACATTAGACTTGCATTTTCATTTAAGAATTAGAACTAGACTAGCACATTTGCATGATTAAATTAGGGAAATTATCCTTTGAATATGGGATATGGACGAGTTTGGTTTTCTAGCTTTAGCACGCTCGTATTCTCTCTATAAAAGGGAAAATTGAATCACGAACATTAGTTCCCCGTACCCGACATGATGCATTCCTTTAGGTCATACACATTTGTATATTATTATCTTCTTTACTTTTTCTTTCTTTCGAGTCTTATGACTTGCATTATTCGTGACTTCTTCGAAGAGTCTTTATTGGACGTCACAATTAATGTGATTGGTACCAAGTAAGCTTTGAAGATACATTTCGACCCTCCGATACCCTCTTAGGTCTAGGGTTTGCATTTATATAGTACATCCAAATGTGATAAATCTTTAGATTAAAAATAAGAAAATTTTTTACTAAATCGCGCAACTAGCCTTGGCTAGGTTGAAAGGGTGTTTTGGATTCTTATCATTGCCTTCCCTTTTTTCAAATGTGACTTCCGAATCTTTTCTCTAATTTTCGTAGACTTGGAGTCGTTTAAAAAGGGTTTTCTACTTTTTCTTTAAAAATTCATTTTTTAGGTGACTTGGTACACCTCAACTCAATAGCAAGTGGCGACTTCGATTTTTTCATTCAAAAACCCTTTTTAAATTATTATTTTGGGTCAAATCGTCGCATTTTCAAGTCCCATTTAGACCCATACTTTTCTTCATTTTCTTTTTAAATCAAATTCACTTTTTTTTAAACCATTTATTTTTCTTATAAAAAATGGGGCGCGACACAACTGAGCGTTGAACCTTCCGATAAAGTTAATCTTTCCTAAAAAACTCTTCACGTCCTTTTGCGTTTTTGGCATTGGCATCTCACGAATGGCTTTAATTTTTGCCGGGTCTATCTCTATACCCTTCTTATTGACAATGAATCCCAATAACTTTCCGGCAGGGGCCCCGAATGCACACTTTGCAGGGTTTAGTTTCAGATCATATTTTCTCAATCTTTCAAATAACCTTTCCAAGTCAATAAAGTGATCCTCCGCTCTCTCGGATTTGATAATGATATCGTCCACATAAACCTCCATCTCCTTATGAATCATATCGTGGAACAAGGTGGTCATAGTCCTTTGATAAGTGGCGTCGAGATTTTTCAATCCAAACGGCATTACTCGGTAGCAAAATGTCCCCCAGGGCATGATAAAAGCAGTTTTCTCCCTATCCTCCTCTGCCATTAAGATCTGGTGATATCCAGCGAAACAGTCAGCAAATGATTCAATCTCATGCCCTGCGGTATTGTCCAGAAGAATATGAATGTTCGGCAATGGAAAATCATCTTTCGGGCTGGCTTTATTAAGATCCCTGTAATCGACACATACTCGCACTTCACTTTTCTTTGGAACAGGTACAGGGTTTGAAAGCCAAATGGGATAATGAGACACCATAATAATTCTAGCATTGAGCTGCTTCTCGATTTGCTCCTTAATTTTGAGGCTCATGTCTGGCTTAAACTTGCGAGGTTTTTGTTTCACTAGTAGAAAATTTGGATCAGTCGGTAATCGATGGACCACTATATCTGTTGAAATTCCAGGCATATCATCATAGGACCAGGCAAACACATCTTGAAACATGGTCAAAAACTTGATCATTTCTTTTCTCTGTTTCTTATTCAAATGAATGCTAATTTTTATCTCCTTAACTTTAGTCTCAGTGCCAATATTAACAACTTCTGTTTCTTCTAAGTTCGGTTTGGATTTCTCCTCATATTGTTCAAGATCCTTTAATAAAGACTCAGATTCTTCCTCATTATCGCTCTTGTCTTAAATTTCGGATTCCAAAATTTCAAAGTCGTGAGGGATATCGAGGTCACAATCATCAAATTCCAGAATAGTGATATCCAAAGGGTCAATGTGTTTTATTTTTGGCCATCTGAAAAAGAATAAAATAGATAAAATAATGTGTAAGCAAATCAATTTGAAAAATAAATACTGTGCATTTCATTGAATTTGAAGGTAAAGGATCATAACATGTGACTTAACAAAAGATTCGACATAAGACTTGGATTGAAAAGCATTTGATTAAAAACTATTTACAAAACTGAAAGACAAAAGATAAACAATGCGAATAAGTTCTTTCATGGCGACCAAAGGCAACTCCCCAGATTTACCGAAATTCCCTTCGAGAGGGAAGGAAATCACTGGTCCAATCCTTCATTGTTTCGGTAGACACCTCTGGAAATTCTGGGTCCTCCAATAGCTCCCTCTCAGAAGCAACCCCCATAAATAGCTCAGACAACCCAACCTCCACTTCCTCGATTGGGTCTACTTCACCTCTAATCACCTCTGATGGGTAAGGAAAAGTACAATATAATGGTGGGATATTCATGACAAGTTGCCTTCCTTCCTTCTCCACCTTTTTGCGATTCATCATTTCCTTTTTATCCTTGATAGTAGGTTGAAACCCCAATCCGAAGGTGTCCTTCTTTCCTTGAAGCTCTATTGGTTCCAAAACTCCCTGTAGGTTGCGCCCGAGGCCCTTGCCCATCTCATATCCTCCTCGAATCATCTCTTTAGCCATCATAACACTGGCTTCAGGTAAATTCTTTTCTACTGCCGCCTTGTCCTTGGATGCCGTACCCACCGAAACAATGTCAGCTACATGGTGATGGGAAACCAGAGCTTTTCTATCGGCCTCATCTTCCAATGCTGGATTAAGGATCATAGTGCAATCTTCCTCAGCAAATATCGTAATCAACTGGCCATTCACCACAAATCTCAACATTCGATAGAGTGAAGAAGGTATAGCGCTTGAAGTATGAATCCAAGGCCGTCCGAGAAGAACATTATAAACACTCGAGAAGTCCATGATTTGGCACATAACTTGAAACTGGGCAGGTCCGATTTCCAGCACTAAATCCACTTCCCCCATTGATTCTCTTTCTGCGCCATCAAATCCTCTCACCACCATGGCAGACGACCGAAGTTTAGTTTCCTGAAATCCCAACTTAACCAAAGTGTTCCAAGGACAGATATTAAGAGCAGATCCATTGTCTATCAAGACTTGGCAATAACTTCCCATTACAACGGACTAAGATATACAATGCTTTATTGTGTCCAATCCCATCCGAAGTCAAATCTTCATCAGAAAAAGAAATTTGATTTGAAGCCAAAACATGTTCGACTACCTGAGTGAATTTATCCACAAGAATATTCTTAGGCACTTGAGCCTCAGTTAAGACCTTGAGTAAAGTTTCTCGATGAAGTTCCGAGGTTAGAAGCAAATTCAATATAGAAACTTGAGCGGGCATCTTGTCCAATTGCTAGACCACCTTATACTTACTTTTCTTCAGCATCTTAAGGAAATTGAAGGCCTCTTCATCAATCACAGTTGGTTTTGTCGGAACAGCATTTTCTTTCGCTTTTGAGGGCTCATCAACTGCGGGTTCCCCTATGATTCTTCCAGATCTAGTAATAGCGTCCACTTCCTTTCTGGGCACCTTTTCTCCTCCAATTAATAGCGTGGGATCGCTATAATTCTATGGGACCTCTTGCAGATTAAGGATATGAGGTTGCTCAGGCAATTCAAGTATCACCAGCTCCGAAGGCTCACATTCGAAAGGCACCATTTCCAGAATAAACGGACCGGTATTTTTCTTGACTTCATAAGCTTCTTCCTCCATTATGAATGGTTCTTCAATGACCCTTACTGTCTCAGCTTCATCTATAATAAATTGTGTAAGTTCCTCAATCTCTTCATCAATAGTAATAACTCCCACGGTGTCCTTGTGTGTAGGAAGAGGATTTTTGCTAACATTTGGACCTTGTTCCTCCCTCCTCCTCAGGACTATGTCTCCGGACTCAATCATGTCTTGAATTTTATGCTTAAGCACCTAGCAATTGGCAGTTGAATGTCCAGGGGTTCCCGAATGATAAGCACAAAATGACTGAGTGTGACGGCCCTACCTCCCCCTAAGGCGAACCAGAGGGTTCGGCGGGTCGCCTGCCCAAAATACGCTTTTAATTTCTCAAAAACTAACCGATACTAGAAAAATCATTTTAAAACTATTTTTGCTCATAAACTTTATCTGGAAAATTTTTCTAATCAAGAAAATGTAGAAAAGGCGGGCGTTAAAAAAAATAAACCCTAGAAAATTAGAAAATTTCCGGGTTCTCAAACTCTTTTTTTTTCGGGGCGTCACAATCTCCCCTCTTTAAAAGAATGTCGTCCTCGACATTCCATCTTGTACCAATCAAGTCAAGACATCCCGCAAAAATCTCTCAAGAGTCAAATCAAACCCACAGTCCGGCATCCTAAACTTCAAGCCTAGGATACACTACAGAGATCTGAAACTTAAGCTCTGATACCAACTGTGACGGCCCTACCTCCCCCTAAGGCGAACCAGAGGGTTCGGCGGGTCGCCTGCCCAAAATACGCTTTTAATTTCTCAAAAACTAACCGATACTAGAAAAATCATTTTAAAACTATTTTTGCTCATAAACTTTTGTTATTCTTGGTTTTGATGATCACAAAAGTTTGTTTATACAGACCAAGAAAGTGAACACTTTGATCAGGTCTGTTGAAACAAAGAAAGCATATGTTCGTTTATCTCCTGACTACGTTGCTTTGGATGTGGCAAACAAGATTGGAATAATATGAATGAATTTAGTCATTGTTTTGTTTCGATCAAAGATATTGTCTTTTAAGTATGTCTAGTTTGTCATTCTTGGTACTTTGAAATATTTGTCTAACCTTCTTCAAATACAAGTGTTTTTGTCTATCCAAGAATCAGGTTCAAATATGTCATGAAATGCAAAACAACCAAAATGAGAAGCAAAAACAGGACAATCAGGTCGGACGGCCGAAAGGAAACTGTCGGACGTCCCAAAAGATAAAGAACATCAGGAAGGAAGCACCGTCGGACGCTCACATGGAAGCATCGGACGTCCGGAAGGATCGGACGCTTGCCATCGGACGCTCATCAACCGCATCGGACGTCCGAAAAATTCCAAGATAACTTGCTAGCTCTCGACCCAAGGTCGGACGCTGTGCTGTCGGACGACAAAAAACTCATCGGACGTCCGAACCTCAACTTGGCTATCATCGGACGATTCGTTCGGACGATGATTCGATCGTCGGACGTCCGACAGCCCCAACGGCTAGTTGACTCTTCAGCTGCCTTCTATCCGTTGGAAGCATTGATGAAGCCCATTTCTGGATCCCTTTAAAATCAAACTGGTCTGAACCAAGAAGGAACTTTTGCACACTTTGTTTACAAGTTCTCAAGAGATATTTTAGCTAGAAAATAGTCTCCAAAGCAGATTTGTTTTAAAGTGGTGTGAATTTCTGTTGAGCATTTCTTTTGTGGTTGAAAGAATCTTTAGTGTAGCTTTGTTGAGGGTTTTTTGAGTGATTGTAAAACTTCTTAGCTTGACTAAGTGCGGCTTAGGGCAAGGAGGAAGTGCTCCCTCCATTGTACATCTAGTTGATCTTCTTTCATCAAGGAGAAGTTGCTCTTCCTAGTGTTTGGTCTTCAAGTTTGAGGACAGCTTGGTAGACACTTGGTTTGATTCCCTATCTTACTTTTCTGTTTAATAAAATCTTCATTGCTTATTTATACTTGCTTCTCTGATCAATATTGCTATTGTCTTCTAATCTACTTGGTTGATCATTACTAAAAAGGAAGGTAAATTTTCATTAAAGAAAAAGTGCATAAACTTGGTTAAGATTTTAATCAACCCAATTCACCCCCCCTCTTGGTTGTCTGTGGGACTTACAATTGGTATCAGAGCTTGGTCTCCTTGAGATTAAGCTCTAACGGCTTGGAGTAAAGATGACAACCAGTCATGCTATGTTTGTTGAGGGGCAATCTGTTACTAGGCCTCCCATGTTCAGTGGCTCTAACTATGTTAGTTGGAAAGAACGGATGATTATCTTTTTGCAATCTATTGATATTGAACTATGGTTTATTGTGAGTGAAGGACCGCATGAAGCTAACTTTCTTGATGCAGATACAGGGTTGCTTCGGCCAAAAACAAGAGCTGAAATGAATGCTCAAGATAGGACTAACCTCACATTGAATGCCAAGGCCATGAATGTTATTTATAGTGCCCTAGATTCAAATGAATCAATCAGAGTAAAAGGCTGCAAATCGGCTAAAGAAATGTGGGATAAACTAAGAGAAATCCATGAGGGTGGTGACAATGTGAAAGAACAGAAAAAAGCCATCTTGGTCACGAAATATGAATCATTTAAAATTGAACCTCTTGAGGATATTGACAAAATGTATTGCAGGTTCACTGACTTGATCAAAGATCTCGAAGCCTTGGGCAAAGAGTACACCTTGGGAGAGAAGAACAGGAAAATTCTCAATGCATTGGGCAAAGAATGGGAAAATAAAGTGACTGCAATAGAGGAGGCTAAGGATTTAAGTTCTGTGCCTATGGAATCTATCATTAACTCACTAACCTCTTATGAGTTGAAACTGAAATCTAAAGTGCAGGAGGAAGAGGATGCTAGAGCAAAGAGAAACATTGCTCTAAAGACTACTCAAGATGAAGATGATCCAGCTCACCTGGATGATGAAGACTCGGATGGTGATGATAATGATCTTGCTCTTATCACCAGAGGCTTCAAAAGAATCTTGAATAAAAGAAAGTTTAGAAGGGGAGGACCTAGCAATCAATTCCAGAATCAGCCATCTATCGCAAAGTACAAAGGAAAACAAGATTTCAACAAGAAACAGTTGGACAAATGCTTCGAATGTGGACAGATTGGACACTATGCAAATGAATGCCCCATGAAGAAGATGAAAGATGGAAAAGCTGATCGAAAGCCAAGATTCAACAACTTTCAGATTACTTGGAATGAATGCAACTCCGAAGGGGAAGTTGAAGAAGAAGAAGAATCAGCTCAAATGGCCTTCATGGCTATTGGAAATAATGAGGTAACTTCCCCACACTCTCAATCTGAAAGTGATAATGATGAAGATGATGAACTTGAATCTTTTGTTGAAAAACTGCATAATGCCTTGAAGGAATCTTATGATAAAAACAAGCAGTTAAAACAGAAAATGGCTTTTCTCATTCAAGAAAATGCAAGTCTTTTTCAACAAAATAAACAACTAAAGACCGACAATGAAAGTCTAGTAAGAGCCGGATGTAATGTTCAAGATGAGTTTGATAGAAAGACAAATATTTGTGAAATGCTGAAGGAAAGACAGGGTGATTTGAAAAAAAGAATGGACAACTTGGATGAGACTTTGAAAGCAAGAAAGCAGGAGTTTAGCAAAAGGAACATGTTATTTACCCATCCTACTACTTTTCAAAGAACATTTGCACACAACAAAATTGCACATGGTTTCACAACATATAGAAGAGGTGGATTGAGATATATCAAACCAGTACATGTTAAGGACTCTTCCATTATGTGTGGTTTTTGTTGTAAAAGAGGGCATTTGAATGGAAATTGCTATGTGAAAAGAAATCTGAACAAAGGGATGAAATGCATGTGGTTAGTTAGATACAATGCTAACTACTATGGACCCAAAAATTAAAAAAGGGGTACCAAACACTTTATCTTTTCAGGAAAAAGGATCAAACAAGTCCAAATGGTTTATTGATAGCGGCTGCTCAAGGCACATGACCGGTGATCCCTCTTTGTTCATAAAGCTGAAATCAAAATCAAGTGGAAAGGTGACGTTTGGTGATGATGTGAAAGCTAAGACAATTGGAATAGGTGATGTTGGTAAGAATGGTGAAACATTTGTTCAAAATGTGCTCTTAGTTGATAACTTAGGTTATAACCTACTTAGTGTTAGTCAATTGTGTGATAAAGACTTGTATGTGTTATTTAAAAAGCATGAATGCATTGTACTTGATTCCAAATATAATGTTGTGTTCAAAGGTAAGAGGTTTAATGACATATATATTGTGATTCTTGATAAAGTTGATTCTTCTAGCTTAAAATGTCTTAAAGCTTCAAATGAAGATCCTTGATTGTGGCATAGAAGACTTTGTCATTTTAACATGGACTTACTAAAGGAAATTTCGAAAAAGGAACTAGTTAGAGGCTTGCCAAAAATCAGTTTTGAAAAGGATAAAATATGTGATGCATGTCAATTTGGAAAGCAAACAAAAGTTTCTTTTAAAACAAAGATGTGTGTATCTACTTCAAAACCCTTAGAACTCTTGCATCTTGACTTATTTGGCCCTACTCAAATCTCTAGCTTGGGTGGTAAGAAATACTGTTTTGTGATTGTGGATGATTATTCTAGATACACATGGGTGATATTTCTTGCTCATAAAGATGATGCCTTCAAGAATTTTACTTCATTGTTTGCTAAAGTACAAAATCTGCTTGGGTTAAAAGTTGTTAGGATTAGAAGTGATAATGGGACTGAATTCAAGTATTGTGGTTTTCCAGAATTTTGTGATCATAATGGTATAACACATGAGTTCTCTATTGCAAGAACTCCACAGCAAAATGGTGTTGTAGAAAGGAAAAATAGGACTCTCCAAGAGGCTGGTAGAACTATGTTGAATGAATGTAGGTTGCCTAAATATCTTTGGGCTGAAGCAGTAAACACTGCATGTTATGTGATGAATAGAATTCTCTTGAGGCCTATCTTAAAGAAAACCCCTTATGAGCTGTTTTTTGATAAGAAACCTACGGTTGGTTATTTCAAAGTATTTGGTTGTAAATGCTTTATTTTGAATCTAAAGGAACATCTTGGTAAGTTTGATAAAAAATCTGATGAAAGAATATTTTTGGGGTATTGTGAGAATAAAAGAGGATATAGAGTTTTTAATAGAAGGACTCTTGTGATTGAAGAAGCTGTACATATAACTTTTGATGAAACCAATGATGATAATTCCAAAAGTTCGTGTGAGGATGATGATGTAGGTGTTCGAGAAGGAATGGAAAAGTTATCAATTGGAAATGAAGGAAGTTCTAAACCAGTAGCAACTGAAATGGAAAATGAAGTTCATAATGATCAAGAAGAGGAAGATGAAGACAAAAATGATGATCCACTCAAAGATCTTCCCAAGGCTTGGAAATTCAGCCAAAATCATCCAAAAGAGCTGATAATTGGTGATCCATCCGAGAAGGTAAACACTCGTTCCTCATCTAAAAAATTGATTGACAATTTTGCTTTAGTTTCTCTTTTTGAACCCAAAAATATCAATGATGCCTTAAAGGATGAAAACTGGATTTTGGCTATGCAAGAGGAACTCAATCAATTTGAGAGAAATGAAGTTTGGACACTTGTTGATAGACCTCAAAATCAACCTATCATTGGTACAAAGTGGATATTTAGAAATAAGTTGGATGATAAAGGTGTTGTTGTAAGAAATAAATCCAGATTAGTTGCTAAAGGATATGCACAAGAAGAAGGAATTGATTTTGATGAAACATTTGCTCCCGTAGCAAGATTAGAATCTATTAGAATGCTTCTTGCTTTTGCTTGCTTCAAAGGTTTCAAATTGTTTCAAATGGATGTTAAAAGTGCCTTTTTAAATGATTTTATTGATCAAGAAGTGTATGTGGATCAACCCCCCGGTTTTGAAAATACAAAATTTCCAAGTCATGTGTTTAAACTTTCTAAAGCTTTATATGGTTTAAAACAGGCTCCAAGAGCTTGGTATGAAAGATTAAGTGGGTTCTTGATTGAAAAAGGTTTCAAAAGAGGTGTTGTGGACACCACACTTTTTACTAAGCAAGTGTTGAATGACCTTCTTATTATGCAAATATATGTTGATGATATTATTTTTGGTGCTACTAATGAGTATCTATGTAAAGAGTTTTCCACCACTATGCAAAGTGAATTTGAAATGAGTATGATGGGAGAATTAAATTTCTTCCTTGGACTTCAAATACATCAAGCTCTTGAGGGAATTTTTATAAATCAAGCAAAATATACCAAGGAATTGCTGAAAAGGTTTGGCATGGAGGACTCAAAACAAGTTGGAACTCCAATGTGCACTTCTACAAAGCTTGACAAAGATGAAGAAGGTAATCATGTGAATGAAAAGCATTATAGAGGTATGATCGGAAGCCTACTTTATTTAACCGCAAGTAGACCTGATATTATGTTTGTTGTTTGCTTGTGTGCTAGATTTCAATCTTGTCCAAAAGAATCACATTTGAATGCTGTAAAAAGAATTTTTAGGTATTTGAAAGGTACATTAGACTATGGTCTTTGGTATGCTAGATCTAATGAGTTTGCTCTATATGGTTATTCGGATGCTGATTTTGGAGGTTGTCATGTGGATAGAAAGAGTACGAGTGGAACTTGTCATTTTCTTGGAAATTGTTTAGTCTCTTGGTTTAGCAAGAAACAATGTGCAATCTCTTTGTCTACCACCGAAGCGGAATATATTGCCGCTAGTGCATGTTGTGCTCAACTTCTATGGATGAAGCACACTTTGAATGATCTTGGATTGTTGTATGACTGCATGCCTGTATTCTGTGATAATACTAGTGCTATCAATTTGACCAAAAATCCTATTCATCATTCTAGGACAAAGCACATAGATATAAAGCATCACTTTATTCGTGATCTTGTTCAAAAAGGTGAAATATGTGTAAATTATGTTTGTTCTAAAGATCAATTTGCTGATATTTTTACGAAAGCTTTGCCATTAGAACAGTTCATTCATCTAAGATCAAAATTAGGAATAATCGAAAAATCATCTTAATTTTCTTTGGGTCTTCGGACGTCCGAAAGAAGATGAACGGACGTCCGATGATGTTCTTCAGCCATTTTTCAGATTGCGCTTGTTCGGACGCATCTGTCGGACGCACAACTTCGTTCGGCCGTCCGACAGAGCAACGGCTCATTTTTTAAAAAACAACTTTCTTCCTCAATTGCCTCAGACTCTTCCTATTCTATTTTCTATCGGACGAAAACTCTCCCTTCCCTCACTCCCAAATTCGTACCATTTTGAAGCTCCCATTCCCAAATTGACTCAACCAAAACAGTTCCTGGTCAATTGCAAGTCATTTTTCCTGATCATTTCACAGAATCATCTATCACTTCGCACATTCCCAAATTTTCCTCAAAACCCTACCTTCTCATAACCGCTCTGTCAAATCTTGTACAAGGTCGTTTGTTCCAAAATTTTTGTTCGATTCACTTCACTACTGCTGTGTGCATTATTTGCATTCTTCACTCCACACATTTCGCGCAATGGTGAATCTAAGGGGAGGAAAAGTTACTGCCGGACGCAAGCATCCACTCAGGGATGTGGATGAGGATCTTCCCACTATCAAACGGACATCCAAACGCTTCAAAAGGGGAGCTATCAAGGGTCAAATGTCAAGGCCTACTCCACAACCCACTTCTCAACCAGAATCTGGACAGGGGACCTCTTCTCAACCGCCTCTTAAATCAGTCCCTCTCCCTCCATTCTTTGATGATGCTGCGAAAGACAGATACGCCTGGATATCCCAGAAGGGTGTCATCCCTCAAAGAACTGTAAACCCCTCTGAATTTCGCTCCATAGGTTTAGAATCCATTCTTAATCTATTTGCTTTCCAGAAATGGTCACATCTCATTTCCATGCCCAATGTCTACTATCCTGATATGCTGCATCAATTTTTTGCCAACCTTAGGAAAGGAACTGACCAAACTGAGATCATGTCTAGGGTAAATGGGGTAGACCTCATCTTTGATTCTGATACTGTGAATTCCATTTTAAAAACTACCATTGAACGTTTATGCAAAGATAAGGTTGCTAATTTCTTTTCCTATGAAGAGCTCCCTACTGCTGCAAATCATTTTGATGGGACAAAAATGTTAACTTATTTCAAAAGAAGTTTTTCCTCACCTGCTGATGCTAAGTTGAATGATCTGGCCCCTGTGAATTTAATTGCCTTTTCTATCATTTCAAACCTGCTTGTGCCCACTGATGGCCACAGAACTGATGCAAACAAAATGGAGTTGTATCTCTTTTATTGTTTTCGAGAAAAAATCCGGATTGATTTTGGTTTTGTCATGTGCAAGTTTTTACTTCGCTATGCTACTGACTCTCGAAGAAAACTATCCTATGGAAAGTTTCTTCAAAAGATTTTTGAATTTTACAAAGTTCCAATTTTAGGTGTTTGTCCCAAAGAACCATCTTCTTATGCTTTTACCAGAGCATATTTTGAAAGGAAAAATCTTGTTTTTAAAGATAATCTGTGGGCATATAAGGGGGCATCATCCAGTGAACAGAGGTCTAAGACTATACATGATTCTTCACCCATTTCACTCACTCCCATTCACCCTAGGAAGTCTGCCACTAAAGCATCTTCCTCTTCAAGTAATGAAGTAATTGAGCTTCTTCATGAACTCAAACAGCATGTTTTTCTTCTAGAACATGGCCTAATGCTCACCATGTCTTCTGAGCAACAAACTGCCTTTCTTGACAAAAAGAATTTTCTTTTTCCCCCACCTGTGGTTGAGGAAGTCTCACATGACAAAGAACCTCGAACCACTGATCCAGGTTCATCTGTTCCAGATCCGAATCCATCAACTCCTGTGACTCCTCATGGCCCTTCCACATCAGACAAAGGCAAGGCACCAGTTGTAGAAGCTGCTGAAGATGATGAAGAAACTGAAGAGGAGGATCTCGACCAATATCAGCTTTCTAGGAGGACACCTGGATCCACTTAGATCATCATTTAGGACATTTGCATTTTGTTTGTCTCTTTTAGGTGTTTGTGGAATTCAACAATGAATATGTTATGTAATGGATATTCTAAGTTTCTTTTGGTGTGTTTTGATGGATGTTCTAAGTACTGTGGTGTAATATAATGGATATTCTTGTTTATGTTTAAGTCCTGTGATGTTTAAGTACTGGTGGTCTAAGTATCTTGATGGAAGTTATTGGTGATGTTTAAGTACTGGTGATGTTTGTCTATTCTGTTTGTGTGAATGGAATGAATTGTTTTTTGGTTTGTATTTGTGGATAAGATGTATTTGTGTATAAGATGGATGTTTTTGGTTTGCCCTTTTGTGATGACAAAAAGGGGGAGAGATCTGATTGATGATTGATATGTTGGATTTGATGATGTTGGATATGTTGAATTGATTGATGGTTTAATTAAATTTGGATTTTGATGATGGATTGAATTGGTAATATGTTGGTTGTGAGTTGCTTAATTGTCATGTTTTTGGAACTTGGTTGGGCAGCCTAGTGAGGGGGAGGTTTTCAAAATTTTTATGATTCACTAAGAAAAGGGGAGTTCTAGTCTATTTAGAAAGGGGGAGTTTCCATTACAATCAGTCAAAATTCATTTCAAACTTTTGTTTTGTCATCATCAAAAAGGGGGAGAATGTTATTCTTGATTTTGATGATCACAAAATTTTGTTTATACAGACCAAAAAAGTGAACACTTTGATCAGGTCTGTTGAAACAAAGAAAGCATATGTTCGTTTATCTCCTGACTACATTGCTTTGGATGTGGCAAACAAGATTGGAATAATATGAATGAATTTAGTCATTGTTTTGTTTCGATCAAAGATATTGTCTTTTAAGTATGTCTAGTTTGTCATTCTTGGTACTTTGAAATATTTGTCTAACCTTCTTCAAATACAAGTGTTTTTGTCTATCCAAGAATCAGGTTCAAATATGTCATGAAATGCAAAACAACCAAAATGAGAAGCAAAAACAGGACAATCAGGTCGGACGGCCGAAAGGAAACTGTCGGACGTCCGAAAAGATAAAGAACATCAGGAAGGAAGCACCGTCGGACGCTCACATGGAAGCATCGGACGTCCGGAAGGATCGGACGCTTGCCATCGGACGCTCATCAACCGCATCGGACGTCCAAAAAATTCCAAGATAACTTGCTAGCTCTCAGCCCAAGGTCGGACGCTGTGCTGTCGGACGACAAAAAACTCATCGGACGTCCGAACCTCAACTTGGCTATCATCGGACGATTCGTTCGGACGATGATTCGATCGTCGGACGTCCGACAGCCCCAACGGCTAGTTGACTCTTCAGCTGCCTTCTATCCGTTGGAAGCATTGATGAAGCCCATTTCTGGATCCCTTTAAAATCAAACTGGTCTGAACCAAGAAGGAACTTTTGCACACTTTGTTTACAAGTTCTCAAGAGATATTTTAGCTAGAAAATAGTCTCCAAAGTAGATTTGTTTTAAAGTGGTATGAATTTCTGTTGAGCATTTCTTTTGTGGTTGAAAGAATCTTTAGTGTAGCTTTGTTGAGGGTTTTCTGAGTGATTGTAAAACTTCTTAGCTTGACTAAGTGCGGCTTAGGGCAAGGAGGAAGTGCTCCCTCCATTGTACATCTAGTTGATCTTCTTTCATCAAGGAGAAGTTGCTCTTCCTAGTGTTTGGTCTTCAAGTTTGAGGACAGCTTGGTAGACACTTGGTTTGATTCCCTATCTTACTTTTCTGTTTAATAAAATCTTCATTGCTTATCTATACTTGCTTCTCTGATCAATATTGCTATTGTCTTCTAATCTACTTGGTTGATCATTACTAAAAAGGAAGGTAAATTTTCATTAAAGAAAAAGTGCATAAACTTGGTTAAGATTTTAATCAACCCAATTCACCCCCCCTCTTGGTTGTCTGTGGGACTTACAACTTTATTTGGGAAATTTTTCTAATCAAGAAAATGTAGAAAAGGCGGGCGTTAAAAAAAATAAACCCTAGAAAATTTCCGGGTTCTCAAACTCTTTTTTTTTCGGGGCGTCACACTGAGGATCATAACCAATGGGAAATCCTTTGGAATAGGTCTTAGGGGGTACGGTGCCAATTTTCCCAGCAGCTTTCAATTGCTCATACAATTGGTCAACGGGCCGACCTAGATTGGTGAAGGTTCGGTATGGGGTTGGATTTTGAGTGTCACTGGTTTGTTGATAATGGTAACTTGGGTTGGGGGTGGAATAAGTCTTGGGTTGAAAGGAGGGCGTGGTCTAATTTGGAAGTTCGGTGGGAAAATGTGAAATGGCGTTGACGGTGTGTTTGGGTAATTTGGTCTAGAACGGGGGTGGTTGATTGTGGTATTGTAGACAGGTCAAGGGCGTGGTTGGTATAGGTAACGAGGTGAGTAGGCGGGATTTCATTGGTATGTAGGCTGGGAAGAAGAACCTTGGTTCCAAACAAAGGAAGCTTCCTCGTCTTTCTTCTTAAATTGAGACTTTTTACTATTGCTGTTTTGGCTTTACATAGCTTCCAACTGCGACTTTAAAGTTGAAACATTAACAATCTTGCCTGCTCTCATAAACTCGTCATACTCTTCCAATTTATTGACAATCTCTACAAAGGAACACCCTGTCATTCGAAAAATCTCCTCAAAGTAAGGCGGGTCATGAGTTTTGATGAACGTGCGAACAATCTCATTTTCAGTCATAAGAGGCTCCACCTTGGCGGCCAATTTCCTCCATCTCTTCGTATACGTCTTATGGTCCTCCGATGGTTTCCTCTTAGTCCCCTCCAATGTGGTCCTCGTCGGAGCAAGCTCGCAATTGTATTCATACTGCCTTACAAAAACGGTTGACAAATCCATCCATGACCTCATATCCTCAGGCTTCAAATTTGAATACCAATCCAACGCGTCACCTTCTAGGTTGTCTAGAAATAAGCGTACCGGCAGATTCTCATCGTCTATTGGTCTCCCTAGCTTGTTTGCAAACATCGAAGGTGAGTCTTGGGATTCCCCGTTTCGTCGTACTTGGTAAATTTGGGTGCTTTGAAACCCACCGGCAATTGCATATCACGAAACAGGCATAGTTCGTTGTAGTCTAGACCTCCTTGCTTGCTCACACCTTGGCTTTTCCTTATAAACTCCTCAAACCGATCTAATCTCTTCAGTAAATTCTTGTCCACTGGTGCGGATGACTCCCCGGCTTCAACTTTCCCTTTAGCAGTGGTATCTAGGGTGAATGGCTCAGTGGTGGAGTAATAATTAGGTCCCTATGGTTTAAATGGCATACTCATAGTAATTGGCGGATAATTTTGGAGAATTTGGATATGAGGAGGGTTAGTTTGGATGTGAGGTGCATAAGTAGGTTGTGGGCCATGAGTGGGATAAGTAAAGGCTTTCTCAGGTGGGTTTATGACTTGTGAAGTAACAGAGGTTTGAGTATAAGGTAAGAATATGGGTTGAGGTTCAGATTGGCCAGGGGGTAAAGGCTCATGTTGTTCACCGCTAGCACCACTAGCTACCAATTGATCGATTACGTGCCGTTGGGCCATCATTTCAACACTTAGCTCATTAAATCAGCTGAGAACTTCGCTCAGCTGAGCTCCCAGATTTGCCAAATCAGTTGATGATGTTGTTGCGGGCCTATCAGATGGTTCTGGATGGGTACTCATGTTTACACTATCTCTTGAAGCTCGGTTACGTGATCGGGTGATAATGGGGCTTTTTCGGGTAGCTATATTTGCAATTTACTACCTGAGAACGTAGGAAAACCCCCATTAGATGCCCATCTCGATCGACTATTGTTAAAAAGGAAGAAAAAGAAAAGGAAAAAGACAGGAGTTAGTAATGATTAGAATAACTCGGATGCACGTCCTATTGGGGAGCCCTTTTTGTGCCAAGGGTAGGCCTAACATGATGCGATACCTTCGGGATAAAATCCCAATTTCAAACCTGTAAGCGAATGAAAATGCAGAAATTCTCATTAACATTGATAGAGTCAATCATTCTTTACAACCTCATTGATGGTTCGACTGACCATTCTTACAAAATCCTCATATCTGACTAGTCTAGTGTGTTGAGATTCCCTAGAACTTCCGATACTAAGTTTCCGAATCTCATTTTGGATTTTATCAAATGCACCCAATGCCTTTTCCAATTTCTCTGTTTTTCTTGCCTCTTTCTTCAATTGTGATCGGACATCTTCCAATGCTTGATCGGCCACCATGATCTGCAACTGATGATCCTCCAAATCTTTCCTTAATTTCTCATTCTGCTCTTCAAGACTAACGGAGACCAACGGTACCCTTTCTCTTCCCTGTTCCACTATCGATTTGATCCAGTCGTTGTACTCCAGGATGACCTTAGACTCTACTTTATTCACTTGGTCCAAATGCAGGTTGTCCAAACTACACAGATTCCCCCAAGATTCCAGCACTATACTCCGGCACTCAGCAATTGTATTGAGTTCGATGCTTCCCACTCCTTGTATGGTCGGCACTCGCTGTGGATACCCAAACTGTCTCATAACTCGTTGTGGCGCATACATAATCAATCCACTGGTGCTCGCTAATGGGATGAAACCAAGCTGTGTAGTCTTGAAAGCTGGATCCCTTACTTTCGTCCAATCAAGAACCCATTGTATCTTATCCGAAGTTAAAGCATTGAACTCCTGAATAAACAAACTCGGAGACGCTATTCGATAGTATTTTCTAACCCTTTCTCGGTACGACTCAACCTAATTTGCTATTGGAAGGTATGATTTCAATGGATTTAGCGCTCTTTTTGACAGATGTTCCATTGCCCACATTTGAAGTATCGGGTTGGATGCGTAGAAAAACCCTCTCTTCTTTCGGTATTCGGTAACAGCGGCAAAGATGTCAGCAATGATAATGGGTACCAGGGTGGGAGTTTTTCCTTTAATTCCCAAAAACACACTCTGAACCATGTTAACCATTGAGAAAATAACTTTTCCATGCTTTTGCGGAAACAGGAGTAGATTAATCAGGGTTATTCCAAAGGCTTGCACTCGTTTCTCCTCCCACTGCTCTCTTCTAATGAAGAAATCCTCATGGTGATGGTCATAAGCTTCCTTTTCCCCAAATCGCGTATATAAGAACTCCAGCGGGCATGATCTCGCGTTTGGGTGTTGGTTCATGCTAAACTGTCTCAACCCTAAAAACCTACAAAATTATTCTCTGGTACCATTCGTTGGGTATACCATAGGGTGACCTTTCCCAGGTACTTGCAACAATCCTTCTATTTTCTCCAGGGTTGGTGTTAACTCGTACTCTCCAAATCGGAAAACGGAGCCGTCCGGATCCCAGAACTCGAGCAAAGCTTGGACAATGGCTGCCGCGCCCCATTTTTCGCGATGGAAAATAAAAAGGTTTTATAAAAGAATTTGTTTTTATAATAAATGAAAAAGGACCTAGAATGGGACTTTGAAAAATGCGACGATTTGGGTCCAAAATTTAGTCTAAAAGGGTTTTTAAGAAAAAAAAAAAAAAGGAGTCGCCACTTGGTATGGGATTTTGGTGTACCAAGTCACCCAAAAAATATTTTTGACAAAAATAAAATAAAACCCTTTTCGACAACTCCAGGTCTTTGAAAACAGAGAAAATGAGTTCGGGAGTCACGGTTGAAGAAAGGGAAGGCAAAGGTTCAATTAATTCAAACCTAAGGCACCCTTTCAATCTAGTCTAAGCTAGTTGCGATGTTTAGTCAAAATTTTCCTAATCTAACCCTTAATTTATCACATTTGGATGTTTTCTACATGGATGCAAATCTAAAAATATCGAAAGGGGTAAAATGTTCATTCAAGGGTTTAATTGGACCAATCGCATTAATTGCGAAAGCCAAAATGATTCCTTGAAAGTGTCACGAGTACGCAAATGATGAAATTAAAATAAAAGAAAAGAAATTAAATTATATACATATATATAAGTGACCAAAAAAAAGGGGAATGCAACATAAAGGGTACGGGAGACAAAAACTCGTAACCTAATTTTCCTATACAAGGATTAATGGGATATTTAAACTAAAAAGTTATAATAACTCATTTCCCATGTTTGAAAATAATTATCCTAACATGAACAAGCAAATGAACTAGATTAAATGAGATGCGATCCTAAATGACATGATTAGTGCCTATAGAGGGTAGGGGATGATATAATAGGGAACATTATACAATATGAGAAAAATCCTAAAAATAAAAATATGCATGAAAATGTAGTGAATAGCACACAAAGATGAATCTAACGCAAGACGACCTAAAGGGTCTAGCATTGGACTAGCCCATTCCTAAAAATCCTTACTAGCGTTGGACTAGCAAGTAAATAGAGGAAAAAAGCCACAACTAGCGTTGGACTAGTGTGGTGACGTCATGCATTAATAATTCATAGTGAAACAAATAAAACATAAATTAAAACAAATAAACACATAAGAGCACGTAGCACATAACACGTAAACATAATATCTAGATGCCAAAATCCTAAGAGAAGCGGATAAAACACATAACACATAAGCCACATAAACACGCAACCTATCTATTACATCGGGGAGCGCCTAACTACAATCTAGAAGGGAAAAATATAATAAAACAAATCTAATTATCCTATCTATTACATTTTTGAGGTATTTAAATGCCTCTTGAATCATTGTAAAAAATTAACTAAAACATATGTAAGAAAACTTGAATGAATATTTAAATCAAATAAATAAAGCATATAAAAATATAAACACATAGGAACACATAAGAGCACATAAGAGCACGTAATTGACATTGAAATAATAAAAATAGGGGTACCTCCCGTTTGAAGTGGTGACTAAATGGAGTCAAATTGTCCTATTTATACTCACAATGAACAAAAGGATCACGGCACCAATTTAATTGAAAAAGAAAATAATAATACAAGTACTAAATTCACACTAATATGTCAGACGTAAAGAAATTTAAGAAAATCTAAAAAATCCAAGTTAAGTATATTCTAAAGTAACATAATTAGCTATTAAAGAAAAGAAATAATCATAACAAAGAGAGTCAAAATTCACTATGGACTGAATTGCAAAGATTGAAAAATCTTTGGGGACAAAAATTATATTTTTCCAAAGTTTAGGGGTCAAAATTAAATGAAAGATAAAATTCAGGGACCAAAATGCAATTAATTTAAGGACGTAGGTGAAAGAAATTTAAAATGTTCTGGGCCACAATGAAACTACTCCAAAGATCAGGGGCCAAAGTGCAAATCGTAACCAGATCTGGGCAAGAAAAAGGGCGTCGGGCCACTCTTTTTATTTTACTTGGGCCAACCTACCTAAGCCCAACTGAAAACCCAAGCTAAAACTGTGACGCCCCGAAAAAAAAGAGTTTGAGAACCCGTAAAAACCCTAATCTTTTCCGAGGGTTTTATTTCCTTTAATAGCATGTTTTCTGCATTTCCTGGCTTAGGAAATTTTTCTGAGGAATTTTTATGAGTAATTATAGTTTTTAGATGATTTTTCTAGCCTTGGAGAGTTTTTGGAAAATTAAGAGTATATAATGGACGTGGGACCCACTAGTGCGAAAAGTTCGGAAAAATTCGGCCAATAAGGTTAAGTTTCGGATACTGTGTAAAATTTATCGGGTGTTATTAGATATTTAGAGGTGCCAAGTGCATAGGTGTGAGAAAGACAAAAAAGTTAGGCATGACATTAATGAGAGGGACAAGTGTCTTGACATGTGTCACTTGGAGATTAAATCCTACAATTGACTTACTATTCAACCTTTTACCAATTACTAAATAAAACCAAAAATTGACCAAATATCTTCCATTTTTCTTCAAGCTTGGCTGAATTTCTCTCTAGGAAAGGAAGAAAGAAAACCTCTTCAACTTCTTGATTCTCTCTTGCTCAAATCCAAGAATTCAACCATCTAAACTTGTTTTTGTTCCATAGAAACACTTAAGGGAGTGATAGTGAGTTGTTTGGTGGAGTTTCTTGGAAAGTTAAGGTGACCAATAGCTCTCTCTCTCTTGTTCTTAAGGTAAGTTGTGAAGAATCACCCTTCTTCTTTAATTGATGCTTAAATCATGATTAGTGGTGGTATAAGGTGCAACTTTATGGATTATTTCTTGGTTTTGGTTGAATTGGTGAAATTTTATAATTTTTGGGGATTTTTCTGTTTTCATATGAGTATGATTATGTGGTCATGTATGATGATTGGAAATGATGTTTAAGGACTCTATGAGGTGGAAAAAGTGGACAATTGCAATCAATTTCTGTTTTGGACCAAAAATTGAAAAATTAGGGTTCTTGATTCTTCATTCTGCCCGAATTTATATCTCATAGTTAGAGGCCGAATTGGCCTTGGCTTAAAACATGAAAGTTGTAGGTATTGATGTGTTTGAGGTGCCTACAAAATTTCAGGTCATTTGGATTAGTGTAGAGTGAGATATGGCGTTTTTACTGTTGCTGTTCTGGGTTGATCAGAATGCGAAAACTGCACTTGTAATTGGCCATTTTGACTGGAATTGCTTTGGATTTGGAAGTTGGTGTCTTCTGATGAAATGTAGCTGGATGTCTTAGCTAACTTATGCCTTTGGAATTTCGGCATTTGGACTTGTATGGACTGAGATATACCGATTACAGTTTTCTATGTTTTGCAAACCTGTTTGGTGATTCTGGTTTAGTGTTTGGCATTTTTGACCTAGTTGGGCTAGGAACTGGATTGAATGACCTTCTACATTGTTGTAGCCCTGTTCCATAGCTTCGAAACGGTGGGTCTTACACCCCCATCCGACAATCGTAGCGCCTTTGGTACCATTACCGCAAAATGACGTCAAAACTGTTTTTCTGGTTTTGAGCTTAACCTTCATTTCCGGACTTTTCCCTAGCTTGACTTGTCTTTGTACTACTTGGAGCTTGCTGAATGGATATTAGATGAACTTATTTGTGTGACTTTGGGACTGGCTGAAGTAATAATGAAGCCATGATGGCTGGAAAAGTTAGCAAATGTAGGGGAAGTGCTGTCCGAACTTTGAAGGGACTTGTTGGCATTGGGTTTGTGATCTAAGGCTTGGATTTGAGCAAGGCAATGTTATATGATAGATGGTTTCTGAGCCGTGGAGATGAGTGACCCCAAACTATTGTTAAAGCTTCTTATGAACCGTTTCTTGCACTATTTACTTGATTGCATATCATGAGTGCTTGCATGTGGCCCATGACATGTTTTGGCTTAAATGAGTGCTTGGAATTCGTGTGCTGAACACCAACGTCTCCACCTCTGTGTACTGTTCATCTGGAGCAAATGGCTCCCCACTGACTGTTTTCTGTTAAATGTTTGTTTGGAGTGTTGGGTGTTTAAGTACAACGATTTCGCTGGCTCACGAGAGCAATAAGTGTACATTTGATCTTGAAATCATGACATCACTGAAATGAACGACTGTGAAACTGAATTGATTACTGATTTTAATGGTTACTCGCTGAGTTTCTATCTCACCCCAAAAATATTTTATTCCCCTCCACAGGGCTCGAGATGAAGGAAGTGCTTGTAGCACGTATTCATGTGACCGGATGGATTATCTCACGTATGGTTTGAGTTTTGGATTTCTTCTTGTGTAATAGTTGTTATTAGGGATTGTATGAACGTTTGGACTTAAGTGGGTTCGTGATATGTAATTCTTGGAGAATTTGGTGCATATTTGATTTTTATATTGTAATTTAATTGAGGACTGTAGTGAACGACTGAGTCCCGGCGAGAGCTGGGCAGGCGACCCGCCGAACCCTTTGGTACGCCCTAGGGGGAGGTGGGGCCGTTACAGTGGTATCAGAGCTTAGGCTTCAGATCTCTGTAGTGTATCCTAGGCTTGAAGTTTAGGATGCCGGACTGTGGGCTTGGTTTGAAATATTAGTGATTCTTGCGGGATGACTTGACTTGATTAGTACAAGAGGGAATGTCGAGGACGACATTATTTTAAGGAGGGGAGGTTGTGACGCCCCGAAAAAAAAGAGTTTGAGAACCCGTAAAAACCCTAATCTTTTCCGAGGGTTTTATTTCCTTTAATAGCATGTTTTCTGCATTTCCTGGCTTAGGAAATTTTTCTGAGGAATTTTTATGAGTAATTATAGTTTTTAGATGATTTTTCTAGCCTTGGAGAGTTTTTGGAAAATTAAGAGTATATAATGGACGTGGGACCCACTAGTGCGAAAAGTTCGGAAAAATTCGGCCAATAAGGTTAAGTTTCGGATACTGTGTAAAATTTATCGGGTGTTATTAGATATTTAGAGGTGCCAAGTGCATAGGTGTGAGAAAGACAAAAAGGTTAGGCATGACATTAATGAGAGGGACAAGTGTCTTGACATGTGTCACTTGGAGATTAAATCCTACAATTGACTTACTATTCAACCTTTTACCAATTACTAAATAAAACCAAAAATTGACCAAATATTTTCCATTTTTCTTCAAGCTTGGCTGAATTTCTCTCTAGGAAAGGAAGAAAGAAAACCTCTTCAACTTCTTGATTCTCTCTTGCTCAAATCCAAGAATTCAACCATCTAAACTTGTTTTTGTTCCATAGAAACACTTAAGGGAGTGATAGTGAGTTGTTTGGTGGAGTTTCTTGGAAAGTTAAGGTGACCAATAGCTCTCTCTCTCTTGTTCTTAAGGTAAGTTGTGAAGAATCACCCTTCTTCTTTAATTGATGCTTAAATCATGATTAGTGGTGGTATAAGGTGCAACTTTATGGATTATTTCTTGGTTTTGGTTGAATTGGTGAAATTTTATAATTTTTGGGGATTTTTCTGTTTTCATATGAGTATGATTATGTGGTCATGTATGATGATTGGAAATGATGTTTAAGGACTCTATGAGGTGGAAAAAGTGGAAAATTGCAATCAATTTCTGTTTTGGACCAAAAATTGAAAAATTAGGGTTCTTGATTCTTCATTCTGCCCGAATTTATATCTCATAGTTAGAGGCCGAATTGGCCTTGGCTTAAAACATAAAAGTTGTAGGTATGGATGTGTTTGAGGTGCCTACAAAATTTTAGGTCATTTGGATTAGTGTAGAGTGAGATATGGCGTTTTTACTGTTGCTGTTCTGGGTTGATCAGAATGCGAAAACTGCACTTGTAATTGGCCATTTTGACTGGAATTGCTTTGGATTTGGAAGTTGGTGTCTTCTGATGAAATGTATCTGGATGTCTTAGCTAACTTATGCCTTTGGAATTTCGGCATTTGGACTTGTATGGACTGAGATATACCGATTACAGTTTTCTATGTTTTGCAAACCTGTTTGGTGATTCCGGTTTAGTGTTTGGCATTTTTGACCTAGTTGGGCTAGGAACTGGATTGAATGACCTTCTACATTGTTGTAGCCCTATTCCATAGCTTCGAAACAGTGGGTCTTACACCCCCATCCGATAATCGTAGTGACATTGACGCCATTACCGCATTAGGAGGTCAAAACTGTTTTTATTGTTGGAACAAATGAGTTACATTTCCTGATTTTCTGGTTTGCTTTAATGCTCATTTATGCATATGAAACCTTATTGGGGTTGTGGTTGGCATGGCTATATGACTCGTTATCGAGTCTCTTTTGGGGCTTGCTTTCATTTCGGTTGTTTCCTAGCTAAGTTTTGTACTTGTACTACTTTGAGCCTAGTGAACGGCTTTTGGGAAATGAGATGAATTTTGTGTGAGATGTTGGGACTGATTTGAGGATAGAATGAAGCCTTAATGGCTGGAAAAGTAAGAAATTTAGGGGAAGTGCTGCCCGATTTTCTAGGCCGTTTGGTTCCTTTAAGTTGGGTTTGCCTTTTAGCAGAATGAAAGACTTTTGGGTTGTTTGCGCCTAGGTCTTCATGCTACCTTTTCGTTTCCATGGGAATCGTGTTTTTGCATTCTTGCACTAGTATTTATTTGGCAAGGCGTACGACGTGTAGTCGAGCCTCACATGTGCATTCTGTTTACTCGATTCTGGAAGTAAAACCTTCAATTGGTTTATTTTGATTATTTTAGGGTTTCTTGGCGATTAAGGCCAATCTGAAGTGAAAACTTTTGAAGTTGAGCCGGTGAGTGTACCACTCCCCTCCATTGCTGTTTAACTTGATTTCTGCTCTGCAATCTGTTTATTTGTTCGAGACGAGGGTGTACTTTATCACACTCGTTCTCTAGTCTGTTCATATGCCAATTTACTATGTAAAATTTGAATCTGTTATCTGTGTCTGCATCTGTTCGGATTTCTATGACTTATGAGCTCAATCCTGTGGCTAAGTTATTCGAGTCGGGCCGGCAAGGGCCTGGACGATTAGATAACGAACCACGGTAGTCTGTTCGGGGATTTTTGGGTATTGAGACCCTTGATTCCGGTATACTCGAGTATTACCATTTCTGTTCGATTACGGTGAGCGGGCCCGGTAAAGGGGTGTTTGGTGGACGGAATTCGGAGTAAAGAGGGGTCTACGGACGC
The DNA here is from genome assembly GCF_036785885.1 of Coffea arabica. Lineage (NCBI taxonomy): Eukaryota > Viridiplantae > Streptophyta > Magnoliopsida > Gentianales > Rubiaceae > Coffea > Coffea arabica. The sequence goes on along the minus strand of NC_092320.1, from coordinate 30,021,744 downwards.
ATTGGTTCTATATACGTTGACGGAGAGTCAACCGGTTTGGATCAAGTACTGCGCTGGAAATTTGGCTCCTGAGAGCCACCCGTATCCTTCTGATTTGAATCATTGGTTTCTGTGCTTTACATCTGACATGTGTATCTGATTTGTTAAATGTGAAATGTCATGATTTTAATGCTATTTGTTTGGTACCTCATTGAGCGCAAGCTCACCCCTTTCCGTTCCTTTTGTTTTCCTTACAGGAAAATAAACCCTTTTGGTCTGGATTTGACAAACGGCTGCCAAATTGAGCTAGATGAACATATCTTTTGTATAGCCCATGTATTAAAACCCTAAGTGTACTTTTGGGGCGTTTTCTCTTTTGGATTTGGCAAACCGTGTATATGTATTAACTTTTGAAAGTTTTTGTATGTCATTTTGATTTGTAAACGCTAAAGTTCAGTTGTGTATGTTTGTTAGCTTTTCGGTTGGGTTCTGACGGGTCGGTTGCTATTCATGGCCGACTCCGGATTTCATTTTTTTATTTTGGGTTATTTTACCATTTTGACTTGTTTACGCTCGTTTGTAAGTTCCGGATCGCTATAGATAGCTCTAATCTGATCCGTAGTCCTGGCGAGAGCAGGGCAGGCAGTCCGCTAACCCCTTTGGTTCGCCTTAGGGGAAAGTGGGGCTGTTACAAAAATACACAGGCCAGCCCGTCTTTTTATCCCTCAAGCCCAGCCAAAAATTCATGGGCTCCAACCTCCGAGCCCAACCGAAACCCAAAAGAAAAATAAACCAAAGCCCAGCCCCAAAACCTAACAAAACTAGCTCCTGGCCCAACCGAAAAATAAACACTAGCCCAATCCCTTTTTTTCTTTTCTTTCTTTTCTTCTTCCTCTTCTTCTTCTTTTCTTCTTCCTCCACCTCCAACCGTTTCTTTCTTTTCATCTTCGGCCAGCCGAGGAAACTTCAGCTGCCGGCCATGGTGGCCACCGGTGGCGCCGCCGCCACCGAACCGCTGTCACCGGTGGTCACTCGGGTACCAAATTTTCTCAAAATACACCCCCTCACTCGATTTTTCGCGTAGGTTCCATTTTCGGAGTTAGTTTTTACAAAAGATGACCCAAAAGTGGTCAAAATGTAAAAAAAAAACAGCCCAGTTTTTTCATTTTTGAAAGCACTATAACCACCACTAAAAATCACAAAATTTATACTACAATGCTCCTTACAACCTCTACAATACAACTATGATCTTAGTTAACAAGAACACAACAACAAGAGACTACATTAAGGCAAAACAGTCCCTAAATTTCATTTTTTTTTATTTTGGCATTTTATCAAACACAAGTGATGCATACACCAACCGTATTTCCTTTCTCCCTAATCTAGTTATGCCATTCCCAAAAATTTCACCGATACAATAGCATCAAAACCAGCAAAATAAAACAACACACAAGCAATCACACATACATTTAATCTAGCTAAATAAAAAAAAAAAAAGAAATGCTGGAAAAAAAGGACAAGAAATACCTCAATGAAGACCTTAGTCCCTTGGCCAAAGTTTTTGATGAGATTGCCAAGCTCCAATAGCTCAACCAGTCGCTGCCTCCCTTTTGTTGTCTGCAAGGGTGTTGTGGAAATATTGGGAGAGAGGAGGTCCGAGGGATGTATGGAGAGGTGAGGAGCTTTTCTCTATTTTTCTTTTTTTTCGGTTGAGACCCAGGAAAAGGAGCCAAGAGCCTGCCCCCCTTTTTTTTTGTGTGTTATCTTTTTTTGTTCTGTGAGGGAGAGAGCCGAGAGAGATGGAGAGTTCTTTCTTTCTTCTTTTGGCTTCTCTGTGGTTTTTTCATGTGTGTGTCTCGAGAGAGTGAAGTGAGGGAGTCATTTTTTCTGTCTTTTTGAGCCCCCAAAAGCGCCGCTCCTTTTGTCTGTCCCCCGAGAATAAGGAGGGAACCAAGGGATCTTGTCAAATGGGTTTAGTTGGTTTTTTTTTTTTTTAAAAGATAAATCTACAAAAATAAGACAAAAATACACTTAAAAAAATGCAAGAAAATAAATTGCTCATCAAATAGAAAATATTCGAGAAAACACAAAATTTGACAAAAATTTGGTGTCTACAACTTTCCCCTCTTTGTTTAGAGTTTTGAAGAAACTCAAGACAAAGACGTAGACACCAAATTACCTACCTGTCTCTTCTAACTGCATCTGAGCTAAAATAAAGAAAAGCAACACTTGGCTGAAATTAGTGAACCAAAGATGTGATGAAACTGCAAAACACATGTGACCGAACTCATGTAGAGTTGCCTACGTATCCCACCATGGGAATCAGGTCAAATGTAGTTCGAATGCAAGTGAACCACAATGAAATAAGTGCATTGACCAACTGTGATCTTTGCAAAGTCGAAAAAGTCTGAGCTATCAGAACTTCTAAACATGAAACATAAAATGAATGAGCAAGCACAATAGTTAATTAAAACAGTCACGAAAAGTAACTTGTCATAACTAGAAAAAAAATGCGCGGAGGGACGCGATTACACTCCAAGAAGGGGGATAGAAGGGTGCGCGGTGGACGCTGAGACTCACCAACAGCAAATTAAATTTGTCTTTTAGAAAAAGATGCGCGGAGGGACGCGATTACGCTCCAACAGGAAATTAAATTGTCAAGAAGGGGGATAGAAGGGTGCGCGGTGGACGCTGAGACTCACCAACAGAAATTTAAATCGTCAAGAAGGCGAGGTAGAAGGGTGCGCGGTGGACGCTGAGACTCACCAACAGCAAATTAAATTTGTCTTTTAGAAAAAGATGCGCGGAGGGACGCGATTACGCTCCAACAGGAAATTAAATTGTCAAGAAGGGGGATAGAAGGGTGCGCGGTGGACGCTGAGACTCACCAACAGAAATTTAAATCGTCAAGAAAGGGAGGTAGAAGGGTGCGCGGTGGACGCTGAGACTCACCAACAGCAAATTAAATTTGTCTTTTAGAAAAAGATGCGCGGAGGGATGCTATTACGCTCCAACAGAAAATTAAATTGTCAAGAAGGGGAGGTAGAAGTGTGCGCGGTGGACGCTGAGACTCACCAACAGGAAATTAAATTGATGCGCGGAGGGACGCGATTACGCTCCAATAGAAAATTAGAATTTTCAAGAAGGGGAGATAGAAGGGTGCGCGGTGGACGCTGAGACTCACCAACAGCAAATTAAATTTGTCTTTTAGAAAAAGATGTGCGGAGGGACGCGATTACGCTCCAACAGGAAATTAAATTGTCAAGAAGGGGGATAGAAGGATGCGCGGTGGACGCTGAGACTCACCAACAGAAATTTAAATCGTCAAGAAGGGGAGGTAGAAGGGTGCGCGATGGACGCTGAGACTCACCAACAGCAAATTAAAATTGTCTTTTAGAAAAAGATGCGCTGAGGGACGCGATTACGCTCCAATAGAAAATTAGAATTTTCAAGAAGGGGAGATAGAAGGGTGCGCGGTGGACGCTGAGACTCACCAACAGCAAATTAAATTTGTCTTTTAGAAAAAGATGCGCTGAGGGACGCGATTACGCTCCAACAGGAAATTAAATTGTCAAGAAGGGGAGGTAGAAGGGTGCGCGGTGGACGCTGAGACTCACCAACAGGAAATTAAATTGATGCGCGGAGGGACGCGATTACGCTCCAATAGAAAATTAGAATTTTCAAGAAGGGGAGATAGAAGGGTGCGCGGTGGACGCTGAGACTCACCAACAGGAATTTAAATTGTCAAGAACGGGAGATAGAAGGGTGCGCGGTGGACGCTGAGACTCACCAACAGCAAATTAAATTGTCAAGAACGGGAGATAGAAGGGTGCGCGGTGGACGCTGAGACTCACCAACAGGAATTTAAATTGATCTTTTTGATTGATTTTTTGATTTAATGATTTTTTTTAACAGATTGGTGGGATTGACCCGAGCCCAATTAAACACTGAAAGAAATGAAAATGCAAGTTCAATACCATCAAACTAAAAAATTAAAATGTATGTTGCTCAAGTAGTAATAAATCAAGACAAACTTACTTGGTGGACTTACAACTTTCTTGATTGATTTTTGAACTTTAAAAGAAAGAAAATAGTATTTTTCTTTTCTCTCTTTCTTTTTTTTTTTTTCTTCTTCCGAAATGCCCAGCGAAATTCGGAACTCAAGCCTTCTACTGGTTGCCCCAGTGTGAATCATGCTCAAATGAACCAGTGTTGTGTCACATAATTTTTTCCTGCAAAAAGGAGAAAAGGAAAAGAAACAACTGTGACAAAAATACTGCCACCACCATGTGATCCATTTGCCTTGAGAACCATGTAAACATGAGTTTTAATATCGACCAATCGCTCCCTTAGATTCAGCCGACAACCCTTCAAAACCTTTACAACTGTCAAATGTCAATTGTCCGTACTTTAGTATCATAGGACCTTAAATTTCATGACTCTTTAGAGGTAAATTATAGTAGATTGTCTTTTGAATGAGACCCAAAATATGAAAAATATAAACAATAAAATAAAAATAAAAAAAGTAGTATTCATCATGCAATATTGCTAATATGAAATAAACAATGATACACAATAAATAAATAAAATAGCAAATAGAATAGTAAAACAAAATTGTTGAATTTTTGAATAAAGGCCCAAGGATCAAAATTTGGATTCGTATTTAGAGGATGGCCTTTGATGAGGAAAAATGCTCCATCTGACCCTTTCGTAGTCATCCATTTTGGAATTCATTGTCGGCAAAAGAACAACAGTATGAAAGAGACCCAAATCAACATAGTCACCAGCTTCCAGACCTCAACATCTTCTTCTCTGTTGCTGATTCTCTTGTACTCCAAAACCCTACCTCAGCGCCCTTTCGGGTTTTCTCTAAGGTTACCCCCACCCTTTTCAATTTTTTTTTTATTTTTGTTGTTTTTTTGTTTGTTTCTTTTTTTCTCTTTTTTTTTTTTTTTTATAGAAGGTGCCCTTTCAGGTTTTCACCTAAAGACATAGACAAGACAAGTTTAACCCCAACTGTATCATTGCAGTCATACTCTGATAATGAGTAGCATCAGTGAGACAATCTTCTCTGACATGTTTCAGAAAAGTTTGTATTTACATCATTTGCTTTTTTTTTTTTCAAAGTACTGCAAAAGACGAAATTCGGCCATTTTGGTTCTTGTGATTAGGATCGGATAGAGTAGCAAAGGAAAGGTTAAGGCTTGAAAGGCTTGACAGCGGATCATATGATGAGTTTGCAATCATTTGAGATAGCATTCTTTCAAAACTTACCCCAATCTAGGGTGAGAGAGAGATAAAAATTTGCCCCTGTTTAATTCTGACAGAATCTCTATTTTCTCTCTCCTTTTTTTTTCTATTTTTTCCTATTTTCTTCTTTTTTCTTTTTTCTTTCTTTCTTCTTTTTCTTTTAAAGAAACAAATTGCCCCAGTATGGGGTTAGTGATCTTAAGGGACAGCCAAGCGAAAAGGAAACTGGTTATGAAAAGTCAAAAGGAAAGAAGAAAAATTAGGGGTAAAATATCGAAATGAAAAAAAAAATGAGAGGAAGTATGCCTGAAATCCGTCTCTTGCAGTATTTTTAAAGATTTTTTTTTTAATCAAATGAAAAACTTTTTGCACATGTCCGCATTGATTGGTTGGGGAAAAACTTGACCGTCCATTTCCATAAGAATAAGCGCTCCTCCGGATAGCACTTTCTTAACAATGAATGGTCCTTGCCAATTGGGAGCAAACTTCCCTTTAGCCTCATCTTGCATTGGAAGAATCCGTTTCAAAACCTTATCTCCAACTTCAAATAAGCGGGGTTTGACTTTTTTGTTGTAAGCCCGAGCCATTCATTGCTGATAACATTGTCCATGACACACGGCATTCAATCTCTTTTCATCAATCAGAGACAACTGCTCTTGACGTTCTTTGATCCATTCAACTTCTTCTATCTGAGCTTCCATCAGAATGCGTAAGGAAGGAATTTCAACTTCTGCAGGCAGTACTGCTTCCATTCCATACATAAGAGAGTAGGGAGTTGCACCAGTAGAAGTTCTGATGGTAGTTCTGTATGCCATTAGTGCATAAGGCAGCTTCTCATGCCAATCCCGGTGTGCTTCAGTCATCTTACGGATAATCTTTTTCAAATTTTTATTTGCAGCTTCAACGGCTCTATTCATCTGAGGCCTATGAATAGCAGAATTTCGATGTCTGATCTTGAACTGTTCACATAATCCATCCACCATATCATTGTTGAGATTTTTGGCATTATCAGTGATCAGCGTCTCTGGTACCCCAAAACGACAGATGATATTATTTCTCAAGAAATCCGACACCACTTTCTTAGTAACATGCTTATAGGACGCGGCCTCAACCCACTTGGTGAAATATTCAATCGCCACTAAAATGAATCGATGCCCATTTGAAGCAGGAGAATCAATAGTTCCGATCACATCCATTCCCCAGATCGAACATGGCCATGGAGCAGTCATACTATGCAATTCTGTAGGAGGAGCACGTATAACATCACCATGCATTTGACACTTAACACACTTTCTAACAAAATCTACACAGTCGTGCTCCATGGTAAGCCAAAAATACCCTGTTCTCATGATCTTCTTAGCCAGTAGATGCCCATTCATGTGTGGCCCACAAACCCCACTATGCACTTCTTTCATCATATAATCGGCTTTCTCTTCATTGATGCATCTCAGAAGGCCCAAATCAGATGTTTTTTTGTATAGCACTTTTCCATTCAAGAAGAATCTTGATGACATTCTGCGTAAGAAATTTTTTGCAACAGAATCAGTATCAGGAGGGTAGGATCCCATTTTCATGAATTCCTTAATATCCTTGTACCAGGAGCGACCATCAGTGACCTTTTCTGTAACAAGACAATGCGCTGGCCTATTCTGAAGTTGGATCTGTATAGGTTCAATCACCAGCTCATCTGGATGTTGGATCATCGAAAACAGAGTAGCTAAAGCATCAGCAAAGGCATTACGAGTGCGGGGAATATGTCTGAGTTCCAAATTCCTGAATTTGCTGGCCAAACTAAGCAAGTTACAATGATACAACATAATTTTTGAATCCCGAGTTACCCACTATTTAAGCGTCTGGTGCACAAGTAAATCAGAATCACTGAATGCTATCAGGTCTTTGATCTCCATGTCCAATGCCATTTTCAATCCAAAAATACAAGCTTCATACTCAGCCATGTTGTTGGTACAAGGAAATCGTAATTTGGCAGTAGCGGGATAGTGCTTCCCTTCAGGCGACACTAAAACTGCTCCAATTCCAGCTCCGAAAGAATTTGATGCACCATCGAAAAATAACCTCCATCCAGGGTGCTGTTCACTCATGTTCTCAACTGCTCCAACGAATAGAATTTCTTCATCAGGAAAGTAGGTATGCAATGGTTGGTAATCATCATCTCTTGGATTTTCTGCCAAATGATCTGCTATGGCTTGACCCTTGACTGCCTTTTGCGTTGTGAAGACAATATCGAATTCGGAAAGGATCATTTGCCACTTAGCCATACGTCCCGTGGGCATCGACTTTTCCAACAGGTATTTCAGAGGATCGGAACGGGAAATCAAGTAAGTGGTATAACCGAGTAAATAATGTCTCAACTTCTGAGCTGCCCATGCTAAAGCACAACAACTTCTCTCAAGGAAAGAATAGTTGGCCTCATATGCTGTAAATTTCTTGCTCATATAGTAGATGGCTTGTTCCCTTTTCCCAGACTCGTCATGCTGTCCCAGAACGCATCCAATAGCCTCATCAAGAACAAACAAATACATAATCAGAGGTCTTCCTGGCTGAGGTGGCACTAAGACCGGAGGATTTAACAAATAATTCTTGATCTTATCAAAAGCCTGCTGACAATCTTCATTCCAATCCATTGGCGCATTCTTTTTCAACAATTTGAATAAAGGCTCACAGGTAGAGGTTAACTGTGCAATGAATCGACCAATGAAATTGATCTTTCCAAGAAAACTTTTCACATCTTTTTGACTTTTCGGAATGGGCATATCTCGAATTGCTTTTATTTTCGCAGGATCTATCTCTATACCCTTCTTGCTGACAATAAATCCCAATAACTTACCAGCCGGAGCTCCAAAAGCACATTTTGCAGGGTTCAACTTCAAATTATACTTCCTCAATCTTTCAAACAGCTTCTTTAAATCAACCAAATGGTTCTCAACCTTCTTGGATTTAATTATGATATCATCCACATAGACCTCCATCTCCTTGTGAATCATGTCATGAAACAGGGTAGTCATGGTTCTCTGATAAGTGGCTCCAGCATCCTTCAACCCGAAAGGCATCACTCTATAACAAAAGATTCCCCATGGGGTGATAAAAGAGGTTTTCTCTCTGTCTTCTTCTGCCATCAAAATTTGATGATACCCAGCAAAACAATCACCAAAAGATTCAATTTCGTGTCCAGCAGTATTGTCCAAAAGAATATGAATGTTTGGCAAAGGAAAATCGTCTTTTGGACTGGCCTTATTCAGATCTCTGTAATCAACACATACTCGCACCTCCCCAGATTTCTTAGGCACTGACACAGGATTCGATAACCAGATGGGATAATGAGACACCATGATTATCTTAGCATTGAGCTGCTTCACAATTTGTTCCTTTATTTTGAGACTCATTTCTGGTTTGAATTTACGTGGCTTCTGCTTTACAGGTAAAAAATTTGGATCAGTTGGCAACCTGTGAACCACTATGTCTGTAGAGATCTCTGTCATATCATCGTATGACAATGCAAACACATCTTGAAAAAGCATTAAGAATTCAATCATTTCCTCCTTTTGTTTCCTATTCAAATGAATGCTGACTTTAACTTCTTTAACCTCCATCTTAGTGCCAATATTGATGATTTCTGTTTCTTCTAAGTTGGGTTTGGGTTTCTCTTCATACTGTTTTAAATCCCTTGAAATAGACTCAAATTCTTCCTCAGTATCGCTCTCACTTTGAATTTCAGATTGCATGATTTCAAGTTCATGAGAGATATCGAGATTGCAGCCATCGAATTCCAAAATGGTGACATCCAAGGGGTCAAAGGATTTTATTTGTGGCCATCTGAAAATAGAATAAAACATAAGTAATAAATAAATAGCAAATACTGGAGAAGTCTTTCATTTCATTAAATTCAAAATGCATCGAGACTTCACAAAAAGATGAATATACAGCCATGATTGCTATTTAAAGACATATTTAACCCAAACCTTTATTTTCGTTTCAGCAATTTTCTTGAACAAAGCAAGTTATATTAGCTGAAACAAGAATAAAGGTTTAAAAGATGAAAGCAATTTCTTTTAACAAAAGATCCAGACTACTGTCCTATCTGGATGTGATCTAGACAAAAGACAATCCCCTTAAATTTACCGAAATTCCCTTCGAGAGGGAAGATAATCAGCAGTCCAATTCTGAATAGCTCCTTCGGTAATTGGCAAAAATTCTGCATTCTCCAATGGCTCCTCCTCACAAGTGGCCCCGACAAATAATTGAGACAGGTCCAGTTCAATCTCTTCCACAGGATTCTTCATTTCTGGCATAATCACCTCTGATGGACGAGGAAAAGTGTGATATAGCGGTGGGATATTTAAGGCAATTTGCTTGCCCTTCTTTTCATCTTGTTTTCGAGCTTGCATTTCCCTTCTGTCCTTAGCAGTCGGATGAAATCCCAGTCCAAATGTATCCTTTTGCGTAGGGATCTCTATCGGCTCCAAAATTCCTTGCAATTCTCGCCCAAGACCTCTTCCTATTTCATATCCGCCTCGGATCATCTCTCTCGCCATCATAATACTTGCCTCTGGCAAATCTGATTGAGTCAACGACTTATCCCTAGATGCCCAACCTACAGAGACTATGTCAGCAACATGATGAGATGAAATTGGAGTCCCTTTTCTGTCTTCGCCTTTGAAATTTGCATCAATGATCATGGTACAGTCATTCTCAGCAAATACAGTAATGAGCTGATCATTCATAATAAATCTCAACATTTGATGCAGAGAAGATGGCACTGAATTGGAAGCATGTATCCAAGGTCTTCCAAGTAAAATGTTGTAAACACTGGAGAAATCCATGACTTGGCAAGTAACTTGGAATTGAGTAGGGCCTATCTCCAATACCAGATCTGCTTCACCCATAGATTCCCTCCTTGAACCATCAAATTCTCGAACCACAGTTGCAGATGGACGGAGTTTAATATCACGAAATCCAAGTTTGGTGAGAGTGTTCCATGGACAGATATTCAACGCTGACCCATTATCCACTAAAACCCTCGGCAACAGCTTTCCATTGCAACGGACCGATATATACAAAGCTCTGTTATGCCCGATCCCTTCTGCAGTCAGATCATCATCGGAGAAGGTAATATGATTAGCAGCAAGTACATTCCCCACAATGTTAGAAAATTTATCCACCGGAATATCTTTAGGGACTTGAGCTTCGTTCAGAATTTTGAGCAATGCTTCTCTGTGCAGCTCAGAAGTCAAGAGAAGATTCAGAAAAGAAATCTGAGCAGGCATCCTATCCAACTGCTCCACTATTTTGTACTCGCTTCTTTTTAGCATCTTCAGAAAATCTACAGCTTCATTTTCAGACACATGAGGCTTGGGTGTCGGAGATTTAACCTTGGCCCAGGATTGAACATCGGAGTTTCCCACAATTTTCCCAGATCTAGTAATAGTAGATATATCTTCCTTAAAGCAATCTTTACCTCCAATTAACAGACTGGGCTCCTCGTAGTTCCATGGTACCTCTTGCAAGTTATTGACAGGCATTTGTTCTGAAAATTCGAGAATAGCAGGCTCTGATATATCCCATTCAAAAGATGGAAGATCCAAAATAAAAGGAACCTCGGAATTGTCAACTTCGGAAGGCCCTCATTCTACCATAAACGGCTCCTCTTTCTCAAACACAAAAGATTTTAACTTTTCTTCAGCACTATCCTTAGTTATGGACTCTTCAACAGACAGTAGTTTCCTCATCTCCGCATGGTCAGTTTCCATCACGCCAAATACTTCAGTTTCATCTACAATGTACTGACTGGGGTCGTTAAAGTCTTCATCAGCGATGATAACCCCCACAGTGCTCCCATGCTCAGGTAGAGGGTTCTTACTAACATTCGGTCCCTGCTCTCCCTTTCTTCTGAGAAGGATGTCTCCAGAGTCAATCATGTTCTGAATCTTATGTTTTAAAGCCCAACAATTGCCAGTGGTATGACCTGGACTTCCAGAATGATAAGCACAGATTGCATGCGGATCATAACCGGCAGGGGGACCTCTAGGATAGATTTTGGGAGGAACAGTGCCAATTTTTCCAGCTGCTTTTAATTGCTCATACAACTGATCAATAGGTCGGCCCAAGTTGGTGAATGTTCGAAATTGCTTCTGAGTTTGAATTCCACTGGTTTGCAAAGGATTTTGAGAAGGGTTATTGTTTTGCAGGGTTGGTCTGGAATGGTAAATGGGACGAGAGTGATTTTGAAAAACAGATTGTGGAGTTGGAGGTAAGGGCGAGGTATTCAAATGATTTGGTCGGGAATGATGGAATTGGGTAGTGGTGTGGTAGACTGGTTGAGGATTGGTGTAATACGGGTAAGGAAAAGAATAGGTGGGATGATTTCTGGGTCTGAAAGACGGGCCTTGATCCCATACAAAAGCAGTATCACCTTCTTTCTTTCTGAATGGGGGTTTTTTCCCATTGTTGTTTTGATTTTGTAGAGCATCCAATTGCAACTTTAATGCAGACACATTAACAATCTTCCCTGCTTTGACAAATTCATCATACTCCTCCAATTTGTTAATGATAGAAGCAAATGGACTTCCAGTCATGCGGAAGATCTCTTCAAAATAAGGTGGATCGTGGGCCTTGATGAAAGTGCGAACAATCTCCTCCTCGGTCATAGGAGGCTCCACTTTGGCAGCTAACTTTCTCCACCGTTTTGCGTACGTCTTGTGATCCTCTAACGGCTTTCTTTTCGTACCCTCCAGTGTAGTTCGTGTTGGTGCCAACTCACAGTTAAATTCATACTGCTTCACAAAAGCAGTTGATAGATCCAACCAGGTCTTGACTTCTCCAGACTTCAAATTTGAATACCAATCTAGAGCATCTCCCTCCAAACTTTCCGGAAATAGACGCATAGGCAAATTCTCATCATCCACAGGTTTACCTAACTTGTTGGCAAACATCTTGAGGTGCGTCTTTGGATTTCCAGTTCCATCATACTTGCTGAATTTAGGGGTTTTGAATCCCAACGGTAGCTGAATATCCGGGAAAAGACACAATTCATCGTAATCTAACCCACCATGCCTGCTCAATCCTTGATTCTTTCTCATAAAATCATCGAATCGATCCAACCTTCTTAACAGATCTTTGTCAATGGGTATAGGCTGTTCTTCTATCGCCGCCTTCCCTTGAGATGCAGTATCCAGTACAAAAGGCTCTGCAGTATGGTGGTGGGGTCCCTAAGGATTGGGGGGGATGTTCAGATTGGTTTGTGGATGAGTTTGAGGGATTTGACTACTGGTTGGGTTCACCAATACATAATTCGGATGCATATAGGAAAAGTCTGAATTTAATTGGGCAAAGGTATTTTCAACAGGGTTAGCGAAAGGAGGAAAGAAAGGTGTTTGGGTATTGGATGTGTGGGGTGGTTGATAGTCTTGTGCAGGTGGGTGATTATCGATAGGTTCTTGATCGTTTGGGACACTACCACCATTGTTGCTGGCGACCAGCTGATCAATTACACGCCTTTGTGCGGCCATTTCAGCACTTAACTCATTGAACTTGGCAAGTACCTCACTTAACTGAGCTCCCAATGCTGTGAAGTCCGGTGATGTAACCATAGCAGATCTTTCCGAAGCTTCAGGCGCTGAACTCATGTTTACAGACTGTCTCAAGACTCTACTTCGGGACCTGGTGATGATGGGGCTTCTTTGGGTAGCAATTGTGAAAAATACCTGATAGTGGAGAAAAGAAACTCATTTAGGGTTGGATTTTCTGTCAAATTGCTGTGATTTATTCAAGAAAAAAGAAAAAAAGAAAGGAAAAAAAAACATGAGTTAGTAGATATTTAAATAATTCGAATGCATGTCCTATGGGGAGCCCTTTTTGTGCCAAGGGTCGGCCTAATATGATGCAACACCTTCGGGGTAAAATCCCAATTTCAAACTTGTAAGTGAATGTAGAAATTCAAGTAGAAATTTTCATTAACCACTGACAAGTTCAATCATTTTTTACAGCTTCATTGATGGTTCGACTGACCATTTTTACAAAATCCTCATGCCTTACTAAACTAGTACGTTGAGACTCCCTAGAACTTCCTATACTAAGCTTCCGAATTCCTTCACGAATTTTGTCAAATGCATCCAGGGCTCTCTCCAACTTTTCAGTTTTTCTTGTCTCCCACTTTAATTGTGCTCGGGCGTCTTCCAGGGCATGGTCTGCCACTATAAGTTGCAATTGATAATCCTCGAGCTCTTTCTTTAACTTATCTATCTGTTCTTCAGGGCTAGCGGAAACAGACTGTGCTTTCTCTCTTGCTTGTTCGACTGTCAGTTTGATCCACTCATTATATTCTGAAATGATCTTAGGTTCCAATTTGTTGACTTGATCCAAGTGCAAGTTCTCTAAACTAAGAAGATTTCCCCAAGCTTCCAATACCATGCTCCGACTCTCAGCAACAGTGTTGAGTCTGATATTTTCAATCCCTTGCATCATCGGAACTCTTTGTGGATACCAGAATTGCCTCATGACTCGTTGCGGAACATATGCGACCAATCCATTGGTGCCTGCTAGGGAGATAAAACTGTGTTGGGTAGTCGTGAAAACCGGATCCCTAACTTTTGTCCAATCCAAAACCCATTGTATTTTCTCAGGTGTCAAGTTATCGAACTCTTGAATAAACTGAGTCGGAGATGCAATTCGATAATACCTTTTGACCCTTTCTCGGTGTGATTCGATCCAATTCTCTGCGGGGAGACAATATCCCAAAGGATTTAGCGTTCTCTTCGCTAGATGCTCCATTGCCCACATTTGGAGTATCAAATTTGACCCATAAAAGAAACCTCTCTTCTTTTGACATTCAGTAGCGGCCGTGAAGATGTCGGCAATGATTACAGGCACCAACGTAGGGGTCATTCCATTAATCCCTGAAAATAGGCTCTGAACCATGTTGATAGTGAAAAATGTGATCTTTCCATGCTTTTGCGGGAATAACAACAGATTGATCAAAGCTAATCCAAATGCTTGCACTCGCTTCTCTACCCATTGCTCCTTACTTATAAAAAAATCGGTTCGGTACTGGTCATAGGACCCTCTTTCTCCAAATCGTTCATACAGAAACTCTAACGGGCACGATCTCGCATCCGGATGTTGGTTCATACTAGCCTGCCTTAATCCCAAAAACCTATAAAACTGTTCCCTTGTTCCATTAGTTGGATATATCATAGGATAACCTTTTCCAGGTATCTGCAATAATCCTTCTATTTCTTCTAAAGTTGGTGTTAGTTCGCATTCACCGAATCGAAAAATAGAACCTTCTGGATCCCAGTACCCAAGTAGAGCTTGAATGATTGCAACATTTGGGGTTATGCTTAGAAGACTCGGTAAATGCCCCACATATTTGAACAGTCTTTTCACCTCATGTGTCATATTATTTTTCCAGTCTGTTAGTTCCCGAGGTATCTGGTTCATCATTCTGCACGGAGCCATCTGAGGAGGAATTTCACTCTTAGTACCTTACATCGGGATTTTACCCCTTAGGCAATACAAAATCATAAACATGCAAGTCTCATTGGATTACATATCCGAGACAAAAGGTGAGTTATTCCTACCGTGGGATTCCCTATGCGGCATTCCCTCTATGGTTAATGCATGATGACAATTTATTAAAGCATATTAAATATACAATGAAATAATTGAAATGTGACCTAAAAGTGCCCCCTTTAAATGCCGGGGTAAGCCTAAAATGATGTGCAATACATATGCATATGCAATTGACTAAAATTTAAACATGCTTGATATAAGAGGCGGTCTTATCTTAAACGAGTACCATGTTAGGACTCTTATTTCTAAAGTTCGTGTATGCAGAAAAAGGGAAAACAAGGATAGGTTAGTTCAACAAGTAACATATAACACGTTGTGACAATAAATGATACAAGAATGAAAAGTAAATAAAGCAAAGAAAGAGGGGTGAAATCCCTCCCCTCGTGCTTAGTGCTCCTAATTAGGTAGGTTGACTCTATCCTAGGTAATTTCTAATATGGACGCATGAGGTTTGGCTTACTAATGCATCTAGACTCAATAAGGTTTCAGGCTCCCAAGCCTTCAGACCAAAAAATTAAGGGTCATCAATCCCAAAACCTTCGGTCGGTGGCTTGAGTGATCCCTTAGGCATCGCTATGGGCGCAGAGCACACCATCCGCCTATCTAAGGAAATCGATCCTAATCCTACAAGGAGATGTGGGATGGCGCCCACGAAAAAAATAGGGTAAAAATAATGCATGCACGTATGAAGTGCTTCCTTTTGAGGGGAGAGATTATAATTAAAACACATGTGGAGGCTCTACGGTGACATTTTCCCCCACCCAAATGCAAAGCGCGATACAAATAAATAAATAAACAAAAGTAAATAAATAAATCATTCATTACATACACGCAAGACGAGGAACGATTACGAGTGTGAAATGAAAAACATCCTAAAAAGAAAAATGCAACCTAAAACATCCAAATATGATAAATAAAAGGGCTACAAAGAGAAAATACAACTAAACCAAGTGCTTGGACTCTCTAGCGTCCCCAGTGGAGTCGCCAAGTTGTCGCGCCCCATTTTTCGCGATGGAAAATAAAAAGGTTTTATAAAAGAATTTGTTTTTATAATAAATGAAAAAGGACCTAGAATAGGACTTTGAAAAATGCGACGATTTGGGTCCAAAATTTAGTCTAAAAGGGTTTTTAAGAAAAAAAAAAAGGAGTCGCCACTTGGTATGGGATTTTGGTGTACCAAGTCACCCAAAAAATATTTTTGACAAAAATAAAATAAAACCCTTTTCGACAACTCCAGGTCTTTGAAAACAGAGAAAATGAGTTCGGGAGTCACGGTTGAAGAAAGGGAAGGCAAAGGTTCAATTAATTCAAACCTAAGGCACCCTTTCAACCTAGTCTAAGCTAGTTGCGAGGTTTAGTCAAAATTTTCCTAATCTAACCCTTAATTTATCACATTTGGATGTTTTCTACATGGATGCAAATCTAAAAATATCGAAAGGGGTAAAATGTTCATTCAAGGATTTAATTGGACCAATCGCATTAATTGCGAAAGCCAAAATGATTCCTTGAAAGTGTCACGAGTACGCAAATGATGAAATTAAAATAAAAGAAAAGAAATTAAATTATATACATATATATAAGTGACCAAAGAAAAGGGGAATGCAACATAAAGGGTACGGGAGACAAAAACTCGTGACCTAATTTTCCTATACAAGGATTAATGGGATATTTAAACTAAAAAGTTATAATAACCCATTTCCCATGTTTGAAAATAATTATCCTAACATGAACAAGCAAATGAACTAGATTAAATGAGATGCGATCCTAAATGACATGATTAGTGCCTATAGAGGGTAGGGGATGATATAATAGGGAACATTATACAATATGAGAAAAATCCTAAAAATAAAAATATGCATGAAAATGTAGTGAATAGCACACAAAGATGAATCTAACGCAAGACGACCTAAAGGGTCTAGCATTGGACTAGTCAATTCCTAAAAATCCTTACTAGCGTTGGACTAGCAAGTAAATAGAGGAAAAAAGCCACAACTAGCGTTGGACTAGTGTGGTGACGTCATGCATTAATAATTCATAGTGAAACAAATAAAACATAAATTAAAACAAATAAACACATAAGAGCACGTAGCACATAACACGTAAACATAATATCTAGATGCCAAAATCCTAAGAGAAGCGGATAAAACACATAACACATAAGCCACATAAACACGCAACCTATCTATTACATCGGGGAGCGCCTAACTACAGTCTAGAAGGGAAAAATATAATAAAACAAATCTAATTATCCTATCTATTACATTTTTGAGGTATTTAAATACCTCTTGAATCATTGTAAAAAATTAACTAAAACATATGTAAGAAAACTTGAATGAATATTTAAATCAAATAAATAAAGCATATAAAAATATAAACACATAGGAACACATAAGAGCACATAAGAGCACGTAATTGACATTGAAATAATAAAAATAGAGGTACCTCCCGTTTGAAGTGGTGACTAAATGGAGTCAAATTGTCCTATTTATACTCACAATGAACAAAAGGATCACGGCACCAATTTAATTGAAAAAGAAAATAATAATACAAGTACTAAATTCACACTAATATGTCAGACGTAAAGAAATTTAAGCAAATCTAAAAAATCCAAGTTAAGTATATTCTAAAGTAACATAATTAGCTATTAAAGAAAAGAAATAATCATAACAAAGAGAGTCAAAATTCACTATGGACTGAATTGCAAAGATTGAAAAATCTTTGGGGACAAAAATTATATTTTTCCAAAGTTTAGGGGTCAAAATTAAATGAAAGATAAAATTCAGGGACCAAAATGCAATTAATTTAAGGACGTAGGTGAAAGAAATTTAAAATGTTCTGGGCCACAATGAAACTACTCCAAAGATCAGGGGCCAAAGTGCAAATCGTAACCAGATCTGGGCAAGAAAAAGGGCGTCGGGCCACTCTTTTTATTTTACTTGGGCCAACCTACCTAAGCCCAACTGAAAACCCAAGCTAAAACACACAGGCCAGCCCGTCTTTTTATCCCTCAAGCCCAGCCAAAAATTCATGGGCTCCAACCTCCGAGCCCAACCGAAACCCAAAAGAAAAATAAACCAAAGCCCAGCCCCAAAACCTAACAAAACTAGCTCCTGGCCCAACCGAAAAATAAACACTAGCCCAATCCCTTTTTTTCTTTTCTTTCTTTTCTTCTTCCTCTTCTTCTTCTTTTCTTCTTCCTCCACCTCCAGCCGTTTCTTTCTTCTCATCTTCGGCCAGCCGAGGAAACTTCAGCTGCCGGCCATGGTGGCCACCGGTGGCGCCGCCGCCACCGGACCGCCGTCGCCGGTGGTCACTCCGGTTACCAAATTTTCTCAAAATACACCCCTCACTCGATTTTTCGCGTAGGTTCCATTTTCGGAGTTAGTTTTTACAAAAGATGACCCAAAAGTGGTCAAAATGCAAAAAAAACAGCCCAGTTTTTTCATTTTTGAAAGCACTATAACCACCACTAAAAATCACAAAATTTATACTACAATGCTCCTTACAACCTCTACAATACAACTATGATCTTAGTTAACAAGAACACAACAACAAGAGACTACATTAAGGCAAAACAGTCCCTAAATTTCATTTTTTTTTATTTTGGCATTTTATCAAACACAAGTGATGCATACACCAACCGTATTTCCTTTCTCCCTAATCTAGTTTTGCCATTCCCAAAAATTTCACCGATACAATAGCATCAAAACCAGCAAAATAAAACAACACACAAGCAATCACACATACATTTAATCTAGCTAAATAAAAAAAAAGAAATGCTGGAAAAAAAGGACAAGAAATACCTCAATGAAGACCTTAGTCCCTTGGCCAAAGTTTTTTATGAGATTGCCAAGCTCCAATAGCTCAACCAGTCGCTGCCTCCCTTTTGTTGTCTGCAAGGGTGTTGTGGAAATATTGGGAGAGAGGAGGTCCGAGGGATGTATGGAGAGGTGAGGAGCTTTTCTCTATTTTTCTTTTTTTTCGGTTGAGACCCAGGAAAAGGAGGAGCCTGCCCCCCCCTTTTTTTTGTGTGTTATCTTTTTTTGTTCTGTGAGGGAGAGAGCCGAGAGAGATGGAGAGTTCTTTCTTTCTTCTTTTGGCTTCTCTGTGGTTTTTTCGTGTGTGTGTCTCGAGAGAGTGAAGTGAGGGAGTCGTTTTTTCTGTCTTTTTGAGCCCCCAAAAGCGCCGCTCCTTTTGTCTGTCCCCCGAGAATAAGGAGGGAACCAAGGGATCTTGTCAAATGGGTTTAGTTGGTTTTTTTTTTTTAAAGATAAATCTACAAAAATAAGACAAAAATACACTTAAAAAAATGCAAGAAAATAAATTGCTCATCAAATAGAAAATATTCGAGAAAACACAAAATTTGACAAAAATTTGGTGTCTACAATGGCTACATTCGGGGTTATGTTCAGAAGACTGGGCAAATGTCCTATATACTGGAAAAGTCCATTCACTTCGTGGGCCATATTGTTCTTCCAATCTACCAGCTCACGAGGTATCTGATTTAGCATTCTACATGGAGTCATCTGGGAGGAAATTCACTTTTAGTACCTTACCTTGGGATTTTACCCCTTAGGTAATACAGAAATAGTAAACATGTAAGTCCTATTGGATTAAATATCCAAGACATGTGGTGGCTTGTTCCTAACACGGGATTCCCTGTGTGGCATTCCCTTTCTATGGTTTATGCGTGATGCCAGTTTATTAAAGCAATAAAATATGCAATTCGAAATGAAACATGACCTAAGGAACCATTTATTTGCCAGGGTAGGCCTAAAATGATATGGCATTATTGATTTATGAACGAAATATACCAAAATTTCTTAAACGAGCAATAGCCTATCTGCAAGGGTAGGTCTTAAAAGAAGATCATGCCAGACCTTTTATCTCTTAATGTTTGTGAATGCAAAAGGCAAGAAACCAGGAAAGTTAGCTAAACACATAACACATTGTAGCAATTAAATAATAAAAATATAGAAAGCAGAAATAAGGTGAGAGGGTTGGAATCCCTCCCCTCGTGCATAGTGTCCCTAGTTCAAGATAAGGTTGACTCTGTCCTAGACAATTCTAATATGGATGCATGAGGTTTGGCTCACTAATGCATCTAGACTCGATAAGATTTCGGCTCCCAAGCTTTCAAACCTAAAGGCGAAGGGTCATCACTCCCAGGGCCTTCGATCGGTGGCTCGAGTGATCCCTTAAGTAGTGCTATGGGCGCAGAGCACACCATCCGCCTACCCAAGGCAATCAATCCTAATCCTACAAGGAGGTGTGGGAAACGCCCACGAAAAAGGAAAAAAAAAAGGGTAAATAAGACTATGCATGCACGTATGAGGTGCTTTATTATTGAGGGGAGGAATTAAATACTATAAATGCGGACGGAGGTTCTAAGGCGACTACCCCCCACCCAACAATGCAAGTGCGGGGTAACATAAATAAATCATTCATCTATCCAATCAATCGTGCGCAAATGAGTGAAGGAGTGAGTTGATACGCGCGAAATGCAAAAATCCTAAAAAAAGGAAAAAAAGCAATCCTAAACATCCAAATGCGATATATGAAAAGGTTAAAAGAAGAAAAAGGTTGACAAAATCAAATTTGCTCGGACACTCAAGTTCCCCAGTGGAGTCGCCAGCTGTCGCGCCCCATTTTTTAATAAAAAAATAAAAGAAGAGTTTAGAAAAATGGCTTTTAATTCAATTTTGATTGGAAAATGAATTTTTTAAAATGAAAAAATATGGGTCTAAATGGGACTTGAAAATGCGACGATTTAACCCAAAATATAGTTTAAAAAAG
The DNA here is from genome assembly GCF_036785885.1 of Coffea arabica. Taxonomy (NCBI): domain Eukaryota; kingdom Viridiplantae; phylum Streptophyta; class Magnoliopsida; order Gentianales; family Rubiaceae; genus Coffea; species Coffea arabica. Next base: position 30,001,134 of record NC_092320.1, on the reverse strand, counting down.
ATTTTTGAATGAAAAATGGAGTCGCCACTTGATATAGAGTTAAGGTGTACCAAGTCACCTAAAAAAAATGAATTTTTTAAAGAAAAAAAAATAGAAAAACCCTTTTTAAACGACTCCAAGTCTACGAAAATCAGAGAAAAAGATTCGGGAGTCACATTTGAAGAAAATGAAGGCAAGGATAAGAATCCAAGGCACCCTTTCAACCTAACCAAGGCTAGTTGCGCGATTTAATCAAAGATTTTTTTTATTTTAACTTAAAGATTTATCACATTTGGATATACTATATGAATGCAAACCCTAGACCTAAAAGGGTAGGAGGGTCGAAATTTCTCTTCAAAGCTCGAATGGTGCCAATCACATTAATTGTGACGCCTAATAAAGACATTTTGAAGAATACACGAATAATGCAAGTCATGAGACTCGAAAGAAAGAAAAAAAAAGAAAATAATAATATACAAATGTGTATGACCTAAAGGAATGCATCATAATGGGTGCGGGGGACTTATACTCATGATTTTCAATGTTCCCTTTAATAGAGGGAATACGAGCGTGCTAAGGCTAGAGAAGCCAAACTCGTCCATATCCCATATCCAAGGGACTTCCCCATCTAATCAAGCAAATGATCTAACCTAAATCTAATACTTAGATGAATGCAAGTCTAATGTCATGTTTCATACAAAGAGGGTAAGGAATATACATATAAGGGAAAATATGGGGGGAAGGGATATACGTATAAGGAGGGATGATAAAAGACCCTAGAAAGTAAAAAATATGCATGAGAATGTAATGTAGTCATACGAACATGATCTAGCATAGGAGGTCCCTAAGGGTCTAGTATTGGACTAACCATTATTTCTATTTCCTCACTAGCATTGGACTAATGAGAAATTGGACAAGGGAACCACAACTAGCGTTGGACTAGTGTGGTATCGAGAAATGGATCACAACTAGCGTTGGATTAGTGTGATAACACGTCACACATTAATTATAATTAAATTAATCATGTACAATCTAATAAAAGCATGTAAACACATAATATCACATAAATACATAACACATAATCATAATATCTAGATGCAAGGCCCTAAGAAAGCGGTAACACATAACACGTAAGCATGCAAATCACACAAGCAAAAATAAAGCAAGTGAAAAAACCTAACTATTACATTTGAGAGGGGGGTCCTACTACAATCTAAAAGGGGAAATAAAATAAATAATAAAAATAAATACCTAACTATTACAAATTTGGCATTCAAGTGCCTTTCAAATGATAGATATACAAGGTTAAAGCCAATAAAGCAAATAAATAAACATCCAAGAGGCATGCAATTAATCACGTAAAGTCACATAGGGCACGTAGGGTCAAATAAAATAAGAAATAGGGGATAGGGTGTACCTCCCTTGGGTTGGGGCCCTAATGGAGTGAGATTACTTATTTACTCTCCAAAATAAAAGAAAAGGTCAAGGCATCACTTAAATTAAGAAATAATCACATGAAATGGGAATAACTGTGAAATTGAATCAATCAAAGGCACTTAAAAGGAGGCAAACAACCCATGTTTAAGAAATTAAAACAAGTAGAGACTGGCTTGTAAAAGTCAAAGAAGTTCAAGGGGTCAATTTATTGAATATTAGGGGTCTAAAAGGAATGAAATTAAAATTAATGGCTTAAGATAACAACTACCAATCAAATGACAGAACTCACAAAAATAATTGGAAAACTATTTGCCATGATTGAACAACAAAATTGCCAAAACTCCAAAAATCAAATTAACTATAAATCCAGAAAAAGTTGTTAGACCCTTCAAATTCATCCTACAACTCCTTAAGAATCTACCCAAAAATTATGTTAAAGCATACCAAAAGCAACTAAGATTTTAGAGTGACAAAATTGATTAATCTTTTCAATCTTATGGGCCATAGTAGTATTAGGGAGACTTGAGGGGATGATTTGCAATTTTGGAAACTCTTTTCATGCAAAGCATGCAAACTTACGTGAGAAAACATTCTGCAACAAAACAAATAAACTGCTGCACCTTTGTTCCACTTTCATACACTGAATTCAGATTTGATCTCATACTTTAACCCAAAGCTTTCTTGATCCAACATCAAATTTTAAACAAAACAACACAAAACATGAACTTGACATCCGAACAAGCAAAATCATAGAAGGAAATCATGCAAACATTGAAAAACTTCATGCAAAAAGGTACGAAGAAGCTTTCTACAATCAGAAATTTGCTGCGGCTTTGTTTCCAAACGGATACTTCAGATCCGAACACCAGCTTTGATCAAAACCTTTTCAACCAAACCTCCAAACCTTGAACTAAGCATTACGACACATAACTTTAGCGTCTATACAAGCAAAAACTTAGAAAGAAATCATGTAAATTCTTGAAAACTTTCATGCAAAAAAAGGTTTTGAGCTTCAGCAAGCAATGCTTCTGAGCTTCAACACTTCGCATGGCAGATTCACACAATCATCTCAAACCACAAACCCAACCTCAAGTTCTTATCTAGCTTATCATGCATACAAGGGGATGACAAAATCAGGAACACTGAGGATCTTTATGCAAACAAGAATTCCGGCAAAGCTTTCTGTCAAAAAAAAATGCAGCAGCTAAAGAGACTTTCTGCAATAGATTTCGGCAGGCTGAAGTTGCTCTTCTGCAATCCTCTTTAGCAACTCAACAAGATGGCAAAAGTTTAAATACAACTCACGCTTCATTAACTCTTCTACAACCTTTATTGACACAAGATGGAGTATGCAAACAAGATGATAAAAGTCCAGCTTTGTAGGTTGTTGCGTGAAGAAGGAAGAACATCAAAAATGAGGACGAAATGCAGCTTTTCATCATTCAACCCAGAATTCCAAATATCATATTAACAAATTCCAATGTTAAAACATTTTGTGGGGTGGATTAAAGCAGTAAAGATGATCCAAAGCACAGAACAGCAAGAGGCACCCGAGATTTCATGCATCAAGAAAACACTACAAGCATTAGTAGCTTTATAACGCAACTGAACGTGAAATTGCAGCATAGGCGTAATGACACCCACGGCAAGCATGCCCACAGCCCACTATCATGCCAACCGAACGCCAAAGAGAGTACAAACTTCAAGCAACCAAACACTCCGGTATGAACCAAACGTGCTTTCTACTTTTTCCATAAAACTTTAGATGCTAACACACGAAAATCAGAAGGGAAATCATGCGACCTTAGCAAATTTCTGAAGCTTATCTGAAGCTTTGACGTTTAGCAAACTCACACAACAGCAACAAATTTTAACAGAAACAAGGATTCAATCATTCTTAACCATCAAAAATTAAATCTTTGGAACATCAGGGATCACCCAAGAGAAAACCCACGGGTCACATCTATTTGATTTTGGGGAAGGAAAATGCAAAGCTGAGGGCTTTTTAGGTTCACAAATTTTCAACCATACCAATTCAAAACACGACCCATGCACAGCCACAAGACTTGATTTTTCACTCATAAACAAAGAAAACACAGTCTTGGGGAACATGAAATAGAAGGGGCGGAAGAGTAGACAACAAAAACAGTGAATTTCCCATGAGCAAAGTCACGAAACCACATGCTTTGAAAATTTAAAGATGTCTGTGTTTTGAAGAGATACTGGAATTTAAAGGAGAAAAAGAACTTACAGTACTCGTGCTTTCTTGATGAAGATCCGCAACTACTGGTGGCATGAGGGTTAGCAATTCCAGTGGCTCTCCTTGCTCTGCCACCGCAGACACCCCGTCCGTTTTTCTTGCTTCCTAGGCTTTATCCCTTCATAGGTGGTTTACCAGCCATTCTTCCTCTCTCTATTTCTTTCCGCGTCGCCTCTCTGGCTATCTCTCTTTTGCTAACTCCCTTTCTCTCTAGCCCTCTCTCGGTTTTTCTCCTTTCCTCGCTTCCTTTCTTGCTTTTTATCTTTCAGCCGTCATCCCCTCTATTGTTTCTTTCTTTTGCCGTCCAAAACCTCCCTTTCTAGCTGTTTTCCTTTTTTCCTAAAACTCCTAGCCATCATACGTTCTCCCCTTCTTGATCCCTCCTCATTTCAAGGCTTCTTATAAACACCCGAAACCTAATATCCATGGTGCACATCTGCTGCGTTTTCCTTCTGCTAATTTCTACACCATTGGATGGCCTCTGTTCCTTATGAGATTGAGGCTCAAGATAAAGGCCAGATGGCCTTGTACTATGCCAATCTGATGGAGTAGAAAAATGGGCAAAAATGTCCAGAAAACAAACTGGAAAATGGAGCTGCATTTTTGTTTTCTGCATTCTGTTAGTACGTTGCTATTAGGGAGTTCAGCGTTATTTTTTTTTTTTGACTTTGATTGACAATTTTCCTTTTATTTTCACTAATTCCCATTAATTTAGGATAAACAAACAACAAAATTTCATAGATTGAATATAAAGAGTTAAAGTATATTTTTGTGAGTAATTAAGCGACTAATTAAGAAATGAATAATAAATGCCTTTAATCAAAATAAAAAAATAAAAAATTGAAAAATAATAACAAATAAAGCTAAATCAATAAATTTAGTATCTAAAAAGCTAAAAAAAATGTCTAAACTAAAATCCTGAGATTAATAAGTAAAAATAGCTAACAATTATAAATAAAAATAAAAGTAAAATAAATAAAAATGAAATAAGTAAAAATTTGGTGTCTACATTATGCATCTGGAATGTTCTCAGATACAGAAAAAAGATACCACATAAATGAAAAAGAATTGCTTGCAGTAATAAGAAGATGTCATAAATTTTACTACTTTTTATTACCTAAAAAATTTAAGTTGCGAACGAATAATTCTCAAGTGAGAGCATTTATTAAGAATAATATTAAACCTTTGTCTCAAAATAAAAGATTAATTAAATAGCAAATGACATTATCTGAGTTCATGATTGAAATTAAACTAATAAAATCTGATGAGAATTGTCTTGCAGATTTTTTCACTAGAGATGGAAGGCCAAATGAATAAGCAAAGTATCCTCTTGGATAAGGTCTCGGAATTATCTGAACAAATTTCTCAATTGCAGACGTCATTCAATGACATAATGGATATTGTGAATTATCAAGATATAAATAAAAGAAGTTTCTGAATTTCTTATCAAGCATGTCGAAAAAAGTCAGAATACAGTCAGCCTTTACGATAAAGTTGAAAATTTATTATATGACCTATTCAAAAAGGATAAAATATAAAATCTTTTCCCTTTACTGGAACAAAATGATTGCCAATAGATTGAGAGATTTGAAATAAATTCTCTCGATGATGGGATGTCTTTGAAATTGGATTTTAGCCGAGTACAGACATTTCAAGTGATACCCATGATGGATAATATAATTAATGAGCACCCGCTCATCTCTGAATACAACTCTCTCATGAGAGTATTATATGCCTTACAAAATACAAAAACATATTATATGGATTTCACAGGGATCTATCCTTGAATAAATTGTGTGCAGGGATGTGATAACAATTATATTCAAAAGTGGTACAATTTTGGAGTAATCAATACTATCTACATGTTGAAAAAAAAATACTATCACATGACTACTACTTTTCCTGAAATTTTCAAACTCTCTCGGTGGATTCAAGAAGGAGTTAGGCATATTTATCAAAATAGTCCTATATATGGTCCCAAAGACATTTTAATACTCAAGATTATTTCAATTGGACCAGATTTTGAAGATTCAAATAGATATGATTCCTTTCATCATATCAAAGTTATGAAATTTGATGAGTTGGAGATAAAGGTCTACTCTCAAAGGAAGGAATATGAATATTTTTCTAAAAATAAAATACATTATCGAAAAGTTCTTGGGATAAGGATTATTTTGCAAAATCTTGAAAATATCCCCAAACAAGAATTTCGTACAAATGGAGGAAATTGAGCATTTTTTTCAATTATGACTACATATGCAGGAAGGACCCTTGAAGCAGCAATGAATTATTTGAATTGGAAAATAAGCCTACTAGAAAGCAGTCGAATAAAATCCAACAACAAAACTATTAGAACTTTGTACAGGATGAGAAAGTACAAAAATAACACGTGTCCAACTTGTACCAAAAAAGAGGATAAGGATGCGACATCAAGTAGTCAAAGTATGGAATAAGACGTAAGCACTTACGTCATTCTCGGAATCCAAAATATTTTGCTCAAATTTGCAGGATTGAAACCAATTGAAGTCCGTCTACGGGATTGAAACCAGCTAAAATCCATGGAAATATCAATTCAAATCCAGCATTGAAATCTGCCTAACACCTATATAAAGAGGTAGACGCCATATGAAGAAGGCAATTAAAGAATTGGAAGTAATCAAGAGTTCAACTTTGGCAATTCAACATTACCGATTGTCTTGAAAATTTTCTCTCATGTTTAGTAAAGAGAGAGAGAGAGAGAGAGAGAGAGTAGTGTGCTAAGCTTATATCTTGTACTAAACTTTTTTTTTTATTAATAAAAGAAGCAAGTTTCTTCACAACTTTCCATATTTACATCTGAATACACTTAGAAGTAGGAAACGAAACTAAGTTGTGTTGCAAGACTCTGAAGTGGGCCTTTAAAGGAAATCGCCCTGGTGGTTGGAGGCTACAATGCTTAAGAAAGAAGTCCTCAGGGAGGTAGTCGGAGTTTTGTCGATAAAAAATTGATCTAAGGTATAGAAACGCATTGGACCCTTTTCTTTTGTTAATAAGAAATTGTTAGTCATGATATGATTTACACTCTATTCTCTTGAAAAATTTTATGAAAGATATTTCAAACCTACTTAGTACCTTATCAATAAATATTACACCTCCTAAATACACTTTAGAAATAAAAATATTTTTTACATCAAGAATGATAAATATGAATATCTTGCTAGTCAATCCAAACTTAAATTTTGACTTAAATTTGGGCATTGAAAAAATTAAAGTATTTTACATGAATTTGTAACAACTCAAATTAGACAAGTTATTCATATTTCTTATCAATTAAAAACGCATATTTATTATAAAAAAACATAAAATTATTTTGATAAAATCATAACTTGTCAAGCTTCATTTCTTTCTTTCTTTCTTTTTTAAATTTTGGGAAGAAACGTACACATAATGCAAGTTTAGAAATTAATCCTCAAATACCTAGCTTCATCCATTTAAGAGTACCAATTTTTTCCAATTTTAAAATAACTATGGAAATTTACTAATTTTTAATCAAATTGGTCAATGTACTGTAAAGTGATACAAATTGATTAAAGTACTTGTACTATTAATTGATACAAATCGATATCAAATTTCATAAAGTACTTAAATTCACTAATCACTATTAGTGGTTAGGGGAATACTCTTAGGTGGCGTTTGGTAAGAGGCTTTCAGAATGGAGAATTGGAATAAACCCCATAATTGTTGTTTGGATTACTACTATCGGAATCGGGATTTTGGAATCATATCTAAAAATTTAAAATTCCTCAATTCCCTAGTAACTTGGAGAGTTTTGGACAAAATCCAAGTCTGATTCCCATTTAGAAATGGGGCCCATCCCGCCACCCATTAAAAAAATTTAATATATAATTATATACATGTATATAATTATGTATATAATATATATTATAATTATAATTATAAATTTTATTATAATATTAGTACAATTATATAATATATTTATAATTATTATATGCACATATATAATATATTATATAAATATATATTATAATTAATTAATAAAATAATTATATTTATATAATATATATTGTAAATTTATTAATAAATATATAATAATACATTTATATTATATATATATATATATTTATAAATGTATATTATATGTGCATATCATTATAATATATACATGTATATAATAATAATATATTATATAATATAACTTTTATAATTATATTTATTTATTATAAATATAACTTTTATAAATATTTATTATTATAAATATAATAATATATAATAATAATTATATTTAATATATAACATACATTATAATTATATAAAATATGAGTATAATTAATCATTATATGTATTATATAATTAAAAGCATATATTTATATTATAACATTTGTATAATTATATTTAATTATATATAATATTTAATTTAATTAGTTACAAACTTATAATAATGATATTATTAGTTATATGTATTATATAATGTATATTAATCTATGTAATATAATTGATATTATCAATTATACTAATGATTATAGATGTTTACAAATATAAATTATTAATTAGTTATACTAAATTTACTAATACATTTATACTAATATATTTAATTAGTGAATATTTCTTATGTCCCATTTATAAAGAGCCAACGAACCAAACATCAACTATAGTAATGATATACATTCACGGTACTGAACCAAACAGATGTATTCGAATGATTGACTCCATTCCAAATCCAGGATGAATGATTCCAAATCTGAATCCGATTCCAACATGCGAACCAAACGCCACCTTAGAGTTCTTTTCATTGTCAGGTTCAGGGTTCGAATCTTGTACTTGATAATAGTTTGGGAGTGAAAAAGGTGTTGGAAGGATTTAAAAAAAAAAAAAAAATCACTATTGATAGGTGTAGGTGCAAAATGCTAATTAGTAATGGTTCAGGACCCTAATTGCAATTACTCAAATAAATGGTGTCCCAAGTTGTACTTCTTGGGATAGAATAGCTTCTTCCGTTGTACTTCTCCTTCCACCTCAAACTAAACAGTACCTGTGATACCCGATCGAACTCCAATTTGGTCTAATTATAATCAAACCATTCCTCACTTGACTCCTAGAAGGGTGAAAATAGAAAATTATGAGAATCGTAAAGCCGCCACCTCCTCAGTCCCCTTCCACCACCGCCGCTCCCACCCCCGGCGGTGGCGGTGGTGGTTACAGAAACCAAGATGCAGAATTGCTATTTCGAACGAAGCCCATCTCAGAGATCCGAAAAGTAGAGGCAACCACGAGGAAAGAGATCGAGGACAAGAGCGAGGAGTTGAGGCAACTTGTGGGCAATAGATACAGAGATCTTATAGATTCAGCCGATTCCATTGTTCAAATGAAGTCCACTTGTGAGTTTATCTCTGCTAACATTTCAGCTATTCATCATTCTATAGTCAGCAATCTTTCTTCATCAATTGATAGTCCTAGGACAGTCAATTCCAATGCCAATTCCAACAGGGCCCGGATTTATGGCATTGCTTGCCGGGTTAAGTATCTTGTAGATACCCCAGAAAATATTTGGGGTTGTCTTGATGAATCTATGTTTATGGAAGCTTCAGCTAGATATATCCGTGCAAAACATGTTCATGATTACCTAATTGTTATGAATAACGACAGTGTCGGTATTAGGAATGGTGGTAGTTACAATGTGTTGTCGAAATTTCCGTTGCTTCAGCATCAGTGGCAGATAGTGGAGAGTTTTAAGGCTCAGATCTCGCAGAGGAGTCGTGAGAGGTTGTTGGATCAAGCCCTTCTTCTTGAGCTTGGGATCAATGCTTATGCTGATGCTCTTGCTGCTGTTGCGATTATTGATGAGCTTGATCCGAAACAGATTCTGACTTTGTTTTTGGATTCACGAAAGTCTTGTATTTTACAGAAATTGAGTGCTTGTTCTAGTAATGTTAATGCTGATAGTTCTGATGTGATTTCAGTGTTCTGTCAAGTGTTGAGCATAATTCAGGTTAGTGTAGGGCAAGTTGGGGAGTTGTTTTTGCAGGTACTGAATGATATGCCTTTGTTTTATAAGACTATTTTGGGTTCACCCCCGGCTTCTCAGTTGTTTGGGGGGATTCCAAATCCTGACGAGGAAGTGAGGTTATGGACTGCATTTAGGGATAAACTGGAGTCTACCATGGTAATGTTAGACAGAGATTTTCTTGCGAGGACTTGTTCTGATTGGTTGAGGAATTGTGGAAAGGAGATTGTGAACAACATCAATGGGAGGTACTTGATTGATGTGATTGCAAGTGGGAAAGAGCTTGCTTCGGCTGAGAAGTTGATAAGAGAGACCATGGACAGTAAACAAGTCTTGGAGGGGAGTTTGGAGTGGCTTAAGAGTGTTTTTGGTTCTGAGATTGAATTGCCATGGAAAAGGACACGTGAACTTGTGTTGGGTGATGACTCTGATCTCTGGGACGACATATTTGAAGATGCTTTTCTTCAGAGGATGAAAGCAATTATTGATACCAGATTTGAGGAGTTGAGCGGAGCAGTGTCTGTTGTGGAGTCAGTCCGGACTATTGTGAAAACACCTAGTGATGTTGGTTTCCAGTCTTACCCGAATAGAGTTCCAAATGCTGGTGGAGTTTGGTTCATGGAACCAAATATTAAAAGAGTTGGTTCATCACAGTGTACTGAGCAGAATGATGTTCGTACTTGTCTCAATGCTTACTTTGGGGCAGAAGTTAGCCGAATCAGAGATGCCGTTGACAGCCGATGTGAGCTTGTCCTTGAGGACCTCCTCTTTTTCCTCGAGTCTCCAAAGGCACATGTAAGGTTGAAGGATTTGGCCCCATATTTGCAGGATAAATGTTACGCAACCATGTCAACCATATTGAGAGATCTTAAGAGCGAGCTAGACCTATTGGATGCTGACCTGAAAAATGTGGATCAGGAAGGTGAATCCACACCTCTGGCTGCCATAATTGTTGAGAGGTCTCTATTTATTGGTCGACTATTGTTTGCTTTCCAGAAGCACTCTAGGCATGTGCCCGTAATTCTTGGTTCACCAAGATCGTGGTTGAATGAAACTTTTGCTGGTGTCTCGCTCAAGTTCCATGCTGCTTTGAGGTATTCTAGATCATCTTTTGACTCCTTTATGAGTGATAGTCCTGGAAAGAAAATGCTTGATTCCCCCAAAAGACAAACTTCATTGGCGGCATCTGCTTTGTTTGGAATAGATGACAATTCAAGTCCACAACTTGAAGAACTTAGCAGAACAACCCAAGATCTTTGCATTAGAGCACACAATTTATGGATATCATGGGTCTCTGATGAACTATCAATAATTCTCTCAGCGAATGTTGAAAAAGATGATGCCTTATCAGCGGCTGCACCCTTGAGAGTAAGTGGCTTTTCTCTTTAATTATAGCAATATTAGTTTTGCTACAGTATGGATATCATTAAGAAATTGTTGTTTATTTATGAACAGTGCCTTATTTAAGTGCTCGACATTTTGTTGGACAATGAGATCCTCTAGGTGCTGGTTTGTCAGTAGAATTTCTTTTCTTTTCTTTTTCTGCTTGAATGTGATAAATTCTTTTCAAAGTGTTTGCTTGCTTTATACAGTGTGTATTTTGATCTACAATATGAGGAGATATGTCAAGCTATCAACTGAATTAGTACACGTTCCTCATATGATTGGTGTGTTAGGTACTTGCATTTTTAGCTAATAAAATGCATGAGACCTCTGCCTTGAAAAGAAATGGAATACAAGGAAATTTGTTCAGGGCATGTCTTGTGCTGAATACAATAGAAATTTGATTGCAGTGGTTAGTTTAAATTTTGATTTATAAAACTTTTGTCAGCTCTATTTAACTTTGCAACTCTGTATTAGTTATTTGACTACTGTACCTACAGAATTCATCAGTGGGAAAGAGGTTATTTTCAGCCATTATTCATGGGAGAAAAATAATTTCGACTCATAGTATATTTACCATATTAGATGACCTGAAGATGTACCTCTCTTAGTTTTTTAAACGACACTGTGCACCCAATGGTTAACAGCCAAGGTCATATGGTCGGTTTTCCATCAAAATATGATGTTATAACTTCAATGCCCGTGACATTTAAGTCCCTATTAACTTGCCAAACTTTTTTTGTTTTATATTTCTTTTCCTATTTTCTTCTCCATTTTATCATGTTGCCACCAAATCTCCTATATTATAATTGTTTGTATACGTAAAGTACTTTCAATCTGCTTTAGCTCATTATTATACTTCTGATGGCTAATTATAGTTAGGCCGAACTTGAGTAGTTATGAAATTGGTAAATGCTTGCTCTGATGTACAAGTCACAATTACTAGATAAGGTACAACTTGGATGAAGTAACTTCTGTGGTGAAGATTTTGGATGAGTCTTGTTAGACTGGAAAAAGTATACTGCTGTTCTCGCCCCATATGTCCTGGCAGTGAGATTCTGCTTATAAGAGGTGAAGTAGTTTATAACAAGAGGTAAAAAGCACCTTTTATATCAAGGCTAGGAAACCATAGCATGCTATTAGAGACTTATATGCAGGCTAGAAATGAAATAACCAATCTCAAGCTGATGGCAAATCCTACTTTCTGAGCTTTGCCAATTTATGATACTCCTATGATGGTGTCATCTGTGAGAAAAGAATACTTAAGCTGTTAAGCATTCAACTTTTATTTTGCTTTTTCATTCTTTCAACTGTGAATAAGAATACAATGACTAGATTTTTCATTTATTTTAGTAAATGCTCTTCGCTTGTGCTATTTGGAATGTTTCACTTAAGAGGGCATCCTGGTTGTTAAGATGCTAATACTTAACTTATAGTTGGGCTGAGATTTTTGGCAATGTGCAGTGCATTGCTTTCCAAATTCTTCATCTTGTACTACAATTCATCAAATTACAGAGTTGCTGTTCTTCTAGTTCTCTTTCTAACTCCTTTTTATTTTTTGACTTTTTGGTGCTAGCAGTTGTATGGTAGAAGTAGGTTCGATTATATTTTACCTGGAAGACAGGATTGAATGCTTCAGGGAGCAGAAGCAGGGTTCTCTGTCACTAACTAGCATAAAAGGTGGTGCATAAGGATAGAATTTTCTATCCCATGCAACTAATTGACACTCGTAAAAACAATAGATAACAATGATTTCTCGAGGTCTTAGAAACTTCTCGTTTCTTTGTTTAACAATGCTAGTGGATGTATTTTTAGAAAGAGATGATCCTTCAATTTGTTGAAAATGTCTTTCTTTACCTGTATTCACTTAATTCTGTAAAACATTTGTTTGTGATAGTAAAAGGGTTTGAATCATATTAGTAAGGTTATCAATGGTCCATCAGTCTTTGGCTACCGTTTTTTGGGTTCATAATTGGCTAGAGTGTAGCATTTCTTGGTGTCATAATAATGTCTCAGTGGACCTTTGATGCTTCCTTATGCTGCTCCGTTAGGAGAGTCATGGAGCTATAGCTGCTGCAGTTTCTCTTCTGATAGAAAACTAGCATAATCCAATTGGCATTTAGTTTAAGAAACAATATCCTGATTGATTACTCCACAGTTTCTGCAAAATATTATAATATGGTTAGTATTCATGTGTTCCATTAAAAGTCATTGTTTGTTTATCCTTAAACTCTTACTTTTTTCAAACTTCAAGAAGATGCAGTCAACAATATATCCTATGTGTTTGCTGACAAGCTTATGACTTTCTGCGGGGTAGGTAGACTTATAAGGTTCTGAGTCAATTTGTGAAACCTTTGTTATTTATCCTCCTTTCCCTTTTGCACTGTTCTGTTATTTTACTCGTGGTAATAGGCGTTGCATTTGCTTTTATAATCATTAATAATTTGGAGACATCATCTGTTCTTTGTGATGATGTTATGCCAGATTGTTGTGTCTGACATTGAACCTTAGTAACTCTTTCTAATTATTGGTCAGGGATGGGAGAAGATTGCAGTCAAGCAAGAGCGGCTGAATGAAGGTGAATCGGAAATACAAATTTTGCTTCCATCTATGCCTTCTATTTATATCAACTCATTCCTGTTTCAAGCGTGCGAAGAAATTCATCAAGTTGGTGGTCATGTACTTGACAAGCCTATCCTACAAGATTTTGCTTCAAGACTACTGGAAAAGGTGTGCGATAAACTTTTTTCAACTTTAATCAATTAGGTATAGCATGTAATGTGATGTCTACATACCCATCATTTATTTTGAAGAATCCTACATGGAAGTAACTTGTGATAAAACTTATATACCATTGGGGTTTTGGTTAAGTGGTCTTCAGAAGTTATTTTTCTCCTTTCATCAATAACATGCAAAAGTGGATCCTTAATATGAAAAGTTGTTGATAACACACACAACACTTGGGCATTCTCCCTCGATTTAACAAAGAATTCAAGGCTATGTCAGGGAAAAAGATGTGCAAATTGTTACATGCTCTTTAAGTTTATTCCTGGACCTAGTTAGTTTAACATACTGGTGTGGTTCAGCCTCATAATTGAGCTTGCACTGACAAAATGGGACTTTGGTCCACGGAACTGCATGTACTTGTTGCTGATGGTATTTTGAATTGCGTTCAGATATAAAGTTTTCTTCTCACAATTATTATGGGAAGCTACTTATGTATGTATAAATGTATGCCTGTCAGCATATAAATTTGTCCCAACTCTTGTCCCTTCATTATCCTTCAAAATTTTTTTCATCTGAATTGATTAGGTAGTTTACTGTTCCAATAGAAAGCACCAGGATTTGTAGTGTTATAGTTTGGTAACTTTATGTCAAAATAAGGTGGAATTTATTATGTATTGTTCTCTGATAATACATAAACATTAACTTTGTAGAGAGCACCAGAATATGTAGTGTTATAGATTGGTAACTTTATATCAAAATAAGGTGGAATTTATTATGTATTGTTCTCTGATAATACATAAACATTAACTTAGTTTCTGAAGCTTCACTTTGAGCTGATTAAAATTTTGAATGACTGGGAACAGTTAGGCACCAGTTTTGGTGATGGTGACCTTGAAATAAGTAATAGGAAAGAAAATGGAAAGTGGGAAAAGAAAGAAAAACCACTTAACCTGATATCCATGCAGTTAACTTAATTCTCATTCTTGACTCTATTATTTGAATTGTAGTATTTATTCACTCAACTGGTCTGGTAAGACCTGCTATTAGGGAATCTTGATTTTGAGGTATGATGTATGGACTATACATCTCTTGACTAACCTAACAAGACTTCAATTTCAAGCCAAATTTGTTCTGCGATGTCTCAGATTTCAATGGAACAAGATGGACCCATTAAGAATTTTAGCATGTTGCCTGATTTGATATCATTGTTTCTGTGTATAAAGATGGCTCTTGTCCTATGCCCAATCTGCTCTTAAGATAATAATGATAATCAAATACATGACTAAGTGTGCCTATTAAGTTTGATTCTTGACATACTCTTCTATTCTATGTCATTTGTCAATGCAGTAGGAATTTATTTGGGGATGGTGTCTTCATCTTATTTATTTGCATCTGCAGGTTATTGGTATTTATGTAGCTTTCCTTGAATGTCATGGATCTCAAGTGTCTGAAAAGGGAATTCTGCAAATCTTGTTGGATTTAAGATTTGTTGCTGATGTTTTATCTGGCGGTGATGTTAGTTCTAATACTGTGCCTTCAAAAGTACCAAAGGTAAAGCTTCCATTCAGAATCAAGCAGGACATCCATGAAACCAAGTCAGTGATTAGAGAGCGTCTTGACGGCTTGGTATCTCACCTTTCACAAAGACTGGATCCTATAGACTGGCTCACGTAAGCTTCTTCAAGTAGACTTTGTTCAATATGCTAGGAAGATTGTGGCTGTTCTCTGTTTCAAGAAAGGAAAATTAAAATATTATTAGCATTGCAGTATATGGGGACTTGGTGTTATTGAGAGGTTTACATGTGGTCAATTCTTATCCAATCAAATCTAAGACTTGTCAATTTCTCTTGATTCAACATTACATCTTGAGGTTTTGTTGTTGCAGAAGTTATATAAACACAAGGTTCCTCCTGATTGCCATTTTCTCTGATGATTTTGATTTAATTCAGCTATGAGCCATACCTGCGGGAGAATGGGAAGCAATCATACTTGAGGCATGCTGTGCTTTTTGGATTCTTTGTCCAACTTAATAGACTGTATATGGACACAGCGCAAAAGTTGCCTAGTAATTCTGAATCAAATATCATGCGATGCTCTGATGTGCCTCGCTTCAAGTATCTTCCCATCAGGTTGATATTGTTATTCCAGTTAACTAACTTGTGCACTTAAAAGTTATCTTCTTTTCCTACTTTTCTTGTCATTGATACTCTCATGGGTGGGCATATGTAATTTCTTATAGTAAGGGATAGACTTGAGCTTTAAAAGCAGTTAATTTTAGCAAAATGAGCATACTTCAAGAAGGGTTATATATTATTTGTTGTAGTTTATGTTAATTTTCAACTAATGCTGCTAATTCTATATTTGGCTATTCAGTGCTCCAGCATTGTCTTCGAGAGGAGCAGCCAGGCCATCAGCTTCAACATCTATAGATGATGTTTCTTCTAGAAGTTCTCGGAACAGCTATACAACTGATGAGCTCTCACGGAACATTGATTATGATGATAACTCAAGTTTAGGGATGGCAGCGCCTTTCTTGAGGTCCTTCATGCAGGTAAAATTTCCCATTCGTTATCTAATCTAAGGGGAAGTGGGAATCTGGTGTTGTATTCATTGCGATGATAGTCAAACCCTGGCATTTTGTTGGTGAGAAGTGTGTTCTTACCACTTGAGCTAGTCATTGCTCTTGTGAAAACATTAGTTCTATTTATTTTCAACAAATTGTTTTACTTGTTAACATCAGCAAGCATAAGTGCTTTCCACTAGACATCTTCATAATTTGTCATGTAGACATACATGCAAATACTAGGAATTCAACCTTCAAATTGGAGAGAAGTCATCATTTAGAAGAGAGGGGAAAAATCTTAAACTCTTCTACTAAAATGGTTGAGGAACTTCTTAATCTAATGCTGTTCAAAAATTCCTTTGCTTGCGGCCAGGTAATATATGAAGAAATTTTTTTGCTTCTATTTATTTGAAAACTCTATATATCCCCAGTTGTCTGCATAAATACATGAATTTTTGGGTGTAATTTTGACTGGTGTACAGAAGATGCTATTACTTGTGATACTTTCCTTGTATGGTTCAGTTTGTGTTCAAACTAGTTGGGGAGAGAGGTCTGTGTAAGAGAGAGAGAGAGAGAGAGAGAGAGAGAGAGAGTGAGGAAATGAGAGGTGGAGAGAGAGAGAGGTGGAGGGTGTTTGGACATGACAAGACAGACACTGTGTGTGGAAATTAGACATCAACTTTTTTAATAGTACTGAAGCTTCCTCATCCAGATTCAAGGGGGAAAGGCCAAAAACGTTGCCATGTGCTAGTTTCAGCATCGAATGTAGAGAGAGAGAGAGAGAGAGAGAGAGAGAGAGAGAGAGAGAAAATTTGAAATCTGCTGTTCAATCAGCAGTGAAGCTTACTTATCGAGATTCAGAGGACAAAAACCAGACAGTTAATGCTAGTTTAAATGTCAAACATAACAGGAAATATATATTTTTTGAGGCCTGAAACCTTTCTTTAATGAATAAATTGTATCCATGTTTAGGTGGTTGAGAAAACTGGATCTTTGCTCACTTGTTCAACCAGTACTTGAGCTGGTTTTCAGCTTGTAAAGCTCTTACTGCTTTTGGAGACAGCAATTTACTGATTCGATCTGTTTATGTCTGCAGAGCAGATTGTAGAATAGATCATTGTGATAAACCCTGTGTTAAAATATTCCTCATATCTGAGCAATCATTCCTTAATGCAAATTGCAGGTTGGCAGCAGATTTGGGGAGAGCACTCTCAGACTGGGATCCATTCTTAATGATGGGCAAGTTGGCAGGTTTGGTGACATGTTACCTGCGCAGGCTGCTGGACTTCTTTCATCCTTCACGGCTGGCAGATTGGATTCTTGATTGCTGAGAATTTTTCTAGCAATTTCTTGGGAATTTTATCAGGATAAATTGTAGTCAAACAGCTGGAAGCTTGATGGGACTACAAGATGATTTAATATTAGGCAGAAATTTATCTCTGCATTGGATTATAGAAATTGTAAAAGATGATGAGGAATGAAGGCGGCATTGATTGAGGAAAGAGATGCATGATCGAAGGGTAATCTAGAGAAAGTTTCAGATGTATGGGAAATTGGTAATCAAAAAAAGCCATTTCAATGTTGTTTATCAATTTTGTATTGTATGATAAGAAGTACAGATAAAATTGTATGTACAATCAGATTTGAATCTAAACCGTCTGAATTGGAATATAAAAGGGCATTTTTTGGCATCATTTTCTTAATTTATACTTTGTATGATGATCTTTTTTTTTTCTTTTTTGCTTTTTCAAGGGAGATGCCAAACCTTAAAAGGGAGAAGGGGGAAGAGAAGCATTTGAAAGTCGAACAAGGAACTTCATCATTAGCGTTTCTTCCTATTTTTTTGGGAAATTTTAGGGAGACTTCAAACCTTACATAAAATAAAAAGGAAAAGGAAGCATTTCAAAGTTAGAGATCTTATTAAAGTACCTATCAATATCCTTATTAAATAAACTTGCAAAGTGAAAGCTTGATATCATACGCAATTAATCATTATGCAAGGTGAAAGCTTTCTTGCACTTTTTTGTCTTGCCATTTTGTCACCACCAATCATTTATTTGAGAGCCTACGTGATTAGGCTTTAAACAAAATAGAACAAAAGAAAAATCCCCAAGGTTAGGCATTTGCAGCAAGAAAGAAAGAAAATATAAAACTGCAAAAATGCAATAGAATTTAGCTTGTAGCTTACAAAAATTATCCAATAGCATGACAATGCAGGAATTTTTATTCATGATCAGGGCTTGTTTTCAGTTTTTTTTTATTCTCAAAAGCAAAATAAAAATCCAAAAGCACCAATTTTATTGCATTTTGACTTTTTGCCTTTTGTCTCTAAAAATTTGAAAATAGATTTTAAAAAGCAATTGAGAATAAAAAACAAATAGTTAATTATGTACTCTCCTTATCTAAATTCTTATTTTTCTTTGGTTAGTCAACAAGTGGAGTGCTTAGACTTGATATCCACATCTATGTTTCCCACTATTTTTTATTTTTTTTTTGCTAGTAATGATAACAGTTTATATAACTTATTTTAGTCTAATCTAGGGAAATGGGAGGGGGAAGCCACAAATAGTGGTTGGGGGAAGCCACCAATGTTTCCCACTATTTGATAGATTGAAAAGATGACGCTCTTTTGACCATCTCACTCTTGCTCCCACTATTCACCGCCCTTTCCCCCTCCCTTTTTAAGGATAATCTAGTTTAGTTTAAAAAACATTGAGCATAAAAAATATACTGTTGAACATTAAGACACAATCAAACCAATATGAAAAGAAAGATGTTATAGTTACTTTTGCTTCTGCTGTTAGTGGTTATGTGATCATGAATCATTTTCAAAAGGCAATTATGAATTTTAGGTTATAACGCAATATGATTTTTTAAGGGATATCTTTCTGTAAACCCCAAGTAACTTAAGAGGGAGATAAATTAGATTGATAAAAATTAAAACAAGTAAAGGCTACATTTTCACTCAATTATTCAACCAAGATAGTTTAAATAAACAAGCACTCAAACAAACACAATAATAAGAGATGTAAGCAAATTAAGCCACACAAACAAATAATACAAAGAGAACAATAAAGTAAAAGAATTGCAAACTAATCACACACACAAATTTCTTCCAAACTTGGAGTTGAATCAATTAAGTAGTTTCTTTAATTGATGGCGACACTAACCAACTTGTACAAGTGAAGGCTCACTTCTTCACCCTAAAAGCTTTTAGTTGAGTCAAGAAGTTTTACAACTCTCCTAGTTAACCCTCAATTAATTACAACTGAAAGTTTACCCAATGATCGACGAATTCCTACAAGCGTAGAGGATCATCGTAGTAATAAATTACTTGGAGTATTCCAGGGTCGAACCCACAGGGATGAGTTAATTTTCTATTTTAATTATTCTAAAATAACAAAATTTAAATTCCTGAAGTTGTATTTTCTAACTAAGCAATCAAAGACTAATCAATTCAATTGAAGCAGTGGTGAGAAAACAATAGACCCAAGTCTAGGGTTTCAGGTTTTAATCCAAAATTTGAGTCAATTATTTAGTTAATTTCTTAACAAACTATGAACGCATTACACAATTATATTTTAGATTATCTCTCGATACATCTAAAGTGTGCCTAATTAAATCCTACGTCTTTCTCGAGATCGCAAGTATTCAATTAAAACCCGTTTAAGAATTTTGGTGATATAAGTACGTCATTAAAATCCTAACCTACTCTCGTGATTAGACTAAATATATTTATCTATCTAGTGCACAACTGTATATCCCTTCTCATTTCAATACAAATCCTAAAAGCATGTCTATGGTGGTCAAGTATGAACACGTAATTAAATCAAGATAGATAAATCATAACAAAAGGCAAGAAATCAAACTAGAAATATTAATCAAATTCCTTCACAAAAACCCTAACCCTAGCAACAATTTAGTTCAACAAGATTTGGAAATAAAAACCATGAATTCAAAGAGTTGCCTCAAAGATAAGAAAAAGAGTAAGAAAATTTCTCAATTGCTTGTTTCAATCTTCTCCTTGCACACTCTTTGATTCGCCTCCATTTGATCTTGATCTCTCAAGAACAAACTATGAAAAGATGTTAAAACTAGATTAGACTACTTTTTTTCCCCCTAAAAACCGACCTAAATGACTCCTATTTATGATTTCTTGAAGATATATCCTAAACAGGGTAGAAATAGGCTTTATTGGACTCAAAAAAATCGCATTTCCACACATTTTTCCAATGAAGACCGGCCCAATGACCGGCATTGGTCATCGGGCCAAGCTCAGAATGCAAAAGAATTTGGAGATGTTCAGCGCGAAGTCATTTGTGATGTCCGGTGCCGGTCATGGATCCATCCGCGGATCAATACAGATCCATGTGTGGATTGATTTTGAATCCCAAAAAGTCCATCAAATAGGCTGAATCAGTTATTTCTCAAAACAAAGAAATTGTAACCCTTTGAATAAGCTTTCCTTGGATGTCTGGACACTGCGATATGCCTAAAATACTAAGACCTAGTCGTAAGAGCATCGCAGCGCAACTATACTTCAGTAATTTGAACTTTTGACCATGAAAATATGAGAACCAAACTTTAATATCTCATAAAAGTTGTAGAGTATTTTCTGAGCTTTGAATTGAATCAAGAACATCTCAATCTGATTTGTGAAGCTCAAGTTATCGCCAAAATATTGAAATATGTCGTTCTTGTGAAACCTCTTTCTCTTTACTTTATCCTCTTTCATTGCTTCTTTATGCCATGTTTTTAGTTCATTTTCTCTCCGATTGAGCTCTTGACCTATTAGAATAATATACAAGCAAAATTAAGTAATTTCTACTCAAGATAAATTTCGCATAACATGGTTAACTAGCAACTTATGCCTATAAATGCATTATAATATACACCCTATTAAACTCCCCTATACTTAGTCTATGCTTATTCTCAAGCACAAAAACAAAATCAATTAAATACAAACAATGACTATATTCAAGGTTATCATTATTAGAGCAACCATTCTAAACAAGTGTTAAGTACTAATAGTAAAAATCAAAGAGATGCTTCTTCGATTAGCATTTAACACCATCGACCCTTTCAACTCCGGCTAGGAATATAAATATTTAGCAAGCATTTCCTCGGAGATGGCCCAACTATTATGCAAAATCTCAAACATATAACTATATGGATCTACAGACTATTATTATAATCCACATATTTTTGTTTCTTTTTTTCATATTTTTCTCTTTGTTTTCTTCAAATTCCCTCACACTTAAGCTTTTCACATTTTAACAAAGGGGAATATACTTAATTCTCAGCCGTTCAACCCTTTTGACGTGAACTCCAATATCTCCTAAATGAAAGAGCCTGATTACTCAGGTTTTACCACTTAAGAATAACATACTCATAGTTATTGTCACTTTTTGATGTGATAGTTGACACTTTTAGGTAAAGACCTCCAGTTACTAGACAATAACAACCAACGGAGTACCGTTAAATTAATAAAATAAGCATATAAGTACAAATAAGAACACAAAAGCCTGTTTCATATCCCAATAATATGGAGAACTAAAATTAATAATTAGGCCAAATTCACAAGAAAAATGTTAGAAAAATATTTACAATGCCTAGAAAAATTAGCCAAAAATTGAAAAAGTTTCAAAATATCAAATATTCACCAAAGAAGCACTCTAAAGCAACACCATTTAACATTTAACACATTCATACACATATTGCTTTAACAATAATAATACTCAAAATATAAGACATTGCCTATCAAGGAATCAGCAACAAAAATTTGAAAAATTTTAACCTAAACCCATTTACTCCTCCCCACTTAAGGCAACATTGTCCTCAATGTTGGGGATAAAATAAAAAAAAATAATAACATGAAAAGAGCTAAAAGTGAAACTCCCCTAATAACCAATGGAGTGCCAATGATCAAGTAAAGTAAGAGAAGTTGCCGTTACCATCCAATGGTCAAACTCAGGAAGTCATCCTACCAACATATAAAAAGACAAGAAAATATGCGCTATTCTATCCGGTCCGTCCCACTTGAGAGTCTGATCGTGGATGCAGAAGATGAAGAAACTTCATCTGATCAGCATTGCAAGGAAGATCATGCAGATTCTGAACTTGAAGAAGTGCTCACCGTGACCGACAGGGATGAATATGGTGTGGGCTGCGCTAACATGGGAACTAGAGTGTTCTTAGTCGGCGGCCTAAAGCATGATGATGACTACATCTACACTCCCTGGTCTCTAAGCTGTGACTTGCACTGCTATGATCTCACCCCTTACAAACAATTGGTACACATTCGGGCTTCTTCATCTGTGGCCGGTAATGGTGATCATGGTGGTGGTATCCCTATCCCTCCTTCAGAATTCCATTTAAAGAAGGAGAAGCATGGAGGAATGCATGCAACAATGTCTACTCCCGTTCTAGAGGAAATTGATGGTCTTTTGTACGTACTTTGTGGGCCTTGCATGCTCACTGGAGATTACACCCCTGATCCTAGCTTTGAGGTGTACGATCCTCGCACCAATGAGTGGTCTCCCCTAGAAAGCCCTCCTTTCTATGAGTATTGTAGCAAGTACTATTTTAACCGGGTGAGGACGTGGAAGTGAGGCCGGAAGTGCACGTGAGGTAAACACTTGAGCTTGTTGCAGTGGTGAGTGTTCTATGTGAGGGCCTCAAAATTTATTATTTTAATAATAATATTATTATTACTCTTTTGTTTATTTATTTTATTGTTTTCCTTAATTTATATATATATATTTTGAAAAGTTAAATAATAAATGTAAAAATAATTTTATGTTACAAATAACTTAATTGTGCAAAATATTAAACTATTTGATTATTGCCAAGTTAAATTAATATTTCTTGATGTAGATTATTTTAATGCTTTAATATTAATTCTTTGAATTCCGATAGCTAATCTTAAGCGTTAATAATGATTAAGTGTTAACGGGAACCTTAGCATCAAGACGAAGTCAATATATTTTAGACAAAACCATTACAAGTACACTTAGTATACTTAGGACGTAAAAATCTCGATAATTGAATTTTTCGCGAGATTAATACACTAGTAGGCTATCGAATTTCTTTTGGGGTAAAATCTTGGAGTTAGTTTACGAATGAGAGCTTAAGTAGAAGGGGCGAACAAGTTGTTAAAAGACCAATTTGGCCCTCCTCCATTTCAAATTAACCATGCAGCCATGTAACTTCCTAGAACAAGCTCCAAATACAAACATTTCCAGCATGCCGGTCTCATCCTTTACACTTAGCATTTCCATTCCAGCCGATTCCATTTTCTTTATCTGCTCCACCATTCCACCAACCATAAAGCCGGCTCACACCCCACTTTCATACTCCACTATATCAACTACATACCACCACAACAACACTCCAATTCTATTTCTTCCTCCTGCCGTGAGCCGAGAGTGGGTGAGTGAGAGAAAGAGCCGAGCCTTTTATTCTTTTCCTTTCTGTCCGTAAACTAGAGAGGGAAGAGAGAGACTTGCTGTTCATTCTTCCTTCCATCCGTGAGCTAGTGAAGAGATTGAGAGCCAAATTTCCTCCATCCTAGTCGCAAGCTTGAGCAAGGGAGAGGGAGAGCTAGCGGGCTGCAATTTCTGGACTGCCGAGAGGAAGAAAAATATTTCTGCTGCTAGCCGTGTGTGTGAACTCCAAGCTGAGGTAATTTCTGGACCTAGACTAGTTGTTTAGGGGTAGATGATGTTGATTATAAGCTTGCATGTGGTGGTTGTGCGGTTGGATGATAGATTAAGTCACAAGAAGACTGGTTTCGAAAGAATTGGAGTTGCCGAATGAGTAAGCTGGAAATTTACAGCCTTAATTGGCCAATTTGTGATAATCTGAGTTTAATTGTGTAGTTAACTAACTAAGAACTGGATGATCAAGCTTTGCATGAAGTTAATTAGTTGTGAGAAAGCAAGAAAATTTAAGGAAAACAAAATCTGGTTGCATGCAAGTCAACCGAGAGGAATTGAATGAATTTCTGATTGGTTAGTGTTTTTGATGTTGTTCGAACTTGGTTTTGGATCAAACCTGATAGATAGATCTTTATTTGGTGATGCATGTAAGTTTTATGGTGACAAGCTTGAGTTTTGTTGCTGGAATTCTTGTTTGGAGGACTGCATGGCCGCTGGAAAAATTTCAGCTTAGCCGATGGTGGTTCTTTTGAGTTTTAATGGATGTTTTGGTGATTGAAGCTGGAAAATCCTGTTGTATGCCCTATATGACCTATATCTAGTATTACATGTTGAATTTTCTGGATGGAAACCTTGTTGAAAATTTTGAAGTAACTTGCTGGAAAATCTGTTTTGTTGGCCGAGAGAGAGTAGGCTGAAACTCTCTTGTTAATTTCGAAAATTCCATGATAATTGGCTATAATCCTAAGTAAAACGTCTTATAACATCTTGTTCTAGTTTTCATGTTTATCTTATTGATTTTTAACACTTGAAAAGCTGGTGAATTGGATCATGAACTGAAGTAATTATGGAAGGAAAATATTTTTCAGCATGGCCGAGAGAAAGGAGTTGAGCACTTGACTAGTTTTCCTTCGAATTTTAGCTAAGATTCTTGTATTGGATGTTTAAGACTAGTTTGTAGATTGCTAATCACCTTTTGCATGTTGAGTTGAAGTAAAAATTGAAGAAAATTAGGGACAAAGCTCTATAAGTAAACTACTATATTGCTGGATTTTTCTTGATTGTCGAAACAAGAAAAGAAAATCTGAATTCCTAAGGGTAATTGTGTGTAAGCTAACCATGACTTTCTTTTATGTTTGAGTTAAATTTCTAGTTGACTTGTTGTAAGAAATATTTGTTTGATGCCAAGAGCTAATGATTGATGAAGCTCTTGGCCATTTGAGTAATTTTTGCAAGAGTTTAATTTTTGGAGAATTTGTTCAAGTAGTTGGCTGAAATGTACTTGGAAGGTCCATGGGTTGTGATTTGGGTTTCTTTTGATACCTTGGACTTTCTTTGTTGAATTTTGTTTGGAACTGAATCTGTTGAGACTTAGGGCTAATGATTGATGAAACTCTAGTGATATTGATGTTTGGATTGTGATTTTACTATATTGGTGAATTGGAATTCAAAGCGCAAATGAGTTGGAATCGTGAAGTCCGTTTTAGTCTTTTGAATTCGAGTATTTTTTATCAAACTTTATTGAAATGTTTTGTCTTAATATTAAGTTATATAAATTGAGCATAGTACGTTAATATTAAGATTTAAATGTCGGGACTTTCAAAACCTTACTAACTAGTTAAGTCTTTTCTTTGCTCAAACTAGCTTTATTACCTTTAAGAAATAATTGTATTAACTTTCAAACTTTAAGTTTTTCGTAAAATTATTCCTGGCTGGTTGGTTTTGAGGTAAGTTGTTAAAACATGAGATTTTAATACTTTCAAAAAGAAAGGTTTGGAAAAACTTGTTCGGCAAGAAAACTTGTTTGAATTAAATTGGTTTTAGTTGTACCTCTAGAAAGAAAAATAGCTTTAAAGGAATCATACGAAATATTTTATTACGTTACCAGGTTTAATTCTAAGAGATTTATTGATTTATTCCGAGAAAATAAATTAGTTTTATACCAGATAATCTTCTGTATTTAAATCAAGAGTTTGTATAGTAAAACTTATAGTTTTTAAAACTTGGTTTTCTAGGGTTTAGCAAGAACGTGGACTTCGATTCCCAGCTTGACTTTTGAGCTTCACTTTTGGTGAGTGTCCCTGCTTGTTCTATGCTTATTTGCTTAAAATGCTTTCGTGACTCGATATGCGATAATTGGAAAATGATTGCTGGTCCATCGAAGTGAGCAGTGTGTACTTTATCACACTAGCCTTTCGAGTGGCGACTTGTTTGAAGTGTTTTTCGTGAATATTCTGCTTGCGCTTGCCATAAGTGTTGGATGTAAAGTCGTTGGGTGATTCCCTCGACCAGTCTAAGGTATACTCGAGTATTACCACTTTCGTGTTTGGCGTGCGGGCCCGGGACAGGGGTAAGATTGGTGGTCGGAGTTAAGAAAAATAAAAAGATCTACATGGACCTTAGGTAGTGAAAGTTGACGGAGGGTCGACTACGGAAAATTTTGATCAAACTCGTGGAGAAATGGCTCCTGAGAGCCCCTGTATCCTATCTTGTGCTATTAAACGCTTTCCTAATTGGTTACTTTAATTGAGGATAATACTCGTTGTTGTTTTATGTGATTGCATGTCTTGGGGCACCACTGAGCTTTAGCTCACCACACGATATTTGTTTTCCTTAACAAGTTTTGGCATTCTAGAGACTTGAAGCTTACTTGTCGTTTTTGTGAATATTGTGTTAACTTTTGTTTTGGATTGTCACTTGAAGCTGGAAAAGTGCAAACCCTAAGTTTTGGCTTGTATGAATTTATTTGAACTTTATGAGTTCACTGTGTGGTTTGTAATGTATATTTGTAGTTATGTATTAAGCTAGTTGGAAATGTGTTTAAGAATGAACGTTCAGATGTCCAATGACAATGTTATCTCTGAAGTTAATGTGTTCCTAGTATTTTAGTCGTTCAAAGGTGTGGATTGTTCGGGTGACGAATTTTGTTTTGGTTTAAGTTATACGTGGAAAAGGTTTAGTCGGTTTTCTTGCGTGAGTCCTGGCGAGAGTTAGGCAGGCGACCCGCCAACCCTCTGGTTCGCCTTAGGGAGAAGTGGGGCCGCCACATTCTAAGTGCATGAAAATGTTTACATGAAATGTCTCCTTGCTTGAATGACATGCTTGTTTGGTTGAAGTACTTGCTCTTGAATTGATGACATTGGGACGAGGATGTACTTATCATACTTGATCCTTCGTGGTTAACTTCTTGATATTGATATGAAATGAATTACTTTACTTGTGCTTGAATTGTTGGTCGTTTGGGTGGTTATCCCATCGACTCTCTTGCATGCTTGGGGTCCCAAACCCCATTGACTAGTTGGTCGAGTCGATTCAGCAAGGGCTTGGTCAATACGATCAATGAACCATAGGTCTTGTTACTTGGAATGGAACTTGTACTTGAGCTCTTGAACTTGAATTGGTATACTCGAGTATTACCCTTTTGAATCTTGACATGCGGGCCTGGTAGGGGGTTGATTGGTGGATGGAGAAAAGACGTGAAGTGGTGAAATATGTGATAGTATTTTAAAAAAAAAACGTTGACAGAGTGTCAACGGAATCTTGATCAAGTTACTTGAACAAGCTCTTGAAACTCCATATCCTTTCAAACGAATATGTGAATTCTTAATTGAAGTGTATTGACTTATATTGGAGTGTACTGTTTTTTTGTAGCTCGAGTATGATATCCTTGTTTGCATGGATTCTTGGAACCTCATATGGTGAAAGCTCACCCCTTCTAGTTTTGTTTTCCTTACAAGGGGCGAGCGTCTGGACGAGTGACTAGGAAAGGCCGAGTTCGGTCAGAATCTTTTGTTGTAGCACAGTTATACCAACTTTTCATTTTTTTTTGTAAGTTGGGAACTCGATTGTTGTAAATGGATCTAGTAGTGTATTTTGAAGTTTGTATCATCTATAAACTTATGTTTTGGCCCAGGATTATTTTATAATGTTATTGGAGATACAGCTCTTGTTTTAAAAGGTTGTTAATAAGTTGGTGCTCGAGTCCTGACGAGAGTTGGGCAGACAGCCCGCTAACCCCTTTGGTTCGTCTTAGGGGGAAATGGGGTCGTCACAGTTGGTATCAGAGCCTAGGTTAGAAGTGATCTGGATAAAATAGGAAATTTGGTTCTAAGAAACTTTAGTGTGACGTGTTAGGGTGTCATTGAGTATAATTAACCTTGCCTAAGTTGTAAACTGTGCTTATTCTTATAGGTCATGGAAGGAAGCAGTGGAGAGGGTGGAAGTGAGCCGCCTCGGAGACATCTTCGGATTATCGATTATGAGGAGAGGTCAGAAGGACCGATCCGACGCTAGAGTACCACTAGTCAGACTAGGATCATGTGATCTTGGCAGTACTAGATGAAAGGAGGAGATTTAGGCGTGCCAATGTTAGGAACCAAACTGAGATGGCAAGGATGAGAGGCATCATGAAGATGCAAGCTGACAGGATTTTGGAGCTCCGGGAGGATATATCAATGGAGCAGGAGAGGACGAATGCTCTTAAAGAGTAGCTACAGGTAGTTAATGATCACCTCGCTAGGGTGGTCAGAGAGATCAGGGATCGAGTTGGGGGTATCATTGATGAGTGTGGAGCGCTAATTTAGAGAGTGATTGATGCTAATGCACCTGTGGAGGATCAGGGCGATGGAACCCCTAGAGAGGGAGATGCACCTAATTCTACTCATGAGCGAGAGTTTGTTAGCTCTGTTGGGAACTAAGTTAGGCGCCTATGAGCTTTGTTTTGACCATATGTGATGTGTAGTTAGGAAAAACCCTAGTTGGATATTTTGTACTTTTGATGTGATCCTGCTACTTGTGTAAATGGGATTGTTTTGCTTGTATCTGACTTTTATTATTGTGGTATATATACAAGGGTTGTGTTTAGATATACTTGACCTTCTGGCTTGTTTATTTTCTTGTATTTGGCCCATGCGTTTAGGTATCTTTAATTTTTACATCTGTATTTCGATTTTAGACTTGTTAAAACCAATGGAAGGTAGGAGAAGTGGACACGGCCTTGGGTATGGACCCAGGCAATCCCAAGAACGAGGGGGTGACAAAGAATCTGTGGGTAATCAAAATCAAGGGCCAGGGGCTGAAGCGGGAGATCAAGTGGCTACGATCATTAATCATATGACTGACTTGTTGGCTCAGTTGGTGGATTGTCAGGGTCAAAATCCTCTTAATCAATCTAGAAACCCTGGAAATGCTGCAGAAGAGGAAGATAGAGCCTTGGAATGGTTTCAAAAAATTTCTCCCTCTAAATTCTTGGGAGGACTCGACCTTGAAGTTGCCGAGAATTGGCTTGCTAAAATGATTGATATTTTCATGATTTTAAACTATCTGGAAGAGAGGCAAGTAAACTTTGCCACCTTTTAGTTTGAGGGAGCTGCTCGAGTCCGGTGAAATATGATACGAGTTAGGTGAGAAAGGGAACAAACTCCTAGAACTTGGATAAATTTTACTCGAAAATTTAATGAAAAATTTCTCCCACCCTTGATCCAAGAGAAAAGAGAGGATGAGTTTATAAAACTCCGTCAGGGATCTCAAAGTGTAGCCGAGTATGAGACCCAAATTACTAAGTTGTCAAAATCTGCTCCTAAACTAGTAGTGACGGAGCAGAGGAAAATAAGGCGCTTCGTGCAAGACCTTAAGGTGGAAATTCAAGAGGCCTTCGCAGCCGCTCAAATAACCACTTTTAGGGAAGCACTTGAAAAAGCCCAACGGGTTGAACTTGCAAGGTCTCACGTAAAGGCCTTCTATGTCAGAAAACGAGGTTCACCAAATATTAATCTAGGGCAAGGTGATAGGAGTGCACCCCTACCTAAGATTGGAAGAGGAGCAGGACGAGCGAGAGTTCCAGGGGCATCAAGAACAACCTCGTCAAGGGGAGCCCAAAGTAGGCAAGGTCAACAAAAAAGCACCCTACCAGGAGGGCAAGTGTCGGCTCCTTGTGTAACTTGTGGATTTTGTGGAAAACCTAGCCACATTGAGGAGGAATGTTAGAGGAAGGGGCAGAAATGTTTACGTTGTGAAAGTACCAAGCACATGATTAGTAGTTGTCCAAATGTGCATCGAGAAGGGACCGACACCTAACGACCAAATAGGGCAAACCCTAGGCAATCAAATGTAGGAGGAGCAGGCCGAAAGTGCCAGTCAGGGTGTATGCATTAGATCGGCACCAAGTTCTGGATTCGTCTGAGGTTGTCGAAGGTACGATTCCTATTTTCTATCGCTTGGCTAAGATCCTGATAGATGCCGGTTCAACTCATTCATTTGTGGCTCCTACTTTCATGTATGGAATTGATGTTAAACCTGAACAATTACCCTATGACCTTGAAATTAGAACCCCTACTGGTGATCAATGTCAAATTACCAACACTATTTATAAGAATTGCGAGATTTGTGTTGGAGAGTGGAAATTGTGGGTAGATTTGATAAGTTTGGGCATCAAAGGTTATGACGTTATACTAGGAGTGGATTGGTTAGCCCGATATCATACCCGATTAGACTGTAGGACGAAAGTGGTGGGATTTTGTATACCGGGAGAAGCTACTCTAAGACTAGATGTAAAGGGTATTTTAGTCTCATCTGCTCTTATCTCGGGATTTCGGGCTAGAAACTTTTTGAGTAAAGGAGTCCAAGGATACCTAACTTTTCTCATCAATACCCCAAGGAATAAACTGGAGGTCAAAGATGTACCGGTAGTAGGAGAATATCCAGATGTTTTTCCTAATGAGCTAGTTACATTGCCACTAGAGAGAGGTGGAATTTAA
The DNA here is from genome assembly GCF_036785885.1 of Coffea arabica. Taxonomy (NCBI): domain Eukaryota; kingdom Viridiplantae; phylum Streptophyta; class Magnoliopsida; order Gentianales; family Rubiaceae; genus Coffea; species Coffea arabica. The sequence continues at coordinate 29,970,371 of NC_092320.1, read as the reverse complement.
AATCGATTTAGTACCCGGAACAATGCCTATTTCGAAAACTCCCTATAGGATGGCACATACTGAGTTGAAGGAATTAAAAGTGCAATTACAAGATTTGTTAGAATGAGGATTTATTCGAGAAAGTGAATCTCCGTGGGAATCTCCAGTCCTGTTTGTTAAGAAGAAAGATGGGAGTTTGAGATTATGTATAGACTATCGGGGCTTGAATAATATTACGATCAAGAATAAATACCCTTTACCGCACATCAATGAGTTATTTGATTAGTTGCAAGGAGCCATAGTGTTTTTGAAACTGAATCTTAGGCAAGGGTACTACCAATTAAGAATCAAGAAGGAAGATGTGTTCAAACCTGCTTTTAATTCGAGATATAGGCATTTTGAGTTTGCAGTTATGCCTTATGGACTGACAAATGCCCCAGTCGCCTTTATGGATTTGATGTATCGAGGTTTTAAGCCCTATCTAGATCAATTTATCGTGGTGTTCATTGATGATATTTTGGTTTATTCAAAGACTCATGAGGAGCATGAACAATATTTGAAGATAGTTTTACAAACCCTAAATGAGCATCAGTTGTATGCCAAATTTAGTAAATGTGAGTTTTGGTTGGAGAAAGGAAGGCATTACTGTAGATCCGTCTAAGGTAGAAGCTGTTTCTAAATGAAAACAATCAAAGAACCCGACCGAGATCCGTAGTTTCTTGGGTTTAGCCGGATAGTACCGCCGATTCATCCAAGACTTCTCTAAAATTGTAGAGTCTTTGATCGAGTTGACTAAAAAGTATGGTAAATTTATTTGGGATGCAAAGTGTGAGGCTAGTTTCCAAGAGCTGAGGAAGCGATTGATCACTGCACCCGTCCTAGCTTTGCTTGAATGACATGCTTGCTTGATTGAAGTACTTGCTCTTGAATTGATGACATTGGGACGAGAATATACTTTATCATACTCGATCTTTCATGGTTAACTTCTTGATATTGATATGAAATGAATTACTTTACTTGTGCTTGACTTGTTAGTCGTTTGGGTGGTTATCCCATCGACTCTCTTGCATGCTTGGGGCCCCAAACCCCATTAGTTAGTTGGTCGAGTCGAGCTGGCAAGGGGTTGGTTGATATGATCAATGAATCATGGGTCTTGTTACTTGGAATGGAACTTGTACTTGAGCTTTTGAACTTGAATTGGTATACTCAAGTATTACCCTTTTAAATCTTGACGTGCGGGCCCTGTAGGGGGTTGAACGGTAGGTGGAGAAAAGACGTGAAGAGGTGAAATACATGATAGTATTTTGAAAAAAAAAACATTAATAGAGTGTCAACGGAATTTTGATCAAGCTACTTGAACAAGCTCTTGAGAGCCCCGTATCCTTTCAAACGAATATGTGAATTCTTAATTGAAGTGTATTGGCTTATATTGCAGTGTATTGTGTTTTTTGTAGCTCGAGTATATCCTTGTTTGCATGGTTTCTTGGAAACTCATGAGGCGAAATTTCACCCTTTCCAGTTTTGTTTTCCTTACAAGGGGCAAGTGTCTGGGCAAGTGACTAGGAAAAGCCGAGTTCGGTCAGAATCTTTTGTTGCAGCACAGTTGTACCAACTTTTAATTTTTTTTTGTAAGTTGGAAACTCAACTGTTGTAAATGGATCTAGTAGTGTATTTTGAAATTTGTATCATCTATAAACTTATGTTTTGGTCAAGGATTGTTTTATATTGTCATTGGAGATATGGCTCTTGTTTTAAAAGGTTGTTAATAAGTTAGTGCTCAAATCCTGATGAGAGTTGGGCAGACGGCCCGTTAACCCCTTTGGTTCGCCTTAGGGGGAGGTGTGGTCGTCATAGAATATAAGTACAATAAAAGATAGAAGTATTGGGTGCGTTTTTTTTTTTGATATGTGTACATTACAGGCGAATCACAATATTACATAACATCATGTATTCAAGCACACACACAACACATTAATTGATTTATTATTTTTATAATTTAATAACCTAGTTTTGCCATAATATTTTCTTATATACTTTTTTAATCTTTAAGAAACTCTTGCTTCTTTAATCAATTCTAAAATTTTTATTTTTAAAGTTTTTTCTAAACGTGACTTGATTTCAACAAGTTTCTATTTAAATGATTTCTATGATGATGTCATTATGACTCGATGTGACAGCCCTACCTCTCTTCAGGGCGAATCTTAAGAATTAGCGAACTGCCTGCCCAACTCTCGCCAGAACTCGGTCGACTAATGAACTAGCAACCCAATAAAACTAAAGAAGTATCTTCGAAATAAAGGGTACAGATCATAATGGAATTATAATCACCACGCCACTTTCCAAACTTAGAATATAGAGCTAAAGGTCAACTTACGATTCCATACGTAATTTACATAATATGCGTCGAACTTTCAAATTCAAACTTACAAGAGTCAAAAGTAAAGTCTTCTAAACAAAAGGTTACAATCCAAGGTACAAGTTCAAGACAAAAGTTAAAACTATGATAGTTCTTGACCAAAGGTCCATCCCAAATCTGTTAAGGAAAACAAAAGGAGTGGGGTGAGTTAAATCTCAGTGAGATTTCAAATAAACATGTAAGCACATAGCCAAATAAAGGCGTAACATAAACAAGTAAACATCATATTGTACTATAACAATTTAATCGCAGTTCAATTCAAGGATATGGGTGGCTTCCAAAAGCCAAATCCACATGAGCTTGATCATACGAGAATCCGTTGACTCTCCGTCAACGTTTGCATTTAAAAATATAAGGTCCGTAGAACACCATTTTCTCCAAATCCCGTCCACCAGTCAACCCCCTTACCGGGCCCGAACACCTCAAACAGTAATTAGGTAATACTCGAGTATTTCCAGATTTCAGTAAACAGTCCTTAAAGTTTATCGGTCTTCTCGATTAAGCCCTTGCTGGTTGGATGCAACCGACTCACCTATGAGGTTGGATACCCAAACGGTCACAGTATTGATGGGATATCACCCAAACAACAAAATAGAGTCAAATATAGAGAAATTACATCTCATAATATCAGTATACAAAACCTCAGTGGAATCGAAGGAGGTCGAGTGTGATAAAGTACACCCTCGCCTCAATTTTGTCAAAACAATGTTTGGCTCAACTAGTCGCAAATCAAGTATTCAGATATTTCATACAGACAGGTAACAGGCAATGGAACACTCACCTATCAAGCAAATGCAGAGTTCAAACGTCATGTTCCTTGGTTACGTTCACCTCCGTTTTCCAATCCTAGGGCAACGAGTGAAATCGTTAACAATCTAGGTTCATTTTCAACCCAAAAGTAAGCTCATTAGGTGACCAAGCGGGTGGTTAAATCGACTCAATTCACCATGCAAGTTAGGTTCAAAATGCAGTAAAAGGTCATAAGAAAACAAGTTTGATAAGTGCAAGAGTGTTGAGCAAAAGAAAAATCTCATTCAAGTTCAAAGTGGTCTTCGCAGGTAAAACAATTGCGCCCGCGCAGTCTCGGGAAAAGGGTCATATCTCACTGTAGGAAAGTCAGAATCTTGTTCTGTTAGCGGCGTTGGAAACTAGACTCAAAGGGCTTTCCAATGGTACTAAATATACACTCTATTTCCTCTCCTATCAATACCAGTAATTCAGGGAAGTTGGCTGATTTTTCAGTTCTAATCAGCCTGGAACCCTAACAAAGTCACTCTATTTCTTCTTGCCAACTTCACTTGTTTTGGCTCAAATTCATCCAATTCAATCTCTTAGAGTTCATATATAGGGGATCAAGTTATATAGTAATATCCAACCTTAAAATGCAATACACAACATGATTAAAAGAACCAAAACAGTCTAGTCAACAAAAAGGACCAAAATAGTCCACTATTTGCCCCAAAACCACCACTTTACTTGCTTCATTTCCAATTCAATTCACACCAAAGCTTAGACCAATGTTTAGCCAAGTTCCGTAGGCTTAATTAAGGTGCAAATGAGTCACAAAATCAAGGAGAAACCTCCCCTCCAAAACCAGTCAGCCAAGAGAAAGCAAAACCGTCCACTAGTTCACATGCAACTCCAACTTTCATCCTTTCATTATAGCTAACTCAAACAACATTCCAAGTGGTATCCCTAACTTTAAAAGGGTCCAAAACATGTTGATACATCTAGAAAAATTATGAACAAAACTTAAGCAATTAATCAAATACATGGCTTGCAAACCAACCAATGCTACTACCACTTGTTTAGTTCAAGAAATTTAACCACCAATAACATCCATATAACTCCTAGTTTGCCATCAAAACTTCAAATACTTGATATAACACAAGAAAGTTAGGATTTATGGATGATATACCTCTCTTAAGTGAAGCTTGAACCACAAAAACAAGTCACCAAAACCAAAGCTCCAAACTTGAACCACACATACTAGGGTTGAAGGTTGTTTACTCTACTAACTCAAGTCCTTTCTCTTTTGATTTTTTCTCAAGATTAAGCCAGGGTTAGAAAGCAAGAAAAATGGAGTTTTCTCTCTTCCCTTGGAAGCTAAAGGAGTTCGGCCAATCTGGGAAATATTGAAGCCAAAATCGGTTTAAATTTTGCTAATTCCCTTGGTCAAACAAGATGAATGATTAGGGTTTTGCCATATGGCTCAATCTTGGCTATTTCTTCCTTTAATTTTTGACTAATGAAGTTTCTACCCTCCAAATGTTCCAATATCTATTTAACACTTTTAAACTATCACACATAAAGTTTTACATACAATAAAAGGGATATTTGATCATAGTGTATATAGTAAAATAAATTAATGCCAACTCAAGGAAATGTTTCAATTCTTGTAAAAGGCAATGAAATGCAATGCAAGGAAATGTCATAAGTGATTTAGTCTAAGGGAAATGCAAGTGATTTAGGAGAATTTATATTTTTAAGTGAGGGTTCTCACACTCTCTCCCCCTTAAAGAATTTTGTTTTCGAAAATTTCACCTTGATCACTGAATAGCTCAGGATACTTTGCACGAATGTTTTCTTCCACTTCCCAAATAGCTTTCTCTATCTCATGATTTCTCCACAAAATCTTTACCAAGTGTATCTGTTTAGTCCTTAATTCCTTTACTTTTCGATTTAAAATCTGTACCGACCTTTCTTCATAAGTCAGAGATTCGTCAATGTCAATTTCTTCTAGCTTCAGTACATGAGTGGGGTTTGGATGATATTTCTTCAACATAGAAACGTGAAACACGTCATGGATCCTGGATAGACTCACTAGTAATTCCAACTGATAAGCCACATTCCCTACTCGTTGAAGAATCTTGAAAGGTCCCACATATCTCGGTTGAAGTTTCTTTCCTTTTCTTGCCGTGAGATTTTGAAGTGGTGTAACCTTTAGAAATATATTATCTCCAACTTCAAATTCCAAATCCTTTCATCGATTATCTGCATAACTCTTTTGTCAGTTTTGCGCTGTCTGAAGCCTCTAACGTATCACCTTCATCTTCTCGTAGGCATCTTCGATCCATACTACGGCAATTTGGTCTAAAACCCTTCTTTCCCCTACTTCATCCCAGTATATTGTTGATCGACACTTTCTTTCATAGAGAGTTTTCGTACGGTGCCATTTGTATGGAGGAATGATAGCTATTATTATATGCGAACTCAACTAATGCCATATACTGCCCCCTACTTCCACCAAAATCCAAAATACAAGTCCTTAGCATATCGTCAAGTGTTTCAATGGTTCTCTCTGACTGTCCATCAGTTTGGGATGATAAGTAATACTAAAGTTCAACTTGGTCCCTAAGGCTTCTTGTAACTGTTGCCAGAAACGAGACACGAACCGTGGATCTTTGTCAGAAACAATACTTATTGGGATCCAATGCAATTTCACTATCTCATCCATGTATAGTTGGGCCAATTTCTCCAAGGAGCATCTCATATTTATAGGTAAGAAATGAGCAGACTTAGCTCATCTGCCAACTATTACCCAGACGGCATCATGCCCTTTTTGAGTACGGGGTAATTCTGACACAAAATTCATGGTAATATATTCCCATTTTCACTCAGGGATTTCAAGAGGTTGTAGAAGGCTTGAGGGTTTCTGATGTTCAGCTTTCACTTGTTGGCATACTAAACATTTTTGGATAAACTGGGCAATTTTCTTTTTCATTTTATCCCACCAATACAGTCCCTTCAAATTTTGGTACATTTTACTACTTTCAGAGTGTACTATATACTTAGATCGATGTGCCTCTTCCAATATGTCTCTTTTTATCTCTTCATCTTGCGGCACTACTATCCGCTCATAAAATTTCAAAATACCCTCGGGACTCACATTAAAGTTTGAAATTTCTCCTTTTTGTACTTTTTTTTACCCATTTTTGCACCATCTGGTCATTCTTTTGAGTTTCTTTAATTTGGTCGAACAAATCAGATTTCACTGTGATATTGCCCAAAATTACTCTTTGTTGGTCTAACCATGGATTCCATTCACTCACTTTTTTCAATAAATTTCATTCCTTGACCATTAATCCAGCTACTTGAACTTTCCGATTTAAGGCATCCGCTACAACATTAGCCTTTCCCGGGTGATAGTTAATTATACAGTCATAATTCTCAAGAAATTCCAGCCACCGACACTGTCTCAAATTTAGAACCTGTTTGGCACCCTTGTTTTTTACCAAGTTTTTTAGCTACTAGTTTTTTAACAACTTTTTGCTATGGAAACCCTAAAAAATTTTCCAAAGTTTTTTATCTACACACTTCAAAAATCTATACACAAAAAATTTCCCAAAAACTTTTCTTCCTCCCTCACCCAACCCACCACACCAGCCACCACCTCTACCACCTCTCCCGACGCCGGTAACTTCAAAAAAAATTTTTGAGTCCCTCACCCTCACCCCCTCTCCTCCCCTCCCCTCTTCCTCTCTCCCTTTCCTGCCACCCTTCCCCTCCTGCTAGGTGCGATCTGGTTGCATGACCAAATCGCAAAGGGGGAGGGGGAGGGGGCTGCGATCTGGTCGCAGTCTGGTCCCAGATCGCAGAGCAGAGAGGGGGAGGGTGACGAAGGAGGGAGAGGGGAAGAGGGGAGGGGAGGGAGGGAGGGAGAGAAAAAGCAAAAAAAAAAATAATGCACAGCTGTCGACCTTCCTCGGGCGTCGGAGTACGAGGGAGAGAAGAGGGCGAGGGAAGAGGGGAAGAAAGGGGGAGAGTGGGTAGAGGGGGTGGCGGGTAGAGGGGAGAGGAAAGGAATGGTGGAAAAGTTTGGGTTGGCGGGGGAGAGAGGAGGAAAGGGGTGGCGGGGAAGGGAGAGGAGAAAAGCAAAAAAAAAAAAAAAACAGAGGTGGTACTGGCGGAGGTGCTAGAGGTGGGAGACAGAGGAGAGGTAACGGGAGGGAGGGCGAAGGAAGAAGAAGAAGAAGAGGAGAGGAAAGAAAAGAAAAAGGAAAGAAAGAAAAAGAAAAAGAAAGAGAAAGAGAAAAAGAAAGAAAAGAAAGAAAAGGAAAAAAAAAAGTTTTTCACCTTACAAAAACTTATACAAAATTTTTCACATTCCAAAAATTTCTACAAACAAAAACTTCGACAAAATTTTTTCAAAAACTTCTACAGTGCACTACAGTGAAGTTTTAGACAAACTCCCGAAAAACTCAGGTTCCAAACAGGCCCTTAGTTCCTTCTGAGAGAATAGATATTTCAAACTCTTATGGTTGATATAAATCTCAAAAGTTACCCCATATAAGTAATGCCTCCACTTCTTTGGGGAAAAAACTATAGCGACCAATTCGAAATCATGAGTTAGGTAATTCAACTCATGGGATTTTAACTTCCTAGAGGCATAGGTAATTACACTTCTATTCTGTATTAGAACACATCCCAATTCTTCTCTTGAGGCGTCAGTATATACAATGAGCCTGTCTTTCCCGTTTGGTAAGGCTAAAACTAGCGCCGAAGTTAACCGTTTCTTTAATTCTCGAAAACTAGTTTCACACTTTGAATTCCAAACAAATTGACCATGCTTTTTGGTCAGGTTAGTTAAAGGTCCAGCTAATTTGGAGAAATTTTTGATGAACCGACGGTAGTACCCGGCTAAACTCAGGAAACTACGGATCTCAGTTGGTGTTTCTGGCTGTTTCCATTCAGGTACGGCTTCTACTTTCATTGGATCCACAGAAATGCCATTTTTAGATATTACATGCCCTAGAAAGGAAATCTGCTCCAACCAAAACTCACACTTGCTAAACTTGGCATATAACTGATGTTCTCTCAAGGTCTACAAAACTACCGTCAAATGCCGTTCATGATCCTGTTGAGTTTTAGAATATACTAAGATATCATCTATGAACACCATGACAAATTGGTCCAAATAAAGTTTAAAGACTCGATGCAACAAATCCATAAATGCAGTCGGGGCATTTGTTAAATCAAAAGGCATCATTGCAAACTCGAAATGCCCATATCTAAAATTAAAAGCAGTTTTCGGTATATCCTCCTACTTAATTTGTAACTGATAGTAGCCTTGCCTCAAGTCCAACTAAGAGAAAAACATTGCTCCTTGCAATTGATCAAACAGTTCGTCAATGTGCGACAAAGGGTATTTATTTTTCACCGTGACATTATTTAAGCCACGATAGTCTATACAGAGTCTCAAATTACCATATTTCTTTTTAACAAATAGAACAGGCGCTCCCCAAGGTGATTAACTTTCTCGAATAAACCCTCGTTTTAACAAATCTTGTAACTGCAGTTTTAGTTCCTTAAGTTCGGCAGGGGCCATTCGGTATGGTGTTTTCGAAATAGGAGCGGTTCCACGCACCAAATCGATATTAAATTCTATTTCCCTCTCTGGCAGCATCGACTTCAACTCGTCAGGAAAAACATCGAAAAATTCATTTACTACTAACCCATCCTCCAGTTTCATCTTATCTCCAGGGGTATTAATTAAGAAATCTAAATAACCCTGAGCCTCTTTATTCAATAATTTCCTGACTCGAATTCCCGAAATAAGTGCAGACGAGACTAGTCTACCTCGCACATCCAATCTTAGAATCGCCTCTCCGGATATGCAGAACTCCAGAACCTTAGTCTTGCAATTCAACTGAGCATTAGAACGAGCCAACCAATCCGTACCTATAATCACGTCATACCCCTTGAGGTCTAAACTTATCAAGTCTACCATCAACTTTCGTTCTCCTATCCAAATCTCACAAATTTTATAAATTATGTTGGTAATTAGACTTTGATCCCCAATAGGTGTTGTAACTTCCAAGTCATAGGGTAATTTAATAGGATGCACATCAATACTACACATGAAGGCAGGATTTACAAAAGAATGGATTGCCTCAGGGTCAATTAAAAACTTAGCTAAGCGGTGGAATACAGGAATTGTACCTTCCACAACTCCCACTACCCAGATGGCTCAGGGGCTCGCTGATAGTCCAAGACAAAAACCCTAACAGAGATTTTCGATCTACTCCCACCACTAGTTGGTTGCTTAGGGTTTGACTACTCTGGTTGTACACCCTCATTTCCTTCACGGGGCTTCATAGGACAAGCAGCGATCTAGTGCTCGACACTTTCGCGACGGAGACATTTCTTCATCTTTCACTAGCAAGTATTCTTGGTGTGGTTCGTCTTACCACAATACCCACAATTTACTCGAGGAACATGTACAGGACCTTTCTGGGAGACAATCTTCTGTTATCCCCTTCCACTTTGAGCCCCTCTGGATGGAGCTCCTCTCGGTGTCCCTGAGATTCGAACTCCATCCGTACTTCTACCAAACTTAGGAGGTGGTACATTCTGATTGCCTCGCCCAGTAGTACTACTAGATGCACCTCGTCTCTTTACTTGAAAGGTTCGAACTTGAAATCGGGTCTTCTTCACTCGTTGAGCTTTCTCCAGCGCATCTTTAAATGTATTAATTTGAGCTGCAGCTAAGTCCTTTTGAATTTTCACATTCAATCCCTGTACAAATCGCCTTATGCATTTTTGCTTAGTAACCACTAGTTCCGGAGCAAATTTAGAGAGGTTAGTGAATTGGGTCTCATATTTCACCATACTCGCAGTTTGATAAATTCATTCTCTCTTTTCTCCTGAATTAAGGGCAGAAGGAACTTCTCGTTAAATTTCCTAATGAAGTTAAGTCAAGTACGTGGGGTTTGCTGCCTGTCCCACTTTGCCCTTACTGCATTCCACCAGGAAGGGGCTGCACCTTTCAACTGAAAAACGGTGAAAGTCACTTGTCTTTCCTCAGTGTAATGTAATACAGCAAATATATCCACTATTCTTTCAAAGCAGTTCTCGGCAACTTTGGAATTTGGTCCCCTAAGAAATTTAGGAGGAGAAAACTTTTGGAACCGTTCTAGGGCCCTATCTTCATCTACTTCAGGGTCCCTTTGCTAATTATCAGTCACTTGACCTTGTTGGTCAACCAATCGGGCTAATAAGTCAGTCATATGATTGATGGCCGTAGCTATCTGATCTCTTTCTTCACCTCTAGGTCCCTGGTTCTGATTGGCTACAAACCCTTGTTTCTTTTCCTAATCTTGGGCTTGCCTGGGTCCACGCCCACGGTCCCCGCCACGTTGTCGTCTACCTTACATTATTACTCACTGGTTTAGGGTCAAAGTATTATAACTAATGCAGTAAGTAAGTATTGGTATATAATAGATACGTATTCATAATCAAAAGTCAAAGAAAAAAGAAGTTGGAATCATGATAAACAAATGAAAACACAAAGCAGTTGTCGCGCCCCATTTTTCGCGATGAAAAATAAAAGGTGGTTACAAAAGATGTTGTGATTTTATCTAAAAATATGTGAAAAATGACCTAGAATGGGACTTTAAAAATGCGACAATTTGGGTCCAAAATTTAGTCTAAAAGGGATTTTAAAAGAAATAGGAGTCGCCACTTGGTATTGAATTTTGGTGTACCAAGTAGAGCTGTTAAGTCAATCGAATAGCTCGAAAGTTCGTTAGAGCTAGACTCGTTAAGGCTCGAGCTCGGCTCGTTAATTTTGGTTAACGAGTTGAGCTCGAGCTCGAAACATGCTCGTTTAGTTAACGAGCCGAGCTACTCGGCTCGTTTGATACTCGAGTAGCTTGTTAGAGCTCGTTAATGAAGGGCATAATTGTCATTTTAGAAATCAAAATTATAAAAATTAAAAATTATAGATTTTTATTAAGGTTAATTTGCACGAGCTCGAGCTCGAGCTCGTGAATCTCGACTCGTTTGTGATAAACGAGTCGAGCTCGAGCTCGAGCTCGAGCCACATGTACATTTAACGAGTCGAGTTCGAACACATTTTAAAGCTCGTTTTCCTAACGAGCTCGAGTCGAGCTCGGCTCGAATTAAACTCGAGTCGAGCTCGGCAGCCAAATACTCGGCTCGATTAACAGCTCTAGTACCAAGTCACCCAAAAGTGTTTTTTGATAAAATAAAACAAAACCCTTTTTGACAACTCCAGGTCTTTGAAAAATAAGAGAAAATGAGTTCGGGAGTCACGGTTGAAAAAAGAGAAGGCAAAGGTTTGATTAATGCAAATCTAAGGCACCTTTTCAATCTAGTCTAAACTAATTGCGAGATTTAGTCAAAATTTTTCTAATCTAACCCTTAAATTTATCACGTTTCGATGTTTTCTACATGGATGCAAATCTAAATTTATAAAATATCGAAATGGACAAAATGTTCATTCAAGAGTTTAATTGATACTAATCGCATTAATTACGAAGGTCAAAATAATTCCTTGAAGGGGTCACAAGTATGCGAATGATGAAATTAAAAGAAAAGAAAGTTAAATTATGTATATATAGGTAAAAGTGGCCAAAGAATAGGGAGTGCAACATAATGGGTATGGGAGGCAAAAACTCATGACATAATTTTCTTATACAAGGATTAATGGGGTATTTAAACTGTAGACACCAAATTTTTGGTGTAATTTCATTTACTGTTTATTTTTAGTTTTTTATTTGTCGTGTTAGTTTTATTCGATTTTTAGTTTTTAGTTTATAGTTTTATTTTTATTTTTAAGTTTTTAGCATAGAATTTCTTGAAAAAAAAAAGAGAGAAAAAGGAAAATTGAATGAAAAAAAGAGAAAAAGGAAAATCATGAAAAAAGAGAAAAAGGAAAAATCATGAAAAAATGAAAAAAAGAAAAATCATAAAGAAAAAGGAAAAAAAAGGAAAAGAAAAAAATAGCAATTTTGTTTTATTTGGTTTTATTTATCTATTTTAGTCATTGGATTTTATACTTTGTTGTTTCTAGTTTATTTGTTTTATCCAAGGTTAATTAAATTATTTTGTTATTTATTTTTATCAATATTGTTTTAATTAATCTCAAAAAAAAAGAGCAAAGCCGCGGCAATGCAAGCTGCGTTTCTACGCAGCTTGCAAAGAGAGAACTTGGGCAGTCCTTGGTTGCAAATATAGCAGAGGATAGCTGAGGGTTTTAGGGTTGTTAGCTTGGTATAAATAGGACAGAAATAGCAGCCGCAACGGAGGGGGAGAGGATCGGAAAGAAAGGAAAACAGGAGGGTTAAGCAGAGGACGGCTGAGAGTTTGGAAGGATAAGAGAGCTGGGGGGTGACGGAAAAGAAAAGACCAGCGAAGGGAAAGGAGAGCAACATAGAAGGGGTTACGGCTAGAATCTTAGAGGGGCTGAGAGGTGACGGCTGAAAAAGAAAAAAAAAGAAAGGGGCGGTTGAGTTTGAGAGAGAGGGCTAGGTTCGGAAAGGAGATCTTCAACTGGGCTGCAGGAAGGAACGAAGCAAGGGCAAGGAAAGAATGGTGGGGTGGCTGTAAAAGGAGAGCATCTAACCAGAAAAGAGAGGAAACTACAGGCAAAAATAATGGAGTGATTCATGGAGGAAACTGGAGCACTGAAGCGGACCTGCAATTCATTTCCCTCGGATTGTAGTGGATTCTAGTCATCCTTCTCCAGATCCCTATCAAGGATCCAATTCTCACAGCAGCAAAACAAGTAACCCTCTACTCTTCTCTTGTTCATGTCCATCCCCATACGAAGCCCATGAGTGTAGCCAAGGATCGAGAAAGGCAGTTCATTTCTGTTATTTTCATGTTTCCGTACATCTCATAGGTCAAAGATGATTTCTTTTCGTTGTTTACCGGTTCTTGTTTTATATAGCCTTGTTGGATGATCTTGTTTTCTGGGTCAGATTATATTGGGGTTGAGATATTATGCATAAAATTCTGCTGCAATGAGCTTGAAGCTTTCGGCTCATTGCAGCAATGGTCATCTCTTTGTTGTCAAGTTATTGCTTTGTATCTGTGCTGAATTTCCCGTATGTAGTAGCATTATTGGATTTGTTGGAAGTAAGTATCTGCATTTGTGTTGTTAACAAAGCTATTGAGAGTGTTCTGGTCAAACGAAATTGTGGCAAGTCCTCACGTTGCTTGCTACATTTTAGACCTGTTGTTTGTGATGCCGGTTTCATTCTCCTTTTTCCTATTTGTTTATTTGCTCAAGTAGTTGTTTTCTTGTATTTCAGAAGAGTCTTATGGATTGCTCAGAAGCCTGGCTGAGTTTGGTTGGGCCTGATTTGGTGTTTTGAATCTGTTAGTATACTGATTGATGAGTTCGTCTTAACAGAAAATGAAAAATCTGTCCGCTGTTGTATGCCTTTGAATGCTGTGAAAATTATGTGAGTTGAACTGCAAGTTATAGCAGAATTTTGTCGCAGCAATGATTGACAGGAGCTGCGTTTTCTTTTTCCCTTCTCACTATCCCAAGTCCACACGAGCCCACATTAGTTCATTCTCCTTTCCCATCGCGCAATCACTTGTGGCTAACTGAAAATGCAGCAGGTTGTTGCAGCAGTTTCGTTCATAGGCCTGCATAAAATTTTAGGAGCTTGCATTGTTTCTTTTTATGTTTGTTGATTGTTTGAGTTGTAGTATTGTTGTGGTTTTTGCCTTAATCCAAAGCTTTTGATACTTGGTTGAAAAATCCTGCTGCATGAATCTGGGTTGCCGAAAGCTTTCAGCAGAAATTTCTGCTGCAAAATGTTGTTTATCAGGTTGTTTTTCACGTAGCTTGCATGAAGATTGCATGAAATAATTTCTAAAAATTTCACTTTGACCCCTTGGCTTCTAACTAATGCTACTTTGACCCAACTAATTGAATAATGTCTTCAATTTGGTCCTTGGCAGCTTTAATTTTTGCGATTTCATTGCTTGCTTTGCTTCAATTAACTACCATGCTTTGTTTTAATTGCACTTAAGTCATGACTTTGGGGGCTTTATGACCAAGTGAGCCTGTGATTGCCTATTTTCTTTAATTTTCCCAAATAAATTGGTACCTTGACCATTTCTTTTATTTTGGAGGATAAATAAGTGACTTCACCCCACTAGAGCTCCATTTCAAGGGAGGTATAATTTCTTTTATCTTTTTTGTCTCTCCCCTATGTGATCCAACGTGCTACGTGAAAATTGCATGTCTACTTGCTTCCCTTATTTTTCTTTGATTCCTTTCATTTACTTCATTTACTTTTGCTTTTTATTTAAGTTATTCTTTATGGGGTATGTGTACACCTTTTGGCTTGTAATAGTTAGGGATTTAATTATTTTATTCCTTTTCTCCCTTTTAGATTGTAGTAGGGTCTCCCTAATGTAATAGATAGGGCTTGGAGGAGCATTCAATGAAGACCTATCAAAGTCATGTGCCTAGCTAGCAAATGTAATAGTTAGGGCTTTAATTGTCTTATGTGTCTTGCATGCTTAGTTACTACGTGTTAATTTGCTTTGTTAGGGCCTTGCATCTAGTCGAGCATACTAAATGTTATGTGCTATGTGTTTATAAGTGTTTGGCATGTCTACTCGCTTTCCATAGCCTGAATGAATGTGATGGATGAATGTACGTTTCCACTAGTCCAACGCTAGTCGGAATTCATAGAATGGGCTAGTCCAACGCTAGACCCTTAGGGATTTTGTGACGACCCCACTTCTCCCAAGGGCGAACCCAAGGGTATCGGCGGGCCGCCTGCCTAGCTCGCGCCAGGACTCAAAACTTAAAGCAATAAAACTAGATAAATCGAAAGAGCACTATATACAATATATACAATCCCAAAAGTTATATTTACATCTTCAAAAGTCTCGAGTCAAACCACTCCAATACACTATAACCACAACCAGCAGAAGATAGACCCTAAGAAGGGTCCTTATCCAAACCACCAAAACAAAAACAACCATCCTAACTGTTCAACTATTACAAGTCAATCTAACTATACTAGCATACGAGCCAAAAGTCCCCGTGTCGGCCCCTGCTAAGGAAAACAAAAGGAAAGGGGTAAGCTACATGCTTAGTAAGTAAACAGGGGCGAAAGCATAAATTCACGTAGCAACAATTACACAATAAGAGTAAAGCAAAAGCAGAAAAGAACAACATCATATAATAAGGATACGGGTGGCTCCAAAGCCAATTCATGTGCCATGTATGATCTCCTGCCGACACTCCGTCGACCGCAAATAATAGTCCGTAGAACTTCACTTGTACACCCACCGACACCTTATCACCCTCACTGGCCAGTCACCTCACAAACTTGCCCGGGCGAACGAAATCACAAACTTGAGCTTGAGTCACAAGCTCGGGTCACAAACTTGGTCACCTTCTCGGTGAACCGGATTCACAAAATTGGTCCATAACATGAACCTACAAATTTGGTGACCTCAGACTAAGTTGGACTGATTTCGACCAAGCCCTAACCGGCTCGAATAGTCCAAACAGGTCTTAGATCGGGCCCACGAACTCACAAACTTTGCAAACTTCACAAACTTTACTCGAAAGTCACCCCGAGCCACAAGCTCAAGGGTTTTGGTTCCAAAAGGTTCATATACATATGCCAAGTACAATTATACATTCAAATTAGGGTTTAGGTCGAGTGCGATAAAGTACACCCTCGCCTAAGTACCCTTTTCACATATCTCAAACACATAGCAAAGAAAACACACCAAACTGACCTGAATACTTACTCAAAATACCAAAAGTAGTACGAAAGCAAAATCGCTTCGCGCGTTCGCTAGTAGTGGGCCCCACCGGCTCCGCCTAGCTCACCGCCGTCTGAAATAGAAGATTTTATCAAAAACGGCCACTAACATGCCCAAAACAAGCAAAACGGCAAAACAACACGCGCGAACGTAAATATGACGGACGGAAACGGAAACGGCAGATTTGATACTCATTTCTAGTTTACTCATAAGTTGAGCTACGAATATCGGATTAAGGCGTATGAGATGCCAAATCAAAGCTTAAAGGATGAACAACAACTATTATGAAGACATCCAGAACTGAAACTGGAGGCTTCAGTCCCAAATGAACCAAACACAATCACTTACGAAATCTGGCCAATGCACAAATGGTCAGTTTTGAGTGTGAACTGTTTTCTATGCTACACATGGTCAAAAGAGCTGAAAATTGGCAGTTAGATAGTTCATTCCAAATGGAACAACTTTCATGAAGGTCGGCAATCAAAATTCGGAACGGAAATTGGTCATCAGGACCAAAACAGATCTGACCAGAGAATGGTCATCTTCACGGCCAGGCCTTATTTGCTCGGCTATATCTCAGGTCTTATAAATCCGATTCCTGAAATTCCAAGGGCGTTAGAAAGCTCTGATATAGGGATATAAGTTTGGTGTTTTGGTCGCGAGCCCAAACAGCTTGTAACCCAGTCAAATGTGAAGCCAAAGTTCCAGTCATAAACTGTCCAAAAACGTAACAGAATTTGACGGTCAAAACAGGTCTGAGTATTTCGTTTATAGCTCAGGATATACTAATCCGTTTAACCTAAAAATTTACATGGATATCCAGGACTTAAGGTGCTACAATGTTGAAGAAGGAAACTTTGTCCAATTTTGAATGTAACAAGGTCAAAAATGCAAGACACTATACCAGAATTGCAAAACAGGATCACAAACCGTATTTGACCTTAATATGCGGTAATGGCTCTAAATTCACTACGGTTATCGGATGGGGGTGTAAGACCTACCGTTTCGAAGCTAAGAAATAGGGCTACAACAATGTAGAAGGTCACTCAGTCCAAATCCTAACACAACTAGGTCAAAATGCAGAATACCAAATCCAGAACCGTAATTGCAGGTTCCCAAATCGCACTATGCTGTAATGAACACAACTCAGTCTATACAGGTCCAAATGCCGAAATTCCAAAGGCATATGTTAGCTAAGACATCCATATACATTTCATCAGAAGACACCAACTTCAAAATCCAAACCAATTCCAGTCAAAACAAACGATTACAAGCGCAGTTTTCACATTCTGAGCAAAGCAGAACAGCTACAGTAATTCCGACATAACTCACTCTACACTAATCCAAATGACCTGAAAATTTACAGGCACCTCAAACACATCAATACCTACAACTTTCATGTTTTGAGCAAAGTCCAATTCGGCCTCTAACCCTATGATTTAAAACTGGACAGAATTAGGGGATTATGAACCCTAACTTTCCATTTTTCCATCCAAATCCAAAATTGATTGCATTTATCAACAATTCACACCTACTAGAGTCATTTTAAACCATTACCATTCATCATACAAGGCCACAACATCCCATTCATATTAAACCAGAAAATTCATCATAAAATTGAAAACTTCACTAAAACACTTCAAATCAAGAAATAAATCACATAATCCATCACTTTAGCCACTCCTAAGCAAATCATAAGCACCATTAGGTGTAGTATGGTGTTCAAGCATTACTTACCAAGAAATCAAGAGAGAGGGAGATGATGGACACCTTAGCTCTTCCAAAAAGCTTCACTAAACCAACCACTATCACCAACTAGAAAAGTTGTATGGAAAGGAAACTAATTTATGTGCTTGATTGAGATGATTTGCTAGTGGAAAGCTTGAAGATTGAAGAGGTTTTTCTCCTTCTTGCAAGGGAGAGAGAGAGCCGGCTATGGAGAAAGAAAATGAGGGAATTTTAGTGAATTTTTGAAGATATTTAACCTTTGGTCAAAAAAAGTCAAAAATGTGAATAGTGTTTCTTAAAGTCCAACCAATGAGAAAGTGACACTTGTCACCTCATTAATGCAATCCTATCCTTTCTTTTCTCTCTCACATCAATCATTTCACACACTCTACTTATCTCTTAACACCCGATAAATTTTACACAGTATCCGGAATTTAACCTAATTGGCCGAATTTTTCCGAACTTTTCGCACTAGTGGGTCCCACGTCCAATATACGTTCTTATTTTCTCAAAATCTAACCGATACTAGAAAAATCATCTAAAAACTCTATTTACTCATAAAAATTATCTGGGGAACTTTCTAATAATGAAAATATCAAAAAGACGGGTGAACAATCAAACTCCACTTAAACTTTCTACTAAAATGAACTAGGGTTTTCAATCCTAATCGAGGTTAGGGTTTTCTCCTTAGCCTTAAAACCCTAATTCCACCCCACCGATCAATGAATAACCCTCATATCAGCTTACGAACGGACTGGGGCCTCACAATCTCCCCCACTTAGGACAATTTCGTGCTCGAAATTAATTCGTTGATCAAAGCGTACCTTCAAAACCCGCCGAAGGATTAGTCACTTCCGGTTGACCCATTGCATAGACTCTGGCTGGCCCTTTGGGTCGATTTTCCCCTGCATTTGACGGCTTAGCTGTAATCCCTTCAGTCGGTGGCTTAGGTTTCTCCTTTTGTGACTTAGGGCACTGGGCGATCAGATGTTCTGCACTACCACACTTATAGCATCTTCGGATCGAACTGTTCTTCCAACAGTTTTCGTCAGTGTGATTGGCCCCACAGAAACCACTGATTGGCTTAACGCCTGCACTTGGCCCTCCACGCTGGGCACTCCCCTGGGGCTCTTGCCCTACTCGACCTCTTCCAAAACTACCCTGGTTTAGGGTTCCTGCGGGTCGGGGACCATCTGTTCCATGACTCCTCTTAGAAGGTAACTCACTTTGCGAGCTCTGTCCAGTCACAAAATGGCTCGAATCGGGTTGTCTTCGTTTCCTCTCATGAAAGGATTTTACCTGTCCCCTAGCTATCTCAATCCGCTGTGCCTGGCCAAACGTGTCCAACTGAGCAGCTGCCAGTGCCTCCTGGATCTCCACATTTAAACCTTGAACGAAGCGGCGGATTCGTTTTCGCTCCGTTAGCACCAATTCCGGGGCAAAACGGGAGAGCTTTGTGAACTGGGTCTCGTACTCCGCTACACTCAGTGTCCCTTGACGCAAACGGATAAAATCATCTTCCCGTTTCTCTTGTACGATGGGTGGTAAATATTTTTCATTAAACTCTCGCGTAAAGTTAATCCATGTCCAGGAGGTCTGTTCCCGCTCCTACTTGGCTCTGATCACATTCCACCAGGCTCGAGCGGCCCCCTCAAACTGGAAAACAGCAAAAGATATCTGCCGCTCCTCCGAATACCTAAGTGCGGCAAATATATCTAGCATACGGTCCATCCAGTTTTCTGCTAGGTCAGGGTTAGGTCCACCTACAAACTTGGGGGGTGCGAATTTTTGGAACCGTTCTAAAGCACGGTCCTCTCCTTCGTGATTACCCGGATTATGTCCAGGGTTTCCAGCAGCATTCCCATGGCCCTGACCCTGTTGGTCAATCATACGTTCCATCAAGTCAGCCATTCGCTGGATGGCTGTAGCTACTTGGTCTGGCTCTTGTTCATGTTCCATTTCAGGGCCTCGTCCTCGCCCTCTACCTCCACCTCGAGTACCGGAGGCCATCTAGTGTACAAGTCTATAATTCGGAACAATACGTATACTTATTATCCAGACTATGAGCAAAAGAAGAAACACAAAACTTACGCACAAAAGGCACACAAAAGATAAGTTCAACATTCTATTCAAATATATACACGTATTTACAAAGTCACACCAAAAGATTTACACATTACCCGACCTCCAGTCGGTACAAAACCCAATATACACGAGCACTCCGGCTCCAAAATGTAGTCAATCACCGGGTAACAAAAGAAACCAGGCATACTGGTTATAACAAAATAAACATGGCAGATATAACAAAATAAACATATCAGATAGTCAAAAGGAAATCCCATCAACGGCCCTACGCGCCTCCCCTAAGGAACCTACCTAATCCACTAGCACCGCCCCGGCGGCCCTAGGGTGCAAACCTAAAGAATAGGTCCAAATAGCTAACTTCAATATTAAGTAAGAACCAAATCGATTCACACTGGGACTGGCCATCTCCAAGTGCAATCAACTCAATCCCCACTTTGCCTTATGGAAAAATTACAAAAGTCAATATCAAAATCTTAGCATTCAATATTTACCTTAATAGCCAAGTATCCCATAGTCCGGCATCCTAAACTTCAAGCCTAGGATACACTACAGAAATCTGAAGCGTAAGCTCTGATACCAACTGTGACGACCCCACTTCTCCCAAGGGCGAACCCAAGGGTATCGGCGGGCCGCCTGCCTAACTCGCGCCAGGACTCAAAACTTAAAGCAATAAAACTAGATAAATCGAAAGAGCACTATATACAATATATACAATCCCAAAAGTTATATTTACATCTTCAAAAGTCTCGAGTCAAACCACTCCAATACACTATAACCACAACCAGCAGAAGATAGACCCTAAGAAGGGTCCTTATCCAAACCACCAAAACAAAAACAACCATTCTAACTGTTCAACTATTACAAGTCAATCTAACTATACTAGTATACGAGCCAAAAGTCCCCGCGTCAGCCCCTGCTAAGGAAAACAAAAGGAAAGGGGTAAGCTACATGCTTAGTAAGTAAACAGGGGCGAAAGCATAAATTCACGTAGCAACAATTACACAATAAGAGTAAAGCAAAAGCAGAAAAGAACAACATCATATAATAAGGATACGGGTGGCTCCAAAGCCAATTCATGTGCCATGTATGATCTCCTGCCGACACTCCGTCGACCGCAAATAATAGTCCGTAGAACTTCACTTGTACACCCACCGACACCTTATCACCCTCACTGGCCAGTCACCTCACAAACTTGCCCGGGCGAACGAAATCACAAACTTGAGCTTGAGTCACAAGCTCGGGTCACAAACTTGGTCACCTTCTCGGTGAACCGGATTCACAAAATTGGTCCATAACATGAACCTACAAATTTGGTGACCTCAGACTAAGTTGGACTGACTTCGACCAAGCCCTAACCGGCTCGAATAGTCCAAACAGGTCTTAGATCGGGCCCACGAACTCACAAACTTTGCAAACTTCACAAACTTTACTCGAAAGTCGCCCCGAGCCACAAGCTCAAGGGTTTTGGTTCCAAAAGGTTCATATACATATGCCAAGTACAATTATACATTCAAATTAGGGTTTAGGTCGAGTGTGATAAAGTACACCCTCGCCTAAGTACCCTTTTCACATATCTCAAACACATAGCAAAGAAAACACACCAAACTGGCCTGAATACTTACTCAAAATACCAAAAGTAGTACGAAAGCAAAATCGCTTCGCGCGTTCGCTAGTAGTGGGCCCCACCGGCTCCGCCTAGCTCACCGCTGTCTGAAATAGAAGATTTTATCACAAACGGCCACTAACATGCACAAAACAAGCAAAACGGCAAAACAACAAGCGCGCACGTAAATATGACGGACGGAAACGGAAACGGTAGATTTGATACTCATTTCTAGTTTACTCATAAGTTGAGCTACGAATATCGGATTAAGGCGTATGAGATGCCAAATCAAAGCTTAAAGGATGAACAACAACTGTTATGAAGACATCCAGAACTGAAACTGGAGGCTTCAGTCCCAAATGAACCAAACACAATCACTTACGAAATCTGGCCAATGCACAAATGGTCAGTTTTGAGTGCGAACTGTTTTCTATGCTACACATGGTCAAAAGAGCTGAAAATTGGCAGTTAGATAGTTCATTCCAAATGGAACAACTTTCATGAAGGTCGGCAATCAAAATTCGGAACGGAAATTGGTCATCAGGACCAAAACAGATCTGACCAGAGAATGGTCATCTTCACGGCCAGGCCTTATTTGCTCGGCTATATCTCAGGTCTTATAAATCCGATTCCTGAAATTCCAAGGCGTTAGAAAGCTCTGATATAGGGCTATAAACTGTAACCCAGTCAAATGTGAAGCCAAAGTTCCAGTCATAAACTGTCCAAAAACGTAACAGAATTTGACGGTCAAAACAGGTCTGAGTATTTCGTTTATAGCTCAGGATATACTAATCAGTTTAACCTAAAAACTTACAGGGATATCCAGGACTTAAGGGGCTACAATGTTGAAGAAGGAAACTTTGTCCAATTTTGAATGTAACAAGGTCAAAAATGCAAGACACTATACCAGAATTGCAAAACAGGATCACAAACCGTATTTGACCTTAATATGCGGTAATGGCTCTAAATTCACTACGGTTATCGGATGGGGGTGTAAGACCTACCGTTTCGAAGCTAAGAAACAGGGCTACAACAATGTAGAAGGTCACTTAGTCCAAATCCTAACACAACTAGGTCAAAATGCAGAATACCAAATCCAGAACCGTAATTGCAGGTTCCCAAATCGTACTATGCTGTAATGAACACAACTCAGTCTATACAGGTCCAAATGCCGAAATTCCAAAGGCATATGTTAGCTAAGACATCCAGATACATTTCATCAGAAGACACCAACTTCAAAATCCAAACCAATTCCAGTCAAAACAAACGATTACAAGCGCAGTTTTCACATTCTGAGCAAAGCAGAACAGCTACAGTAATTCCGACATAACTCACTCTACACTAATCCAAATGACCTGAAATTTTACAGGCACCTCAAACACATCAATACCTACAACTTTCATGTTTTGAGCAAAGTCCAATTCGGCCTCTAACCCTATGATCTAAAACTGGACAGAATTAGGGGATTATGAACCCTAACTTTCCATTTTTCCATCCAAATCCAAAATTGATTGCATTTATCAACAATTCACACCTACTAGAGTCATTTTAAACCATTACCATTCATCATACAAGGCCACAACATCCCATTCATATTAAACCAGAAAATTCATCATAAAATTGAAAACTTCACTAAAACACTTCAAATCAAGAAATAAATCACATAATCCATCACTTTAGCCACTCCTAAGCAAATCATAAGCACCATTAGGTGTAGTATGGTGTTCAAGCATTACTTACCAAGAAATCAAGAGAGAGGGAGATGATGGACACCTTAGCTCTTCCAAAAAGCTTCACTAAACCAACCACTATCACCAACTAGAAAAGTTGGAAACTAATTTATGTGCTTGATTGAGATGATTTGCTAGTGGAAAGCTTGAAGATTGAAGAGGTTTTTCTCCTTCTTGCAAGGGAGAGAGAGAGCCGGCTATGGAGAAAGAAAATGAGGGAATTTTAGTGAATTTTTGAAGATATTTAACCTTTGGTCAAAAAAAGTCAAAAATGTGAATAGTGTTTCTTAAAGTCCAACCAATGAGAAAGTGACACTTGTCACCTCATTAATGCAATCCTATCCTTTCTTTTCTCTCTCACATCAATCATTTCACACACTCTACTTATCTCTTAACACCCGATAAATTTTACACAGTATCCGGAATTTAACCTAATTGGCCGAATTTTTCCGAACTTTTCGCACTAGTGGGTCCCACGTCCAATATACGTTCTTATTTTCTCAAAATCTAACCGATACTAGAAAAATCATCTAAAAACTCTATTTACTCATAAAAATTATCTGGGGAACTTTCTAATAACGAAAATATCAAAAAGACGGGTGAACAATCAAACTCCACTTAAGCTTTCTACTAAAATGAACTAGGGTTTTCAATCCTAATCGAGGTTAGGGTTTTCTCCTTAGCCTTAAAACCCTAATTCCACCCCACCGATCAATGAATAACCCTCATATCAGCTTACGAACGGACTGGGGCCTCACAGATTTTCCCTCGTTAGTACATGTTTGCATGTTCATTACATGTCATGCATTCTTTTTAGTTTTATCATTTTGCATGCCCCTCGAACCCCTTTTCCCTCCATTTTAGGATTTTTTGCACTTCATGCTAGTTATAGGGTTCATTTGCTTGAGAGTCCCCTTAAATATGGGATATAGACGAGTGTGGCTTTTTCTAAGCCTTAGCACGCTTGTATTCCCTCTACAAAAGGGCAAATTGAGTCACGATTTAGGTCTCCCCGTACCCAATATGCATGAATTCCCTAGGCTCATGCATTTTTAAATCCACTCTACCATTTTATACCCTCATCACACTTTCATTTTTCCTCCCATTTTGCACACATGCACCTTTATGTTTCTTCACTTGCACACGAACACTTTTATCATCACTTGCACACATGCACTTCATATTATCATTTCACATACCGTACCTTGCCCACTCACGTGCACATTTTCATTTACATATTTATTGTCTTTTATTACTTTTTCAAACTCATATCCTCACATTGCATACATGCATTCCATTCATTTGCATCCCACTCGCATTATTCGTGACTTCTTCAAAGGATCGTTATTGGACTTCACAATTAATGCGATTGGCACCACTCAACCTTTGAAGAGAAATTTTCCCCAATACCCCTAGGTCTAGGGTTTGCATTCATGTAGTGCATCCAAATGTAATAAATTCTTTGGTTAAAACAAGAAAATCTTTGGTTAAATCATGCAACTAGCCTTGGCTAGGTCAAAGGGGTGCCTTGGATTTTATCCTTGCCTTCCCCTTTGTCAAATGTGACTTCCGAACCTTTTTCTTTGGTTTACGTGGACTAGGAGTCGTTTAAAAGGGGTTTCTTACTACTTTTTCCTATTTTTTCTTTAAAAATTCTTTTTTTGGTGACTTGGTACACCTTAACTCATTACCAAGTGGCGACTCCAATTTTTATTTCAAAAACCCTTTTTAAACTATAATTTTGGGTCAAATCGTCGTATTCTCAACCCCCCATTTAGACCCATTTTTTCTTTTAAATCACAATTCATTTTCCAATCACAAAAAATACATTTTTTAAACCATTTATTTATTTATTCAAAAAATGGGGCGCGACATAAACTAAAGAGTTATAATCATCCATATCCATGTTCAAAGAATAATTCTCCTAATATGAACAAGCAAATGAACAAATTTATTCTACAATTTCTTAAATGAAATGCAATTCTATATGATATGATTAACACATGTAGAGGATAGGGAATATCATGCAAATGAGAAAAGATCTTAAAAATGAAAATATGCATGAAAATGTAATGAATATCACACAAAGATGAATCTAACGCATGAACAATCTAAGTGTTTAGCGTTGGATTAGCTTATTTCTAAAAATCCTTACTAGTTTTGGACTAGCAAGTAAACGAAGGGAGAAGCCACAACTTGTGTTGGACTAGCGTGGTGACGTCATGCATTAATAATACATAATAAAACAAATAAGGCATAAATTAAAACAAATAAACACATAAGACCACATAACACATAACACGTAAGTATAATATATAGATGCAAAAATCCTAAGAAAAGCGGATAAAGCACATAACACAGAAGTCACATAAACACACAAAAACTTATCTATTACAGTGGGGAATCTAACTACAATCTAAAATGGGGAAATAAAGAAAATCCTATCTACCCTATCTATTACAACAGGGGACCTAATTACAATCTAAAAGGGGAAAATATAATAAAACAAATCTAATTATCCTATCTATTACATTTTTGAGGTATTTAAATGCCTCTCAAATAATTATAAAAACTAACTAAATAAATATAAGAAAATTTGAATGAACATTTAAATCAAATAAATAAAGCATATGAAAAATATATAAATACATAAGAACACGTAAGAGAACATAAAAGCACGTAATTGACATTGAAATAATAGTAGTAGGGGTACCTCCCTTTTGAAGTGGTGACTAAAAAGAGTCAATTGCCCTATTTACCCTCCAAAATAAAGAAAAAAGGTCAATGCATCATTTTAATTAACAAATAATCACAAGAAATGGAAATAAATACAAAATTGAATCAATCAAAGCATTCAAATAAAAGTAAATAACCCCTATTCAACAAATTAAAATAAACAACGACCCATTTGAAAGAATTAAAGAAGTTTGAGGGATCAAATCATTATTACTAATATTAAGGGTCTAGATTAAAATAAAATAAAGTTAAGGACTTAAGATGAAGCCTACCCAAAACTAAATGCTAAAATTCACCAAATAAATGAAAACCCATTGGCTATAATTTACACAAGAAAATTACCCAAAAATTTTACTAAAAATCCAAACCAAGGCTATAAATCTATCAAAAATCATCACTCTTTAAATATCATCCTAAAATCCAAACATAATTTGTCCAAAAATCATATTAAAGTATACCAAAGAAAAAATGATGATTGAGAGGGCATAAATGATTAACTTTTCCAATTTTTTGGGCCATATGGCATTATAGGGAACTTGAGAGGTTAAAGTGCAATTTTTGGGAAAATCCCATGCAAAGCCACGAGCTTTCTTGTTCTTATTTCTGCAACTGAAACTTTCGGCAACTCCTGAAGCTTTCTTTTCTTCTGCAACCATTCTCATGCAATTTCTTTATTCAACTTAGACGCATTCATGCAGAGCAAAACAAGCAACTCCTAACTGATTCGACAACCAAGCCCAAATGCAATAACTTCAACCCATTGTTAACATTACCCAAAATACAATTGCCTCTTCCCCTCAGATTCAATGATACAACTAGATATGAAAAATGCAGCAAAGATGCAAAAGAAAAACTTGTGGTGAACATGCACATGATATACCAATCGAACAACAAACAAACCACAAACTTCGAGCAAGTCAAGAGTTTCAGCAACAAAACAAGTGACCAAACAAGTGACCTGTGAACATTGCTGCAACAAAACAGAAAGCTCCAACCTTATGGCAGCAACTCTCGGTCTCTTATAAGAGTTCTAATATACTCAACCAAGAATTGACCCACTGTATTAAGAACACAAAAACTTTCTTTTCCCTTTCCAACATAAGATTTTGACTTCTATACATAAAAGGTTCTACATAAAAACATTAAAATCTGGAGGAGTTGCTGCAACTTTCGTTAGTTGTTCCTTAAGCATAGCAGGTCATCAAGACAGAATTTCCATATGTTTTCGCTATCATACCATGAAAACAGGGAGGAACCAAACATTGTTTGAAACAAAATGATAAACATCAGACTCTGACTTCCTTCCCTTTCTCATGTAAACATCACACACTGGTTCCCCTTCTCACATAAAACCCATGAAACTCATAAAACATCATACCATAAAGCCCATGCAAATATCATTCTCCTTTTCACAGCAAGCATCTTATTACTAAACTACAGCCTAGGAACAAACTCTAAGAACAGCACCAAACAGATTCTAGGGAAAGTAAACAGGCACTAACATATCAAAAATACAAATAAACAGCAAAAGGCAACAGCTTTGGGTTGTAAAAATGCAAGTAAGATGCAAGGAAACAGCTCTCCCGACTTTCCAACTATACTCACAGGCTCCAACCAGCTCTAAACTGATCTGAGCTCTTCTTTCATACCTACCGAACTGATTTCTTGAAACCTCACTATAGCCAACCAAGAAAAATCGCGACAACCCAACCATAAGTATCTTGTAATCAACACATAAGCATCAGAAACACAGAAACATTGTGCTAAGAAAGAGGAAGTGAAATGAACAAGCCAATGATTCCAACAGTTCCATACATTCGTTAACAGGAATTAAAGGTAGGAAAGGGCAAAAAGAGAGCATTACAGTGTTCTTCCAGTGATGGTTGTCAGCGACGATGGTGGATTCGAGTGAAGTGGCGATAGCTTTTTGTCCCTCTGCTCCTTGAAAAATAGCACCAGATTTCTCTCTTCTTCCTCCTTGTTCTCTTTCCTACTCTCTCGGTTATGGCTGGAAGGAGATAAACCAGAGATATACTCTCCACTCTCTCCCTCTTTCTTCGTCTTTGTTTTCTGGCTTTTTTTTTTTCCGTAGCCCCTTCAACCCTAGCTTCTGGTTTTTTCCCTTTTTCTCCAATTGTCCCGAAGCTCCCTTTTTCCCTCGGTTTCCCTTTTTTTCTTCTCCCCAAAACCCTTGTTTCTTCTTTGTTTCTCTCCTATTTCTTCCACTTTCCCGAAACTTTTTTTTCCCTTTTTTCTTTCTAGCCGTTCCCCTCTTTTCTCTTATGTTCCTTTATCTTTTCTCTCCTCAGTCGCCTTCATTTTTTTCTCTCCCTTAAAGGCTGCGTGTTTAACTATTTATATGGAACCCGAAATCTTAACCTGAGAGGAGGGTTAAGATTGAAAGGGTTGGATCTTTTGATAGTTGGTAATGATGTTATCTTGTATGATCCCAGCTTGGAAACAAGAAAATCCGAAACCAAAAGAACGGGTTGCCATCTTGTACTCCTTTTGCTGGTTCCCGCATCTGGGTTTGCAAAATGGGAAGAAAACACGCGCGTGGACAGCACGTGTGCTTGGAAGAGCTTTTTTTTTTCAAACAAAATTTGATTGATGAATTTTTTCTTTTTCTTTCCAATGAATTAATTAATAAATGATTTTTTTAACAAAAATGGAAATAAAACAAAATAAACAAAAATTAAAACAAAATCAACTACAATGAAATAAAAATACTAAAATTTTGGTGTCTACAGTAGTTAAATGCCAAAATCGAAACAAAGTCAAAGTCCAAGTATTATACATTCAAAGGCTCATAGCACTTGTTTACAAGCTAACAAGGCCAAAAGTATCAAGCACTAGCCTCAAAAGTACAGACACAGTCCATCCAGTCATATCATACAAAATCTAAAGCAAGTAGTCAAAAGAGAATTGTACAACCACCAAGTCACCACATCCCCTATCCTTTCTCTGTACAATGGTCAAAATCACCCAAAATAGTAACCCAACAGTCAAGACTTAGTCCGCCGCGAGACTAGCTGACCTCCCATCCTGGGCAGGCTCAGATCCTGCATCGTCTCCAATGTTAGAAGCCTCATCGCTCAAATCCCCAAGTAGATCTCCACAAATATTCAGAATAGACTCCGCTCTAGTCCTCACCTTCATTGCCCCCTTAACCACGCGCTCCTGAGCTTCTCCAAGTTGCTCACAAAGATCATCAACCCTTTCCTGGCTCTCAATCACATCATCATCAAGTTCCTTAATCCGATCAATTTGCATTTTAATAGTTTCCTTTAATTGATTCGCTTCAGTTTCAAGCCTAGCATTATCCTTCGCTAGCGCCTTCCTTTCCTCTACCACGGCCAAAACTACTGTGTTGGGATAGGCGTAAGTATGTCACCAGTCGCAATGCCGATAGCAGTTAGCTGGGCTCCAATGCACGGAAGCTCCTCCTGGCCTGATCTAGTACCTAATCATCGGGAGTAACCCACAGGGCGGCTCGCCAACCTGACTATCACTAGGGCCACTAGATCCGTCTATCCTATACAAAGTATAGATGAAAACTTAAGTACTCTTAAGGGAAATGATCAAATATAATCTTAAAGTCAAAAATTTCTAATACGCCCAAGCCACTTCTAATACGCCCAAGCCAATCCAAACCTAGGATTTGATACCACATGTGAAAGCCCCACCTCTCCTCAGGGCAAACCCTAAGGATTAGCGAACTGCCTGCCCAACTCTCGCCGGGACTCAGTCGACTAATGAACTAGCAACCCAAGAAAACTAAAGAAGTATATTCGAAATAAAGGGTACAGATCATAATGGAATTATATTAGCCATGCCACTTTCCAAACATAGAATATAGAGCTAAAGGTCAACTTACAATTCCATATGTAATTTACATAATATGCGTCGAACATACAAATTTAAGCTTACAAGAGTCAAAAGTAAAGTCTTCTAAACAAAAGGTTACAATCCAAGGTACAAGTTCAAGACAAAAGTTAAAACTATGACAGTTCTTGACCAAAGGTCCATCCCAAATCTGTTAAGGAAAACAAAAGGAGTGAGGTGAGCTAAAGTTTAGTGAGGTTCCAAATAAACATGTAAGCACATAACCAAATAAAAGCGTAACATAAACGAGTAAACACCTATTGTGCTATAACAATTTAATCACAGTTCAATTCAAAGATACTTGTGCCTTCCAAAGGCCAAATCCACTTGAGCTTGATCATACGAGAATCCGTTGACTCTCCGTCAACGTTTGCATTTAAGAATATAA
This sequence comes from Coffea arabica, assembly GCF_036785885.1. NCBI lineage: Eukaryota > Viridiplantae > Streptophyta > Magnoliopsida > Gentianales > Rubiaceae > Coffea > Coffea arabica. Next base: position 29,940,267 of record NC_092320.1, on the reverse strand, counting down.
GGTCCGTAGAATAGTATTTTCTCCAAATCCCGTCCACCAGTCAACCCCCTTACCGGGTCCGAATCAAATAGTAATTAGGTAATACTCGAATATACCGGTTTCCAGATTTCAGTAAACAGTCCTCAAGGTTTATTGGCCTTCTCGACCAAACCCTTGTTGGCTCGATACAACCGACTCACCTATGAGGTTAGGTACCCAAACAGTCACAGTAGTTGATGGGATATCACCCAAACAACAAAATAGAGTCAAATATAGAGAAATCACATCTCATAATATCAGTATACAGAGCCTCAGTGGAATCGAAGGAGGTCGAGTGTGATAAAGTACACGCTCGCCTCAATTTTGTCAAAACAATGTTTGGCTCAACTAGTCGCAAATCAAGTATTCAAATATTTCATACAGACAGGTAACAGGCAATGGAACACTCACCTATCAAGCAAATGCAGAGTTCAAACGTCATGTTCCTTGGTTACGTTCACCTCCGTTTTCCAATCCTAGGGCAACGAGTGAAATCGTTAACAATCTAGGTTCATTTTCAACCCAAAAGTAAGCTCATTAGGTGACCAAACGGGTGGTTAAATCGACTCAATTCACCATGCAAGTTAGGCTCAAAATGCAGTAAAAGGTCATAAGAAAACAAGTTTGATAAGTGCAAGAATGTTGAGTGAAAGAAAAATCTCATTCAAGTTCAAAGTGGTCTTCGCGGGTAAAACAGTCACCGGCGCGCAGTCTCGGGAAAAGGGTCATATCTCACTGTAGAAAAGTTGGAATCACGTTCCGTTAGCGGCGTTGGAAACTAGACTAAAAGGGCTTTCCAATGGTACAAAGCATATACTCTATTTCCTCTCCTATAAATACCAGTAGTTCGGGGAATTTGGCTGATTTTTCAGTTCTGATTAGCCTAGAACCCTAACAAAGTCACTCTGTTTCTTCTTGCCAACTTCACTTGTTTTGGCTCAAATTCATCCAATTCAATCTCCTAGAGTTCATATATAGGGGATCAAGTTATCTAGTACCATTGAAGCTTAAAATGCAATACACAACATGATTAAAAGAACCAAAACAGTCTAGTCAACAAAAAGGACCAAAATAGTCCACTACTTGCCCCAAAACCACCACTTTACTTGCTTCATTTCCAATTTTATTCACATCAAAGCTTAGACCAATGTTTAGCCAAGTTCCTTAGGCTTAATTAAGGTGCAAATGATTTGCAAAATCAAGGAGAAACCTCCCCTCCAAAACCAGTCAGCCAAGAGAAAGCAAAACAGTCCACTAGTTCACATGAAACTCCAACTTTCATCCTTTCATTATAGCTAACTCAAACAACATTCCAAGTGGTATCCCTAACTTTAAAAGGGTCCAAAACATGTTAATACATCAAGAAAAACCATGAACAAAGCTCAAGAAAATAATCAAACACATGGCATGCAAACCAACCAACCCTACTACCATTTGTTTAATTCAAGAAATTTAACCACCAATAACATCCATATAACTCCTAGTTTGCCATCAAAACTTCAAATACTTGATATAACACAAGAAAGCTAGGATTTATGGATCATATACCTCTCTTAAGTGAAGCTTGAACCACCAAAACAAGCCACCAAAACCAAAGCTTTAAGCTTGAACCACACATTAGGGTTGAAGGTTGTTTACTCCACTAACTCAAGTCCTTTCTCTTTTGATTTTTGCTCAAAATTAAGCTAGGGTTAGAAAGGAAGAAAAATGGAGTTTTCTCTCTTCCCTTGGAAGCTAAAGGAGTTTGGCCAAGCTAGGAAATAATGAAGCCAAAATTGGTTTAAATTTTGCTAATTCCTTTGGTCAAACAAGATGAATGATTAGGGTTTTGCCATATGGCTCAATCTTGGCCATTTCTTTCTTTAATCTTTGACTAATGAAGTTTCTACCCTCCAAATGTTCCAATATCTATTTAACACCTTTAAACTATCACACATAAAGTATTGCATACAATAAAAGGGATATTGGGTCATAGTGTATATAGTAAATAAATTAATGCCAACTCAAGGAAATGTTTCAATTCTTGTAAAAGGCAATAAAATGCAATGCAAGAATATGTCATAAGTGATTTAGTCTAAGGGAAATGCAAGTGATTTAGGAGAATTTATATTTTTAAGTGAGGGTTCTCACACTCGATGCTTTATATATTTAAAATTTTTGTGACTCAATGTTTTAGTATATTTAAAACATTGTTGACATCGAACATGCATTTTTTTTTGAGTTCTGCTTGTTCGTTGTGCCTTTGAGCATCTGTGACGCCCCCACTTCTCCCTAAGGCGAACCAGAGGGTATCCGCGGGACGCCTGCCCAGCTCTCGCTAGGACTCAAGCAGTTTCTGTTCAAGTTTAATGCAAAACTATTCGACAACATTGGATAAATAAGAAAGTGCAGAAAACTTCCAAACTTAACAATATATGTAACGTTTATCCACCCTTACATGAAATTCCCAAAAGTTACATCAATACCCAAAATATACCACATTTGGGTACATCAAATATCCAAATCATACATAAAGTTCCCAAGAGTACAACCAATAAGAGGTCTAGCCCAAATTACAATAGAAACCCTAAGTCAGAAGTGCATCAAAGGGGTTTCTCCAAGTTCATTCCATGTCCATTCCTGTTAAGGAAAACAAATCTACGGGGTGAGCAAAATGCTCGTGAGGACAAGAACACACATGCAAGCACGTAGTCCAGATAACAGTCCCAAATAACAGTTTAAGAGATAATTACAAGTAATTAATAAAGCCAGTGAAATTAAACAGAAACAATTCGAGGATATAGTAGCTCTCAGGAGCTAAGTTCCACTTGCTGTGTCGATGACATTCGTATACCTCCCCGCGGTGACACTCCGTTCACCGGGTCGGTATTTCCAATCCGTAGAACTCCACTAACTTCCCATCCGTCCACCGTACACCGCTTCGGGCCCGCACGACATTTATAAGGCGATACTCCACGAGTATGCCAAGCAAGATCTCTTAATAGATCAAGTTTATCATGTGAATCTCATGGCTCACCGAGGTTTCCGACCAAGCCCATGCTGGCTCGAGTTCCAAGGTCGGTCTATGAGTTTGGGCGTCCCCCATGTACATGTAAATGTCGAGGAGATTCACTCCAACGACGTATGCACTCATAAAATACTAAGTCATGTATACAAGTATTTGACAGGTCCAAGCATGTAATTCAGGATATGTAAGTCTAGCAAGCCAGGCCAAGCATGAATCAATTATTTCAAATGAGTACGAGTGCGATAAAGTACACACTCGACTCAATTTTATCAAAACCAGGTAGATTAAGCAAGACAAGCATGTATCAAGTTCACAGGAGTTCAAGTAAACATGCACTTGACACTCACCAAATAGTAAGTAGTCTCAACCGAAATTTAAGCGTTCACCGTGGGATCCTCTTGAGGGTCCTCGTGTGCGCCTGAGCAAATAATAGTGAAGTATCACTCATATATCCCAATTATCAAGGAAGATTGTACACTAGTACAATCTAAGGAAATTTCATGAAAACGAACCTCAATTACTCGTAAATCGGGGTTTAAATGGAGTTTCTTAAAGTACACGGGTAATCGAGTTTTCATTTTGGGAAATCAAATATAAAACGTTCAAGAAATATTGAAGGAATAATGAGTACTTGAAAACTCCCTTCCCTTGGAATTTGGAAAAACTTCAGGTTTGATATGATACTTTGAAAAATCATATCTCACATTCTACATGTCAAAAATTGGAAAACTTAGTGCCGTTGGAAACCTCTTTGAAAGTGCTAAAAGTTCTTAGAATACACTTTTCTAAGATTCCAAATGGAAAACATTCAAAAATGAGCTCAAAGTCGCTGTTTTGGTTCATAAGGCAGATTTAAGTTGGTTCTTGGCCAACTTTAAAAATTTGGAAAAATTCACTTGATTGAAACTAGCCTTTGAAATTTGTAACTCTAATAGTGTTGTAATTCAAGTTTACAACAAAACAAGCGGAACAAGAAACGGAGTTTCGAGCACCGAGATACGGCAGCTCAAAATTTGGGAAAATTCGACACTGCTGAACAAATTTCCAGATTTGAGTTTCCGACTTTGGGACTTTAGTTAGGTATCGAAATGGACTTCGATTGGTACAAAATTTGGCAGTATAATACTCCTATATAAAGGGTATCCCTCTATCAAAATTCATGGAAAAATACCTTCGGGAATGTAGTCAACCAAACAATCAAAATTTTGAAAAATCCTAAGGCAGAACTGCCTTGAGCTTTTTCGTTCTTCATTTCCAACATTTGGCCCAGAAAATCCTTCAAACTTGGTTCGTTTGTATAGGAAAAGCCTAAGGAACATTCATGGTATATTTGGTAAGTGTTTTAACTCCAAGAAATTCAATTGGCAAGTCTACACCAAGTCTAACATTTATTTTGCCCAAATTTTAGGGTTTTCAAGAACAGGGCAGGTTTCGTATTTTGATCACAAATCACTCAATTCAACTCGGAATTAAGCGTAGTTGGTGGCGTTGGAAAATAAATTTATAAAACTAAAATTTCACAGAAGAAATCATTTTGAAATTCGGCACAAAACTAGCTCAAATTCGAGCCTCAAGTTGCAGCCTCTGTACTTCGTTCCAGGAAAACAGAGAAACAGGACAGTCATATTAAAACGGTTGGTACGGGCTGCTCGGGTGGAACTAGGGGTTTCATTTTATACCGTTGGAAAGTTGGGAATGTCTAGTTTCAAATTCCACCAATGGTACTTTATTTTGACATCGGAACACAGAGTTATGGACGAAACAAGTAGACTGTCTGAGCATTACGGGAACAGTTTTCCAGATTTACTAGCTTCACGAAATTAATCCATTTGACCAACCAAATCTCAATATTTTTCAATGAAATTTTATACACCATCTACACAACATATATACATCATATACCAGCCATTAAATCCCCGAAATTCCACAGAAATAGGTAGGTTCAAAGCAGGGGCAGAATCGGAACTTTTTCAGCCATGCATTCCTTGAGGTTTATACTAGCTATGCACCATTAATCTACCAATTTAAGCACTAAACCAACATTAGAACCATCATCAAGCATCATATCAGCCATCAATCGAAGAGTGGGAGTTCATAGAGCCCACCTTCCAAATTTTCCAACAATAACAAGCCACCCACATGAATACAAGAGCTCATAAGTGTAAATCAACTTCCATAAACCAAGTTTCTAGGTTTAGGTCATCACTTACTCTAGTTGATGTCCGAGGCAGTGATTTTAGGTCCTTTTTGCTCCAGAAAAACCGTGAATGATAGCTCCTTTTTGCAGCTTAATAAGGTCTCCAAGTGTAGAGCTAGGTGTGGGTGAAATTTGGTGGCTTTTGGTGGTGTTTTTGTTGGAGAAATGAGGATGGAAAATGAAGAACTTGGGTGTTGTTTTTGCAGCTGATGGTTCAGCCAAAGTGAGATGGAAAAAGAGTGTTTGCTGATGATAAGGCTTCCATGAGAAGCTTAGCAAATTTTGGTTTCAAGTGTACAAAAGTCAACTCTCCAATAGTGCGCGTACGCGCGCTTTTCGTGCTCGATTTCTCTTGCATTTGTTTCACTAGTGCACTAAACCTCTAATGCACTTATATTCATATAAATATTATTCACTCTTAATTGTCCCAAAATAATGGTCTAAAGTCCCTCAATTAATCGCGCGCGTGAAAATGCGTATTTCCAATTTAGACGCGATAAAGTGAAACCTTCGAGAAATTCTTATAACGATTGTACCACTTACTATCACTTGAGTATTTAAACCTAAAATTACCTATTTTAGAGCCATTGTACATGTCTCCAAATTTTCGAGCTTATTGTACTCCCAATTGGCTAAAATTTTCAAACACGTTTTCACTATTTTCATTAATCGAGCTTCTAAAAATTAATTTTTGATACGAGTCACTTTAAAAATATAATGAAGTCATAGATCAATGTAATTAGGTCTCAAGAGGTTAGAAAATAATATTCGGAGTAAATGACTGTAGACACCAAATTTTTGGTGTAATTTCATTTACTATTTATTTTTAGTTTTTTATTTGTCGTGTTAGTTTTATTCGATTTTTAGTTTTTAGTTTATAGTTTTATAATTATTTTTAAGTTTTTAGCATAGAATTTCTCGAAATGAAAAGAAAAGCATTCAAAAAAAATATGTTTTAATTTAAATTCAATGTTTTCTTGGAAAAAATGGAAAAAATGAGAATGAAAATGAAAAATGAAAAAAAAGTGAAAAAATGAGAAAAATGAAAAATGGAAAATGGCATTTTTGTTGTTTCTAGTTTATTTATTTTATCCAATGTTAATTAAGTTGTTTTTGTTATTATTGTTATTATTATTATTATCATTTTTGTTTAATTAATAAATTAGTTAAAAAAAAAATTGAGCCGTGGCATGCAAGCTGCAATTTTTTGCAGTTTGCAAAGGAGGACTTGTGCGGCTCCTTAAGCTGCAAATATGGGGGCAATGTTTTAAGGGTTTAGGAGGGGGGTTGATGATATAAAAAAGCAAAAGAAGGGACAGCCGCAAAGGAGGAGTTGAGGGAGCATACGAGAGGCTTATGGATGGCTAAAAGGAGATACAGGTTAAAGGGGGCTGAAGAGGAAAACACCAGAAGGCTGCAGGGGTTTTGGAGTTGAAAAGGAGAGAGCAACGGAAAGGATGAACCAGGTGACGGCTGGGAAAAAGGGGGTTCTGGTGAGAAGAGAAAACAGCAACGAACGAGAGCATAGAGGGAGGTGGCTAGGGTTCTTGGCAGGAAAAGAGCTACGGTAGAGGTTTTAGAGGGGCTGAGAGTTTGGACGGCTGAAAAAGGTGAAGGAGTGACGGTTGGAAAGCTGAGATTGAAGAGAGGTTTTGGGCATACAGAGAGGCTGACGGTTAAGCAAAAAGGGGAGCTGGGGAGAAAGGAAAATCTGGGGACTGAGAGAGAGGAGATAGCGGCTGGAAATCGAGACAATCTCTGAGAGAGAGAAAAGAAAAACACAGAGACCGTATTTCTGAGAGGTTTCTCTCCCTACACCTTCTTGGGATGGCTGGGAGCAACTTTCGTTCAGCAATTGTCGATCAAAAACATCCTCAACGCCGTTAAATTAAAGTTCCAAGTTGCTGGTTCTCCACGGCTGAAAGCTCTGCGACGGAAGTCCTCAACTGCGATTCTTGAAGCAGCGTGACCTGATTTCCACGATCATTTTATTTCACCAGGGTTCTGAGGTAATCATAGTTTCTTCCCTGGTCTCTTTGGCAAAAAAATTTTTTCATCAGAATCCAAATCTGTGGAACGTGAACCTGGGGCCATTTTTGTTGCTGATTTGGCTTCATGATTTTTCTATCACGTTTTGCCGTTTCTTCTTAGATTTTTGACCCAGATTTTTGCCCCATACCACTTCACCTGTTTAGACTCGAAATGTCCAGTCAACATTTTCCCAGAAAAATGAAATCTTGGGCACGACACTCTCATTTTTTTTCTTACGTTGAATCTGGCTGTCTTTGTTTGGTTGTGGGTTCCTTTTCTGGCATTTTGTTTGTTTTTTAATTTATTCATGTTTGGTTGACCGCTTCAAGTAGATAATAGGGACTCTTTGCTGCATTTCATTTTCATATTCAGTTGAACTTGTGAATTACCAAATTCGTTGGAGTTTTCTTGGGTTGCTATGTTTCGGCCAAGTGAAACAAAATGGCAGAAGGCCATGTCCTTCGATTTCTTTGGTGCATGATTTGAATAAGAAAATCTTTGGGAGATGCACAGTATATAGTTGGGTTTTGATGATAAGATGCATGAAGTTTTGCTTTGGGTTCAAAAGATTGTTGTTTGCTGAGACTTTATCACTTGCGTTTGATATGAAAGTTATGGCAGCAAAAGCTGCAGAAGCACTTCCAGTTTTGCATGTATTGAATCTGATTTTTTATGCTCCATTCCGTTAGAGCTGGAGAAAGTCGTGTTAGCCAGTTATTTTGATTACCATTAGGAAGAGCTGCCCTGGTTCTTATGTTTGCTGTTTTTGCCTTCATCTAGCCCATGAAGTTTTTTTTCATCTAGCCTTCATCTAGCTTGCTGTTTTTGTCATTGGGATGCTGTTGAAATGAGAGTTTGAAATTCTTGTTTGAATGGAAAAGCTGCATTTCTTTGTCAAGTTTTTGCTGCTTTGCTTTCGTCCTGTAACAGTCCACGAAATTGAATTCCCTCACTTTGTTTGCATGTTCAATCTTATGATAGTGATGGTTGTAGAGGAATTGATGAGTCTCGGGTTTTGTTTGTAACATTGAATATCTTGCTGGTCTGTTAGCAAGCTGCGAGTTTGCAGCAGGGATGATAGAAGCAAGAATTGTTTCATTTGGCCGAAAGTCTTCAATGCATGCATGCAAAATATTTCAAAAATTTCACTTTGACCCCTCAAGTTTCCCCTTATGCCTCCATGACCCAAGAAATTGGGAAAACTAATCAATTTGATCCCTCTTGGTTTTTGGTTAATGCTACAAAGGCCCAACTATGTTCCATTGCTTGCAATTAGGTCCTAAGATATTTGCATTTGAACTATTACTTGCCCTTTTCTTTGCCCCTGGACCCTTGAAGTTCCTAAAAGTGTTTGATTAGGTTTGAGTGCTTGGTTAGTGTTCGCAATTGAGTCCTTGGTAGCATCAATTTTGCAATTCGATTGCTCGTTTGTTTTCATTTGTTTAGGTGGTACTCAATGCATGAATTTGTGAACTTTATGATCAAATGAGCTTGTGTTTGCCTAATTTCTTGAATTTTCTGAAATAAATTGGTTTTGGCCTTTTTCTGGCTCTTGGACTTTCAAAGTTTCTAAAATGTTTCAATTGGCTTTGAATGGTTAATTAATGCTTGCATTTGAGTCCTTGGTGAATCCCTTTATTGGAAACTATGTATTGTTTGATTTCATTTAAATTGCAATTAGGAGAGATTTGGTGACTTTGTTATACTTTACTATTTGAGGTACCTTGACCTTTTTATTGTTTTGAAGCCATTTCTCTTTCATTTGGACACCATTCAAAGGGGGCGGTATAATTTCTTTTATCCCTTTTTGTGTCTCTCCTATGTGATCCAACGTGCTAAGTGAAATACATGTCTACTTTGCTTTCCTAGCTTTCTTTAATTCCTTTTACTTATGTCATTTACTTTCATTTTCATGAAGTTATTCTTTTAATGGGGTATGTGTACACCTCTTGGCTTGTAATAGATAGGGCTTTGGCGAGCAATTTGGTCCATTTTCCCCTTCCCCTTTAGTTTTAGTTAGTGAATGTAATAAGTTCATTAGTTTGGTTGCATGCCTATGTGTTACGTGTTACTTGCTTTATTAGGTTTTGCATCTAGTCGAGCATGTTAAGTGTTACGTGCTACGTGTTTATGAGTGTTTGGCATGTCTACTAGCTTTCTGTAGTGTAGATGAATGGAATGGATGAATGTACGTTTCCACTAGTCCAACGCTAGTCGGAATTCATAGAATGGGCTAGTCCAACGCTAGACCCTTAGGGATTTCCCCTCGTTAGTACATGTTTGCATGTTCATTACATGTCATGCATTCTTTTTAGTTTTATCATTGGGCATGATCCTTGAATCCCTTTCCCCCTCACTTTAGGTTTTGCATCTCATGCTAGCTATAGGGTTCATTTTGCTTGAGTGTCCCCTTCTGATAAGGGAAACGAGCGAGTGTGGCTACTCGATAGCCTTAGCACGCTAGTTTTGCTTTCTAATCAAAGGGAAAATTGAAGTCGAAAAAGTTAGGAGTCATTCCCATACCCGACCTGATGCATTTCTTTAGGTTCATTCATTCTCATTTATCACTTACTCATTTTTTTTCAATTCACATTTCCTCATCACTTTTCCTTTCCTTATTGTTCAATTTGATTTCTACTTCACAAAATTGCACCTAATTACACCTATATGCACTTATCACTATATTTCATACACTTGCACACAAACACTTGGATTTTTTCATACAATTTCACACATGCACCTTTTCATACACTTGCACACAAACACTTGGATTTTTCATACAATTTCACACGTTCACCTTTTTATACACTTGCACACTTGCACTTTAGCCATCATTTGCATTAATCGACCTCTATAAGGTTTTCCTTTATTGGCCGCCACAATTCATGTGGTTGGGACCAAAAACCTTACAAGAGACATTTTAGAATTTAGGTTTGCATTTTTCCTTCATTGTACATTCATGTAGTGCATCCAAATGTAATAAATTCTTTGGTTAAAACAAGAAAATCTTTGATTAAATCATGCAACTAGCCTTGGCTAGGTCAAAGGGGTGCCTTGGATTTTATCCTTGCCTTCCCCTTTTGTCAAATGTGACTCCCGAACCTTTTTCTTTGGTTTACGTAGACTAGGAGTCGTTTAAAAAGGGTTTCTCACGCTTTTTCCTATTTTTCTTAAAAAATACATTTTTTAGGTGACTTGGTACACCTTAACTCATTACCAAGTGGCGACTCCGTATTTAGTTTTAAAAACCCTTTTTAAACTATAATTTTGGGTCAAATCGTCGCATTCTCAAAACCCCATTTAGACCCATTTTTCTTTTAAATCACGATTCATTTTCCAATCACTAAATACATTTTTTTAAAACCATTTTATTTATTTATCAAAAAATGGGGCGCGACAGTTGGCGACTCCACTGGGGACATTCGAGAGTCCGAGCAAATTTGATTTAATCAACCTTTTTCTTCTTTTAACCTTTTCATATATCACATTTGGGTGTTTTAGGGTTGCATTTTTTCCTTTTTAGGATTTTACATTTCCCACGTGTCCAACTACTCCCTCGCTCACGAATGTATGATTTGTTGATTGGATGTTTACTTACTTATCTCGCGCTTGCATTGCATTTGGGGGGGGGGTGTGTCACCTTTAGAGCCTCGCGTGGTTCTCAACCCTTTCCCTCAAAATAGGGAGCACTTCATACGTGCACGTTTATTTATTGTTGTTGTTATCCCATTTTATTTTATTTTCGTGGGCGTTTCCCACACCGCCTTGTAGGATTAGGATCGATCGCCTTGGGTAGGCGGATGGTGTGCGCTGCGCCCATAGCGCTACCTAAGGGATCACTCGAGCCACCGATCGAAGGCTTTGGGAGTGATGACCCTTTGCCTTTAGGTCTGAAGGCTTGGGAGCCGAAGCCTTATCGAGTCTAGTCGCATTAGTGAACCCCAGCCTCATGCATCCATATTAGCGTTTTCCTAGGTTAGAGTCAGCCTCACCCTCTTTTAAGCACATTAGGCACGAGGGAAGGGGTTCCACCCCTTTTATTGCTTTCATTGTATTTCTTTTCTTAATTGCTCCCAATATGTTATGTGTACTATCAATTGCACTAACCATTCTTTTGTTTTCTTGGCTTGCATCCATATGCCTTAGCAATAAGAGACCTCTTTGGCACTCTTTTAGTGACTTACCCACTAGATAGCTCACATGTTTAAATTTCAGTCATTATGCTTAATTTTTAATAAGTACATTTCATTTTAGACCTCTTCCCCTCGATGCATTATTTATGTCCTTTAGGCCATATTTGTCACATATTTACATCGCTTTAATAAATGACATCATGCATAAACCATAGAAAGGGAATGCCACATAGGGAATCCCGTGTTTAGGAATAAGCCATCTTGTGTCTCGGATAGTTAATCCAGTGAGACTTGCACGTTTACATTTTGTACCATCCAAAGGGGTAGTGCACAAGGTAGGGTAGGATCCGATCATTTTCATAGAGTGATCTTTGGAATATGAGCATCTAATAATCACTTTTTGGCCATTTTATCAAAAATTGGTAAAAATCCCTTACGTGAAGGACATTAATTTGAAGAAATTCACAAATGATTCCTCCTGTTGAGACGATGAATAAATTGAGGCCAAATCGTGATTTTAGAAGGTTCATAGGCTAATTTTCTGAAACCACCAATGGCCGGCCGATTCAATCGATCCATTTTGTCAATTCATAATCAATTTTGAATAAACCATCATTTGACCAATTTACCCTTTTTAGGGTCATCCGGTCAATTTTGAATAAATCGTCAATTCATTTGACCAATTTACCCTTTTTAGGGTCATTTGACCAATTTACCCTTTTTAGGGTCATCCGGTCAATTTTGAATAAAGCGTCAATTCATTTGACCAATTTACCCTTTTTAGGGTCATTTGACCAATTTACCCTTTTTAGGGTCATCTGGTCGATTTTGAATAAATCGTCAATTCATTTGATCAATTTACCCTTTTTAGGGTCATTTGACCAATTTACCCTTTTTTAGGGTCATCCGGTCGATTTTGAATAAATCGTCAATTCATTTGACCAATTTACCCTTTTAGGGCGATCTGGTCAATTTTGAATAAATTCTCAATTTCATTCAATTCATTTGACCAAGTTCCTTTTTAGGATGATCCGGTCAATTTTGAGTAAGTTATTAAATGTCACTCAATTTATTTGACCCGTTTCCCCTTTTAGGGTAATTCGGTCGATTTTAAATAAATTGTCAATTTCATTCAACCCATTTGACCAATTAGGATTTCAATTTCGAATTTCAAAATGGAAAACCTAGTCGATTTTGAGAAAAACATCCATGGCATCTAGCCATTTGATCAGTTGGAGTTTTGACCCGTGCTTCACTGAGAAAAGTTGTCAAAACAAATTCCAATCTCTTCGATAGGAAGTTCGTCAAGGTCAAACCCGTGCGTTTTTGCAAGTTCTTGTATCGATCAAAAGTGATCAATCCCTTCGGACGAGGTCCTCATTTTGACAAACGTCTCTTCTCATTCCAATGAGCCAAATTTGTTCAAATTATTTTTCACTCCATAAGCTGATTGGAATCCATCAGGTATGGTATAGTGCCTACCCTAGAGGATTGCATCCTCATTCTAGGCCTACCCTTGGCACAAAAAGGGTTCCCCCATAGGACATGCATCCAAATTTTCTGGATATCTACTAACTCTTGCCTTTTTCTTTTCTTTTTCTTTGTTTCTATTGGAATAACTAAGCGAGAGTTGAATCTAAAGGCAATCTTTTCAAAAATTCTCAGGTAATATTTAAATATAGCTTCTCGTCGAAGCCCCATCATAACGCGATCCCGTAGTAAAGCCCAAAAGAATCGTGTAGACATGAGTACTCGGCCAGAATCGTCTGATAAAACCGCCGCAACTACCCAGCCAGAAGCCACAAGTTCCGGGGTTCAGTTGACTGAATTACTCGCTAAGTTTGGTAACATGGCATCTGAGATGGCGACCCAAAGGAAATTGATTGACAAGCTAATCAGCAGCGGAGTTCAACCAGAACCTATACCCGTCAAGCAGGCTGAGCCAGAGCCATTTGTCATCCCTTCAACTCAAGTCACCGTTACTCCATCTTTTCCTATTCCACCCGAAGGAACTTTCACATATCCCACTATACATTTGCCATACACTTACCCTCCCGATCCTTCATTTTTCCCTACTTACATGCAAGGCCCACTGTGGCGACCCCACCTTCCCCTGAGGCGAACCAAAGGGTTGGCGGATCGTCTGCCCAGCTCTCGCCAGGACTCAAGCACGCATTTCAAACCTGAATTCCTCCGAAGAAAAGTCTAATCTATTGCATCAGCAAATCTTCCAAGTAAAACTTTATAACTCCACAGTAACTTCAGGGATAGCAGTGACATAAGTCAGCCCTTCGACGGCTCTTAAAACTATCGTTCACGCGCTTTACAAGAACAAAGTCGTACAATCCTAACGTACAAAAACCCAAACAGCGGAAACATAAAAATACCCCAGCCATAGGTCACCACGAGAGCCACACATTTTCCAGCTTCAAGTGGTAACACAAGGCGAAAGTACGCAAGCAGGATTACACGTTACAAACTGAAATTTACAATTCTTAAAAACCACATTGTCCAAACACACGTATAACCAAATAAAAACAGCATCCAACTTCTCAAGCCTCAAAACCTGTAAGGAAAACAAATAAACGTGGGGTGAGCCGAAACTCAGTGGTGCCCCAAAACATGCATCCAAATAAACATTTAACAGGTAGAAATTTGCAGCATTAAACAAGTAGGAAAGCGAGTAACAACACAGGGTAGGATACAGGGCTCTCAGGAGCCAATTTCCACGCTTGATTAGATACTATCATAGTTGACCCTCCGTCAACTTTCACTACTTATAGTCCATGTAGATCCACTTATTTTAATCCTAACCCGTCACCATTCATACCTCTGCTTTGGGCCCAAACTTCCTCTACCGACGCAGTATACTCGAGATATACCCGTAATAAATTTGTCGAGGGATTCACCCAACGACGTAATTGTAGTTTGATTCATGCGTCGAGGGATTCACCCAACAACGTAACTACATTTAGGTTCATAGTAGTCAGATTCATGCGTCGAGGGATTCACCCAACAACGTAACTACATTTAGGTTCATAGTAGTCAGATTCATGCGTCGAGGGATTCACCCAACAACGTAACTACATTTAGATTCATAGAAAATATTTCACACACATCACCACTCGAACGGCTAGTGCGATAAAGTACACACTGCTCACTTCGATGGATCAAAATCATTTATTGTATTTTGACAATTATCACATAGCGAATTGATAAAGCGCTTAACCACATAACATAGAACAAGCAGGGACACTCACCAAGAGTGGAGTTCAGATATTGGATTGAGGATCGAGTTCCGCGTCCTCGTAAAATCCTAGAATATCAGAATTTAAGCCATAAGTTTTCTATTGGAACTTTTGGCTTGTACATGTAGAGTTTTCTAGCATGATGCTAGTTTACTTTTTCTCAAAATATTTTACTTGGAATCGAGCTTATGAGAACCGTACAATATTTCTTATACCATTCCTGGAATACTTTTTCTTCGAAGAAAATACTATTATTATTTTCTTAAAATAAGTCGGCAAGATATTTAATATCAGGGCTAAAAAAATATACCTTGGAAAAAGTTCATTGGAGTGGTTGTGCCTACAAAAATCTTTGCTAAGGCTTTAGGGTAAGGTTTATTGAAAAATGTTGCTAAAATAAGGTTTTTCTTGCCGAGCAGGTTTCTACGCTTAAAACCAAAGGGATCGAGTTTCACCTTTTAAATTTCCTTAGTTCCGACTAGCCTTAAACGATTTATAAGGAAGGAATTTGAATCAAACTAAGGTTTTGAGTCCGGGGAAATCATTTTCCCAAATTAATAAGGCTAGTCTAGCTTAAGGGGTAAAAGTCATGTTGCCCAAGTTTCTAAGGCAAAAATAGTAGATACTATGTTTAGTAGTACGATGCTAGATCTGTACCGTTCCAAACTTGAAGCAAAATATTTTCCATTTACTTAGTCAAGCGTTTACTTGGGTTCATAAGGTCGGTACGACTTCTCACGTTTTCGATTCCAATCCAAAAATCACATTTCCTCAATATTGCACAATTAGAATTTAAACAGTAATAACACTAGGGCTCGTCAATTCTTAGCCCTGTGTTCCAACAAATTTATATCTAAGCATAAGCAGGAAAATTTACCAAGGCTTCGTCAATACTTAGCACTTGGTAATCAGTACTTATATCAACTCACAGTTTCACAAAATAGTAGCACAGATTTCTAAACAATTTCAGCAATTCAGTTATCCATGCAGGGTGGGAATTCATAGAGCCCACTGTCAACAATTCTAACACATTGTTTTCTCAAGGAAAAATAAATTTCAACAATTCACTTCCAACCATAATTCAGTCAAGAATTTGAACCACTAGTAAGATAAAAGCTCAATCCGAATTGTGAAACAAATCATTCATGCAAAACAGTCCACTTCAAAACTAGATTCATTCGGCAACTAAAATCATCCAGAAAAATCCAGAAATTTTGTCCATTAGCCACGGATGAACATGCATGAAGAAATGTTCTGTAATCATTTTATTTTTCTGGGCTAAAATATGCTTTAAAACTCTCAGCTTCCTCATGCAATCTCTTAGCAAAACGATGCACATTTCCAGACCAGGAGTTGAAATTAAACCAGGATTACAAACCCCAAAATTTCCAGGTTTAAATCTCACGGCTCTTTCTCAAAATTTCTGGCAATAACAATGGTTCTAAAACAGGATTTTCTTTGGTTAAAACAGAATCTTTGGTAGTCTATTAGGACATGTAAACACTTAGCTAGCTAGTAAAGGTTTTCAAATCAAATCCAAGTTCAAGCTACGATTATACTCATCTAACACAAATCCAGAAATTTTACCAACTATTCTCGAATGATCATTCATGAACCAATTTTTTTGGCTTTCATTTTATTTTCCAAGTTCCTAGTTTCATTGTCCAATCGTGTAACTCAACATGCAGGCCCTTAAGCATTTTGTCTTCACTTGGAGAGTTAGGATTGTAACCACAGCTTGTCCTATTTAAGCAAGTTAAGCAAATCATTTCTTAATTAGTCTCGACAGAAGGTTTTCATTAAACCAGAATTTCTTAGGTTCCTTAATTCATCAATCAACTTCATCGAATTAACATGCAGGGTCCTAGACATCATAAACATTAAGTTCTACTCGGCTAATTCCACTTGAGTGCTCAGGTTATCACAAGAAAAACAGAATTTCAGTTGCATTTCCAAACCATTCTCTCGGCAGAATCATTCTCAACAAAACAGAATTTCTAACAATTTGATTTCATCATCCAACTATATAAAATGATCATGCAAGGCCCTAATCACAATAATCATCCAAATTCCAGTTAATTAATCACCATTTTAGCTCAAATCACTTCAGAAAAACACATTAAAGCTGCCCTTCCAATCATCTTCTCGGCTAAGACATTTTCCTCTTAAAACAGAATTTTCTTAAGCTTTACCATTATCATCCGAAAGCACAATCAACATGCATGGTCTTAATCATCCAGTTTTCATTCAGCTAAGTACACTTGGGTGCTCAGATTGTCCCAGAAAAACAGAAATAAAGCTGCACTATCAGCTCAGCTCCTCGGCAGAACCATCTAGCCGAAACAGAATTTTCCACAGCTTTGATTTCAACATCCGATGGCACAAATTAACACATGCAAGACCACGATTAACTTAATCTACCTCTGATATGGCTTCATTCACTAGCAATTAACTTATTTAGTTCAGAAATTACCTCAGCTAGTAGCTAAACCCTCACACGAATTTTCCAGAAATGTCTTCCCTCACTCTCGGCCAAGTTCAGACGTGGTCCTGGTTTGAGTTGCGGCTGGAATTGGGTTGCGGATGAAGGTGAGATGGTGTAGCTTCCTGCAGATTCTCCTTCCTGGCTTTGCTCTACTCACGGCAGGACCAAAAATTTCCAGCAGCTCTCTCACTCTCTCGGATGCTCTCGGACAAGGCAGGGAACAAATAAGGTTTTGTTGTGAATCAAAAATGAAAGAGTAGAGTGGTTGGTATCGTGGTATTTGGAGTGCAATGGATTGCGGGTTTGGCTTGTGCAGAGAAAGAGTCGGCTGAAATGGTTGTGAGATGTAGTGTGAATCTGATCAAGTGGTTTTGTGGTGCCGCGGTTTACGAAAGGTTTGCGTATCGAATTGGTTAAAATGTAATTGGTCGAAGTTGCGGTGATGGGAATTTTGTCATAGGGGTCGTTTGGTTTCGCATGGAATTGTAAGGGTCTTTTAGTCTTTTCACTTTGTTTCCTAATCTCAACTTAAATTTCTAAGATTTATCCTCAAGAGTGATTTGAACGCCTAATAATATGCTAATCTTGCAAGGCTTTAATTATCGAATTTTTCACACCTTAATTATGTTTAGTATACTAGTATCATGTTTATCTAAAATTTATAGGCTTTGTCTTATAGTGAACATCCTTATTAGTATTTAACGTTATTCACTAATTTAGAATTAGTCATAGGAATTCAAGAAATTTTATATACTTAATCTGCTCAGGTAACATTAATTTTCAACATTAAGAAAACTATGTATTTTAGTATTTTATTTTAAGGCGATAAATTAATCTAACTCAAGAAATATTAATTTAGTAGCAAAACCGAATAATTCAATATTGGGCACAATTATATTATTTATTACATAGAAATTGTCTTTACACCTTTATTTCAAAACCATTAGTTACAACACTAGAATTCAAAGAAATTAATTATTAGATCAATGAAATAGTTTACCTTCGAAATATGAAGTTAATGTAACAAAACTAAGAAGTTTAGTAGTTTAGCACAATTCTTTTATTTTGCACATAACGTTTAATTCCACATACTTATTTAAAAACAATTGGACTTCGTGCTAAAATTTATTAAGGAATTAAAATGCAAATAAATATGCACTGATATTTATATGTCTATTTTCAGGGTTCTCACACCCACAACCTCACATCACCTCAAATATACCACCTGAGTCACACACTTTTAACCACGCTACTGCTGAGCCTTTCTTGCCAGACCATACCATTCAAAACAAGCCGGAGATAGGAGGATGTTCTGCTCCCGTTGATATAAAACTGCTCAAACGCCTCGACCGTTTTGATGAGTTTATAAGGAAGAGTCAGGGGTTGAACAAGCAAGGAGTCCTGGATTACGATGAACTTTGCCTTTTCCCGAATGTGCAATTGCCTGAAGGGTTCAAGACCCCGAAGTTCAACAAATATGATGGGACGGGCAATCCCAAGACGCACCTCCTATTGTTCGCCAATAAGTTGGGTAGGCCAATAGATGATGCAAATCTGCCTTTGAGGCTATTCCCAGAAAGTTTGGAGGGGGATGCACTAGACTGGTATTCCAAGCTGAAACCCGAAGAAGCGAAGACCTGGCTTGACTTGTCCAGCACTTTTGTAAAGCAGTACGAGTATAATTGCGAGCTGGCTCCAACACGAACCACGTTGGAAGGAACAAAGAGGAAACCCTCCGAGGACCACAAGACATATGCGAAAAGATGGAGGAAATTGGCCGCCAAGGTGGAACCCCCTATGATTGAAGATGAGATTGTTCGTACGTTCATCAAAGCTCATGATCCGCCCTACTTTGAGGAGATTTTTCGCATGATCGGGTGTTCATTTGCAGCAATTATCAATAAGTTGGAGGAATATGACGAATACGTCAAAGCAGGGAAAATTGTCAATGTATCAGTTTTAAAATCACAGTTGGACGCCTTGCAAGGTCAAAGTAATAACAGAAGGGAGCCTCAACTCCAGAAGAAAGAGGAGGAAACTACTTTTGTGTGGGGCCAAGGACCATTTTCAAGATCCAGATCCCAACGTTACCAGACGTATTCATCTCGCTACCCAAACTCACGCCCTGTTTACCATACTACCACTAATCACCCTCGACCTCCGCCAAACCATGCAAGTCCACCTACAATATCCTTCCCAATGACTCAAAACAATCCTCAAATTCAACCTCGTCTACCTTATAATCCCAGACCTGCTCCACCAAACCAACAGACTTACAACCTTCCTCAAACCAATAAAATACAAAAACCTGGTCGATCTCGAACTTTTGCCAACTTAGGCCGACCCATTGACCAACTGTATGAACAGCTCAAGGCTGTCGGTAAAATAGATGACATACCTCCTCCAAACTACTCTCGTCGAGGTCTCTCTTCTGGGTACGACCCTCAAGCCGCGTGTGCCTACCATTCTGGAGCGCCCGGTCATTCGACCAGTAACTGTTGGGTACTAAAACATAAGATCCAGGACATGATCGAAGCAGGAAATATAGTGATTAAGGAAAAGGGAAGAACAAGGACCGAACATAAGTACGAATTCTTTTTCTGAACACAAGGACACTTTTGAGGCATTTACCTCCAGCAAGGAAATTTGAAAATCCTGGAAATGGCTGAATTAGTGAGGTTCCTCTTGAAGGGAAGTTTTGATAAATTTGGGGAGTTGTTTTGGTTTGAAACCAATGAAAATCGTTCATACATGTGTCTTTTGTTTAAATATATTTTTTGTAAATAGTTTTCAATCAAGTGACTGCTAAAGACACGTTTCATGATATTAAGTTTTTGTCTGGAAAGTCAATAAAATGTACAGTCTTATATATATTGTGACTTACACATTCTTTTTAGATGGCCCAGAATAAAACCGCCTGACCCTTTGGATATCACTATTCAGAAATTTGATGGCAGCGATCTCATAAATGTGAATTTGAATTTCAAAAATGAGAGGAATGGGGAAGAGGCATCCGAAAATGTTTCAAAGAAGCCCGAATGGAATAAAAGAAGTTCAAGCCAAATCGTGATCAAGATTAGGAATAAGAAGCAGTTAAACACAGTCTATCGTGGTCAATATGATCAAGAGGATTGGTCTGTGATTACCATTAAAGGGTCAAATCATGACCATTCAGACAAGAAGGCAAAGCATTAAGGTGATTTTTATCAGTACAGAATGAAGCCAAAAGGAGAGTTTGCCGCAAATTGGTAAGGTGCTCTTATCATCAAAAAGGTATCGCCGGGTGGAGCACTTGTTCTCTCAGCCAATCAATTCGGAGATGTGTAAGAAATTTTCATCTGATAAACGAAAGTTTTCTTTTAGAATTAATGCGAAGAATGGAATGAAAGTCAGGCCCTCTTCTTTTTCCATTAAGACATTATATCCCTAGTTATCCCTTTTGAGCCTTCAGAATAAAATACTTCATTTGGCAACCCCTGAGAATCGCAAACCCCACACTGGGGCAAGTTTGAGTTGAAAAGGAAAATTTCAAAAAGTGGAAAAGTGAAAAGCAACAAAATCAAAAGACAAAAGAAGAAAAGAGAACCTCAGTTCACAAATAAACTGGGGCAAATTTTTGAAAAGTTCAAAAATGGCAGAAGGCCGAAAAATCAAAAGGAGAAAGAAAATGAAAGAAGGCCTCAATTGAGCATAAATTGGGGCAAATTCTGATTTAGCCCTAAAATGGGTTGGCACAACAATGCGATATCAGATTACTTAAACCACTCTTGAAATCTGCCTTCAAACCTTAACTTTTCTAAACACCTCACCAGACCCCATTACAAAAGCCAAAAAGTCCTGGCTTCCGTTCTTGGTAGTACCTCTTTTAAGGAAATTTTTCTAAGTCACATGGCAAATGATGTCAATACGCCTTCACTCACGTTGTAAGGGAAGGGGTTGTCGCACTGATGCCATTATCTCCTAAAACACATCTTTTTGAGTTGATATAGGCTATTGGCGAGATTTGTTCATCAGGCGAAAATCCGAAAAGGGGACCTTTTGTTAAAAAAAAAAAAAGAAAAGAGAAGAAGAAAAAAAAAAGAGAGAAAAAAAAAAGCAAAAAGAAAAAAAAAGAAAAAGAAGTGGGAATGGTCTTAGTCAAAATCTAGAAGGGCGATAAGGTAGAGTTTCATGAGAAAAGTGAGGTTGTAATTAGAAAGCTGATGATTCGGTTCATTTGGGATTCCTTCTCGCATTATGTTTTTCTGTTGCCGACATTGAACTCAGGGCAGATGATATCTAAAGGGTCAAGCGTGGCATTTGTTTGAAGTCGGAATACTTTTGGTTTTTCAAGTGTACATTGTCGAATTTATAGATTCATTTCTTCAAAATTAATTTTCTTTCAATAAATGATTGTTTTCATGTTACAGAAATTTTTGTCAATAAATAGACAACTCTTTCATTTGTTACATGGTCTCATCTATCTTTTGGATTTATCCAATGGCAATCTCCCTGATTTATCGAAAATCCCTGGATACCAAGGGCCTTATTAGCATTGGAAATCAATGGAATTTGATCAGATCACAGAGCAAAGTCGAGTTTTCAAAGTATCAAGGGGAAAACATCGAAGTACTCATGTTTACACATTTCTTGAAGGAGGAATAGATCGAATGGTGGTGGCATTATTTGTTCTTTCTTTTGCAGATTCATACGCGTTTCAAAGGACGAAACTGGAGCAACTTTTTGAATTGAGAAATGTCGCCCAAGAATTTTTATATGACTGAGGGGATCGGACCAAAGAAGAAGCGAATCAAAGTTTTAAGGAGGATCAACCCTGCCATAATGCAAATCAATTGATTAATGGAAATTGGGGCCAATTATTTTTGAAAAATTCTCAAAAATCAAACTTGAATTTAATTTCTTATTCCTCGACAAATTTCAATTTCTTGTTAATGAAATTTCAGCGCCCGCCGCACACTCTTCCATTCCCCACTCTTGACAACCACATTTGATTCTACCACCGTTAGCATCGAATTTATCTCACTAACGTGTGCGTTTTCATTCAACCGCCGTTAGCATTGAGTCTATCTCACTAATGTGCGTGTTTTACTTCAACCGCCGTTAGCATCGAGTCTATCTCACTAACGTGCGTGTTTTACTTCAACCGCAGTTAGCATCGAGTCTATCTCACTAATGTGCGTGTTTTACTTCAACCGCAGTTAGCATCGAGTCTATCTCACTAATGTGCGTGTTTTCATCCTACCGCCGTTAGCATCGAGTCTATCTCACTAACGTGCGCGTTTTCATCCTACCGCCGTTAGCATCGAGTCTATCTCACTAACGTGCGTGTTTTCATTCCACCACCGTTAGCATCGAGTCTATCTCACTAACGTGTGCGTTTCATCCTACCGCCGTTAGCATCGAGTCTATCTCACTAACGTGCGTGTTTCATTCTACCGCCGTTAGCATCGAGTCTATCTCACTAACGTGCGTGTTTTCATCCTACCGCCGTTAGCATCGAGCCTATCTCACTAATGTGCGTGTTTTCATCCCACCAACACTCCATCTCACTTCAATTCATCTAATTTTACATTTCTGTCCGGGTGTATCCCGTGGGTCTATCCCAAATTTTAAATTTCTGTTCGGGTCTATCCCGTTTTTTTTTTTTTTTTTTTTTAAATTCCTGTTCGAGTCAGTCCTGTTTTAAACTTCCAGTTCGGGTCTATCCCGTTTTAAATTTTTCGTCCGAGTCAGTCTCATTAAAAGGAGTCAGTCCTCATGTCAATAACAGCAGTCGTTCGAGTAGCTGAAGCCGAATGACCCAGGTAAGTATTTGGTGTCTACTTTTTTGTCTCAAGTTTTTTCAAAAACTCAGACAAAGAGGGGCAAACTGTAGACACCAAATTTTTGGTGTAATTTCATTTACTATTTATTTTTAGTTTTTTATTTGTCGTGCTAGTTTTATTCGATTTTTAGTTTTTAGTTTATAGTTTTATTATTATTTTTAAGTTTTTAGCATAGAATTTCTCGAAATGAAAAGAAAAGAATTCAAAAAAAATATGTTTTAATTTAAATTCAATGTTTTCTTGGAAAAAATGGAAAAAATGAGAATGAAAATGAAAAATGAAAAAAAAGTGAAAAAAATGAGAAAAATGAAAAATGGAAAATGGCATTTTTGTTGTTTCTAGTTTATTTATTTTATCCAATGTTAATTAAGTTGTTTTTGTTATTATTGTTATTATTATTATTATCATTTTTGTTTAATTAATAAATTAGTTTAAAAAAAAAAAAATTGAGCCGTGGCATGCAAGCTGCAATTTTTTGCAGTTTGCAAAGGAGGACTTGTGCGGCTCCTTAAGCTGCAAATATGGGGGCAATGTTTTAAGGGTTTAGGAGGGGGGTTGATGATATAAAAAAGCAAAAGAAGGGACAGCCGCAAAGGAGGAGTTGAGGGAGCATACGAGAGGCTTATGGACGGCTAAAAGGAGATACAGGTTAAAGGGGGCTGAAGAGGAAAACACCAGAAGGCTGCAGGGGTTTTGGAGTTGAAAAGGAGAGAGCAACGGAAAGGATGAACCAGGTGACGGCTGGGAAAAAGGGGGTTCTGGTGAGAAGAGAAAACAGCAACGAACGAGAGCATAGAGGGAGGTGGCTAGGGTTCTTGGCAGGAAAAGAGCTACGGTAGAGGTTTTAGAGGGGCTGAGAGTTTGGACGGCTGAAAAAGGTGAAGGAGTGACGGTTGGAAAGCTGAGATTGAAGAGAGGTTTTGGGCATACAGAGAGGCTGACGGTTAAGCAAAAAGGGGAGCTGGGGAGAAAGGAAAATCTGGGGACTGAGAGAGAGGAGATAGCGGCTGGAAATCGAGACAATCTCTGAGAGAGAGAAAAGAAAAACACAGAGACCGTATTTCTGAGAGGTTTCTCTCCCTACACCTTCTTGGGATGGCTGGGAGCAACTTTCGTTCAGCAATTGTCGATCAAAAACATCCTCAACGCCGTTAAATTAAAGTTCCAAGTTGCTGGTTCTCCAAAGCTGAAAGCTCTGCGACGGAAGTCCTCAACTGCGATTCTTGAAGCAGCGTGACCTGATTTCCACGATCATTTTATTTCACCAGGGTTCTGAGGTAATCATAGTTTCTTCCCTGGTCTCTTTGGCAAAAAAAATTTTTCATCAGAATCCAAATCTGTGGAACGTGAACCTGGGGCCATTTTTGTTGCTGATTTGGCTTCATGATTTTTCTATCACGTTTTGCCGTTTCTTCTTAGATTTTTGACCCAGATTTTTGCCCCATACCACTTCACCTGTTTAGACTCGAAATGTCCAGTCAACATTTTCCCAGAAAAATGAAATCTTGGGCACGACACTCTCATTTTTTTTATTACGTTGAATCTGGCTGTCTTTGTTTGGTTGTGGGTTCCTTTTCTGGCATTTTGTTTGTTTTTTAATTTATTCATGTTTGGTTGCCCGCTTCAAGTAGATAATAGGGACTCTTTGCTGCATTTCATTTTCATATTCAGTTGAACTTGTGAATTACCAAATTCGTTGGAGTTTTCTTGGGTTGCTATGTTTCGGCCAAGTGAAACAAAATGGCAGAAGGCCATGTCCTTCGATTTCTTTGGTGCATGATTTGAATAAGAAAATCTTTGGGAGATGCACAGTATATAGTTGGGTTTTGATGATAAGATGCGTGAAGTTTTGCTTTGGGTTCAAAAGATTGTTGTTTGCTGAGACTTTATCACTTGCGTTTGATATGAAAGTTATGGCAGCAAAAGCTGCAGAAGCACTTCCAGTTTTGCATGTATTGAATCTGATTTTTTATGCTCCATTCCGTTAGAGCTGGAGAAAGTCGTGTTAGCCAGTTATTTTGATTACCATTAGGAAGAGCTGCCCTGGTTCTTATGTTTGCTGTTTTTGCCTTCATCTAGCCCATGAAGTTTTTTTTCATCTAGCCTTCATCTAGCTTGCTGTTTTTGTCATTGGGATGCTGTTGAAATGAGAGTTTGAAATTCTTGTTTGAATGGAAAAGCTGCATTTCTTTGTCAAGTTTTTGCTGCTTTGCTTTCGTCCTGTAACAGTCCACGAAATTGAATTCCCTCACTTTGTTTGCATGTTCAATCTTATGATAGTGATGGTTGTAGAGGAATTGATGAGTCTCGGGTTTTGTTTGTAACATTGAATATCTTGCTGGTCTGTTAGCAAGCTGCGAGTTTGCAGCAGGGATGATAGAAGCAAGAATTGTTTCATTTGGCCGAAAGTCTTCAATGCATGCATGCAAAATATTTCAAAAATTTCACTTTGACCCCTCAAGTTTCCCCTTATGCCTCCATGACCCAAGAAATTGGGAAAACTAATCAATTTGATCCCTCTTGGTTTTTGGTTAATGCTACAAAGGCCCAACTATGTTCCATTGCTTGCAATTAGGTCCTAAGATATTTGCATTTGAACTATTACTTGCCCTTTTCTTTGCCCCTGGACCCTTGAAGTTCCTAAAAGTGTTTGATTAGGTTTGAGTGCTTGGTTAGTGTTCGCAATTGAGTCCTTGGTAGCATCAATTTTGCAATTCGATTGCTCGTTTGTTTTCATTTGTTTAGGTGGTACTCAATGCATGAATTTGTGAACTTTATGATCAAATGAGCTTGTGTTTGCCTAATTTCTTGAATTTTCTGAAATAAATTGGTTTTGGCCTTTTTCTGGCTCTTGGACTTTCAAAGTTTCTAAAATGTTTCAATTGGCTTTGAATGGTTAATTAATGCTTGCATTTGAGTCCTTGGTGAATCCCTTTATTGGAAACTATGTATTGTTTGATTTCATTTAAATTGCAATTAGGAGAGATTTGGTGACTTTGTTATACTTTACTATTTGAGGTACCTTGACCTTTTTATTGTTTTGAAGCCATTTCTCTTTCATTTGGACACCATTCAAAGGGGGCGGTATAATTTCTTTTATCCCTTTTTGTGTCTCTCCTATGTGATCCAACGTGCTAAGTGAAATACATGTCTACTTTGCTTTCCTAGCTTTCTTTAATTCCTTTTACTTATGTCATTTACTTTCATTTTCATGAAGTTATTCTTTTAATGGGGTATGTGTACACCTCTTGGCTTGTAATAGATAGGGCTTTGGCGAGCAATTTGGTCCATTTTCCCCTTCCCCTTTAGTTTTA
The DNA here is from genome assembly GCF_036785885.1 of Coffea arabica. NCBI lineage: Eukaryota > Viridiplantae > Streptophyta > Magnoliopsida > Gentianales > Rubiaceae > Coffea > Coffea arabica. The sequence goes on along the minus strand of NC_092320.1, from coordinate 29,914,009 downwards.
GTTAGTGAATGTAATAAGTTCATTAGTTTGGTTGCATGCCTATGTGTTACGTGTTACTTGCTTTATTAGGTTTTGCATCTAGTCGAGCATGTTAAGTGTTACGTGCTACGTGTTTATGAGTGTTTGGCATGTCTACTAGCTTTCTGTAGTGTAGATGAATGGAATGGATGAATGTACGTTTCCACTAGTCCAACGCTAGTCGGAATTCATAGAATGGGCTAGTCCAACGCTAGACCCTTAGGGATTTCCCCTCGTTAGTACATGTTTGCATGTTCATTACATGTCATGCATTCTTTTTAGTTTTATCATTGGGCATGATCCTTGAATCCCTTTCCCCCTCACTTTAGGTTTTGCATCTCATGCTAGCTATAGGGTTCATTTTGCTTGAGTGTCCCCTTCTGATAAGGGAAACGAGCGAGTGTGGCTACTCGATAGCCTTAGCACGCTAGTTTTGCTTTCTAATCAAAGGGAAAATTGAAGTCGAAAAAGTTAGGAGTCATTCCCATACCCGACCTGATGCATTCCTTTGGGTTCATTCATTCTCATTTATCACTTACTCATTTTTTTTCAATTCACATTTCCTCATCACTTTTCCTTTCCTTATTGTTCAATTTGATTTCTACTTCACAAAATTGCACCTAATTACACCTATATGCACTTATCACTATATTTCATACACTTGCACACAAACACTTGGATTTTTTCATACAATTTCACACATGCACCTTTTCATACACTTGCACACAAACACTTGGATTTTTCATACAATTTCACACGTTCACCTTTTTATACACTTGCACACTTGCACTTTAGCCATCATTTGCATTAATCGACCTCTATAAGGTTTTCCTTTATTGGCCGCCACAATTCATGTGGTTGGGACCAAAAACCTTACAAGAGACATTTTAGAATTTAGGTTTGCATTTTTCCTTCATTGTACATTCATGTAGTGCATCCAAATGTAATAATTCTTTGGTTAAAACAAGAAAATCTTTGATTAAATCATGCAACTAGCCTTGGCTAGGTCAAAGGGGTGCCTTGGATTTTATCCTTGCCTTCCCCTTTTGTCAAATGTGACTCCCGAACCTTTTTCTTTGGTTTACGTAGACTAGGAGTCGTTTAAAAAGGGTTTCTCACGCGTTTTCCTATTTTTCTTAAAAAATACATTTTTTAGGTGACTTGGTACACCTTAACTCATTACCAAGTGGCGACTCCGTATTTAGTTTTAAAAACCCTTTTTAAACTATAATTTTGGGTCAAATCGTCGCATTCTCAAAACCCCATTTAGACCCATTTTTCTTTTAAATCACGATTCATTTTCCAATTACAAAATACATTTTTTTAAAACCATTTTATTTATTTATCAAAAAATGGGGCGCGACAGTTGGCGACTCCACTGGGGACATTCGAGAGTCCGAGCAAATTTGATTTAATCAACCTTTTTCTTCTTTTAACCTTTTCATATATCACATTTGGGTGTTTTAGGGTTGCATTTTTTCCTTTTTAGGATTTTGCATTTCCCACGTGTCCAACTACTCCCTCGCTCACGAATGTATGATTTGTTGATTGGATGTTTACTTACTTATCTCGCGCTTGCATTGCATTTGGGGGGGGGGTGTGTCACCTTTAGAGCCTCGCGTGGTTCTCAACCCTTTCCCTCAAAATAGGGAGCACTTCATACGTGCACGTTTATTTATTGTTTGTTGTTATCCCATTTTATTTTATTTTCGTGGGCGTTTCCCACACCGCCTTGTAGGATTAGGATCGATCGCCTTGGGTAGGCGGATGGTGTGCGCTGCACCCATAGCGCTACCTAAGGGATCACTCGAGCCACCGATCGAAGGCTTTGGGAGTGATGACCCTTTGCCTTTAGGTCTGAAGGCTTGGGAGCCGAAGCCTTATCGAGTCTAGTCGCATTAGTGAACCCCAGCCTCATGCATCCATATTAGCGTTTTCCTAGGTTAGAGTCAGCCTCACCCTCTTTTAAGCACATTAGGCACGAGGGAAGGGGTTCCACCCCTTTTATTGCTTTCATTGTATTTCTTTTCTTAATTGCTCCCAATATGTTATGTGTACTATCAATTGCACTAACCATTCTTTTGTTTTCTTGGCTTGCATCCATATGCCTTAGCAATAAGAGACCTCTTTGGCACTCTTTTAGTGACTTACCCACTAGATAGCTCACATGTTTAAATTTCAGTCATTATGCTTAATTTTTAATAAGTACATTTCATTTTAGACCTCTTCCCCTCGATGCATTATTTATGTCCTTTAGGCCATATTTGTCACATATTTACATCGCTTTAATAAATGGCATCATGCATAAACCATAGAAAGGGAATGCCACATAGGGAATCCCGTGTTTAGGAATAAGCCACCTTGTGTCTCTGATACTTAATCCAATGAGACTTGCACGTTTACATTTTGTACCATCCAAAGGGGTAGTGCACAAGGTAGGGTAGGATCTGATCATTTTCATAGAGTGATCTTTGGAATATGAGCATCTAATAATCACTTTTTGGCCATTTTATCAAAAAATTGGTAAAAATCCCTTACGTGAAGGACATTAATTTGAAGAAATTCACAAATGATTCCTCCTGTTGAGACGATGAATAAATTGAGGCCAAATCGTGATTTTAGAAGGCTCATAGGCTAATTTTCTGAAACCACCAATGGCCGGCCGATTCAATCGATCCATTTTGTCAATTCATAATCAATTTTGAATAAACCATATTGTATAACCTAGAAAGACTATTTCTTTCCAATAGAACTCATATTTGTCGAACTTAACGAAAGTTGGTGCATTCTTGAGGTTTGTAAAACATCACCAAGTATCTTTCATGATCTCATCAAACTTTAAAGTATGCCGATATATCATCAATAAATGCCACCACAGATTAATCCAATTACGATTTAAAACCCCGATGCATTTAGGTCATAATTACTACTAGTGCATTGGTCAACCCAACGGCGTAATTGAAAGTTCAAAGTGTCCCTATCTTGAATTAGAAGGGGTTTTAAACACATCAGTTTCTAGGATCCTCAACTGATACTAGCTTTACTTTAAATTCAACTTGAATAATATCGCGACTCCTTGCCATTGGTCAAAATTCCCGCTTATGTGAGGCTACGAAGTATTTGTGCTTAGTAGTCACATCGTTCAAGTCTCGATAAGCTATATATATAGAGCCTCCAGCTTCCATTCCAAGTATGATATCCAATCCTTATTTGTTGGACTTATTGAACCTATCAAATATTTCCCTTCACCAACTCAATCTCCCGATTTTAATATCTCGAATTGGTGCTCAAACACTGGATCCCACTTCAAAATTAAATTCTCAATTCGGTCCTGATCCCTGGTTATCTCCATGACCTCAAGTTTGCCTACGCTCTCAAGTACAATCTCGATCATGTCTATTATCGTTCATGTCTTATTATCAATCTAGAGGTGTAGAACAAAGTGCAACCGTACACATAAGCCATGCAATCGATTAAAAGCAAGATAACTTTTCACATTTTATACAAGATCACAGTAATTACATCAAGTTGGAATAGGTATATCAAATCTTCCCAAGAGGAAAAAGGGAAACAACAAGATTATAACAAAACGTGTCAAATTGTCAAGATACAAACAACAAAAGACTTTTCCCTTTTTTTTTTAAAGATTAAATTTCCAAAAGTGCTAGTCTAGTCCAGGGTAAACTACAATTCCTATCTCTCGAGTGTAGTCAAAAACATCCTCACTCGTAAAACTTCCACTACTAGAACCCCCTTCATAACTATTAGTACTAATTACTTCCATCCAGCACTTGATTGCTTAGTAGCGGACCTGGCTGGCTGTTGAGTATTTCCTCTTTTTGTTAGGGATACCAGGGCAATTCGAAAGCTTATGATCGGCACTACCGCACTTAAAATATTTTCCTTACTTTCTCCAGCACCCGGGTTCAGTGTGGTTAATCTTGCCACAGTATCCACAAGTTACATGAGAAGTGACGGCCTGACTAGTTTGAGAATTCCATTGTGTTTCTTCTCCAGTTCTACGTTCTGACGTAGCAACTCAGTTTTCTCTGTATATTCTTGTTCCCATCATCCTTCCCTGTAGTCAGCCAATTTTCTTTGAAATTCTACCTCATTTCGAAGAATATCCATTTTCTTACGCATTTCTTCCAAGGTTGTCATCTTACCAATTGATTTAAGTCAAATGCTAGCTTGTCAAGTAGATCAAAGGATCAGAATAAGTAGCTATTCATAATGGAAGCCTGAGCCATAGTACTCTTTCATTCTTTTGCTTATAGGTTACCTCAAAATACAAATCTTAACCGTTCTCTGCTTAACACGGGCGAGCTCTTAAGTCTCCATGAGATTACTATCAGTAATTACAATCTCAACAAGGTAAGGGAACTTTATTCCTTAATATAAAGATTTCATGTCTTAGTTCACTCTTCAATACTTATCTACAATATCATTCGAGAAGAGATCGTAACTGTGACAGCCCCACCTTCCCCTAAGGCGAACCAAAGGGGTTAGCGGACTGCCTGCCCAGCTCTCGCCAGGACTAACGGATCAGTTTACGTCGATCTACTACGTTCCGGACACAACAACGCGCACCAACAAGTCAAAATCACAAAATAAAAAAAAAACGAAAATCGAAGCCGATGATGAACAGTACCGGCCCCGTCAAAATCCGGAGCTCAACCAAACATCAATCCAACATATACATACATTGAAATTCAACATTTACAACCAAATGGCATGCCAAAACCATTCATCATGAATATACAGGTTCGGTTTGCCAATCAAAATAAAATGAACCCAATACCCATTAGGGTTTCATTCAAAGAGCTATTCAAAAGATACATTTACATGAGCTCAACTTGACAACCATCTAACACAATCTTTTCCAAAAGTGGTCATTTTCCTGTAAGGAAAACAAATGGAACGGAATGAACTTAAGCCCAGTGAGTTACTACCACATAAGCAACAAAGAGCATATAGCATGACCTTTCAATTAAAGTACACAATTAAGGAATGAAACAAAACGGTAAAAGGATACGGACGGCTCTCAAGAGCCCATTTCCACGCTTACAGTCTTGATCCAACCTCATTGACCCTCCGTCAATGTTAAGAGTACCAAACCGTAGACCTCACTTCACTTCCATTCCTTCCACCCAACATTCCCCAACCGGGCCCGCACTCCAATCAGTAGCTTTTGGTAATACTCGAGTATACCGGAACCAAGAGTCTCATTACTACAAGATTCCCCAGTACAGTCCCCGTGGCATGTCAATTTTCACGACCAAGCTCTCGCCGGCTCGATTCAATTGACTACCTACGGGGTTGAGCTCAGTAATACAGTAAGGCCGTTGGATATTCGTCCAAACGACACCAAATCAGTTTTCCATGAATGGAATTCAATATCTCATATAGCAAGTGCAGTATTTCAGTAAAACGATAAACAGTCATGAATGGAATCACAAGGGGGTGAGGGCGGTCAAGTACACCCTCACCTCAATCACTTCCAATAGCCAAATAAGCTTTCAAGGCATCAAATTCACATATAACAAAGCCACTTTGTAACATTTAAGTGAGTAGTATACTCATCACTCAAGTAGGTGATGTTTCATGCACCGTCGTTAAACGAACGTCGTGGACCACCGTCACTTCCTAGAACATGCAAACAAGTGCAATGAGACTCGATAACGAGTCATAAAGCAATGCCAATCACAACCCCAATAGGGTTTATAAACATATATAAGCATCATAGGTAACCAGAATTTCAAAAAAAATGGCATTAGCTTTGGCCCTGAATAAAAACAGTTTTGTCCTTATTTTGCGGTAATGGCACCAATTTCACTACGATTATCGGATGAGGGTGTAAGACCCACCATTTCGAAGCTAAAAACTAGGGCTACAACAATGTAGAAGGTCACTCAGTCCAATTCCTATCACAACCAGGTCAAATATGCAAGACACTAAACCAGAACCACAAAAACAGGTTTACAAACTTCATCCTGCTGTAATCAGTACAACTCAGTCTGTACAAGTCCAAATTCGGAAATTCCAAAGGCATATGGTAGCTAAGACATCAAGCTACATTTCATCAGAAGACCTCAACAACCAAATCCAAAGCAATTCCAGTCAAAACAGCCAATTACAGGCGCAGTTCTGCCATCCTGATGAACCCAGAACAGCAATAGTAACTTCGACATTTCTCATTCTACACTACTCCAAATGACCTGAAATTTTACAGGAACCTCAAACACATCAATACCTACAACTTTCATGTTTTAAGCAAAGGCCAATTCGGCCTCTAACCATATGATACAAAACCGGACAGAAAAGGGGGTTATGAAACCCTAACTTTTCACATTTCCTTCCAAATCCAAAATTGGTTGCAATTACCAATCATTTACACCTACTAGAGTCATTAAACATCATTTACAACCATCATGGACAGCCACAACCTCATGATCAAATTAAACCAGAAAAATCACCATTAAATTGAAAACTTCATCATTTCATCCAAAAGCAAGAAATAAATCACAAATGTCATCACTTTAGCTTCCACTAAGCACAACTCAAGCTTCATTAAGTGTAGGAGGAAGTTCAAACACCACTTACCTAGAACACAAGAGAGGGAGAGTTGTAGGACACCTTAGCTTCCTTGAACACTTCCACAAAATCACTTACTAGCACCAAATGGAGGGATTTTATGGAGTAGAAACAAATTTCAGCAATTGGTTTGGATGATTTGCACTAGATGGTAGCTAAAATTTTGAAGAGTTCTCTTCCTTCCTTTGGTCAAGAGTGCCGACCAAGAGGGAGAAGAAAAGAGTGAATTTTGGTGAGGTTTTTTGAGATATTTAATCACTTGGTAAGACAAGTCAAAAAGTGAATAGTTGTCAACAAAGACAACCAATGGCCATGTGACACTTGTCACTCCATAAATGCAAGTCTATCCTTCTTTTTCCCCCTCACATCAATCACTTCACCTCCTCTACTTATCTCTTAATACCCGATAAATTCCACAGTATCCGAAACTTAACCTAACTGGCCGAATTTTTCCGAACTTTTCGCGCTAGTGGGTGCCACGTCCATAATAGATTCTTAATTTTTCAAAAACTATCCAATACTAGAAAAATCATCTAAAAACTATATCTGCTCATTAAAAATATCTAGAAAATTTTCCTACTAAAAAAATGCAGAAAACAAACCATTAAATAAATAAAATCCTAGAAAATGGGAAAAGTACGGGTTCTCACAGTAATCTCTTGTTCTCACTAGTGCCTTATTGTATCCTCTCAAATCAATCTCACTATTTCGAGATTAGGTTTTCCATGAGCTTAGATGGATGAACTTCAAGAACTATTCAATTCCTCACACCTTTCTTGGTTCTTAGGTTGGTTGATTGGTTTAACCCTTTAGTGCTCCACTAATCGTGCTAGGGCAACAATCATCTGGTTAATAGCAATAACTACGCGATTATTTTCCTTCATTTCTAGGGTTTTGGTTCAGTCCAACAGGCGCTCTATAATCGTCCCCTTGAGCTTGGGGTTGCTTAACCCCTCGTCCACGATCCTTTTTCACTCTTTTGACCACCCATAAATTTAACATGTCTAAAGGCATGACATAAAGTGAGTGCACATAAATAGAGATTGAAAAGTGATACCTTTATCACGCCAAACAAATACAAGAACAAAAAGGAAGACACCAAAATAATCGTAAATGGGTACAACCCAATCATGAAGCAGTAAAGTCAAGCATGCCATGAATAACGTTTAATTGCGTCAAAAGATAGGAAACATAGTGAAACAAGATACAAAATGCAATGGCCTTTAAGCGAGCGCCACCCCGTCTATCTTTGGCAAAAAGTTTTAAAATAGTTTAAATCACTAGCTTAGTGATTGGCGGAGTCAAAAGTCTTAATTACCTCCGTAGGATCATTTTCATTTCTAGCACTAGGAGTTTTAATCTAATGTCCCTTATCAAATATCTTGTCATTCTCTACTTGTTCAATCAAGGTAACACACCCAACCATCTACTTATCCATCCTGTCTTTAATTTCGGACACTACCCCAACAAGTCAATTCTTAGCTGTTTAAAGCTTCTCGCAAGGAGCCTTTGTCTTCCTTGCTCCTTAAGTATCTCAATCTCCACTTCAAGAATTTCTAGTAGTCTAGACATCCGCAATTGCTCTCAAATCTCGATTATCCCCTCGAATCACCCTATTTTCCTCGAATAGCCACTTCCGATGATCGGCTATTATGAACACTCCATTATTTGGGCACGAGTAAGTCCTTTGAAAATCAAATAAAGTTCTAGTTCGGCAAGTTGGATTATACCTCCAACGAGCCCTCCCTAGGCCCTTCACGGCCATGGTTACCATAATGCGTCCCTAAGATGGTTCAATGCCACCGTTACCTTCCGTAACTTACAATTAAAATTAAAAACTTAAATGGGACCAAATGTACTAAATATACTGGATTTGATCATCTCATACTATCTCACATGTCCCTTACAAGATCGAGAACCCCAATCGTCCATTAATTCAAACCTAGGTTCTAATTTTCATTCCCACTAGTGGTCACTTAACTTTTCAACCAGTTCCACAGTCCGGCATCCTAAACTTCAAGCCCGGGATACACTACAGAGATCTAAAGCCTAAGCTCTGATACCAACTGTGATGCCCCCACTTCTCCCTATGGCGAACCAGAGGGTATCCGTGGGATGCTTGCCCAACTCTCGCCAGGACTCAAGCAGTTTCTGTTCAAACTTAATGCAAAACTATTCGATAGCACTGGATAAATAAGAAAGTGCGGAAAACTTCCAAACTTAACAATATATGTAACGTTTATCCACCCTTACATGAAATTCCCAAAAGTTACATCAATACCCAAAATATACCACATCTGGGTACATCAAATATCCAAATCATACATAAATTTCCCAAGAGTACAACCAATAAGATGTCTAGCCCAAATTACAATAAAAACCCTAAGCCAGAAGTGCATCAAAGGGGTTTCTCCAAGTTCATTCCATGTCCATTCCTATTAAGGAAAACAAATCTACGGGGTGAGCAAAACGCTCGAGAGGCCAAGAACACACATGCAAGCACGTAGTCCAGATAACAGTCCCAAATAACAGTTTAAGAGATAATTACAAGTAATTAATAAAGCCAGTGAAATTGAACAGAAACAATTCAAGGATATAGTAGCTCTCAGGAGCTAAGTTCCACTTGCTGTGTCGATGACATTCGTATACCTCCCTGCCGTAACACTTCGTCAACCGGGTCGGTATTTACAATCCGTAAAACTCCACTAACTTCCCATCTGTCCACCGTACACCGCTCCGGGCCCGCACGACATTTATAAGGCAATACTCCACGAGTACGCCAAGCAAGATCTCTCAATAGATCAAGCTTATCATGTGAATCTCATGGCTCACCGAGGTTTCCGACCAAGCCCATGTCGGCTTATGAGTTTGGGTGTCCCCCATGTACATGTAAATGTTGAGGAGATTCACTCCAACGACGTATGCACTCATAAAATACCAAGTCATGTATACAAGTATTTGACAGGTACAAGCATGTAATTCAGGATATGTAAGTCTAGCAAGCCAGGCCAAGCATGAATCAATTATTTCAAATGAGTACGAGTACGATAAAATACACACTCGACTCCATTTTATCAAAACCAGGTAGATTAAGCAAGACAAGCATGTATCAAGTTCACAGGAGTTCAAGTAAACATGCACTTGACACTCACCAAGTAGTAAGTAGTCTCAACCGAAATTTAAGCGTTCACCGTGGGATCCTCTTGAGGGTCCTCGTGTGCGCCTGAGCAAATAATAGTGAAGTATCACTCATATATCCCAATTATCAAGGAAGATTGTACACTTGTACAATCTAAGAAAATTTCATGAAAATGAATCTCAATTACTCGTAAATCGGGGTTTAAATGGAGTTTCTTAAAGTACACGGGTAATCGAGTTTTCATTTTGGGAAATCAAGTATAAAACGTTCAAGAAATATTGAAGGAATAAGGAGTACTTGAAAACTCCCTTCCCTTGGAATTTGGAAAAACTTTAGGTTTGATATGATACTTTGAAAAATCGTATCTCACATTCTACATGTCAAAAATTGGAAAAATTGGTGCCGTTGGAAACCTCTTTGAAAGTACTAAAAGTTCTTAGAATATACTTTTTAAGATTCCAAATGAAAAACATTCAAAAATGAGCTCCAAGTCACTATTTTGGTTCATAAGGCAGATTTAAGTTGGTTCTTGGCCAACTTTGAAAATTCGGCAAAATTCACTTGATTGAAACTAGCCTTTGAAATTTGCCACTCTAATAGTGTTGTAATCCAAGTTTACAACAAAACAAGCGGAACAAGAAACGGAGTTTCGAGCACTGAGATACGGCAGTTCAAAATTTGGGAAAATTCGAAACTGCTGAACAAATTTCCAGATTTGAGTTTCCGACTTTGGGACTTTAGTTAGGCATTGAAATGGACTTGGATTGGTACAAAATTTGGCAGTATAATACTCCTATATAAAGAGTATCACTCTATCAAAATTCATGGAAAAATACCTTCGGGAAGGTAGTCAACCAAACAATCAAAGTTTTGAAAAATCCTAAGGCAGAACTGCCTTGAGCTTTTTCGTTCTTCATTTCCAACATTTGGCCCAGAAAATCCTTCAAACTTGGTTCATTTGTGTAGGAAAAGCCTAAGGAACATTCATGGTACATTTGGTAAGTGTTTGAACTCCAAGAAATTCAATTGGCAAGTCTACACCAAGTCTAACATCTATTTTGCCCAAATTTTAGGGTTTTCAAGAACAGGGCAGGTTTCGTATTTTGATCACAAATCACTCAATTTAACTTGGAATTAAGCATCGTTGGTGGCGTTGGAAAATACATTCATAAAATAAAATTTCACAGAAGAAATCATTTTGAAATTCGGCACACAACTAGATCAAATTTGAGTCTCGAGTTGCAGCCTCTGTACTTCGTTCCAGGAAAACAGAGAAACAGGACAGTCATCTTAAAATGGTTGGTACGGGCTACTCGGGTGGAAATAGGGGTTGAAATTTATACCGTTGGAAAGCTGGGAATGTCTAGTTTCAAATGCCACTGATGGTACTTGCTTTCGATGTTTGAGCACAGAGTTATGGATGAAACAATTAGACTGTCTGAGCATTACGGGAACAATTTTCCAGATTTACTAGCTTCACGAAATTAATCCATTTGACCAACCAAACCTCTATATTTTTCAATGAAATTTTATACACCATCTACACAACATATATACATCATATACCAGCCATTAAATCCCCGAAATTCCACATAAATAGGTACGTTCAAAGCAGGAGCAGAATCGGAACTTTTTCAGCCATGCATTCCTTGAGGTTTATACTAGCTATGCACCATTAATCTACCAATTTAAGCACTAAACCAACATTAGAACCATCATCAAGCATCATATCAGCCATCAATCCAAGAGTGGGAGTTCATAGAGCCAACCTTCCAAATTTTCCAACAATAACAAGCCACCCACATGAATACAAGAGCTCATAAGTGTAAATCAAATTCCATAAACCAAGTTTCTAGGTTTAGATCATCACTTACACTAGTTGATGTCCGAGGCAGTGATTTTCAATCCTTTTTGCTCCAGCAAAACCGTGAATGTTAGCTCCTTTTTGCAGCTTAATAAGGTCTCCAAGTGTCGAGCTAGGTGTGGGTGAAATTTGGTGGCTTTTGGTGGTGTTTTTGTTGGAGAAATGAGGATGAAAAATGAGGAACTTGGGTGTTGTTTTTGCAGCTGATGGTTCGGCCAAAGTGAGAGGGAAAAAGAGTGTTTGCTGATGATAAGGCTTCCATGAGAAGCTTAGCAAATTTTGGTTTCACGTGTACAAAAGTCAACTCTCCAATAGTGCGCGTACGCGTGCGTTTCGTGCTCGATTTCTCTTGCATTTGTTTCACTAGTGCACTAAACCTCTAATGCACTTATATTCATATAAATATTATTCACTCTTAATTGTCCTAAAATAATGGTCTAAAGTCCCTCAATTAATCGCGCGCGTGAAAACGCGTATTTTCAATTTAGACGCGATAAAGTGAAACTTTCGAGAAATTCTTATAACGATCGTGCCACTAACTATCACTTGAGTACTTAAATCTAAAATTACCTATTTTAGAACCATTGTACATGTTTCCAAATTGCCGAGCTTACTGTACTCCCAATTGGCTAAAATTTTCAAACTCGTTTTCACTATTTTCATTAATCGAGCTTCTAAAAATTAATTTTTGATACGAGTCACTTTAAAAATATAATGAAGTCATAGATCAATGTAATTACGTCTCAAGAGGTTAGAAAATAATATTCGGAGTAAATGACCAAGTAAATAATTAAATGAGCTAGAATTTGGAGTTCAAATAGATAAATTTGTGAGTCTTTACATGAGTCGAGTATTAATTCCTCAATTAACCTTTCTTAATCTACCATTGATCATTCTTAACTCTCCAATATTAATACACTCCCGATTCAAGTATAGCCTCGAAAGACGTGCACTCATTGTTCCAAATTAAATGAATTTCGAAAAGTGAATTTTCCAACAAAACGCTTTAGAAAATATAAAAGAGGCGTTGTTCTATATAAATGGATTTCAAATGGTCGAACTAAATAATTCGGAGAAAATGAGTAAATAAATATTTAAGTAAACTTGCAATATTCAATAAATAAGAAAATTTTCGAGTCCTCACAGCATCAAATACTATTCAAAGCTTTTACTATCTTTTCTCATTTATCCTCATCATGTAAATCTTGGTTTCCATCATGCATTCATATTTGTCATATAAATCCACATTTTCATTAGGTACTCATATTCTCTAATAATTAGATGAAAGTAAGTTTACATTACATTACATTGTATGTTCCAAAATTGAAGGAAAATTAAGTCTATTTTTTGGATTATTTTCATTTCTAGACCATTGTTTGTTTGAGTTAAATCTATTTGTATTTGAAAATAAAAACCTTTTAAGTTAAATTACTCTGATTTTAATTATCTCAAATACATATCTTATTCCAATTATTATTTGATCAAGACCTTTGTGTCGATTTTCTCACATGCAAAGTTTACATAACTCTCAGCTGTTTGTTTTTATTTGAAGCATATCACATACTAATTAATATTTTATGTTTTCCCTACATTTGCATCCCCATTTTTTCTTAATAAAAAGGAAGTTTATAAAGTTTCATGATAAACAATTTGCGAAATTTTGAAGGCTTTTTTATTAATTGTTATGGCATTCTGTCAATTACTTTTCATATTTGCACTTACAAAAAAAAAACCCACGTCACACTTTCCCTAGTGCCTAATTGTTTCCTCCCTCACGTCTTTTGTAGCGATTGTTTGCACGCGCATCTTACTTCAGCCAAACGCTCAAACAAGTCAATTTCTATATTTCCATGTGGCCAATTCTAAATCTCCCACATGGCCATCACTCATATGGTCACTACCGTACGGTTCCTATAGTAAAATTTTAAAAAATTTAATAATTCAGCCCATCTCCAATTTTTGAGCGAATTCTGTAAATAATGTTAATATGTGAAAAAGTCGAAGAAGTAATGTTGTCCTAGGAGTTGGGCTGATATAAGGGTCGCCGCATTTCAAATAATTTCCAACCAAGAAAATAAAGTTTTTTTCTCTTTCCTTTTCAAGTCCAAAAGGAATGACTAGAATTTTCTTTTTTTATGAAGATGCTTTGCCGTATGCACTTGCATGCGGCGATGAACAAATTTTTAAAAAATTTTTTTAACCAAACCCTAAACTCTAATTATCAACCATAAATCCTAAACCCTAATGTATAAACTCTAAACCCGAATTCATAAACCTTAAACCCTAAATTATGAACCCCAAACCCTAATTTATCAACGCTAAACCCAAAAATGATCTTAGAATGTATTATGTATTAAAGCAAAAATTATTTTAAAAACATGCTATTTTGTTTTTGCCATTAATCGGTGATCAAATATTGATGAATGGGTAAAAGCAAGGTTTAGATTCCAAATTCAAATACAAAAATTAATTTAAATTTATGACATTGCATCCTAATTATGAATATTTTTTGCTTTTATGAATAGTTTAAGGTACCATGAATAACGTAGCATCAACCGTAAATGTCTAATATAACTAATGCGAATGGAAGTGCAGCTCAAACCATTCAAATAGAACAAGTGAAAGTGCCCCTAGATCCCATCACACGAGCACGTGCCAAGAGAATGAAGTATGCGTTCCAACTTCTAATTAAAGTTGTCCAAGAGCAAGTCGGAAGGCCTAAGTCTATAGAAGGCCTTGCATATGAGGATGAAAGGCAAATCATCTTGCTAGAGGCCTTGTTCGATGAAGGAAGTCATGCTTGAAGGCCACGGACCTCATTGAAGTCATGTGGTTAATAGCCTAGTTATTTAGGGTTTGAGTATTTAATTAGTAGCAGTTGTGGACTAGATGAATAAGCTCATATTGAGCATAGGGCTGAATCAAGAGCTCGTTTGTGAGCTTAGGACATCCGAATTAGTCTTGCTAGTTTGGGTAGCTAAGGTTAAGGGCCTCACTTGACGCCTAATCCCTCTTGGATTTCTCGCGCCTAGTAGTAGTATAAATAGGGCTATTACTTGTATTATTGGGCAGATTCCGAATAACAAATACTTGAGAGTTCTCTCATTGGCTTCTCGTGAGCTTCACTTGAATATCTTAGACTAATTCCCTAGGATCTTCAAGTTAGACTTATCAATCTAGAATCACACTAGATTGTGGCGTCGTCTACCCTATACCAAGGTTTGTTAGCCACATGATTAACGGGTCAAGGTTCATCTATTCTCAAGCGTGTCCAATTCCTCTAGATCCTGTGAGCTTGTCTCTTACGGGTTTCGTCACAAGTTGGCGACATTCATATCAGTTGGTATTAGAGTTTCTGCTCTTAATCTAGGTTAATATTCTTTTTTTTCTTGTTTTTCCTATTTGTTTTTCTACAAAACCTTAGCCACCTTTTGATTTAAAAAATAAAAAAAATTTTGATTCTTGTTTTCTTGATTTTCTCGCTTGAGTCTAACTTACCCCTATGATTGATCGAAGTTGGAATTTTTTGGTGTGGTTACATTCTTGAAAACAGATTTTTCAAGGGTTTAACTCCCATTAAATTTCTTCCAAGTGACGTCGTAACCCTATGTTGAGTTGTCAAAAATAAAAAAAACAAAAAAATTCGGATACTGTTCACGATACTATAACGATTACTGTTCATCGCTACTGTAGCGTACTGTTCATCTGAGTTACTGTTCATCCTAATTAAAAAAAATTCAGATTGTATTTTTGTGTTTGCTTTTTCGGTTTTAGCATCCATCTGTGGTTAAATAGTAGAAGAGTCGCTCGGGTTTCCAATTCCTAATTTGTTTAGGATTAGCAAGTTCGTGACTTTCCTTTTCTCATTGTGCGCAACTTTCCTTTGCTGCGCAATTCTTAGCATCTTTGGAAGTTCATCAAAGCTATTATTTTCAATCCTTAATTGTGTGGGAAAAAGGAAAATTTCTAGAAATTCTAGCTTCCAATTCCAACCATAAGAAAATCTGGCCAACCGCAAGTTTCCTAGGTCAAGTTTTCTAGTCAGTTTATTTCCATTACCAAGTTTTCTAGTCAGTTTATTTCAACACACGAAAAGCCCTCCATGTTTGCTACATTTGTGTGTTTCTTTTGGCCAAATCTCGATTTCAGGACAAATCACTTTCAAGAGGAGGTGAATGATACGAGCAGCAGGACCATCACTAGCTCATACTAAGATGCTTGAGAGCCTTTACAACCCAATCCATGATGTTCAAGACTCCATTAGAATACATGAAGTCATGGAGGCGATGGAGCGCCAGCTATGTGATCTTCGGGTTTTAATTTCTTTTGATTTTGTTCGGTTTTTCTTGTTTAGTTGATTAACTAGTCATTATTTTGAATAAATATGGCCAGCTATATGAGCTATTTGAGCCATTTAAAAGTAGTTAGGGAAATAAGTGACTAAATGCTTGTCCAAATTGGATTAGTCTTAGTAGTTTAGGTTTTAGCTATAAATAGGCTTCTTCTACTCCATTGTAAGACAACTTTTTGAGAGATGAATTAATAAAAGTGTGTTGTCTCCTTTTATGGAGTTCCTTGATGGAACTTGAGTTTCTTCTTGAACTGTATCAAGTATTTAGCTTGGATACTTGTGATGTTCAAAACAAGATGATCACATCATCTTGTTCTTTCAAACCAATAACCAATCCACTAGGTTTTTGATACGGGTTCTCTTTAGGCCTAGCGAGGTAGTTATTTTTCCATAATCTAGTCAAGATAGATCCTTCCACCGCCTGATCAACTTGGTTCTTCAAAACAAGTTCTTGTTGGGTTGAGTTGTATCAATTGGTATCAGAGTCAAACCATGCAAGTAGAACAAGGTTAAGTGAAAGTGCCCCTAGGTCCCGTCACACGAGCACGTGCCAAGAGAATGAAGGATTGTGATGCCCCTACTTCTTGCACTGGCAAACCCAAGGGTATCAGCAGAACGCCTATCTAACTCTCGCCAGGACTCGATACGAATACAATTCAAACTTAAGAATAACAACCAAAGAATAAAAGTCGAAATAAAAAAAGGTCGCTTCCATAATTAAACTTTCAAGTTTTACAACACAAGTTCTCAAAAGTACATCAACTTTCCCAAAATACAACCACTATAAGTTGACTCAATTACATCCTAAAATACTAATCAAAATAATCAAGTTGGCTTCCTAAAAAATTCTTTCCATTCCGAGCTCTTGTTAAGAAAAAGAAAACTAATGGGATGAGCGAAACGCTCAGTGAGGTCAAGAAAACATGCAATCACATAGTTCAAGTAACAATAACACTTATATGGAAAGTAAAACAATAAAATTCAAGTAATTCATAATTTAACAATAAACACACTTAATAAGGATACAGGAGCTCTAAGGAGCTATATTCCACTTGCTTTGCCGATACTCGATCTAATACCTCCATGTGATGATACTTCGTCAACTGGATATGTGAGAACCCGTAAATTCCTCCTAATATTTTTCTTAGGGTTTTTCCCCTTAATGACATGTTTTCTGCATTTTCTAGCTTAGGGAAAAGTTTCTTGGTGAATTTTATGAGTAAATATAGTTTTTAGATGATTTTTCTAGTATTAGATAGTTTTTGAAAAATTAAGGATATATATCGGACGTGGGACCCGCTAGTGCGAAAAGTTCGGAAAAATTCGGCCAATTAGGTTAAGTTCCGGATACTGGGTGAAATTTATCGGGTGTTAAGAGATAAGTAGAGGTTGAGATGTGATTGATGTGAGAGGGAACAAAAGGATAGAGATGCTTTAAATGAGGTGACAAGTGTCACCATGTGATTGGATTGAGTTGTCCACAACTATTCACCTTTTTACTATTTGACCAAATATCTCAAAAATTACCAAAAATTCACTCTTTTCTTCTCCATCTTGGCCGCCCTTCTCTAGCAAAGGAAGAAAGAAAACTCTTCAAAGTTTTGGCTTCCATCTAGCTCAAATCCTCCAAAACAATCACTTAAACTTGTTTCTACTCCATAAAACCTTTTCATTAGGTGTTAGTGAGTTGTTTGGTGAAGTGTTTGGGGAAGCTAAGGTGACAAGCAACTCTCCCTCTCTTGTTTTACTAGGTGAGTAGTGAATGAACCTTCTCCTTCACCTAATGAAGCTTAATTTGTGCTTAGTGGTAGTTAAAATGTTGAATTTTGTGGTTTATTTCTTGATTTTGGATGAAGTGGTGAAGTTTTCCATTTATTGGTGATTTTTCTGTTTATATATAAATTTGATGGTGTGGCCTTGTATGATGATTGGCAATGGCCTAAAATGAGGCTAGTAGGTGTAAATGATTGTTAATTGCAAGCACTTTCTGGTTTGGAGGGAAATTTGGAAGACTAGGGTTTCATACCCTTCAATTCTGCCCGAATTTTTGGCTCCTAGTTAGAGGCCGAATTGGCCTTGGTTTAAAACATGAAAGTTGTAGGGAATGACATTTTAGAGGTGTCTACAAAATTTCAGGTCAATCGGAGTAGTGTAGAATGAGAAAAGTCGAAATTACTATTGCTGTTCTGGTTTTACCCGAATGTAAGAATTGTGCCTGTAATTGGTTGTTTTGGCTGGAATTGCTTCCGAATTGGTTGTTTAGGCCTTCTGATGAAATTTAACCCTGTTTCTTAGCTTTCAGCTGGCTTTGGAATTTCTGGATTTGGACTTGTAGAGCCTGAGTTATGATGTTTCCGCTAGAATGCATTTTGGTGAATCTGTTTTACGTTTTTGATGTAGTATCTTGCATTTTTTATCTGTTTGCACTCAAAACTGGGTTGAGTGACCTTCTGTGATGTTGTAGCCCTGTCTTTTAGCTTCGAAATGGTGGGTCGTGCACTGTCATTTGATAATCGCAGTGAAATTGGTGCCATTACCGCAAAACGAGGACAAAAACTATTTTTTTTTCAGGGCCAAAGCTAGTTACATCTCCGAAATTTCTGGTTTCCTTTAATGTTTGTATATGCTTATGACTTTGATACTTGAACTTGAGATGTTGAATGTTAATTGATTGAAGTGAGAGTGTACTTTATCACTCTCACTTATTGTTTCGCATGTTATTGGAAAGTTATTGGAATGTTATATGAAATGTTATATAAAATGTTATATGAAATGAAATACATTATTTGGTGTCGTTTGGACGAGTCTCCAACGACTACAATTGTTATCCTTGAGCTCAACCCCATTGGTAATTGATTGAATCGAGCCGGCGAGGGCTTGGTCGTGCCAATTAATGTGCCTTGGGGCAATGTTATATGGAATCTTGTAGTATGAGAGACTCTCGATTCCGGTTTACTCGAGTAATACCACAATGCAAGTGTTTGGATTTCGGGCCCGGTTGGGGAATGTTAGGTGGAAGGAATGGAAGTAAAGTGGGGTCTACGGTTGGTTATTTTTGAACATTGACGGAGAGTCAATGACGTCCGATTAAGAAATGCAAACGAGAAAAAGGGCTCTTGAGAGCCATCTATATCCTTTTATCACCATATTTGACGTGTGCCTTTGCTTATTTTACTATATTGAATGAAAGCTTGATGCTTATGTGCACTTGGTTGCGTAAGTCATAGTATCTCACTGGGCAATTAGCTCACACCGTTTCTTTTGTTTTCCTTACAGGAATATGACTCTTTTTGGAATGAATCTTGATAGATGGTTGCCGAATGAACTAGATGTATATATATATTTTTGTATGGTATATGAAGTGAAACTCTAAATGTATCTTTAGGGCCGTTTTCACTTTCAATTTGGTAAACCGTGTATATATTCACTTTTGACAACTTTTACATGTCACTTTGGATTGTATTTGCTAAAGTTCAAGATGTGAATGTTTGTTCGATATTTGGTTGCGTTCTGACGGGTCGGTTACTATTCATGACCGACTCCGAATTTCATTTTTTTAATTTTAGGTTATTTTGCCCTTTTGCCTTGTTTACTCGCGTTTAAAAGTTCCGGAACGAAATAGATCGCTCTAAACTGCACCGTTAGTCCTGGCGAGAGCTGGGCAGGCAGTCCGCTAACCTCTTTGGTTCGCCTTAGGGGAAGGTGGGGCTGTCACAGGATAGGTATTAAGTCCATAGAACTCCGCTTACTTCGCACTCCTGTTCATCATTACACCCCCTGCTCCGGGCCTGCATTTCTCTTATATAAGGCAATGCTACTCGAGTATGCCAAACAAGATCTCTCAAATAGATCAAACTTATAATTTTTTCTCATGGCTCACCAAGCTTCACGACCAAACCCATGCTGACTGGAGTTGGAAGGCCCCACTATTATAAATATAAGTCGATGAGATTCATTCCAATCAACATTGATTCAACAAAGTATAACTCACTATTGTAACACTTCACTTACTTCACTTAGCAAATTCACTTCATATAATTCAAATATAATTCACTTAAAAGAGAATGAGTGCGATAAAGTACACATTTTTCTCGATACTTTCAAAATGCTCAATTACTGAGAAACAATTTAAATACTTAGCAACACTTCATACACTTGACACTCACCAATTCAAAATAAGTGAGCAAAGAAAGTCTTTAGTGATATGCTCCGAGATTCTCCTCAAAACCCTCTTGCTCGCCTAAAGAAAAATGACCAACAATCATGCTCATACATTCTTAACCCCTTATCAAACAAGGAAGAATGTGTACTTGTTTAAAATTAAGACAATGTCTTAAAAGAGCTTCACTCCATTGAAATTCAAGATTCAACTCTTAACAAATCAGAAAATTTCAGCTTTGCGTGACAAAACTTGGAAAATTAGATCTCGAGTTTGGTATGTCCAAAAATGAAAAACTTTATATTGTTGGAAACTAGTAATAAAAGTTCCTAGAAGATACTTTTCCAAAATTCCAAACAGAAAGCATTCATTTTTCAGCTCAAACTTGCTGATTCAGGTAGACAAGACAGAATCAGTTTTGGTTTTTCAGCGATTTTTAGAAATTCGGCAAAATTCGCAGGTAGTGAATTAGCCTCTAAATTTTATAACACAATACGAGCCCCAAATAAAATTCCAAACACAACAAGTGGAACTGAATTCAGAGTTTTAAGTAACAAGATATAATAGTTTGAAGTTGGTTGATTTTCGCAACCTGATTAGTAGATTTTCAGATTTGAAGAGCAATCTTTGAGGCATTATTTGAGTATCGAAATGGTATTGAAAATACACCAAATTTGGTACACTTAAACTTCCATATGTGAACTACCTCTCTATAAAAATTTAGATAAAAACTCACACGGGAAGACAGTTAACAAAATGACCAAAGTTTGTGAAATGTTTCAAAGCTAATCTACCAACCCTATCTCTTCTTGTTTTCAAAAGTTTTGTCCAATGAAATCAGCCCCAATTCGCTTCATTTTGAAACCAAGGTTCCAGAAACATTTAATGAATAATTGATGAGTAATTGACACTAAAATATTCAAAATATAATGTAAGGATCGAAGACAACCTAAGAGGGGGGTGAATTAGGTGGTTTTAAAAACTGGTCAAGTTATGAGTCACTCTTTGAGTACTTGCCCTTTTTTTCTGAAAGACCACACAATAGAGTAATTAATGAGAAAGCTCAAGTACTTGTGAGTAGAAGAGATGAACAATTTATATAGTAAGATAGTAAATAAAAGAGATAGAATTTCAAACCAAATACCAAACTCCTCTTGAGTTTGAATGTCATTTTATTGAGCAAGCTTCTTCAAGTTCATTAACTTACAACCAATTTTTGTGTACAAAGGAAGGATCACTTCCTCCTTGCCCCAAGCCACACTTGATCAAGTAAGGAAGTTTTATTATCACTCGGATAACCCTCACAAAGCTACACTATTAAAGTAATTGAGTCACACTAGAAAAGCTTATCGAAATTTACACAACTAAGATTACAAATCTTCTTTGAAGAGTATTTTCCTACTAAAATCATTCTTGATCTGATGTAGTCTCAATGTGTAAAAGTGCTTTGAAGTGGTTGACCTTGTTCTATTTATATGAGACCAAAAAGTTCCTCAATTAATGCTTCCAACGGATAGAAGGAAGCTGAAGAGTCAATTAGCCGTTGGTAGTGTCGGACGTCCGGCAGACCAATTTCTTGCTTCCGAACGTAGATAGTGAGTTCAAGAAATTTTCTTGAATTATTTCGGATGTCTAGTACCTTCAATGTATGCGTTCGAGGGTGGGAAATGAAACTGAGAATTCTTCTTCAATTCTTTTCGGACATCCGGTACCTCCAAAGCTTTGCATCCAAAGTGTCGCAATGTTTGTCGGACATCCGGTGCTCTGATGTTGTGCATCCGATCGAAGTCAGTGAACTAAGAAGAAATGACTTAACATCTTCGGACGTCTGAGGGTGGAGTTTTTTATGCGTCCGAAATTGCACAATGGTTGTCGGACATCCGATCCAGTCTTTTTGTGTGTCCGACAGCAGCGTCAGCATCCTTTGTGCTTAATAGATCGCTCTAAACTGCACCGTTAGTCCTGGCGAGAGCTGGGCAGGCAGTCCGCTAACCTCTTTGGTTCGCCTTAGAGGAAGGTGGGGCTGTCACAGGTGGTATCAGAGCCTAGGTTTGAATTGGCCTGGGTGTATTAGAATTGCTTGATTTGAGGGTTCTTTGTTATGGCCTTTAAGCTTATTTATGCTTATTTACACTTTTGGTGTAGGATGGACGGATCTAGTGGACCGAGTGATGGCCCTGCAGGCGAGCGACCCCGTGTAGCGCTCCCAGTGATCCTGTACCAGATTCGGCCTAGAGAGGCCGTCCTGCGTTGGAGTCCGGCGGGTCGCCTTCGTCGGTGTGAGTGTCACCACGCCTACGCCTACTCTAATACCTTAGTGTTGGCCGTGGCAAAGGAGCGGAAGGCGTTGGCGAAAGATAACGTTAGGCTTGAGACTGAGGTGAAGCAGTTGAGGGCAGATAATGAGAAACAAGCCAAGCGAATTAAGGATTTAGAGTATGATGTGCTTGAGATGGAGGATAGGGTGGATGACCTCTGCACCCAGCTTAGGGACACTCGTGAGTGTGAGATGAAGAGAGCCCGAAAGGTGAAGGTTCGAGTTGCCTCGATCCTGAACCTCTGTACTGACGTGGTCGAAGGCGTGACCGACGAGGACTCTTGTGCGGGGCCCGAGGCTGGGGTTGGATCTACCCCATCGGGTGGGTCTACTAGCTCGTCGTCGGACTAGGTTACGACTCCTAGGTTTTCTTTTGGGATAGTTTTGTTCTGTATATAGGGATAGGGAAAGAGCCTTAGCTAATCGTTTTGTACGTTGGATTAGCTACGTGTATATTTCTTTTGATGGGGCTTTTCCCTCGTGGATTGTCCATGTTTGTACTTGACTTGACTGGTTGTTTATATGTGTGTTGTTGCCTTGTTTGGAATGTATATATATGTTTTTAAAAGTTTTTGGGTTTTACTTACATGCATTGTCATTTTATTGTTCTAGTACGTTTGTCTAGATCAAATAGAACTTATGGAAGGCACACGTAGTGGACGGGGACGGGGGCGTGGGCGCGGGAATAGGCAAGCTACGCCAGACCGGGGTGTTGGGGAAACCTCCTCTGGACCCAATCCTGAATCGAGAGTTGACCCAAATGTACAGATAGCTGCCGCTATGCAGCAAATGACCAACCTGCTGGCACAAGTGGTGCAGCAACAAGGCCAGAATCCAAACCCTAATCCTGGAAACCCTGGAAACCCTGGCAATCATGTCGAGAGCGAAGACAGAGCTCTCGAACGATTTCAAAAGTTCGCTCCACCCAAGTTCATTGGGGGACCCGATCCGGATGTCGCCGAAAGGTGACTCAAAAAGATGGTTGATATTTTTGCTGCCCTACACTACACCGATGAACGGCAGGTGACTTTTGCCATTTTTCAGTTTGAAGGGGCGGCCCGTTCCTGGTGGAACGTGATACGACAAAAATGGGAACGGGAACAAACGCCCAGGACTTGGGTGAATTTCATCAAGGAATTCAACGCGAAATTCTTCCCTCCTCTAGTTCAGGAGAGAAAGGAAGATGAGTTTATTCGACTCCGGCAAGGGGATCAATCGGTGGCGGAATACGAGAGTCAATTCACCCGTCTGTCCAAATTTGCGCCTGAGCTGATCATGACAGAGCAACAGCAAATCAGGCATTTCATTCAGGGATTGAACGTCGAAATTCAAAAGGACCTCGCAGTGGCTCAAATCAATGCTTTTAGCGAGGTCGTAGAAAAGGCCCAAAGGGTAGAGAGTGCTCGATTGCAAGTCCGGAACTTCCAGGCGAAGAAGCGGGGCTTTCCTGGAAGCAGTTCTGGACAAGGGGACAAAGGTACTCCCTCCAAGTTTGGACGCGGAGCTGGAGGTGGGCGACAGTCAGGTTTCGGCAGAGGGGCTCAATCCAAGGGCGGTCCAGCCGGGAGAGGCCAAGGTGGAAACTTCCAGAGGGGCTCAGGTTCGGCGTCTCGTGGACCCTGCGGGTACTGCGGAAAGCTGAATCACTCGGAAGACAATTGCTGGAAGAAGGGAGGCAAATGTCTGCGTTGCGGAAGCGCAGACCACCAGCTTGCTACCTGCCCACTCATAGCGCAAGACGGAAGGGGAACTCAAACCACGCCAAAGACCAATACGGGACCGAATAAGAGGAATGGGGCGAAACCTAAAGTGCCAGCTCGAGTCTATTCCTTAGAACCTCGACAAGTCCCAGATTCCTCAGAGGTCATAGAAGGTACGATCCCTATTTTCCACCGTTTTGCCAAAGTTTTAATTGATCCTGGTGCCACCCATTCCTTTGTTAACCCTGATTTCATGTGTGGCATCGATATAAAACCTGCTAGTTTACCATACGACCTAGAAGTTAGTACACCTACGGGGAATCAACGCTTGGTTACTAGTATGGTTTATAGGGATTGTGAAGTGTGGGTAGGAGAGAAAAGATTGTTAGGGGATTTGATAAGTTTGGTTATTAAAGGTATCATGTGATATTGGGTATGGATTGGTTAGCCAAGTATAATGCCCAACTGGACTGTAAAACAAAAGTGGTTGAATTTCGCATTCCTGGTGAGGCGACCTTAAGGTTGGATATAAGGGGTAGGTTAGCCTCATCTGCTTTGATTTCGGACATTCAAGCTAGGAAATTGCTAAGTCGAGGGGCGCAAGGATTTTTGGCCTTTTTGATTAACACCTCCACGAATAAGTTGAAAGTGGAGGATGTGCCCATAGTGAAGGAATTTCCGGACGTGTTTCCTGATGAATTAGTAGCCTTACCTCCGGAAAGAGAAATTGAATTCAAAATAGACCTGCTATCGGGATCCTCACCCATCTCAAAAACACCCTACCGAATGGCCCCTGCAGAGCTCAAGGAGCTAAAGTTGCAATTACAGGACCTTTTGGAGCGAGGATTCATTCAAGAGAGTGGGTCTCCTTGGGGAGCTCCTGTACTGTTTGTGAAGAAAAAAAGATGGTGGTTTGAGGATGTGTATTGATTATCGGGGCCTGAATAATATTACAATTAAAAATAAGTATCCACTGCCCCATATCGATGAGCTATTTGATCAGTTGCAAGGAGCAGTGATCTTCTCGAAACTGGACCTCCGCCAAGGGTACTACCAGTTACTAATCAGGAAGAAGGATATTCCGAAGACCGCCTTCAACTCGAGATATGGGCATTACGAGTTCGCAGTGATGCCCTTTGGACTAACCAATGCTCCTGCCGCCTTCATGGACCTAATGCATAGGGTTTTTAAGCCCTACCTGGATCGATTTGTAGTAGTCTTCATCGATGACATCCTGGTCTATTCCAAGACCCGTGAAGAGCATGAGCAACACTTGAGGATTGTCTTACAAACCCTGAGAGACCATCAACTATATGCTAAGTTCAGCAAGTGCGAATTTTGGCTGGAGAAAATTGCTTTTCTGGGCCACGTAATTTCTCATCAGGGAATTTCCGTTGACCCGGCGAAAGTAGAGTTTGTGACCAATTGGAAGAGGCCCGAAAGTCCCACAGAGGTTTGCAGTTTTCTACGACTGGTTGGATATTATCGGCGGTTCATCAAGGACTTTTCTAAACTAGCCGGTCCTCTAACCGACTTGACAAAGAAACATGGTCGGTTCATTTGGAATGCTCAAAGTGAGACAAGTTTTCAAGAGTTAAAGAAGAGATTGACCAGGGCTCCAGTTCTAGTCTTACCTAACGGAGGTGACGGGTTTACTGTGTATACGGACGCGTCACGAGAACGCCTGGGTTGTATATTAATGCAGAACCAAAATGTGATCTCTTTTGCCTCAAGGAAGTTAAAACCTCACGAGCAGAATTATCCAACCCATGATCTGGAGCTAGCTTGTGAGGACTCACAAATTTCTTGTATTTTTTTTCTCAAAAATACCCTTTTATTTGGAAATTATTATTTATTAAAGCCCTACCACCCAATCGTTTCACAAGAAGTGCAAATAAACCTAGAAAGTAGAGTTTCACGCTTCGGTTTCAAGTTTGGAGCAAAATTAGGGTTTTCGCGATTTTTCGCCGGATGAATTTTCGGAATAGAGCAAGGATCGAATTTGGTGATTAAAAGTGACTTTTAAGTGAGAAATAATATGTGATTAGGAGCAATGAGATAAGGTTGGTGAATAGGAAATAAAAACCCTAGTACGTGTGTTTTTAAGAAAAACGGCGTGAACCGGCGGGTCCCGCGGACTACCGGTTGAACGCATCACTTGACCACCACTTTCTTACCATACAAGCTTATTGATATTTGAGCAAAATATCTCCTAAATTCCAGCTAAGCTTGACCGAAATTAGAGGCTGAAAATACAAGAAAAGTAAAGGAAATTTTACTTGGTAAGGGTTGTGACAAGTGTCACACCATTAGAGGCCATTGACCAAGACATTGTCCAACCTTCTTATCCCCAAAACTGCACCATTCTTCCTCATTATTTCTGCTGAAGAGCCGTGAGAGAGAGAGAGAGAGAGCAAAAACAAGAGAAAAGCTTCTCCATTTCTTCTTGAATCAAGTCACAAAGTGAGAAAACAAAGGAACTAAACCGATTAAAGGCACCCTTGAGTGTTTATTGAGTGAGCTATTGGTGAGATTTTGGAAAGGGAAAGCTAGGGATATACTTGGTGGACACTAATCAAGGTAAGGATGATGATTTCCCCAATTTTTACTCTTAATCTTGTTTAAATTAGCTTAGCATCTCAAGATTGTGATGAATTACGGTTGTTATCATGTTTTGGGTAATTTTTCCTTTTGTTACATGAGTTAGGGTTTAATAAATTTCTGCCTAAACTTGATGTATGATGAATATATGTTGTATCCAAGGTTATATAGGGGGTTTTGGTAGCAAGTGGAGTAAGAAATTAAGAAAGTTATCATTGAAACCAAAAGATTTCAGATTTCTGGAAAATTGTCACTAGATTCTGCCCGTTTTTATTGCCCTAGGTTAGAGACCGAATTGGGCTTGGAAAAAAACATGAAAGTTGTAGATAATGGTATTTTATAGGTGCCTACAAAATTTCAGATCAATCGGAGCAACGTAGCCCATGAAAAGACCAAAATACCCTCCCTGTTTTAGGAAATTTCCAGTGTTCCGTTTTGGTCAGTTTATCCAGTTTATCACATTTATTCACTAGGATCCGTACTGATTTAGCTTTTTTCTAAAACATTAAAGTTTTAGTATTATGTCTTAGCTTTTTAATACCACCAAGAACACCTTAATTGGACCTTGGTAACCTAAGATATGACCATTCCAGTGCAAAGCAGTTAAATAGCCGACGAGTGAGATTTTGGTTCTGTAAATTGAGGATTTAACTAGGTTACATTGGAAACTGGACTAAATGATCTTCATGAACATTGTATCCCTGTGTCTTAGCTTCGAAATGGTATAAGTTGTGCCTCAATCCGATAAGCGTAGCCTCGGATGTGTTATTTCCGCAACCACACGTCAAATCTGTCTTTTGCTAGATTGTATTTCAGCACTTGTTATTACTTTGATTCTTATTCTTATGATATTATGAGCCTATGGAATGGCTTTTGACTTGAATTATGATATGTGTGACTTTGGGTTGTGGCTGAGGAAAAATAATAAAGTCTAAATGGCTGGAAAATTAGGAAAACACAAAGGGCGTGCTGCCCAAATTTTCGCTCGAGGGCTAGGTTCCTATTTGAACTTGAATACTTTTGTTTGGCCAATACCATGACCGGCTTTCCATTTTAAAACATGATTTTTCATCCTTGGGTTCAAACAACCCTCTTATTACTTGAAAGTGATCTTTACACGTTTTATTCCTAATTAGTCGGGTTTCTTTGTTTCTCTTAAATGTTTAGCTCGATAAACTGTAATATGTTCTCTTGTTCAACCTTAGGTTTCATTGGTGACTAAGGGTAATATCCGGAAGGATATTTTGCACGTTATTTTGCATAATTAGGTGAGTGTTCCTTGTTTGTTATATTCTCCTTGACTTCATGACTTGTTGTTGTTGTTTGATAATGTGTTAAGTGCTTTCAAGGATTTTTAAAACGAGTTTTTTAGGCGAGCGTGTACTTTATCGCGCTCGACCTTAATGAAACGTAAAATTTTTAATGATTTAATGATGGAAACATTAGTTGCGCATGATGTAAGCCTTTCGGCTGAATTGGACCCTGCCCTTCGTTACCGATCGACTCGAGCCAGAAGCGGATTCGGTCGGGCGATATGGTGACCCTGGGTGAATTTGGTATACTCGAGTATTACCTTGTAGTCCGGCTACGTCCGGATGGGTGGAGTCCGGTCAACGTCCGGATGGGTGGAGTCCGGTCAATGTCCGGAAAGTGATGAATGAACGAACAAAGGCACGAGGGTTTTATTTCTCAAAAAGGAAATTTTCAAATAATTGGAGGAATAAGGGAAAATGTCAGGGGAACGAACGAAAGAACGAATAGCTCCATGTGAGCCTGTATCCTTTTAATGAATGTAACTATTGCTTTCCATTGTAAATGTTTCTTGAATTATTGATACTCCATGTTTAATGTATTGAATTGATTGTTGATTATCTGTTCGGAACCTCACTGAGCTTTTAGCTCACCCCTTTAGTTTTGTTTTCCTTAACAGGGGACGGCGAGCAGGATGAGAGCATAGACTAGCCTAGTCTAGGTATTTTGTTTCTTTTGTAATGGTTCTCGCCCTAGTGCTTGGCACGGGCTGGTTGTATGGTGAAGTGAGAACCTTTGTACATTTGATGGCTGTACTTCCTTTTGAGATAGCAATGTATATAAGTTCCGCTTTAAGTTTGGATTGCTGCCCTATTTATTCTTGTGATTTATTCTGGATTTGATTAAGGAACGACTGAGTCCCGGCGAGAGTCGGGCAGGCGACTCGCCAAACCCTTTGGTTCGCCTTAGGGGGAGGTGGGGCCGTGACAGGTGGTATCAGAGCTTAGGCTTTAGATCTCTGTAGTGTATCCTAGGCTTGAAGTTTAGGATGCCGGACTGTGGGATTCGATTTTACTTGAAAGTTAAGCGATTGAGGGATAAAACCTATAGCTGCTTCGCGTGGTCTCTGCGTGGAGTGATCCTGGACTAAGTGGTGAATAAGTATGATGGACTAAGAATTGCGAATGTTATAGGCCATAAATGTTTCTCATGGTATCTGAGGACCATAGATAGGTATGTCAGGTAGGAATTTCGATTGTAGATAGTTTACTCTTGAGACTGCAGCTCGAGATGTGAATTATCTTATCTCGGATTCTCGTGCCTGAGTACTCTAGAGTTGCGGCGCTGCTAAGTACTTGAGACTTGCATTTTGGGAACATGAACAGGCTTTGTCTGACTAGAGGGAGCACATAGGTCAGGGACATCTAGCTTGGATAGTAAGTGACGTGAGAGACCAGACGGGTTGATACTGGGATGACTTCACTTTTTCCTTTTGATTTACTTGTATATTGTTACTACATGACGTCAGTATACCTGTGTGTACATGATTATCTGACCAACTTGATATGTATTTGTGTATTTGTTTATCCGTCTTCTTGATATGACGTGTTATGTACGTATATATTTATTTGCGTATTTGGAAAGCTAGAATTTGTTACTATAGTCAACTTACTGTGTTCATTACTAAATTACCTTTTTGGGGGAAAAGAAAAGAAAAGAGAGAAGGAAAAACATATCTATGGACGGGAGACGTAGTCGTGGACGTGATCGAGGCCGGGGAACTGAGCGGACCCCGGAAACAAGAGGAGAAAGGGAAACGTCAGCTGAGTAAGAGCAGGGATCAAGAGCTGCGACTGGAGACCAAATGGCAACGGCAATACAACAGATGACGGATATCTTGGCAAGACTGGTAGATCAACAAGGTCAAATGCTAGTGAATCGACCCCGGAATCCTGAGATCAGAGAGGATAAGGCTCTTGAGAGGTTCCAAAAGTTTCTACCTCCGAAATTTCAAGGAGGGCCTAATCCAGATATAGCTGAGCAGTGGTTGGAGGCAATGATTAATATTTTCGCGGCTTTGAATTACACGGAGCAAAGACAAGTAAATTTTGCTGTATTTCAATTCGAAGGACCAGCCCGCTCGTGGTGGAATGTAATTAAAGCCAAGTGGGAAAGAGAACAGACGGTATGGACATGGGCGAACTTTGTAAAGGAATTTAACGAAAAGTATCTCCCACCTTTAGTCCAAGAAAGGAGAGAGGACGAATTTATTGGGTTGCGTCAGGGAACTCTAAGTGTGGCCGAATATGAGACCAAATTTACTAGACTGTCTAAATTCGCTTCCGAATTGGTGGTTACGGAGCGACGGAGAATAAGACGATTTATACAAGGACTAAATTTGGAAATCCATGAGGCATTAGCGGCAGTTCAAGTTAATACGTTTACAGAGGCTCTTGAGAAGGTCCAAAGAATTGAGGATGTGAAAGCCTAAGTAAAAGCCTGTCAAACGCGAAAAAGAGATACATCCAACAGCGCACCTGAGGAATCCAGAGAAAAGACAATGCTCTCTAAAGTGCAAAAAGTGAACCATTCACCTCGCCCACCTTGGACATTAAGAGCATTAGGTGAAAGGTCCATGAAAGGAAGTCAGATCGGATATTATGATACCTTGGGGAGCTCCGTCAAAAGAACGTTATGCACCACGGTCATGTCCTAAAACATGCAAACAAATACAATGAGACTCGATAACGAGTCATAAACCAATACAATGAGACTTGAGGAGAGTGGTTCTTCACAACTTACCTCAAGAACAAGAGAGAGAGAGCTATTGACTACCTTAACTTTCCAAACAACTCCACAAATCCACTCACTAACTCTAATTGAAGAGGTTTTATGGAGTAATTTCAAGGTTGGATGGTTAGTTTTAATGATTTGGAGCAAGATTGAAGTGTTTTCTTCCTTGTGCTTGGAGTAAGAGAGAGAGAAAGAGAGCAAGAGAGGGCCGGCTGCAAGGAGGATTTTTTTGAAGATTTTTGGGTCATTTTTGGTTATTTAAGTCAATTTGGTAAAAAGGTCAAAAGGTGAATAGTTGTGGACAATTCAATCCAATCACATGGTGACACTTGTCACCTCATTTAATGACTTGCCTAACTTTTTTGTCTCTCATACACCTATCCACTTGGTACCTCTAAATATCTCACAACACCCGGTAAATTAATTCCAGTATCCAAAACTTAACCTAGTTGGCCGAATTTTTTCGAACTTTTCGCACTAGCGGGTCCCACGTCCGATATATATCCTTAATTTTTCAAAAACTATCCAATACTAGAAAAATCATCTAAAAACTATATTTACTCATAAAATTCACCAAGAAACTTTTCCTAAGCCAGAAAATGCAGAAAACATGCCATTAAGGGGAAAAACCCTAGGAAAATATTAGGAGGAATTTACGGGTTCTCACACTCTCTCCCCCTTAAAAGAATTTCGCCCTCGAAATTTCTCACCTTAACTCCCGAAAAGATTTAGGTATTTCTTTCGCATTTCTTCTTCCACTTCCCAGGTAGCTTCCTCTATCCCATGGTTTCTCCATAGTACCTTCACTAACGGAATCTGCTTGTTTCGGAGCTCTTTGACTTTCCGATCAAGCACTTGGACAGGTTTTTCTTCGTAAGCAAGCGATTCGTCTACTTCGATCTCCTCCGGTTGTAAGATATGGGATGGGTCGGGATAATATTTTTTTAGCATCGAGACGTGGAATACGTCGTGAATTCGAGAGAGACTGGACGACAACTCTAATCGATACGCGACCGCTCCTACCCTCTGGAGGATCTTGTAGGGTCCGACGTACAGCGGTTGAAGCTTCTTTCCTTTGCCTGCTGTGACACTCCGTAAGGGTGTGATCTTGAGGAATACATTGTCTCCAACTTTGAATTCCAAGTCTTTTCTTCGATTATCCGCGTAGCTCTTTTGTCGGCTTTGAGCTGTTTGGAGTCGTTGCCGTATCAACTTGACCTTCTCTCGAGCCTCTTCCATCCATGGAATAGTTGCTGGGTCTAGTGCCTTCTTTTCGCCAACTTCGTCCCAGTAAATCGGCGACCGGCATTTTCGTCCATATAATGCTTCATATGGAGCCATTTGAATCGACGAATGGTAGCTGTTGTTGTACGCAAACTCTACCAAGGTCATGTGTTGACCCCAGTTGCCTCCAAAATCCAGAATGCAAGTTCGTAGCATGTCCTCGAGAGTTTGAATGGTTCGTTCTGATTGTCCATCCGTCTGAGGGTGATAAGTCGTGCTCAAGTTGAGTTTCGTCCCTAGAGTCCCCTGAAACTTTTGCCAAAACCGAGATATGAAACGTGGATCTCGATCGGAGACGATGCTCACAGGAACACCGTGCAGCTTTACAATCTCGTCCATGTATAGTTGGGCCAACTTGTCCATGGAATACTTCATGTTCACCGGCAAGAAATGGGCCGACTTGGTTAACCGATCGACGATCACCCAAACGGCATCGTGTCCTCGCTGCGTTCGCGGCAAACCTGAAATGAAGTCCATGGTGATGTTCCCACTTCCATTCAGGTATCTCAAGGGGTTGTAATAAGCCCGATGATTTTTGATGCTCTGCTTTCACTTGTTGGCAAACGAGACATTTTTGCACGTACAGAGCAATTTCCTTCTTCATATTGTCCCACCAATAATTTCCTTTCAGGTCTTGATA
This sequence comes from Coffea arabica, assembly GCF_036785885.1. Taxonomy (NCBI): domain Eukaryota; kingdom Viridiplantae; phylum Streptophyta; class Magnoliopsida; order Gentianales; family Rubiaceae; genus Coffea; species Coffea arabica. The sequence goes on along the minus strand of NC_092320.1, from coordinate 29,881,298 downwards.
CATCTTACTACTACCCGGATGGATTGTATACTTGGATCGATGGGTTTCCTCTAGAATCTCCGTTTTCAACGATTCATCCTTCGGCAACACTATTCGGTTTCGGTATTTTAAAATACCCTCAGGACCAAAATTGAAATCAGTGGTTTTCCCTTTTTCCACTTTCTCTCCCCACTTCCGTACCATCTGATCCTCCTTTTGAGCTTCTTTAATTCTCTCCAAGAGAGTGGAAGTCACTTTAATATTGCCAAAAATCACCTTATGGCTCCCAGGGCACGGTTTCCATTCACACATGGAGTCTAACAATTCCCACTCTTTGATCATTAGACTCGCGACCTGAGCTTTGCGACTTAGGGCATCGGCCACCACGTTTGCTTTTCCCGGATGGTAGTTGATGGTACAGTCGTAATCCTCCAAGAATTCCATCCATCGTCGCTGCCTCATGTTTAATTCCTTCTGTGAGAAAAGATACCTCAGGCTTTTATGATCGGAGTAAACCTCGAAAGTTACTCCATATAAGTAGTGCCTCCACTTCTTCAGAGCAAAAACAACTGCAGCTAGCTCCAGATCGTGGGTCGGGTAATTTTGCTCGTGGGGTTTTAACTTCCTCGAGGCAAAAGAGATCACATTTCGGTTTTGCATTAATACACAACCCAGGCCTTTTCAGGATGCATCAGTGTATACAGCATATTCGTCCACCCCGTTTGGTAAGACTAGAACTGGAGCCATGGTCAATCTCTTCTTTAATTCCTGAAAACTTGTCTCACTTCGGGCGTTCCATAAGAACCGACCATGTTTCTTCGTCAAATCGGTTAAAGGACCGGCTAGTTTGGAGAAATCCTTGATAAAACGCCGGTAATATCCAACCAGTCCTAGAAAGCTGCGGACCTCTGTGGGAGTTTCTGGTCTCTTCCAATTAGTCACAGCCTCAACTTTCGCCGGGTCGACTGAAATACCCTCTTGAGAAATTACGTGGCCCAGAAAAGCAATTTTCTCCAGCCAAAATTCGCACTTGCTGAATTTGACATACAGTTGATGGTCTCTCAGGGTTTGCAAGACAGTCTTCAAGTGTTGCTCGTGCTCTTCACGGGTCTTGGAATAGACCAGGATGTCATCGATGAAGACTACTACAAATCGATCCAGGTAGGGCTTAAAAACCCTATGCATTAGATCCATGAAGGCGGCAGGAGCATTGGTTAGTCCAAAGGGCATAACCGCGAACTCGTAATGTCCATATCTCGAGTTGAAGGCGGTCTTCGGAATATCCTCCTTTCTGATTAATAACTGGTAGTACCCTTGGCGGAGGTCCAGTTTCGAGAAAACCACCGCTCCTTGCAACTGATCAAATAGCTCATCGATATGGGGCAGTGGATACTTAATTTTAATTGTAATATTATTCAGGCCCCGATAATCAATACACATTCTCAAACCACCATCTTTTTTCTTTACAAACAGTACAGGAGCTCCCCAAGGAGACCCACTCTCTTGAATGAATCCCCGCTCCAGAAGGTCCTGTAATTGCAACTTTAGCTCCTTGAGCTCTGCAGGAGCCATTCGGTATGGTGTTTTTGAGATGGGTGAGGCTCCCGGTAGCAGGTCTATTTTGAATTCAATTTCTCTTTCCGGAGGTAAGGCTACTAATTTATCAGGAAACACATCCGGAAATTCCTTCATTACGGCCACATCCTCCACTTTCAACTTATCCGTGGGGGTGTTAATAAAAAAGGCCAAAAATCCTTGCGCCCCTCTACTTAGCAATTTCCTAACCCGAATGCCCGAAATTAAAGCAGATGAGGCTAACCTACCCCTTATATCCAACCTTAAGGCCACCTCACCAGGAATGCGAAATTCAACCACTTTTGTTTTACAGTCCAGTTGGGCATTATACTTGGCTAACCAGTCCATACCCAATATCACATCATACCCCTTAATAACCAAGCTTATCAAGTCTCCTAACAATCTTTTCTCTCCTACCCACACTTCACAATCCCTATAAACCATACTAGTAACTAAGCGTTGATTCCCCGTGGGTGTACTAACTTCTAGGTCGTATGGTAAACTATCAGATTTTATATCGATGCCACACATGAAATCAGGGTTAACAAAGGAATGGGTGGCACCAGGATCAATTAAAACTTTGGCAAAACGATGGAAAATAGGGATCGTACCTTCTACGACCTCTGAGGAATCTGGGACCTGTCGAGGTTCTAAGGAATAGACTCGAGCTGGCACTTTAGGTTTCGCCTCATTCCCCTTATTCGGTCCCATATTGGTCTTTGACGTGGTTTGAGTTCCCCTTCCTTCTTGCATTATGAGTGGGCAGGTAGCAAGCTGGTGGTCTGCGCTTCCGCAACGCAAACATTTGCCTCCCTTCTTCCAGCAATTGTCTTCAGAGTGATTCAGCTTTCCGCAGTACTCGCAAGGTCCACGAGATGCCGAACCTGAGCCCCTCTGGAAGTTTCCACCTTTGCCTCTCCCGGCTGGGCTGCCCCTAGACTGAGCCCCTCTGCCGGATCCTGACTGTCGCCCACCTCCAGCTCCGCGTCCAAACTTGGAGGGAGTACCTTTGTCCCCTTGTCCAGAACTACTTCCAGGAAAGCCCCGCTTCTTCACCTGGAAGTTCCGGACTTGCAATCGAGCACTCTCTACCCTTTGGACCTTTTCTACGACCTCGCTAAAAGCATTGATTTGAGCCACTACGAGGTCCTTTTGAATTTCGACGTTCAAGCCCTGAATGAAACGCCTGATTCGCCGTTGCTCTGTCATGATCAGCTCAGACGCAAATTTGGACAAACGGGTGAACTGACTCTCGTATTCCGCCACCGATTGAGTTCCTTGGCGGTGTCGGATGAACTCGTCTTCCTTCCTCTCCTGAACTAGAGGAGGGAAGAATTTCGCGTTAAATTCCCGGATGAAATTCACCCAAGTCCTGGGCGTTTGTTCCCGTTCCCATTTTTGTCGTATGACGTTCCACCAGGAACGGGCCGCCCCTTCGAACTGGAATAAGGCAAAAGTCACCTGCCGTTCATCGGTGTAGTGCAAAGCTGCAAAAATATCAACCATCTTCTCGAGCCATCGCTCGGCAACATCCACAACAGGTCCCCCAATGAATTTGGGTGGAGCAAACTTTTGAAAACGTTCGAGAGCTCTGTCTTCGCTCTCGATGTGGTTACCAGGGTTTTCGGGGTTTCCAGGATTAGGGTTTGTATTCTGGCCTTGTTGCTGCACCACTTGTGCTAGCAAGTTAGTCATTTGCTGCATGGCCGCAGCGATTTGCACATTGGGGTCAGGGTTAGGTCCAGTAGAGGTTTCCCCAGTACCCCTATCCGGTGTGGGTTGTCTAGTTCCGTGCCCACGTCCCCGTCCACTACATGTTCTTTCCATACTTTATATGATCTAGGCAATGGTACTAAACCAATATAAAACAATGCATGTAAGTATACTCAAAACTTTCCAAACACACATATATACATTACAAACAAGACAAACAACACACATATATACAATCAGTCAGGTCAAGTACAAGCATGGACAATCCCCAAGGGAATGGCCTCATCAAAAGAAATATACACGTAGCTAATCTAGCCGTACAAAATGATTAGCTAAGGCCCTACTCCCTATCCGCCCTATATACAAGACCAAAACTATCCACAACAACTCTAGGAGTCGTAACCTAGACGATGACGAGCTATGAGACCCACCCGACGGAGTGGATCCAACCCCAGCCTCAGACCCCGCACAGGAGTCCTCGTCGCTCACTCCCTCCACCACCTCGGCGCAGAGGTTCAGGATCGCAGCGGCTCGATTCTTCACCTTTCGAGCCCTCTTAGACTCGCGCTCACGCGCCTCCCTAAGCTGGGTACAGAGATCATCAACTCTATCCTCAACCTCTAGTACATCGTATTTCAAATTCTGAATGCGCTTAGCTTGTTTCTCATTATCTGCCCTCAACTGCTTCACCTCAGTCTCAAGCCTAGCGTTATCTTTCGCCAACGCCTTCCGCTCCTTTGCCACGGCCAACACTAAGGTGTTAGGGTAGGCGTAGGCATGGCGACACTCACACCGACGAAGGCGACTCGCCGGACTCCAACGCAAGACGGCCCCTCTCGGCCGAATCCGGTACGGAATCACCGGGAGCGGTACACGGGGTCGCTCGCCTGCAGGGCCATCACTCGATCCACTAGATCCGTCCATCCTACACCAAAAGTGTAAATAAGCATCAATTAGCTTAAAGGCCATAAACAATAAACCCTCAAATCAAGCATTCCTATAACACCCCAACTAATTCAAACCTAGGCTATGATACCACCTGTGACAGCCCCACCTTCCCCTAAGGCGAACCAAAGAGGTTAGCGGACTGCCTGCCCAGCTCTCGCTAGGACTAACGGTGCAGTTTAGAGCGATCTATTTCGTTCCGGAACTTATAAACGCGCGTAAACAAGGCAAAAGGGCAAAATAACCCAAAATAAAAAAAATGAAATCCGGAGTCGGCCATGAATAGTAACCGACGCGTCAGAACCCAACCAAACATTAAAACACATATACACTTGACATTTTGCAATTACAAGCCACAATGGCATACAAAAATAATCCAAAAGTTACTACATGTTTGGTTTGCCAAATTAAAGTGAAAACAGCCCTAAAGATACATTTAGGGTCCCACTTCATATACAATACAAAAGAAATATTTATCTAGTTCATTTAGCAACCAACTAGCAAGAATCATTCCAAAAGTAGTCATAAGCCTGTAAGGAAAACAAAAGGAATGGTGTGAGCTAATTGCCCAGTGAGATACTATCACTTACGCAACCAATTGCATATAAGCATCAAACTTTCATTCAATATAGTAAAATAAGCAAAGGCACACGTCAAACATGGTGATAAAAGGATACAGATGGCTCTCAAGAGCCCTTTTCCTCGTTTGCATTTCTTGATCGGACGTCATTGACTCTCCGTCAATGTTCAACAATAACCAACCGTAGACTCCACTTTACTTCCATTCCTTCCACCTAACATTCCCCCAACCGGACCCGAAATCCAAACACTTGCATTGTGGTATTACTCGAGTAAACCGGAATCGAGAGTCTCTCATACTATAAGATTCCATATAACATTGCCCCATGGCACATTAATTGGCACGACCAAGCCCTCGCCGGCTCGATTCAATCAATTACCAATGGGGTTGAGCTCATTGATAACATTTATAGTCGTTGGAGACTCATCCAAACGACACCAAGTCATGCATTTCATTTCATATAACATCTCATATAACATTCCAATAACATGCGAAACAATAAGTGAGAGTGATAAAGTACACTCTCATTTCAATCAATTAACATTCAACATCTCAAGTTCAAGTATCAAAGTCATATAATAACACACAAGTGAGTAGTACACTCACCAAGCTCGCAAATGTGGTTTCATCCACTTCCGTCAAAAGAACGTTGTGCACCACGGTCACGTCCTAAAACATGCAAACAAATACAATGAGACTCGATAACGAGTCATAAACCAAGGCCAAACATGACCCCAATAGGGTTCCATAAGCATATACAAACATTAAAGGAAACCAGAAATTTCGGAAATGTAACTAGCTTTGGCCCTGAAAAAAAAATAGTTTTTGTCCTCGTTTTACGGTAATGGCACCAATTTCACTACGATTATCGGATGAGGGTGTAAGACCCACCATTTCGAAGCTAAAAGATAGGGCTACAACATCACAGAAGGTCACTCAACCCATTTTTGAGTGCAAACAGGTCAAAAATGCAAGATACTACATCAAAAACGTAAAACAGATTCACCAAAACGCATTCTAGCGGAAACATCATAACTCAGGCTCTACAAGTCCAAATCCAGAATTCTAAAACCAGCTGAAAGCTAAGGAACAAGGCTAAATTTCATCAGAAGGCCTCCACAACCAATTCGGAAGCAATTGCAGCCAAAACAACCAATTACAGGCGCAATCCTTACATTCGGGTAAAACCAGAACAGCAATAGTAATTTCGACTTTTCTCATTCTACACTACTCTGATTGACCTGATATTTTGTAGGCACCTCTAAAATGTCATTCCCTACAACTTTCATGTTTTGAGCTAAGGCCAATTCGGCCTCTAACTAGGACCTAAATTTTCGGACAGAATGCCCCCTCAAGAACCCTAGTTTTCTGAAATTTCTTCCAAACCAGAAATTGGTTGCAATTAATCACTTTTCCCACCTCCTTAAGTCATTATAGACCATTTCCAATCATCATAGATAGCCACACAATCATGCTTATATTAAAACAGAAAAATTCCTAAAAATAATAAAACTTCATCATTTCAACCACAAATCAAGAAATAATCCATAAACTTGCATCTTATACCACCACTAAGCATGATTTAAGCATAAATTAAAGGAGGAGGGTGGTTCTTCACAACTTACCTCAAGAACAAGAGAGAGAGAGCTATTGACCACCTTAACTTTCCAAACAACTCCACAAATCCACTTACTAACTCTAATTGAAGAGGTTTTATGGAGTAATTTCAAGGTTGGATGGTTAGTTTTGATGATTTGGAACAAGATTGAAGTGTTTTCTTCCTTGTGCTTGGAGTAAGAGAGAGAGAAAGAGAGCAAGAGAGGGCCGGCTGCAAGGAGGATTTTTTTGAAGATTTTGGGTCATTTTTGGTTATTTAAGTCAATTTGGTAAAAAGGTCAAAAGGTGAATAGTTGTGGACAACTCAATCCAATCACAAGGTGACACTTGTCACCTCATTTAATGACTTGCCTAACTTTTTTGTCTCTCATACACCTATCCACTTGGTACCTCTAAATATCTCACAACACCCGGTAAATTAATTCCAGTATCCAAAACTTAACCTAGTTGGCCGAATTTTTTCGAACTTTTCGCACTAGCGGGTCCCACGTCCGATATATATCCTTAATTTTTCAAAAACTATCCAATACTAGAAAAATCATCTAAAAACTATATTTACTCATAAAATTCACCAAGAAACTTTTCCTAAGCCAGAAAATGCAGAAAACATGCCATTAAGGGGAAAAACCCTAGGAAAATATTAGGAGGAATTTACGGGTTCTCACATGGAGTCTACGGTATTGGTTACTTCTTTAACGTTGACGGAGTGTCAACTATTATTTCGATCAAGTTTCGATGAAGCAAATGGGAATTTGGCTCTTGAGAGCCACCCGTATCCTTTCTGTCTATGTTGTTTGTTCACTTCTTTATTTGATTCGCATATGTGATTAATTGAATATGAAGTTCCACGTTTCTTACTTGCTATTATTTTGGTACCTCATTGAGCGTAAGCTCATCCCTTCCCGTTATCTTTGTTTTCCTTACAGGAAACCACTTTTGGGGCTAAGATGTTTTGAAACACGAGTCAAGCTAGTTTTAATATATTTTTGTAAAACTCCTCGATAGTTGGAAAACCCTAAATGTATTTTGATCTAATTATCTTCTTTTGTTCCGTAAATTACAAACGTATGTGTATAAAACTATTTACCTTGTTCATGTATCCTATTTGGATTGGAAATGCTTTCCCGAGTTATATGGCCATATCTATATTCGTTTGGCTCCTGGTTGGGTGGTGATGTGGCAACCACTATTCATTGTGGTTTTGATTTTCGTTTTGCCATTTGGCGACTTTGAATCGTTTGAGCGCGCTATTACCTTCCTGAACGTTTTCGATTTCATTTAACTACTCGATAGTCCTGGCGAGAGTTGGGCCGGCAGTCCGCTAACCCCTTTGGTATGTCTTAGGGAAAGGTGGGGCTGTCACACCTCCCATGAGGTTTGATCATATTACCAATCAATCCCTGTAATTTGTCCATATAACGGTCTCACCTTTTGAATGATCAAACATTTAACAAAAACCCCCTTAATACTGAAAATGCCCTTATTGAGGCCATGTTACATTAAAAAAAGAACATATTTTTATTTTATGAATCCTGAAGCAATCCAAAAAAATAGAAAAAAGTTTTTGCTTATTATTTTATAAAAATCATATCTTTGCTTCCATAAATAGTTTTGAATCAATAATTATTTTAAATCTTAAAAATGAATATTAAAAATTAAATAAATTGAAAGAAAAATAAAAAAAAAGAAATTATTTTAATTTCTGAAGTTAAGGCTCGAACTCGGCTCGTTAATTTTGGTTAACGAGTCGAGCTCGAGCTCGAAACATGCTCGTTTAGTTAACGAGTCGAGCCTCGGCTCGTTTGATACTCGAGTAGCTCGTTAGATCTCGTTAATGAAGGGCATATTTGTCATTTTAGAAATCAAAATTATAAAAATTAAATTATAGGTTTTTATTAAGGTTAATTTGCACGAGCTCGAGCTCGAGTTCGAGCCACATGTACATTTAACGAGCCGAGTTCGAACACATTTTAAAGCTCGTTTTCCTAACGAGCTCGAGTCGAGCTCAGCAGCCAAATACTCGGCTCGACTCGGCTCGATTAACAGCTCTACTTTTAGCACTATATTCTAAGTTTGGAAAGTGGCGTGGCGATTATAATTCCATTATCATCTGTACCCTTTATTTCGAAGATACTTCTTTAGTTTTCTTGGGTTGCTAGTTCATTAGTCGACCGAGTCCCAGTGAGAGTTGGGTAGACAGTTCGCTAATCCTTAGAGTTTGCCATGAGGAGAGGTGGGGTTGTCACATCGAGTCATAATGACATCATCATAAAAATCATTTAAATCGAAACTTATTGAAATCAAGTCATGTTTAGAAAAAACTTTAAAAATAAAAATTTTAGAATTGATTAAAAAAGCAAGAGTTTCTTAAAGATTAAAAAAGTATATAAGAAAATATTATGGCAAAAACGAGGTTATTAATTTATAAAAATAATAAATCAAGTAATGTGTTGTGTGTGTGCTTGAATACATGATGTTATGTAATATTGTGATTCGCCTGTAACGTACACATATAAAAAAAAAAACTCACCCAATACTTCTACCTTTTTATTGTACTTATATTTTGTGATGACCTCACCTCCCCCTAAGGCGAACCAAATGGGTTAACGGCCCACCTGCCCAACTTTCATCAGGACTCGAGTACTAACTTATTAACAACCTTTTAAAACAAGAGCCATATTTCTAATGACAATATAAAACAATCCTTAGCCAAAACATAAGTTTATAGATGATACAAACTTTAAAATACACTACTAAATCCATTTACAACAGTCGAGTTCCCAACTTACAAAAAAAAAAAAAACTAAAAGTTAGTATAACTGTGCTACAACAAAAGATTCTGATAGAACTTAGCCTTTCCTAGTCACTCGCCCAGATGCTCGCCCCCTGCCTTTCAAATCACGTTCAGGTCCAACTCCTTGGTTGGAGTTTAAATCTGCGATAAAATATCATTTAAGAGTGTAACACTCTCTAGAAAATCAAATAAATGAAACTCATTTAAATAGTATTCATTTTATTTATCACACCCTAGAAAACTCATGCTCGCTCTTTTAGTTTAGGTAAGGAAGCGGTTAAAAGGTTTAAATTCGTAAAGTGGATAACAGACGAGGAAAACATATTCCGAATGGTCGCTACTTTCATTTTTTCAAGGGTACGAGTTTCGGTCAAATTTTAGCTTATATACCTCTATGAAAGAAAACTCGAATACCATAGATAATACAAGTTCAATTCAATCTCAAATCTTTACGCAAGTCGTGCGTACACACGCCTAACCCTCGAGTGAAAATTTGGGCGATTATTTTCCTCAACTTAGCCCAAATTCAACATATAAGCAAGCTTAACAAAATAGCTCTTCAACTAGGCTCAATATCATTCAAATACAAGTTAATTCTAGTAATGAACAATAAAACCACCAAAACCAAAGCTGGAAACTAGTATTAAAGAAGAATATCTAAGTAGTAGGTTTGTTATCTTTCGGCATTTTGGTCACAACTGAAACTACACTTATCAGACTGGGGTAACTTTTATGGCGTTTCGAAACTAAGATAGAGACCTACATTTCCTATGAAGACATTGACACCTAATTCTTGCATTTTCATGGTCAAAATGTGAAATCTCAGAGAAAATAGAAAGCTATCCATTAAACAGGCATTTGGGCAGTCAGGGGTATTTTAGTAATTTCACAAGTTACAGTACTTCAATCGGTCTGAAATTTGTAGGTAGATAGTTAACTCAATTCCCTACAACTTTAATGTTTTGAGTAAGAACTGATTCTGTGACGCCCCCACTTTTCCCAAGGGCGAACCCAAGGGTATCGGCGGGACGCCTGCCCAACTCTCGCCAGGACTTGGTACAATCCATAATTCAAAAACTCAAAATACTTTAAATAACTTCACTACATAATTAAAGTACTCCAAAATATCTCACACTTACATTAAGTTAACTTTCAAGCTTAAATACAACCCAACGGAATATGTGCTACTGCCATCTGCTATAATACAACTTAAGACCTTCAAAAGAAAGCAATCAAGTGCTATTCTCGGGCACTCTTGATCTCGAACCCTGTAAAAAGAATCCACAATGTGGAATGAGTTTTACAGCCCAGTGAGGTTCCAAGACACTCTAGCAGTTCTATTAAATCAAGTAAAGAGAGCATACCACATGTATGGTTCAGGGTTGCACGTTGACATAAGAACATGAAACAACTATCATTCTACAAGTAATTTGAGCGCATCACAGGTGTAGCACATTTGCATGAAACGGCTATCATTATGTAAAAATAAACACACATTGAAGGATACGGTGTTCCATTGGAACCATGTCGGTCATCTACACCTTATAACTTCCGGATCCTCTCGGTTTGTCTGGCCATCACCTTATCCCTCCAGTGGTAGTACTCGAGTATACCGAAACGGTGTCCCAAGATTCCAACCTACACGACCGAACCCAGTCCTGACTCGAGTAGGTTAGTAACCATGAGCGGGGCCCAGTTCAGCTTAGAGCTTACAACATGCACAAGTAATCAAGTAACTTGACGAACGGTAAAAATTTATCATATTAGTAGGTCGAGTGAGATAAAGTACACACTCGCCTTAAAATGATGGACAATTTCATATAACATGTGATTCATGATCATCAAGTAATCAAATAGATATTTAGCACGTAACACGTAAGCAATACAAGTCGATTTCATGGGAGCATGTAATTCACGGATATCACATAATCATGTAAATTGGAAATCGAGTAAACAGATAATCAAGTAATCAGGTAGTCATGTGATTTGATAAACGGTTCACGGTTAATGGTTAACGGTTAATGGTTAGGTAGTCTCGGTTAATTGACAAGTATTTGTTATATTAATAGGCCACTATTGGCCAATAACCCATTTTATCATGTGAGAGTCGAGGAGATTCACTCCAACGACGCATGCAACCATAGCATACCAAGTCATGTTATTCGAGCATTTCCAAACATGAGTTATTCATCTCAAAAGAGAACGAGTGCGATAAATTACACACTCGACTCCATTTTTTTCAAAATCGAGTAGGCTAAGAGAGCAATCCAACAAGTTAAGCATGTATCGAGTTCATATGGTCATTTGATATGGTTAAACATTTAATCAATTCATGTAGATATGCAATGCAAGTATACATTCCTTAAATAGGCATGAGTATGGTAAATACTTAACACATAATACTTAACACTTAATAATCATGAAATAAGCATGTCCTAGACTTATTCAATTACGTATTCCTATATAGAACACTCACCTATTGCAACAAGTGAGTATGTGCTCGAACAAGCGTTTTAGGTGTCCGCTCCGAGATCCTCTTGAAGGTCCTCTCGAGTGCCTGAGCAAACAATAATAAACTACCACTCAATATCACTCCAAATCTCTAATTATCGATGAAAATTATACTAGTGTTCACTCTAAGGAAAATTCATGAATTGAGTCTTAATTATTCATAATCGAGGCTCAAGAGTGGTGTTCAAAAACGGAAGAAAAAGGTTGAGTTTCACTCTTAAAATCGTTGGATGGAAGCTGGAAAGTATGAAATCATGTAAATAAATTTTCAGACGAACTATCGAAGTCGGACGTGGAAGTGCCACGTCACAATCCGGCCAAGAACTGGCCGGATATCCGGCCGGATTTCTGGCCTGATTCAAGGCAGAGAAGAAACCCAATTTTTTTCAAAACTCACCAACAACCCGGCCAAGAACTGGCCGGAAACACGGCCGGATTCTGTGGAATGGTTTTCCCGCGCGGATTCTTTTAAAAAGCCCAAAATTTGTCAAGTTTAGGGTATTCTTTGAAAAATCATTACTCACACCATGAATGTCCAAAATTGGAAAAATTGGTACCGTTGGAAACCTCTTTGAAAGTGCTAAAAGTTCTTAGAAGACACTTTTCCACGAATGTAAGTGGATGAAATTCAAAAATTGATTCAAAGTTACTGTTGTAGAATACTAAGACAGTTTCAAGGTTGATTTTTGGGCAACTTTGGAAATCCGGTAAAATTCACTTGTTTTGAAATAACGCTTGAAATTTAGAAATCAATTGGGGTTGCAATCCAAGAGTATAACAAAACAAGCGGAATGAGAAACGGAGTTTCGAGCACCAAGATATGGTGACCCAAAGTTACCAAAATTTCCTTGTTAAACAAGGGTTTTCAAACTTAAATCATGAACTTTGGAAGTTTGATTGAACATCAAAACGACCTCGGAATAGCACCAAATTTGGTATGTACATACAAACATATAAGTTTTATTCCTCTACCAAATTCCATAGAAAAATATGCACGGGAAGCCGGTTAATGAAATCATAAGAAATTCTAAGGTTAAGTTGCCTTTAAACTTCCATTTTGCCGTTTTTCAAACGTTTGATCAGGGTACATTTCAAACATGGTCCATTCCAGTAATAAATGTCTAAAATATGTCCAAGGTGCATTTGATAGGTGATTTATACCAAGAAACTTCAGAAAACAAGTCCCAAATCATTGTTAGTCACAAATCTGTCCAAGTGGAAAATTTTATCACTGCAGCAGTTTCAAACTTTGGCCACAACTCACTCAATTCAACTTGGAATTGGACGTGGTTTATGGTGTTGGAAATCTCTCTCACAAAGTTGAATTTTCTCAGAAGAAACTATTCTCAAATTCTATCCACAAAAAGCTCGTTTTTGAGCATCAAGAAGTAATTTCTGTCCTGTCTCCTGGAGAGCAACGAAACAGGGCAGTGATTTTCAAACAAATGGTGTGGCTCACTCGAGTGGAACTAGGTCATGTATTTTATACCAATGGAAATCTGGGAATGTTTAGTTTCCAGTGCCACAAATAGCACTTGATTTCGACGTCGGAGCAAAGAGTTATGGCCGATACAAAATGACTGCCTGGGCAATACGGGATTCATTTTCCAGTTTTGCTAACTTTGGAAATCAACTCATTTGACCAATCAAATCATGTTATTTTTCAATGAAACTTTCTGCACAACTCATATAACATGTATACATCATGAAAACGTCATTAAAACCTCAAAAATTTGCACTAAAGTGCACGAAATTCATAAGGGCAGAATTGGAATATTTTTGCTCTTCACCTCCTTTGAGTTTCCTTTCATCAATACAACTTATTTCCACCAATTTAAGTACTAAACCAACATTAATAACATCAAGACTCATGAAATTAGTCCTCAAGTCATTGTGGGAGTTCATAGAGTCCACACACCAAAATCCAACATAAATAAAGGTACCCATGTAAATATACAAGTTTACAAGTGCAATACTACTTCCATAAACTAAGATTCAAGGGGTTGATCGTCATTACCTCCTTAGATGATCAAGATCAGAAATTTTTTGTTCACTTTGAGCCCCAAGAAAACTGTGGAAATGAAGCTTTCTCCCTAGCTTAAGTGAATCTCCAAGTTGTTTGCAAGTTGTAGTTAAATTTTGGTAGAGTTTGGTGGTGTTTTGTTGAAGAAATGAAGATGGAATTTGAAGAGCTTTGAGTTGTTTCTTTTGTTTCCTTGGCCGGCTGTTCTTGGAGCAGAAAAAGGAGTTGCATGACACTTTAGATGATGAATTGAAGGGTTTTGATCTAGTGTGATGCACCCATGAGAAGCTTAATAATGTGTGGCGCAAAATGCTCCAAAAGTCAACTAAGGATAGTGCGCTTACCCGCACGCTTCGTGCTCGATTCCTCTCGGGTTTATTTCACTAGTGCACTAAACCTCTATGCACTTGTATACATACTATTGTTATTCACTCTTAATAGTCCAAAAATAATGGCTTTAAATCCCTCAATTAATCGCGCGCGTAAAAACGCGTACTTCCGATTTAAGTGCGACAAAGCGAAACCTCTAAGAAATTCTTATAACGATAGAACTAATAACTATCACTTGAGTACTTAAATATAAAAATACTTATTTTAAAACTAATGTATAAGTCTCCAATTTTTCCGAGCTTATTGTATTCTCAAATCGGTTATCGTTCCAAACGCACGTGCACTATTTTCACTTAACGGCTTCCAAAATTTAATTTCCATAACAAGTCATTTTAAAAATACATGTAAGTCATAGTTCCATGTAATTGGGTCTAAAAAGGTTACAAAATAATATTCGGGGTAAACGGGCATTTAAATATTTAAATAAACTCGTAACAGGAGTTTAAAATAAATTAAGTTTACGAGTTCTCATGATTTTTCTTAATCTACTATTGATCATTCTTATTTTTCCAAAATTAATACACTCTCAATTTAAATATAGTCTTGAAAAATGTGTACTCGTTGTTCCGAACTAAACGAGTTTTCGAAAAGTAACTTTTCTATCAAAACATTTTAAAAACATAAAAGAGGTGTTTTTTCCATATAAATGGATTTTAAATAGTCGAACTAAATAATTAATTAAACCAGTAAAATAAAATAAAATAAGGAAATTTTTGGGTCCTCACAACCTCCCCTCCTTAAAAGAATTTCGTTCTCCAAATTCACACTTAGGATAATATCATTTTCCCCTTAATAGTCATGCTTATCAAAATTTTCGAACTCAAATCGTCCAAAACCATTTACTAGCATTTGATTTTCAAATTTAACAATTTTAGAAATGGCCTGGTTTCTTTTGTCCCAAACGACCAATCAAATTTTTGTGCAAATCAAGTCAATCATAATATACGAAATAAAATTGAGGGTTTTAATGTATTTTGGATATATATGTGGCAAAATGCGATTCACAATTTCGAAATTAGAGTTAAAAGATACAAACTTTTCTTCATGATCCGAAACTAAATTTTCTTAGTAAGAAACTTCAAATAACGTGTTTTGCAACGATCATCAATACATATTGCAAATTCCTCAAATTCATTTAAGAAGATTAATCATGCAACATAATGCATGGCATTAAAACACATTTATAATAAAATAACATATATGTGGAGGATATTTCAAAAATTCCCTCAATGTTTCGAGTTATGAGTTGCGTTTGAATAAGCGTATATTCAAGAAAATACTTTTAAGAAATATAAGTAAACATGCAAGTTCATATATACATAAACTTCGATCCAACACTTTTATCACTCTTTACCTCTAAATTCGAGAGCTAATTCTAATGCTGCATAAATTTCGATCATTTTATTCTCCAATTCACAACAAACTTTCATTCTTAGTCCTAAGAAAAGATCCGAACTCAAGCTCTGCCTCATTTTCGATTCTCACGCGGGTTCAAGATGTACATACAAGTTACAAATACATTTAGAATTAAAGCATGATTCTTTGAATATATCAAAGGTCACACTACAAGTCAAGAGATCACAAACAAGTCAATGACGTCAAATATAGGACGTAGACAACTAAGCGCCATAAAAACAAAAGTACATGCAGGCAAATTACAAAAGACCTCTCGGCATGCACCACCCTTACTATCATAGGCAATATCAAAGGAGAAAAATCATAAACCTAGTTAGGGTAAAACTAGAAGAATCCACGATACCAGACCACATCATTCAAATAATTATAAATTCCAAATTCCATCCAAAATCTAATCCACTTTCTACATTCTTAGCCAAATGATTATTGGTTTCCTGTAACTATTTACGTAAACTATCGGTTCATTCGTATTTCCTCTCAAATGGAGATCTCAAATCCTTAGGATTGCCCTCAACTCTCAAGTACTCGGGTACAAGAATCCGAAATAAGGTAATTCACAACTCGAGTTGACCGGTCCCAAGAGTAAATCACCACATTCGAAATTCCTACCCAACATACATATCAAATTTCCTCCAAAGATCAAGATAAAGGTTTTACAACCTATCACATTCATGATTCACAGTGTACATTTCTAGAAGGGCACTTAATCCTTTACTCAATCACATAGTAAGGACCATAACACCATTTGGCCCAACCTCACCCCACGCAGAGACCACGTGGAGTGGCTCTGATTTTCATCCTTACAAATAGTCACTTAACTTTCAAATCAGTCCCACAGTCCAGTATCCTAAACTTTTAACCCTAGGATACACTACAAAGATCTGAAACCTAAGCTCTGATACCAAGTGTGACGCACCCACTTTTCCCAAGGGCGAACCCAAGGGTATCGGCGGGACGCCTGGCCAACTCTCGTCAGGACTCGGTACAATCCATAATTCAAAAACTCGAAATACTTTAAATAACTTCACTACATAATTAAAGTATTCCAAAATATCTCACACTTACATTAAGTTAACTTTTGTCGCGCCCCATTTTTTGATAAAATAAATAAATGGTTTAAAAAAATGAATTTTTTGTAATTGGAAAATGAATTGTGATTTAAAAGAAAAATGGGCATAATTATGGGGGGTTGAGAATGCGACGATTTGACCCAAAATTATAGTTTGAAAAGGGTTTTTGAAATAAAAATTGGAGTCGCTACTTGGTAATGAGTTAAGGTGTACCAAGTCACCACCAAATGAATTTTTAAAGAAAAAATAGGAAAAAGTAGTAAGAAACCCCTTTTAAACGACTCCTAGTCCACGTAAACCAAAGAAAAAGGTTCGGGAGTCACATTTGACAAAGGGGAAGGCAAGGATAAAATCCAAGGCACCCCTTTGACCTAGCCAAGGCTAGTTGCATGATTTAATCAAAGATTTTCTTGTTTTAACCAAAGAATTTATTACATTTGGATGCACTATATGAATGCAAACCCTAGACCTAGGGGTATTGGGGGGTTAGAATGCAATTTGGAAAACTTTTCCAGGCAAAGCTCACGAAGAAACCTTCTACAACCTTGTTAGCGTCTTTCTTTTGCAAAAAATCTCTACCGTAGCTTCACAACCAATTTTACAAGATTTCATAAACGGGAAGGGAACTAAACATTAAACAGCAAACTAATGCACAACAGCAATTATATGCATCACATGAATGGAATACACCAGAAAGGGATAAAACCGCGAGTTTCATTTGAGCATTTCATCGAAAAGCTATTGGGTATTGAAAACTTCAATGATTTTTGTTCAATTGATGCCATAACTAGCTCAAAAATTTTTGTCAGAAAACAAAACAAAATATCCCAACCAATCCATAAAGAACGCTCGGTCAAAATTGTGGACAATCCCCAGAGAAAATTCAAGAAAACCATCCTCTGTTTTAAGCTTCAAAACATGAACTTAAACAGAAAAAACAGAAAAAATAAATTTTAAAGAGAAAGGATCTCTTACCGCACGTATTTTCTCGGCAAAGATTTGCCGATGGCGGTGGACTCCGACGAGGTGGAAGTGGTGGCTCCTCGCTAGTGCAGCAGCTTCGGCTGCTCTGTTTTCCGCAGCCTCTGTTTCTTCACCCCATCAATCTTCAACTTCACATCGGGCAATGCCTCCGAGGTTGGATAGTTTAAGGACTTTGGCTATCAGGCAGATTCTGGGATTTAACAATCTTTTTAGCAACCTCTGAGGTGAGATTTGACTTGGGCCTATCATCAATTATGAGACAAAGCTCAGAATCGGGATCAAATAGGGGTTTTGGTAGGGGATTGATGAGATTTTCTGGAGAGCCGAGTTGAGGTAGATGAAGTCTTCTTCAGGGAGGAGTTGAGACTTTTGGGAGACGGATTAGGCTTCCTTCCATTTCTGTAAAGCATTCACAGCTGCAACCGCTCTTTTCCCTGGGGACCATGGCGGCTATGGAGGCGGCAGAGGTGGTGAATGGTGGCGGAGTGATGAGAAGTGACCGAGGCCATTTTTGAAAAAACCGCTGGGGTTGGAGATGGGGGTTCTTATTTTTTGCAAAGATTTTTCCCGATGATTCCAGCTGAAACCCCCTTTCTCTGCTCTGTTCTTTCTTTCTCTGTTTTTTTCCTTTTTCCGATTCCTTCCCCTCTGTTTCATTCTAGCTCCCTTCTCCATTTTTTTTCATCCGCCCGTCTCCTCTCTTCACTTGCGGCTGCCTTTTTCTTTGTTCCCTTCTAAAATTTTCCTCTTTGCGGCTGCCAGCCCCCCTTTCTGATGTAGCCGCCCATCCCTTCTCGGTTTTTTCTTTCTTTAGCTGCTCCCCCGTAACCTCCCTCTAGCTCTCTTTTCCTCTCCCTTAGTTTTCCGTAGCTTCAACCTCTCCCCTCTTTCATCCGTCCCACTCTCTCGGCCTTTCTCCTTGTTTTTTTTTGTTTTCTTTTTAGCCCTCACAAAATTCTACTTTGACCCTCAAAAATTCCTTAACTTCCCAAATGTCCCTAACACCTCACCCCTTAGGTGCTTAGTTGTCTAAAACATAGAAAAGACACTTGTCCAAGTGCATGCAGTCGCACTTGTCATTTTCACCTTTTTTCTTTTTCCTTTTCTCTTTTCCTTTTGTTTTTCTTGAAATTTAATGTGAAGCCAAAAATACACTAGAACAAAAATAAAATAAATAACAATAATAAAAATAATAAATAATAATAAATGAAAACCCTAAAATTGAAACAAATAAAGCTAAGATTAAATTAATTAAATAAATAAAATTAAAAAATAAAAAATTTGGTGTCTACAACTTTCAAGCTTAAATGCAACCCAATGGAATATGTGCTACAACCATCCGCTATAATACAACTTAAGATCTTCAAAAGAAAGCAATCTAGTGCTATTCTCGGGCACTCTTGGTCTCGAACCCTGTAAAACGAATCCACAACATGGAATGAGCTTTATAGCCCAGTGAGGTTCCAAGACACTCTAGCAGTTCTATTAAATCAAGTAAAGGGAGCATACCACATGTATGGTTCAGGGTTGCACGTTGACGTAAGAACATGAAACAACTATCATTCTACGAGTAATTTGAGCGCATCACAGGTGTAGCACATCTGCATGAAACGGCTATCATTATATAAAAATAAACACACATTGAAGGATACGGTGTTCCATTGGAACCATGTCGGTCATCTGCACCTTATAACTTCCGGACCCCCTCGGTTTGTCTGGCCATCACCTTATCCCTCCAGTGGTAGTACTCGAGTATACCGAAACGGTGTCCCAAAGTTCCAACCTACCCGACTGAGCCCAGTCCTGGCTCGAGTAGGTTAGTAACCATGAGCGGGACCCAGTTCAGTTTAGAGCTTACAACATGCACAAGTAATCAAATAACTTGGTGAACGGTAAAAATTTAACATATTAGTAGGTCGAGTGAGATAAAGTACACACTCGCCTTAAAATGATGGACAATTTCATATAACATGTGATTCAAGATCATCAAATAATCAAATAGATATTTAGCACGTACCACGTAAGCAATATAAGTTGATTTCATGGGAGCATGTAATTCACGGATATCACATAATCATGTAAATTGGAAATCAATTAAACAGATAATCAAGTAATCAGGTAGTCATGTGATTTGATAAGCGGTTCACGGTTAACGGTTAACGGTTGAGTAGTCTCGATTAATTGACAAGTATTTGTTATATTAATAGGCCTCTATTGGCCATTAACCCATTTTACCATGTGAGAGTCGAGAAGATTCACTCCAACGACGCATGCAACCATAGCATACCAAGTCATGCTATTCGAGCATTTCCAAGCATGAGTTATTCATCCCAAAAGAGAACGAGTGCGATAAAGTACACACTCGACTCCATTTTTTTCAAAACCAAGTAGGCTAAGAGAGCAATCTAGCAAGTTAAGCATGTATCGAGTTCATATGGTCATTTGATATGGTTAACCATTTAACCAATTCATGTAAATATGCAATGCAAGTATACATTCCTTAAATAGGCATGAGTATGGTAAATACTTAACACATAATACTTAACACTTAATAATCATGAAATAAGCATGTCCTAGACTTATTCAATTACGTATTCCTATATGGAACACTCACCTATTGCAACAAGTGAGTACGTGCTCGAACAAGCGTTTTAGGTGTCCGCTCCGAGATCCTTTTGAAGGTCCCCTCGAGTGCCTGAGCAAACAATAATCAACTACCACTCAATATCACTACAAATCTCTAATTATCGATGAAGATTGTACTAGTATTCACTCTAAGGAGAATTCATGAATTGAGCCTTAATTATTCATAATCGAGGCTCAAGAGTGGTGTTCAAAAATGGAAGAAAAAGATTGAGTTTCACCCTTAAAATCATTGGATGGAAGCTAGTAGGTATGAAATCATGTAAATAAATTTTCAGACGAACTATCGAAGTCGGACGTGGAAGTGCCACGTCACAGTCCGGCCAAGAACTAACCGGATATCCGGCCGGATTTCTGGCCGGATTCAAGGCAGAGAAGAAACCCAATTTTTTTCAAAACTCACCAACAATCCGGCCAACTATACGGCCAAGAACCAGCGGGATACATGGCCAGATTCTGTGCAATGGTTTTCCCGCGCGGATTCTTTTAAAAAGGCCAAAATTTGTCAAGTTTAGGGTATTCTTTGAAAAATCATAACTCACTCCCTGAATGTCCAAAATTGGAAAAATGGGTACCGTTAGAAACCTCTTTGAAAGTACTAAAAGTTCTTAGAAGACACTTTTCCACGAATGTAAGTGGATGATATTCAAAAATTGACTCAAAGTTACTGCTAAAACAGTTTCAAGGTTGATTTTTGGGCAACTTTGGAAATCCGGTAAAACTCACCTGTTTTGAACTAACCCTTGAAATTTGGAAATCAATTGGGGTTGCAATCCAAGAGTATAACAAAACAAGCAGAACGAGAAACGGAGTTTCGAGCACCAAGATATAGTGACCCAAAGTTACCAAAATTTCCTTGTTAAACAAGGGTTTTCAAACTTAAATCATGAACTTTGGAAGTTTGATTGAACATCAAAACGACCTCGGAATAGCACCAAATTTGGTATGTACATACAACCATATAAGGGTTATTCCTCTACCAAATTTCACAGAAAAATATGCATGGGATATCAGTTAATTAAACCACAAGAAATTCTAACGTTAAGTTGCCTTTGAACTTCCGTTTTGCCGTTTTTCAAACGTTTGGCCAGGGTACATTTCAAACATGGTTCATTCTGGTAATAAATGTCTAAAATATATCCAAGGTGCATTTTATAGGTGATTTATACCAAGAAACTTCGGAAAACAAGTCCCAAATCATTGTTAGTCACAAATCTGTCCAAGTGGAAAATTCTATCACTGCAGCAGTTTCAAACTTTGGCCTCAACTCACTCAATTCAACTTGAAATTGGATATGGTTTATGGCGTTGGAAAGCTCTCTCATAAAGATGAATTTTCTCAGAAGAAACCATTTTCAAATTCTATCCACAAAAAGCTCGTTTTTGAGCATCAAGAAGTAATTTCTGTCCTGTCTCCTGGAGAGCAACGAAACAGGGCAGTGATTTTCAAACGAATTGTGTGGCTCACTCGAGTGGAACTAGGTCATGTATTTTATACCAATGGAAAGCTGTGAATGTTTAGTTTCCAGTGCCACAAACAGCACTTGATTTTGACATCGGAGCAAAGAGTTATGGCCGATACAAAATGACTGCCTGGGCAATACGGGATTCATTTCCAGTTTTGCTAACTTTGGAAATCAACTCATTTGACCAATCAAATCATGTTATTTTTCAATGAAACTTTCTGCACAACTCATATAACATGTATACATCATGAAAACGTCATTAGAACCTCAAAAATTTGCACTAAAGTGCACGAAATTCATAAGGGCAGAATTGGAATATTTTTGCTCTTCACCTCCTTTGAGTTTCCTTTCATCAATACAACTTATTTCCACTAATTTAAGTACTAAACCAACATTAATAACTTCAAGACTCATGAAATCAGTCCTCAAGTCATTGTGGGAGTTCATAGAGTCCACACATCAAAATCCAACATAAATAAAGCTACCCATGCAAATATACAAGCTTATAAGTGCAATACTACTTCCATAAACTAAGATTCAAGGGGTTGATCGTCATTACCTCCTTAGATGATCAAGATCAGAAATTTTTTGTTCACTTTGAGCCCCAAGAAAATTGTGGAAATGAAGCTTTCTTCCTAGCTTAAGTGAATCTCCAAGTTGTTTGCAAGTTGTAGTTAAATTTTGGTGGAGTTTGGTGGTGTTTTGTTGAAGAAATGAAGATGGAATTTGAAGAGCTTTGAGTTGTTTCTTTTGTTTCCTTGGCCGGCTGTTCTTGGAGCAGAAAAAGAAGGAGTTGCACGGCACTTTAGATGATGAATTGAAGGTTTTTGATCTAGTGTGATGCACCCATGAAAAGCTTAATAATGTGTGGCCCAAAATGGTCCAAAAGTCAACAAATGATAGTGCGCGGACCCGCACGCTTCGTGCTCGATTCCTCTCGGGTTTATTTCACTAGTGCACTAAACCTCTAATGCACTTGTATACATACTATTGTTATTCACTCATAATTGTCCAAAAATAATGGCCTTAAGTCCCTCAATTAATCGCGCACGTAAAAACGCGTACTTCCGATTTAAGCCGACAAAGCGAAACCTCTAAGAAATTCTTATAACGATAGAACTAATAACTATCACTTGAGTACTTAAATATAAAAATGCTTATCTTAAAACAAATGTATAAGTCTCCAATTTTTCCGAGCTTATTGTATTCTCAAATCGGTTATCGTTCCAAACGCACGTGCACTATTTTCACTTAACGGCTTCCAAAATTTAATTGTCATGACAAGTCATTTTAAAAATACATGTAAGTCATAGTTCCATGTAATTGGATCTAAAAAGGTTACAAAATAATATTCGGGGTAAACGGGCATTTAAATATTTAAATAAGCTCGTAACAGAAGTTTAAAATAAATAAATTTTACGAGTCCTTATGACTTTTCTTAATCTACTATTGATCATTTTTATTTTTCCAAAATTAATACGCTCTCAATTTAAATATAATCTTGAAAAACGTGTACTCGTTGTTCCAAACTAAACGAGTTTTCGAAAAGTAACTTTTCTATCAAAACATTTTAAAAACATAAAAGAGGCATTTTTTCCATATAAATGGATTTTAAATATTCGAACTAAATAATTAATTAAACCAGTAAAACAAAATATAATACGAAATTTTTGGGTCCTCACAACCTCCCCTCTTTAAAAGAATTTCGTTCTCCAAATTCACACTTAGGATAATATCATTTTCCCCTTAATAGTCATGCTTATCAAAATTTTCGAACTCAAATCGTCCAAAACCATTTACTAGCATTTGATTTTCAAATTTAACAATTTTAGAAATGGCCTGGTTTCTTTTGTCCCAAACGACCAATCAAATTTTTGTCCAAATCAAGTCAATCATAATATACGAAATAAAATTGAGGGTTTTAATGTATTTTGGATATGTATGTGGAAAAATGCGATTCACAATTTCGAAATTAGAGTTAAAAGATACAAACTTTTCTTCATGATACAAAACTAAATTTTCTTAGTAAGAAACTTCAAATAACGTGTTTTGCAACGATCATCAATACATATTGCAAATTCCTCAAATTCATTTAAGAAGATTAATCATGCAACTTAATGCATGGCATTAAAACACATTTATAATAAAATAACATATACGTGGAGGATATTTCAAAAATTTCCTCAATGTTTCGAGTTATGAGTTGCGTTTGAATAAGCGTATATTCTAAAAAATACTTTTAAGAAATATAAGGAAACATGCAAGTTCATCTATACATAAACTTCGATCCAACACTTTTATCACTCTTTACCTCTAATTCGAGAGCTAATTCTAATGCGGCATAAATCTTGGCCATTTTATTCTCCAATTCACTACAAATTTTCATTCTTAGTCCTAAGAAAAGATCCGAACTCAAGCTCTGCCTCATTTTCGATTCTCACGCGGGTTCAAGATGTACATACAAGTTACAAATACATTTAGAATTAAAGCATGATTCTTTGAATATATCAAAAGTCACACTACAAGTCAAGAGATCACAAACAAGTCAAGTACGTCAAATATAGGACGTAGACAACTAAGCGCCATAAAAACAAAAGTACATGCAGGCAAATTACAAAAGACCTCACGGCGTGCACCACCCTTACTATCATAGGCAAGATCAAAAGGAGAAAAATCATAAATCTAGTTAGGGTAAAACTAGAAGAATCCACGATACCAAACCACATCATTCAAATAATTATAAATTCCAAATTCCATCCAAAATCTAAGCCACTTTCTACATTCTTAGCCAAATGATTATTGGTTTCCTGTAACTATTTACGTGAACAATCGGTTCATTCGTATTTCCCCTCAAATGGAGATCTCAAATCCTTAGAATTGCCCTCAACTCTCAAGTACTCGGGTACAAGAATCCGAAATAAGGTAATTCACAACTCGAGCTGGCCGGTCCCAAGAGTAAATCACCTCATTCGAGATTCCTACCCAACATACATATCAAATTTCCTCCAAAGATCAAGATAAAGGTTTTACAACCTATCACATTCATGATTCACAGTGTACATTTCTAGAAGGGCACTTAATCCTTTACTCAATCACATAGTAAGGACCGTAACACCATTTGGCCCAATCTCACCCCACGCAGAGACCACGTGAAGTGGCTCTGATTTTCATCCCTACAAATAGTTACTTAACTTTCAAATCAGTCCCACAGTCCGGCATCCTAAACTTTTAACCCTAGAATACACTACAAAGATCTGAAACCTAAACTCTGATACAACAGTGACGCCTCCACTTTTCTCAAGGGCGAACCCAAAGGTATCGGCGGGACGCCTGCCCAGCTCTCGCCAGGACTCGGTACAATCCATTATTCAAAAACTCGAAATATTTTAAATAACTTCACTACATAATTAAAGTATTCCAAAATATCTCACACTTACATTAAGTTAAATTTCAAGCTTAAATACAACCCAACGGAATATGTGCTACAGCCATCCGCTATAATACAACTTAAGATCTTCAAAAGAAAGCAATCTAGTGCTATTCTCGAGCACTCTTGGTCTCGAACCCTGTAAAAAGAATCCACAACGTGGAATGAGTTTTACAGCCCAGTGAGGTTTCAAAACACTCTAGCAGTTCTATTAAATCAAGTAAAAGGAGCATACCACATGTGTGGTTCAGGGTTGCACGTTGACATAAGAACATGAAACAATTATCATTCTACGAGTAATTTGAGCGCACCACAGGTGTAGCACATTTGCATGAAATGGCTATTATTATATAAAAATAAACACACATTGAAGGATACGGTGTTCCATTGGAACCATGTCGGTCATCTGCACCTTATAACTTCCGGACCCTCTCGGTTTGTCTGGCCATCACCTTATCCCTCCAGTGGTAGTACTCGAGTATACCGAAACGGTGTCCCAAGGTTCCAACCTACCCGACCGAGCCCAGTCCTGGCTCGAGTAGGTTAGTAACCATGAGCGGGGCCCAGTTCAGTTTAGAGCTTACAACATGCACAAGTAATCAAGTAACTTGACGAACGATAAAAATTTATCATATTAGTAGGTCGAGTGAGATAAAGTACACACTCGCCTTAAAATGATGGACAATTTCATATAACATGTGATTCGTGATCATCAAGTAATCAAATAGATATTTAGCACGTACCACGTAAGCAATACAAGTTGATTTCACGGGAGCATGTAATTCACGGATATCACATAATCATGTAAATTGGAAATCGAGTAAACGGATAATCAAGTAATCAGGTTGTCATGTGATTTGATAAACGGTTCATGATTAATGGTTAACGGTTAACGGTTGAGTAGTCTCGATTAATTGACAAGTATTTGTTATATTAATGGGCCACTATTGGCCATTAACCCATTTTATCATATGAGAGTCGAGGAGATTCACTCCAACGACGCATGCAACCATAGCATACCAAGTCATGTTATTCGAGCATTTCCAAGCATGGGTTATTCATCTCAAAAGAGAACGAGTGCGATAAAATACATACTCGACTCCATTTTTTTCAAAACCGAGTAGGCTAAGAGAGCAATCTAGCAAGTTAAGCATGTATCGAGTTCATATG
Organism: Coffea arabica; assembly: GCF_036785885.1. Taxonomy (NCBI): domain Eukaryota; kingdom Viridiplantae; phylum Streptophyta; class Magnoliopsida; order Gentianales; family Rubiaceae; genus Coffea; species Coffea arabica. The sequence continues at coordinate 29,854,996 of NC_092320.1, read as the reverse complement.
GTCATTTGATATGGTTAACCATTTAACCAATTCATGTAGATATGCAAAGCAAGTATACATTCCTTAAATAGGCATGAGTATGGTAAATACTTAACACATAATACTTAACACTTAATAATCATGAAATAAACATGTCCTAGACTTATTCAATTACGTATTCCTATATGGAACACTCACCTATTGCAACAAGTGAGTACGTGCTCGAACAAGCGTTTTAGGTGTCCGCTCCGAGATCCTCTTGAAGGTCCCCTCGAGTGCCTGAGCAAACAATAATCAACTACCACTCAATATCACTACAAATCTCTAATTATCGATGAAGATTGTACTAGTGTTCACTCTAAGGAGAATTCATGAATTGAGCCTTAATTATTCATAATCGAGACTCAGGAGTGGTGTTCAAAAACGGAAGAAAAAAGTTGAGTTTCACCCTTAAAATCATTGGATGGAAGCTAGTAGGTATGAAATCATGTAAATAAATTTTCAGACGAACTATCGAAGTCGGACGTGGAAGTGCCACGTCACAATCCGGCCAAGAACTGGCCGGATATCCGGCCGGATTTCTGGCCTGATTCAAGGTAGAGAAGAAACCCAATTTTTTTCAAAACTCACCAACAACCCGGCCAAGAACTGGCCGGAAACACGGCCGGATTCTGTGGAATGGTTTTCCCGCGCGGATTCTTTTAAAAAGGCCAAAATTTGTCAAGTTTAGGGTATTCTTTGAAAAATCATAACTCACTCCCTAAATATCCAAAATTGGAAAAATTGGTACCGTTGGAAACCTCTTTGAAAGTACTAAAAGTTCTTAGAAGACACTTTTCCACGAATGTAAGTGGATGATATTCAAAAATTGACTCAAAGTTACTGCTGTAGAATACTAAGACAGTTTCAAGGTTGATTTTTGGGCAACTTTGGAAATCCGGTAAAATTCACTTGTTTTGAACTAACCCTTGAAATTTGGAAATCAATTGGGGTTGCAATCCAAGAGTATAAGAAAACAAGCGGAACAAGAAACGGAGTTTCGAGCACCAAGATATGGTGACCCAAAGTTACCAAAATTTCCTTGTTAAACATGGGTTTTCAAACTTAAATCATGAACTTTGGAAGTTTGATTGAACATCAAAACGACCTCGGAATAGCACCAAATTTGGTATGTACATACAACCATATAAGGGTTATTCCTCTACCAAATTTCATTGAAAAATATGCACGGGAAGTCAGTTAATTAAACCACAAGAAATTCTAAGGTTAAGTTGCCTTTGAACTTCCGTTTTGCCGTTTTTCAAACGTTTGGCCAGGGTACATTTCAGACATGGTCCATTCCAGTAAGAAATGTCTAAAATATGTCCAAGGTGCATTTGATAGGTGATTTATCCCAAGAAACTTCGGAAAACAAGTCCCAAATCATTGTTAGTCACAAATCTGTCCAAGTGGAAAATTCTATCACTGCAGCAGTTTCAAACATTGGCCACAACTCACTCAATTCAACTTGGAATTGGACGTGGTTTATGGCGTTGGAAATCTCTCTCATAAAGATGAATTTTCTCAGAAGTAACCATTTTCAAATTCTATCCACAAAAAGCTCGTTTTAGAGCATCAAGAAGTAATTTCTGTCCTGTCTCCTGGAGAGCAACGAAACAGGGCAGTGATTTCAAACGAATGGTGTGGCTCACTCGAGTGGAACTAGGTCATGTATTTTATACCAATGGAAAGCTGGGAATGTTTAGTTTCCAGTGCCACAAACAGCACTTGATTTCGACATCGGAGCAAAGAGTTATGGCTGATACAAAATGACTGCCTGGGCAATACGGGATTCATTTTCCAGTTTTGCTAACTTTGGAAATCAACTCATTTGACCAACCAAATCATGTTATTTTTCAATGAAACTTTCTACACAACTCATATAACATGTATACATCATAAAAAAGTCATTAGGACCTCAAAAATTTGCACTAAAGTGCACGAAATTCATAAGGTCAGAATTGGAATATTTTTGCTCTTCACCTCCTTTGAGTTTCCTTTCATCAATACAACTTATTTCCACTAATTTAAGTACTAAACCAACATTAATAACATCAAGACTCATGAAATCAGTCCTCAAGTCATTGTGGGAGTTCATAGAGTCCACACACCAAAATCCAACATAAATAAAGCTACCCATGTAAATATACAAGCTTATAAGTGCAATACTACTTCCATAAACTAAGATTCAAGGGGTTGATCGTCATTACCTCCTTAGATGATCAAGATCAGAAATTTTTGTTCACTTTGAGCCCCAAGAAAATTGTGGAAATGAAGCTTTCTTCCTAGCTTAAGTGAATCTCCAAGTTGTTTGCAAGTTGTAGTTAAATTTTGGTGGTGTTTTGTTGAAGAAATGAAGATGGAATTTGAAGAGCTTTGAGTTGTTTCTTTTGTTTTCTTGGCCGGCTGTTCTTGGAGCAGAAAAAGAAGGAGTTGCACGGCACTTTAGATGATGAATTGAAGGGTTTTGATCTAGTGTGATGCACCCATGAGAAGCTTAATAATGTGTGGCCCAAAATGGTCCAAAAGTCAACAAATGATAGTGCACGTACCCGCACGCTTCGTGCTCGATTCCTCTCAGGTTTATTTCACTAGTGCACTAAACCTCTAATGCACTTATATACATACTATTGTTATTCACTCTTAATAGTCCAAAAATAATGGCCTTAAGTCCGTCAATTAATCGCGAGTGTAAAAACGCATACTTCCGATTTAAGCGCAACAAAGCGAAACCTCTAAGAAATTCTTATAACGATAGTACTAATAACTATCACTTGAGTACTTAAACATAAAAATACTTATTTTAAAACTAATGTATAAGTCTCCAATTTTTCCGAGCTTATTGTATTCTCAAATCGGTTATCGTTCCAAACGCACGTGCACTATTTTCACTTAACGGCTTCCAAAATTTAATTTTCATAACAAGTCATTTTAAAAATACATGTAAGTCATAGTTCCATGTAATTGGGTCTAAAAAGGTTACAAAATAATATTCAGGGTAAACGGGCATTTAAATATTTAAATAAGATCGTAACAGGAGTTTAAAATAAATAAATTTTACGAGTCTTCATGACTTTTCTTAATCTACTATTGATCATTCTTATTTTTCCAAAATTAATACACTCTCAATTTAAATATTGTCTTGAAAAACGTATACTTATTGTTCCGAACTAAACGAGTTTTCGAAAAGTAACTTTTCTATCAAAACATTTTAAAAACATAAAAGAGATGTTTTTTTCCATATAATTGGATTTTAAATAGTCGAACTAAATAATTAATTAAACCAGTAAAATAAAATAAAATAGAAAAAATTTTGGGTCCTCACAGATTCGGCCTTTATCATGGACGAATATGCAGGTCAGCTCGGTTCCAAAAACAGGGCAGAATCACTATAATTGCTGAAATTGAACTTTTACTCTAGAAATTCATATCCAAACACTTCACCACATTCATTTCCTAGCTCAATACCATAAATTACTAGGTAAACAACCATAATCAAGACTGAAAATTGGAAAAGCCAACTAAACATTCCACTATATCATCACAACTAGGAATTCAACCATCAAAATCCAAGATTAAGAACTTTTATCCCCAACTTTAGCAAAATTAACAAGAGTAAAGCAAGTTCAAGAATGATACCTTCCCAAAGCCCCTTGTAAGTGAGAAATAAACCACTTTCTCCCCAAATTTTCAGCACGCCAAGTCTTCCAAGCACCAAAAGGAAAGGTTAATCGGTTTAGTTTCATCAATTTCGCTCAAACAAGCTGATTCAAGGTGGAAGTTGAAAGTTTCTCTCTTGTTGTTTTTCTCTCCTCAAGCTCGGCCAACCAAGAAGAAAATGAAGAAGAAATGAAGCCAAAAGAAAGATAAGAAAATAGGAAATTGGTTTGGTCAAAGTTTACTAAATATCCAACAAGTGTCACACTTTGATTGAGGTCAAATTTTTTCTTTTCTCTCATGTTTTTTTTAGTCCAAATTTTCGGCTGCATTGAGAGGATATTTAGGGCTGATTTTTCTCAATTAATAACAAAGAGATTAAGGTAATAAAGTAGTGTTCAAGTGGTGTATTCAATCGGTAGCAAACGATGCGCGTCGGTTCAAACCGTTTTTTTCTAATTCGCGCGTACTTGTGTTTTTACTTATGGTTCACTAATTTATTAATAGCACTTCTAATCATACACTTTCTCTTATATAAAACTCACCCTTAACAATAAAATTTAGTACACACACCTCCACAATTAATCACACTACCAAAATGCACCAAAGACACACCAAAAACCCTAGTATGCACAGAAAATCCTAACTTATGCTTTTCCTTTAGAAAAATCATAACTTGAGTTATAAATATTAAATATTCATACAACTTGTCCTGTTAAAAACTAGACTTCAAATACTAATAATCTTTGTAGACACCTCAAAGAGATTCAGTTCATAAGTTGGTCCAAATTGAGCCATAAACTACTACAACATTCTTATGTTTACTTGTACAAGGCAGAATTTTCAGTCAACTTTGCCAAATTTCTGGAATTTATAGGGATTGAATCAAATTCTAAATTTTTAACCGTAGGAAGCCCTATGAGTCTAGTTTCAAATGCAATAAACGAAACTCAATTTCGACTTTCCTATACGAAGTTATAGCCAATTTCCCAAAGCTGCGCAGAGCCTCCTGCGAAAATTTCTAGATTTTCTAACAACTTTAGATTATGAAACTTCTCTTAGCAAAATTCACTCCCTTGGCTCAAATTCAACCATTAAAACAACTAAAAATCTAAGGCAAGTAAGTTCAAATAAGAGCTTTAAAGACAAATAAAATTTCGGGGTCTCACAGCCCCTCTTGGTGCTCTAGCTGTCCTTACTTCTCCCGCTCCTCTTCCCATTTTAGGAGGTGGGACACTCTTACTTGTTTTCCCAGAAGGGTGACTAGGAGCGCCCCTTTTTTTGGCATGAAAATCTCTAACTTGCAGCCTTGTACTTTTGACTCTCTGCGCTTTCTCTAGGGTTTCAATGAACGTAGAGATTTGGGCTGCTGCTAACCCCTCTTGAATCTCCACATTAAGTCCTTGTATAAATCACTTTATCTTTCTCCTCTCATTGGCCACCAATTCCAGAACGTATTTAGAAAGTTTAGTGAATCGCTCCTCATAGTCGGCCACGCTAGAAACCCCCTGTCTCAACTTTATGAATACGTCCTCCCGTTTCTCTTGAATCATAGGCGGGAGAAACTTCTCGTTAAACTCTCTTCTAAAGTTTTTCCAAATCCAAAGGATCTGCGCTCTTTCCCATTTTCCTTTTATCACATCTCACCAAGCACGCGCTGCACTCTCAAATTGAAAAGCAGCAAAATTCGCTCGCCTCTTCTCAGTATAGTCTAAGGCAGTGAATATATTGGTCATTCGTTCCAGCGAATTCTCCGCTAACTCAGGGTCAGGTCCCCCAGTGAACTTAGGCGGAGCAAATTTCAAAAATCGCTCTAAGGCTCTATCTTTCCCCCTCTCTTGAGCCCCGGGTTGGATAACAAGTCCTGGACCCTGTCGCTCTACTAACCGTTCTAAGATATCAGTCATACGGTTAATGGCAGTAGCTACTTGGTTGCCCTCTACATTTCCTTGTCTTTGGCTCGGCCCAGTTGCCGACCCTTGATCATCCCCATGGGTTTGGGGTTGCCTAACCCCACGCCCTTGACCCATTTCACTTCTACAGCCGTCCATAGTTTTAGTGGTTTCTAAAGGCATAGACGCAAAATAAATATAAATAAGCAAAGTTAAAATGGCACTTTAATCATGCAAGACGAAAATAAACAAGGAAGAGACCAAAAATGGTTGCAAATTAACACAATCCATGGCATAGATTAGGAGTTATAGTACAATAAAGTCGGGTACATCAAAAGTAAATTTATGTGCTTCAAAAGATAGGCCGCATAGTTAAGCAAAATACAATGGCTTTTGAACTAGCACTACCCCGACTAATCTCAATTACAAAAGTCAAAAGGTTCAACATTCCTAACCTAGTTCACAATAGAACCACTAGTCTGGACCTCCTCCTCTGGGTCCTCCTCAAAAGGCTCCTCCTCCGAAGTGCCCTCAAGAGCTGAGCTCTCGACTCCGTTGACCACCTCATCTATTAGCATGGTGGTGTTAGTTAAAATCCCAGCGGCCCGATCCTTAACCTCCTCGACTACCCTAACTAGTTGAGCCCTAGTCCTCTGAACCTGATCATGAGCGGCCTCAACTCTAACCCGCTCATCGATCACTGTCCCCTCAAACTCTAAGACCCTAGCACCCTGGGTCTCCACTATAGTTCTCAACTCCTCAATCTCCTCAAGTAGTACCCTATTGGTAATCAATAGCGTCGGCGCTCATCATTAATAGACAACACCAGATCATTAGGGTAAGCATGCGTGTGAGAACCCGTACTTTTCCCATTTTCTAGGGTTTTATTTATTTAATGGTTTGTTTTCTGCATTTTCTTTTGTAGGAAAATTTTCTAGATAATTTTTATGAGTAAATATAGTTTTTAGATGATTTTTCTAGTATCGAATAGGTTTTGAGAAATTAAGAGCGTATACCGGACGTGGGACCCACTAGGACGAAAAGTTCGGAAAAATTCAGCCAACTCGGTTAAGTTTTGGATACTTGAATTAATTTACTGGGTGTTAAGAGATAATTAGAGGGTGCTATTTGGATTGGTGTGAGAGGAAACAAAAAGATAGAGATGCATTAATGATGGTGACAAGTGTCACCATAGGGTTGGTAGAAACTTTTGACTACTATTCCATGTCTTACCATTTGACTTAATAAACTAAAAATTTACCAAAAATTGCTCCATTTCTTAGGTCAAGGGGCCGGCTCTCTCAAGGAAGGAAGGAAAGAAAACCTCTTCAATTTCTTGATTCCCTCTTGCTCAAATCCAATCACTCAACCATCTATTCTTATTTTTGTTCCATAGAAAACCTTAAGGGAGTATTTGTGAGTTGTTTTGTGGAGTTACTTGGAAAGCTAAGAGGACTAGTTGCTCTCTTTCTTGTATTGCTAAGGTAAGTTGAGAAGGACCCCTCTCCTCCCTCTAATGATGTTAAATTCATAATTGGTGGTAATATAAGATGCAAATTTATGGATTATATCTTGATTTGTGGTTGAATTGATGAAGTTTTGTAATTATGGGGATTTTTTTGTTTTAATATGAATATGATTATGTGGTCATGTATGATGATTGGAAATGATATTTGAGGAATCTAGAAGGTGGAAAAAGTGATTAATTGCAAGAAATTTCTGTTTTGGAAGAAAATTAAAAAAACTAGGGTTTCATTGTTCTTCATTCTGCCCGGTACTGTAGCTCATAGTTAGAGGCCAAATTGGCATTGGGTTAAAACATTAAAGTTGTAGGGAATGATATTTTAGAGATGCATGCAAAATTTCAGGTCAATCGGAGTAGCGTAGCTTGAGAAAAGTCGAAATTACCCTTGCTGTCCTGGTTTTACCCGAATTTGAGAATTGCGTCTGTAATTGGTTATTTTGGTTAGGAATGCTTCAGAATTGATTGTTTAGGTCTTCTGATGAAATGTAGCCCTGTTTCTAATCTTTCGAATGGCTTTGGAATTACTGGATTTGGACTTAGGTAGCTTGTTTTATGATGTTTACACCAGAATGCATTTTGTGAATCTGTTTTTCCGGTTCTGGTGTAGTATCTTGCATTTTTGACCTTGTTACACTCAAAACTGGATAGAGTTGCCTTCTGAAACATTGTAGCCCTATCTCTTAGCTTCGAAACAGTGGATCTTTCACCTTCATCCGATAATCGTAGTGCCTTTGGTGCCATTACTGCAAAATGAGGTCAAAAACTATTTTTTTCAGGGCTAAAGCTAATTCCATTTCCGGATTTTTCTGGTTTCCTCTAATGCTTGTATATGCTTATGGAACCCTATTGGGGTCGTATTTGGCATTGGTTTATGACTCGTTGTCGAGTCTCATTGTACTTTTTTGCATGTTTTAGGGCGTGACGGTGGTTCACGACGTTATTTTGACGGAAGTGCATGAAACACGATTTGCAAGTTTTGTGAGTGTACTACTCACTTGTGTGTTACTATATGGCTTTGATACTTGAACTTGATGCGTTGAATGTTAAATGATTGAAGTGAGAGCGTACTTTATCACTCTCACTTATTGCTTATCATGTTATTGGAATGTTACATGAAACGTTACATGAAATGAAAGTACTTGACTTGGTGTCGTTTGGACGAATATCCAACGACCATGATTGTTACCATTGAGCTCAACCCCATTGGTAGTTGATTGAATCGAGCCGGCAAGGGGTTGGTCGTGCCAATTAATGAACCTTGGGGACTGTTATGGAATCTTGTAGTATGAGAGACTCTCGATTCCAGTATACTCGAGTAATACCACAGTGCAAGTGTTTGGAGTTCGGGCCCGGTAGGGGAATGTTAGGTGGAAGGAATGGAAGTAAAGTGAAGTCTACGGTTGGTTACTTTTAAACATTGACGGAGAGTCAATGAGATCCGATCAAGAATGCAAACGAGGAAAATGGCTCTTGAGAGCCGCCCGTATTCTTTTATCATCATTATTGATGCGTGTCTTTATTTACTTTTGATGAATTGGACTGAAAAGCTTGATGCATCTATGAACTTGGTTGCTTGAGTAGTATTGTAACGACCCCATTTTCCCCTAAGGCGAACCGGAGGGGTCAACGGGCCGCCTGCCCAGCTCTCGCCAAGACTCAGTCGATCACTACAGTCCTCAAATCAATTACAATATAAAACTCAAATTTACATCCAAATTCAAACCCAAATACTAAGGCAAGCCCAAACTTTATAACAAGTTACATCAAAACTCAAAGTATACAAGAGATATCCGTCCATCCCAATTCAAACAATCACCCTAGCTCAACTATTATACAAAACAAATCCAAATCTAACTATACAAGATACATGCCATCCAGGCACACAGATAATGTAATACAAGCTCTCCTTTTGTCTCGATTCCTGTGGGGAGAAGAAAAACATTTGGGGTGAGTTAGAAGCTCAGCGAGTGAACAGTAAAAGCAGTAATTAAATAAACTTATCAGTAGTGTATTTCAATGCTATCATGGATTAACGGTCCAATGTGCAAATAATGCTCTTTAGAGCCAGTGAAAATCCTTGTACTTAAAATCCAACACTCCCTTAGATCAAGTAATCAAATAAACAGAAACAAGGAGCCATCGTGCTCCAAAGAAAGCATACACAGTAGTGGAGAGGTTGGTTCTAAGCACAAGATTTTCCCAAGAACTCCTTAAAGCCAAAATGTTATGGCACACACACATACCCAATGAGATGCGATCGTGTAAACAATGCAAGAATTATTTCAAGAGGAACTTTTGGAGAAATAGTTAAAGTTCACTCACCAACCACGGCACACGAACCTTTTCCAGCATACATCATGACCTTGCTCAAGTTAGAATCCTAGATTACAAATATTAAGTCAAATAAGAGGAATTCTAAACTTAACAAGTTCCTGCCACCTTTTGGTATTTTAATCACAATTGCAAATACGCTTATCCAATGGAAACAAATCTTATGGCGTTACGAAGCTAAAACATATACCAACATTTCTTATGAAGACCTCCAAGGCCAAATAATACATTTTCAGGGTCAAAAGTCAAATTTTAGAGAAAGAATGAAAACTGTCATGAAACAGGGGTTATAGGGCAGTCATGGGTGTTTCGGTCAATTCACAAGCTACAGTACTCCAATCAATCTGGAACTTTGCAGGCAAGTAGTCAACTCATATATCTACAAGTTTCATGTTTTGAGCAACAGTTGATTCGATCCACAGTATAGAGAAAATGGCAGTCCAAGTTCAGTCCAAAACAGGGAAAAAAACTGAAATTACTCTTCTTGAACCGACCTTTGCATATAACTATCACTAATCACAATTAAGGGCTAGAAATCCCCACTTAACATGAGACTAGCCTATACTAGTCATGTACATGCCAAAACAAGGATGAATGGACTTAAACAAAGCTTAGAAATGTCACCAATATGGACTCTTAACAGTCCAATTTCCAATTTACAAGAATTTCCATAAATCGAATCAAGATCAATTCAAATTCAAAACAAACACATACTCTCAAAACTTGGACGGCATAACCCCTAAATTTTACACATTTCCAACCTACCATTCAATACCAAGTGTACCTCAATTCAATCCCCAATTTTACATACAATTATAGACCAGCAAATACACTCAATTAGAGCCACAATGCCCCTTCAATTAAAGCCATATAAACCAATCCTAAGAAAATCCCCAATTTAAACCCTAGAAACCGGAAATCACATCACAAGCGGAAATTTTCCGTAAACAACCGTAATTAACGTATAACGGTTCCATTTAACACCATTTCAAACCATCAATCCAACACTAATCATGCCTTTCATATAAAATCAGAAAAATACCCAATAAATTAGAAATTCACCATAGTTTCCTTAAACCCATGAAATACTCCACAATATACCACATTCAACCTCTACAAGTTACTAATATAGCATTATCCAAACAAGAAAGACCTTTCTTAAACATCTTACCTCACAAATTCAAGAAGCTATCAACATGGAGCACCCCATCCAAATCCAATCCATCAAGAGCCTTAGACCACCCTAGTGATCCCTTGTGTGAAATATCTTCCAAAACCATCGGTGAATCACAAGATTTTGGGACAAAATTGAAGTTGGAAAATGAAGAGGTTTCTTTCTCTCAAAGCTCACGGAAGAACCAGGGAAGAAAAATGAGATATTTTTGGGCAAAACAAGGAGATAAGAAAGAAGAAAAAGGCAGCCGGTCAAAGCTGACCGGCTGTGACACATCACAATCCGGCCAGAATCTGGCCGGATACAAGGCCGAAACGAAACCAGTTTTTTTTCAAAAGTGCAAGGCAATCCGGCCAGTTATCCGGCCAGAAACTGGCCGGATTTGGCCACTTCACTTTTCCAAAAAATTTCTTCTTTTTTTTTTCCAAGTTCAAAACTGCAATCCTCCGCTCTTCCAACAAAATATACATAAAATGAAAACCCTTTTTTTTTGGGCGTCACAATCTCCCCTCCTTAAAAGAATGTCGTCCTCGACATTCCAACTCATATACATCCAGTCAAGAGATCGCTCAGAAACCAATCAAGTATTAGAATTCAATCTAATCCAACTTGTATTCACCCGGTCCATTAGTTTTTCCCCAAGGTCAGTCAAATACTAGAAATCATTCTAATCTCACTTATCGTATTTTCATGATCCAGTAAAGCATGGCTTATCAAATACTTACTTATCAAATTCAAGTACTAAATATCACGCCAATCCAACTTATTAAATAGTCATGATCCAATAGGGAGTTAATCGCGTAACCAGATAAAATAGGCAAAAGACTTGAAGTCGGACGTAAAGTCCCAGGTTTTTGGAAGAAATTCAGGATATAGCGATGCTTTAGATCAAAATTTCATCCCTGGTGGTGCTGGACAACACAACAAGCTAGCACAACGGCTATGCTTCACCAAAGAATTTCGGTTCAGTAAGTTGGCCCTGGTGGTGATGGACAACACAACAAGCTAGCACAATGGCTATGCTTCACCAAGAGCCTCAGTTCAAGTATTTGTCCCTGGCGGTGCTAGACAACACAACAAGTTAGCACATCGGCTAAACTTCGCCAGAGAACCTCAGTTCATGTATTCGTCCCTGAGGGTGCTGGACAACACAACAAGTTAGCACATCGGCTAAACTTCGCCAGAGGACCTCAGTTCATGTATTCCATCTCTGGTGGTGATGGACAACACAACAGGCATGCCTCGCCAGAAGAATGGCGGTGCTGGACAACACAACAGGCAATGCCCCACCAGAGAGGTTCAGTTCAACCGCTACAATAGAGTAGTAGCCTGTCTACAACCCCACAAGTTCGAATAAGTTCAAGAGTAGGGTCAAAGCAGAGTCAAATACTTCAGGTTCATGGTACATGAGTACGAATAAGAGTTATAAGTTCAAGTTCAAGTGCAAGTTCAAGTTCAAATTCAAGGATCATGAGTACGAGTAAGGACACCCTGGCCTAGCCTCTGTCCGGCAACTCACAGTCCATATATTCAGTCAAATTAGGTCCATTAAGGGTACGTAAGGGCACACTAGCCTAAACAGGTTCAAGTCTCAAGTAAGCTCAGTCAAATCGGTTTTAGACAGTTCGAGTTCTCTTATCAACCCAATACAATACTTTCGGAGTTCAAACTTCCTAAGATTGAAATATTGACACAGAACCAACCATAACATATGTTGCGCACAAGAAAATCTCACCAAGTTTCCGACTAGGTTAATCCATTATCCCTTGGTAGATCTAACCTTCTGGTTTATTCTCGATTCATATTCAGTACTAGGGACCCATTAACTTATATAAGACTATCCATCAATTTGTCTTACTAGTACAGGGTTGTCTAAGCCTTCGGCCACGATCCCATTTTCCCATTCCTGCTGCCCTACTTACTAGAAGTCTATAAGCATAGGAAAAGGCATAATTAAGCATCAAAGAGCTTAATACTTATACAAGGTATAAAAATTTTGAATCAGGACATGATTCTTTACAGGTATCAAAATTATAGCACGAGCTAAAAGTCACAAAATAAGGCCAATATGTCCAATATCGTACATAGACAATTAAGTGCCACAAACATATAGAAGTATATACAAGCAGGATACAAAAGGCCTCACAGCGTGCACTACCCTTTCTCAGTCCATAGTTAAACCAAATGGTCCAATTATTGCGAATTTCAATCAAATCACCCGCCTTTACGAAATTAGATCCGATCGAATCATAACACAAGCTGAAACCAAAGACTATCCGTTCAAAATTCAAAATCTTTAATAAACAAGCCACCAGCCAGAGCACTCTCATCCCCAAAAAAATAACCAGGCTCCAAGTGAGAGTCTCAGCTCCAAGTTCAAACCCAAGAAATGAATACAACTTGCTAACTAATCATGCCAAATGGGACCCAAGTCAATTCACACTAACTTCGTACTCTTGAATACAGTCACTCTATATCTCAAAGTTGCCTCAGTCCGTACATTTAAAAATTGGCTCACTCTTCTTGAAAATCAAGAATTTTAAAACATAAGAAGAGTATTTAAAGTAATCAGAAATCTTATCAAGTTCAGGATTCGCATTAGTAAACATAAGCTTGCCATTCTTTCGAAAACTCAGGATATATATATTTTTCTTCGTATAAAGCATGGACAAATTCAAGTGTGAGAATATGCCGGTATACAATCAAGGGGAAAACTTAGTTTGTAAAATTTTAACCTTAGCCACCCATCATATACAAAATTCAACAACTCATCAATTATTCACAAATTTCCAAATTTGAACTTCAAGTCAAATTCACATTTTTACGAAAATCGGCAAATTACACATACTTAAAGCATATATATCTTATTTCCAATCATTGCGTACAAATAAAACTAGTATATCCTAGTTTTTCTTCAAAATCCCAAAACAAAATTTCTTTAGAAAGTATGTGGGCGAAAATGCATTTTATTCCTTTGGTACTTTTATCTCGATTCAAAATCATCACACATGGAGTTTGACTATCAAATCTCGGTCTCTTATCCTCCATAGCCAGTACTAATAAGTACCTCAACTCTTGCCATACTTAGAGGTATAAGGATGATTCAAATTCGTCCAAATTTTCACTACAACTCTCTCATCCCATATTTTCCTTCAATATAACTCCCAAGTAAGAAATTCCCAAATAATCAATTTCTTTAACACCTAAGATACAATAGATCCTCGTTCACATAATATTCAGATTAATCCCACAGTCAGGCATCCAAAACTTTAAACTTAGGATACACTACAGAGATCAGAAACCTAGGCTCTGATACCAATTGTAACGACCCCATTTTCCCTTAAGGCGAACCGGAGGGGTCAACGGGCCGCCTGTCCAGCTCTCGCCAGGACTCAGTCGATCACTACAGTCCTCAAATCAATTACAATATAAAACTCAAATTTACATCCAAATTCAAACCCAAATACCAAGGCAAGCCCAAACTTTATAACAAGTTACATCAAAACTCAAAGTATACAAGAGATATCCGTCCATCCCAATTCAAACAATCACCCTAGCTCAACTATTATACAAAACAAATCCAAATCTAACTATACAAGATACATGCCATCCAGGCACACAGATAATGTAATACAAGCTCTCCTTTTGTCTCGATTCCTGTGGGGAGAAGAAAAACATTTGGGGTGAGCTAGAAGCTCAGCGAGTGAACAGTAAAAGCAGTAATTAAATAAACTTATCAGTAGTGTATTTCAATGCTATCATGGATTAACGGTCCAATGTGCAAATAATGCTCTTTAGAGCCAGTGAAAATCCTTGTACTTAAAATCCAACACTCCCGTAGATCACTTAGATCAAGTAATCAAATAAACAGAAACAAGGAGCCATCATGCTCCAAAGAAAGCATACACAGTAATGGAGAGGTTGGTTCTAAACACAAGATTTTCCCAAGAACTCCTTAAAGCCAAAATGTTATGGCACACACACATACCCAATGAGATGCGATCGTGTAAACAATGCAAGAATTATTTCAAGAGGAACTTTTGGAGAAATAGTTAAAGTTCACTCACCAACCACGGCACACGAACCTTTTCCAGCATACATCATGACCTTGCTCAAGTTAGAATCCTAGATTACAAATATTAAGTCAAATAAGAGGAATTCTAAACTTAACAAGTTCCTGCCACCTTTTGGTATTTTAATCACAATTGCAAATACGCTTATCCAATGGAAACAAATCTTATGGCGTTACGAAGCTAAAACATATACCAACATTTCTTATGAAGACCTCCAAGGCCAAATAATACATTTTCAGGGTCAAAAGTCAAATTTTAGAGAAAGAATGAAAACTGTCATGAAACAGGGGTTATAGGGCAGTCATGGGTGTTTCGGTCAATTCACAAGCTACAGTACTCCAATCAATCTGGAATTTTGCAGGCAAGTAGTCAACTCATATATATACAAGTTTCATGTTTTGAGCAACAGTTGATTCGATCCACAGTATAGAGAAAATGGCAGTCCAAGTTCAGTCCAAAACAGGGAAAAAAACTGAAATTACTCTTCTTGAACCGACCTTTGCATATAACTATCACTAATCACAATTAAGGGCTAGAAATCCCCACTTAACATGAGACTAGCCTATACTAGTCATGTACATGCCAAAACAAGGATGAATGGACTTAAACAAAGCTTAGAAATGTCACCAATATGGACTCTTAACAGTCCAATTTCCAATTTACAAGAATTTCCATAAATCGAATCAAGATCAATTCAAATTCAAAACAAACACATACTCTCAAAACTTGGACGGCATAACCCCTAAATTTTACACATTTCCAACCTACCATTCAATACCAAGTGTACCTCAATTCAATCCCCAATTTTACATACAATTATAGACCAGCAAATACACTCAATTAGAGCCACAATGCCCCTTCAATTAAAGCCATATAAACCAATCCTAAGAAAATCCCCAATTTAAACCCTAGAAACCGGAAATCACATCACAAGCGAAAATTTTCCGTAAACAACCGTAATTAACGTATAACGGTTCCATTTAACACCATTTCAAACCATCAATCCAACACTAATCATGCCTTTCATATAAAATCAGAAAAATGCCCAATAAATTAGAAATTCACCATAGTTTCCTTAAACCCATGAAATACTCCACAATATACCACATTCAACCTCTACAAGTTACTAATATAGCATTATCCAAACAAGAAAGACCTTTCTTAAACATCTTACCTCACAAATTCAAGAAGCTATCAACATGGAGCACCCCATCCAAATCCAATCCATCAAGAGCCTTAGACCACCCTAGTGATCCCTTGTGTGAAATATCTTCCAAAACCATCGATGAATCACAAGATTTTGGGACAAAATTGAAGTTGGAAAATGAAGAGGTTTCTTTCTCTCAAAGCTCACGGAAGAACCAGGGAAGAAAAATGAGATATTTTTGGGCAAAACAAGGAGATAAGAAAGAAGAAAAAGGCAGCCGGTCAAAGCTGACCGGCTGTGACACATCACAATCCGGCCAGAATCTGGCCGGATACAAGGCCGAAACGAAACCAGTTTTTTTTTCAAAAGTGCAAGGCAATCCGGCCAGAAACTGGCCGGATTTCCGGCCGGATTTGGCCACTTCACTTTTCCAAAAATTTTCTTCTTTTTTTTTTTTTCAAGTTCAAAACTGCAATCCTCCGCTCTTCCAACAAAATATACATAAAATGAAAACCCTTTTTTTTTCGGGGCGTCACAAGTATTATCTCACTGGGCAATTAGCTCACTCTATTCCTTTTGTTTTCCTTACAGGAAAATAAATACTTTTGGACTGCAATTGATAGTTGGTTGCCGAATTGAGTTAGTTGGACATATCTTTTGTATAGCTCATTGACTGAAACCCTAAATGTACTTTTGGGTCGATTTCTCTTTTGATTTGGCAAACTGTACTTGTATCCACTTTTGAATAACTTTGGTATGCCACTTTGGATTGTATATGCTAAATTTCAACATGTAAATACTCGCTTGACGTTTGGTTGGGTTTTGACGTGTCTGTTACTATTCGTGGCCGACTCCGATTTTTTTTTTTTTTTTTTTTGGGATTTTGACTTGTTTACACGTGTTGTATGGTCCGGAACGTATTAGATCGCCCTAAGCTGAACCGTTAGTCCTGGCGAGAGCTGGGCAGGCAGCGCTAACCTCTTTGATTTGCCTTAAGGGAAGGTAGGGCTGTCACAATGCGTCTCCCTATAGGGACAACGAGGGAACCTAAAGGAAGGTAAGTATCGGACACGAGGTCCTTCTCCAAGTACTCGATATCGGATAGGCCTAAGAGGCTCCACATGACTGTTAGCCACCGGACCTCTATTACCGTTCTCCGTTCCTACAAAATAACCACAAAACTCAAGGTTAGAAACTTAAAGTCACTAATTCACTCAAACATCAACTTAAGGCATAACTAAGTTATCTCATTCCTATTCTCAAGAGTAAAGCCTCTAAAACGTCTCCCAAATACATCACTAAACCTAGGCTCTAATACCAACTGTGACGCCCCCACTTCTCCTTAGGACGAATCCAAGGGTATTGGTGAAATGCCTACCTAGCTCTCGCCAGAACTCAATACGAGTCAAATTTAAATTTAAAGGTAATCAACCAATACTAAAAGTTGATATAATGAAAAGTCACTGCCTTATATAATCATTTCAGTCTTATATCACAAGTTTCCAAAAGATACATCAAATTTTCCCAAAAAATACAATCATTCAAAGTTGACTAAACCATTTACATCCAAAATTCTAATCAAAAGGTAATCAAGTCGGCTTCTCCAAAAATCTTTTCATTCCGAGCTCCTGTTAAGGAAAACAAACTACGAGAGTGAGCTAACGCTCAGTGAGGCCAAGAAAGGCATGCAAACAAATAAGTTCAAATAGCAATAAAGCTTATACAGAGGGAATAGCCATAAAATTCAAGTTATTCACAAGGGAAAGTAAAACACAATCAATAAGGATACGAAAGCTCTCAGGAGCTACTCCACACAGCTTTGCCAAGGCCTTGATCCAAAATATCACATGTTGACTCTCTGTCAACCGAGTAAGTATCATGTCCGTAGACCCCACATTCACCAAAATTCCGTCCACCGTTACACCCCCTACCGAGCCCACACGTCAAATAGAAAAGGCAATACTACTCGAGTACGCCAAGCAAGATCTCAAAAAATCAAGTTTTAAAATTTTCTCATGGTTCACCAAGTTTCTCGACCAAACCTATGTCGGCTCGAGTCGCAAGGTTAGCCAATGAGTTTTGGGCGTCCCCACAAGTACAAGTATAATTGGTCGATGAGATTCACTTCAATCGACATTCAAGTTCAAGTTCAATACAAGTCCAGTTCAACTAACAAGTCAAGTAAAGGAGAGCGAGTGCGATAAAGTACACGCTAGCCTCATCAAGTCATGTTCACGGATACAAGCAAGATCAATCAAGTAGATACAACAATTCATGTACTTGATACTTACCAAGTCAAAAGTAAGTGAGCAAATATGCCTTTAGTTGTCCGCACTAAGATTCCTTTCGAAACCCCTTTGTGCACCTGAAGAAATAGTGACCAATCATCACTCACATATACTCTAGTCCACTTAACATTCAAGGAAGAAAATGTTTTTGCTTGGAACTTAAACAACGCCTCAAAAGTGTTTGAATTCATCGAAAATCGAGATTCAAAAATGAGGATTCAAAGTCACAAGAGTAACATGTATCATCCATGAAATCAAGTTTAAAATGGACTATTGATTTCAAAAGGGAGTTGAGAGTTCTTAAAAGTTCATTTCTTGAGAAATCAGAAATTTTTTAGCTTTGCGCGACAATACTTGGAAAATTAGATTTTGAGTTTCGTAAATCCAAATATTGGAAACTTTACGCCGTTGGAAACTAGACTCAGTGTACTAAAACTTTCCACAAGACACCTTTTCCAGATTCAACTAGAAATCATTCAAATTTCAGGTTAAAGTTACTGTTTCATGAAGACAGGGCAAAACCAGTTCTTGTTTTTCAGCCAAATTTGAAAATTCGGCAAAATTCACAGGTATTAAACTAACCTCTGAAATTTATAACACAGCAAGAGTTTCAAACACAACAAGTGAAAATAAATTTGGATTTTGAACAGCAAGATACAACAGTTTGGCTGGATTTCATAACCTGTTCAACAATTTTCCAGTTACCAGTTTTGACGTAGTTTTGAAATCAAACAATATCTAACTCTACACAAGTCCAAATTGGGAATGGTTTATGGTGTTAGAAACTAGATTCAAAATGCTATAATTCATTAGAAGACATCATTTCCAAACTCCTTTCACAAGTGAGAAAAAATTGAGCTGCAAGATACAGTTTCTCAAATTCTCTCGGATAACCAGATAAAACAGATCAGTCCACTTTGCCAGTTCACTACAGCTCACTCAAAATGAATTAGTAGGGGAATTGTATACCGATGAAAAGCTCTTGGTGTCTATTTTCAAATGCTGCAATGGCACTCAATTTGGACTTTTGTACAAAAATTTATGCTCAGACAAACTACCCCTGGTTGGCTGACCTGGGTAGCAGTTTCCAGATTCCTTCCTTTCTTCAAAACCCAAGTTATATGCAACCGATTGAAATGATTTTTGAAAGACAATTTCCACACACATAACACAACATATAATGAACATTTTAGCAGCCATATAAGGAACAAAATTTCAAAATTCAAGCAAGGCAACAAGACTGTAAAATTCAGTCAGCACCACTCCTTGATTTTCTTCCAACTTTCTCTCCACTAATCAAGCCAATATCACTTCAATCACCATAAAACAGCAAACAATCAAGCAAGAAACTCAAGTCAGCTACCTAAAGGCCACCTCAAGACCACTAACTTAGGATATAAAGCAAGAAATAAAAGTTCCTCAAGTCCTCTAGCCTAACATTCTTGATTAGGGTTTCAAACCCATGAATTACAACCTCTATTCTTGAAGAAATTTGGAAGATTAAAGGAGGGTGAAGTGATTACCTTTCAAGCTCCTAAACCCTAGTGAATGCAAGACTTTCCACCAACATTTTACCAAGAATCACCCCAAGTTTGCACCTTCCTTCAAGCTAGAGCAAGAATCCAAAGGATTTGTGGGTTGGATGATGAAGATCAAGCAAGATTGAAGCTAAAGATGGAACTTTCTCTTCCCCCTTTTCTTTCCCCTTGTTCGGCCGAGAGAGAGAGAGAGATGGTGAGGGAGTGTTTGTGTTTTAATTTTTGTGGAGGGAAAGTGAAGAAGGCTAGCCATAAGTTGGTAACAAAAGTCAACTCTCAATAGTGGCCCAATAGTTCCTTGCACTACCATTTTTTTCTTGTTTGATACACTTGACTACTAATCTTCCAAGGTAATTCCTCTAACACTACAATTACTCATACATACTAGCCTAGTATTAATCCTCAAATCCCCAATTAGTCGCGCCGGTGCGACTTTCGAGAAACTTTCGAAGCGCGCGATAAATGGTTAATTTAAGAAAAATTCATGCAAAAATAGTAAAATTAAATAATACTAAGGCACAATAATTATAAAATAGACTAAAGTAAAGATAAAATATGAATACTCACAATAGTCACCTTAAGGCTACGGTTACAAATGATTGATAGTTTCTCATCGGTGTTCTTATGTACATTACATCCACTCAATGAGTTAAGAGCCCACCAAAAGGCAAAAAATTGTTGTCAAGACGTTTGCTATTGCCAGTATACTCATTGCACACACGTAGATTGACACAAAGCTAAACACCACTATCGACTTGCATATATACCTCAACTTATAACATGTGGCTTTCCAAATGATTTTAATTGGCACTCATGCAAAAAGAAAAACTACTTCCATTAGTCACCTTGCACAAAACATGCTACATATCCATGCAACCAACTACTACCACTACTGCAAAAGTATATGCTCTTTCTTAAGCATACCTACTTACCTCTAGTGCAAAGACACCTAATTTCATTGAATATATTTACAGAATTTTTCTATAACTTATTTACTTTAAACTAATCTTTTTCCTCAAATTTAATCTCATGATAATAAAAAAAGTACAGCTTTCGAATAATTTTATACCACTTCAAAAATTATGCTAACATGTTCTTGATGCATGCAAATAATTATCAAAACTTCTATACAATTTTAAATATTCTGATATTTTTAAATTCTGTATCAACTCAACATTATTTTAGTATTTACTTACAACAATTACCACGGATAGTACCTAATTTTTACATGTATTCAATCTGTTTATCTATTTCCTGTACACTTAATAGTCAATCTCTTAATATAACCACGAAAAAAATATATGAGAATGATTCTTGGGCACCCTTGTGCTATACCGCAAGAACAAGAACTAATAATATATATATATACATATGCAAAAAGTTAAAATAAGAGATAAATTTATCAAGTAAAGAAAAAAGAAGAAAAAACAAAAATTCAATCAAAATGCAAGGACAAGAACTAATAATATATGTGTGTGTGTGTGTGTAAAAAGTTAAAATATCTTTGAATTGTTAGATTTATCAAATTAAGAAAAAAGAAGAAAAGGGAAAAAATCAACCTAACAATTATCCAATTCTCAACTCCATTACCCACACTGCTCTAAGTCGTCTCTCTCTCTCTCTCTCTCTCTCACCCCCTTTCACCCCCTCTCCTACTCTCAACTCTCCATCCTCCCTACCACAAAGAATCCGTCACGGGTTTCCCCAATGAAGCAGCAACAATCTCCTACTTTGCTCTTTTCCATTTCTCTACTCGGTTGCTGTTCTTAATAGGGTTTTGAGGAGACAGTATGGCCCTTGTGACGACTGAAAAAATTTCCTTATATTTTTTCTTAAAATTCCCTTTTGTTTGGAATTTATTACTTTAGAATAGCCTTACTACTCATTTATCCCACAATAAGTGCAAATAAACATAGAATCAAGGGTTTTCCCTTTCGTTTTCAAGTTATCGAATCCGTCACGGGTTTCCCCAATGAAGCAGCAACAATCTCTTACTTTGCTCTTTTCCATTTCTCTACTCGGTTGCTGTTCTTAATAGGGTTTTGAGGAGACAATATGGCCCCTGTGACGACTGGAAAAATTTCCTTATATTTTTTCTTAAAATTCCCTTTTGTTTGGAATTTATTACTTTAGAATAGCCTTACTACTCATTTATCCCACAATAAGTGCAAATAAACATAGAATCAAGGATTTTTCCTTTCGTTTTCAAGTTATCGTAAATTAGGGTTTTTTACGCCTTTTCGTAATATAATTATTCGGCACGGAGGGTGTATCAAATTTAGTTATTTAGAGTGAGTTTTAGATGATATTAAGTGTATGATTAGAAGTAATAATAATAAGTCAGAGAATTGTAAGTGAAAACCCTAGTACACGCGATTTACGGAAAATCGGCTTGAACCGACGGGTATTGTTCACTACCGATTGACACACCACTTGACCACCACTTCATTAACTTAATCTAATTGTTATTAGAGCCAAAATATCAGCCCCTAATCAGCTCTTGTTGGCCGAAATTATTGACCATAAAACCAAAGGAAATGAAAAAATTTGAGAAAAGATCTTGGAGTGACACTTGGAGACAATCCAACCATCTTCGAACAAGCTCATTCCTATCACTTTGACCTTCTTCAGGCTTCATTCTTCCTCCATTTTGACACATCTTGGCTGAACCTAAGAGAAAAAAAAGGGGAGAAGAAAGCTTCATTCCATCTTTAGGGTTTATCTCATTTGAGTGAAAAATCAAGAAACTAAACCGATTAATCCTTTCTTTGAGCACTTGGGAAGCTTGGTGTGCTAAACCTTTACAAGGAGAGGTGGTGGATATCTCTTACAAGCATCATAGTGAGGTATATTGGCTGTCCATCATCTTTAGTTCCCTTAATCTTTCTTAAGTTGCTATACAACTCATATTCTTGGTTAATTGATAGCTATGCAAGTAGTTTTGATGATTATGGAGAATTTGTGAGTTAGGATTTTGAATTGTTCAGCTATATTTCTTCTTATTTAGATAGAATATGATGTGAATAACTTTAGAAAAGGAGATGAAGTAGTGTTTCAAGCTAGAATTGTGAAGATTAGCACTTGAATGCATGAATTCCAATTTTTTGGTTTTGTATTACCCTGTTCTGCCCAGTTTCATTTGGCCATGATGGAGGCCGAATCAGCCTTAGGTTAGAACATAAAAGTTATAGAAAATGATGTATTATAGCTGCCTATAAAATTTCATCTCAATCCGAGTACTGTAGCATATGAAATGACAAAATTACCCTTACTGCCATAAGTATAGTTTTATGGACAGTTTTGACATTTCCTCATTCTGGCTGCGTTTTTTCACCTTGATCCGTATCAAATTAGCCTTTGGCCAAAACATGAAACTTTTAGCCCTATGTTTCAGTCTTCCAACGCAATTGAAAACACCTCAAACGAATTTGTGTAGCCTGAGTTATTTCCATTAGAATTTAGTACTGGCAACAATGCTGACAAGGACATTTTGGTTCTGTAATCTGTACTTTTGACCTAGATCAATTGTGAATTGGATTGAGTGGTCTTCATGAAAGTTGTAGCCCTTTGTCTTAGCTTCGATCCGGTATAACGTTCACACCAATCCGATAAACATAACTCTAGTTGTGGCTAAAATGTCATAAGATGTCGAATCTGCCATTTAGCCTTTTGCCTTCAAAACATGATTTCCGATTGGATTATTATACTTGTGTTGTACTTGAATGATTGTTGAGCCTATTGAACGGCTACTGTAATGAAATTACCTGTGTGTGACTTTGGGACTGATTGAGAAAAATAATGAAACCATAAATGGTTAGAAAATAGGTAAATACAAATGGCGTGCTGCCCAAATTTACACTCGAGGACTAGGTAAGGATTTGAGGACGAATACCACTTGAACTATCTAGGATATTTGCGTCTTCTTTTATCGAGGTATATAAGTTAGAATTTGATCAAAACTTGTACCCTTAGAAAAATGAAATTTACGACTAATAGAAATACGTTTTCTTTGTCATTTCGACTCAAATGGAGATTTCAAAGTTTTACGAGCAAGCATAAATTTTACAAATATTTTACTCATGTCCTTTGATTTAAATGTACTCTTTTCACTTCCAAAACCATATTTATACTTTGTACTAGTAGTTATTCGGATTTTCTTTGGTTCATCTAAATTTTGGATGGTTTAACCGTAAAATTTTTCCTTGATTATTATTAGGGTTCCTTGGTGATTGAGGGTATTATCCGGAAGGATACTTTGGACGTTATTTTACTTAAATAGGAGAGTGTTCTTTGTACGTTATATTTCCATTGACTATGTGACTTGTTGTGGATGTTTGATTAAATGTTAAATGCTTTCAATGATTGTTAAAAATGAGTTTTACTAGGCGAGTGTGTACTTTATCGCATTCGACCTAAATAAATATGAAATTTTCAATGATTATTTGATTATACGCTAGTTGTGCATGAATGTAAGCCTTGTGGCTGAACTGCGCCCTTGCCCTTCGTTACCGATCGATTCGAGCCAGAAGCGGACTCGGTCAGACGATTTGGTAACCCTGGGTGAAAGTCTGGTATTCTCGAGTATTACCATGTTGTCGGGTGGAGACTGGCCAATGTCTAGTAGGGGAAAAATGAAATGAATGAATAAATGGCAAGAACAATGGAGGGGTTTTCACTTGCAAACGAAATTATTTTAATGCTGGAGGAATAAGGAAATGATTGGTGGAATGAATGAACGAAAGGCTCCATGTGAGCATGTATCCTTGTAATGATTGTGTTTTTATTGTTTTATATTGTAAATGTTTTCTGGACGACTTGTTAGTATCTGATTATTGTCCTTGTCTAATTGATTTGATTATTGCATACGGAACCTCGATGGGCTTTTACCTCATTCCATTAGTTTTGTTTTCCTTACTGGGGATGCGAGCAAGGGCGAGAGGCTTGTATAGAATAGCATCGTCTAGTTCAACTTTTTGCAATTGTACTCGCTCTAATGCCTGGATAGGGTTGGATGTATTGAGATTGAGAACCTTTGTTATATTTAGGTTCGTATTACTTTGAGATAGAAATGTATGTAAGTATACGTTCCCAGTTTGGAAACTGTTATTTCCTTTACTCTTGAGGTTGTAACCTCTTTTATTTGAAGTGAGTGAGTCCTGACGAGAGTTGGGCAGGCGGACCGCTAAACCCTGAGGTACGCCCTAGGGGGAAGTGGGTTTGTCACAGATGGTATCAGAGCCACTTCGTGCGGTCTCTGCGCGGAGTGAGATTGGGCCAAGTGGTGTTATGATCCTGATTTCTTGAATAAGTATGAAGGACTAAGTGCTCTTTTGAGCATAAACTATGAACCATAAAGTGTTATAGGTCTCAAATCTTTCTCATGGTACTTGAAGATAATAGTTATGTACGTCAGGTAGAAATCTCAATGGTAGATAATTTACTCTTGGGACTGGCCTGCTCGAGTGGTAAATTATCTCAGATTCTTGTACCTGAGTACGCGGGAGTTGAGGGCAATACCAAAGACTTGCGATCTTCATTTCGAGGAACAAGAATGGGCTAGCGTTTGGTGAGAGCAAGTGCAAGGGATCTACGAACGTCTAGTTCAGATAATAATAGAAGTGAGAGATTGGACGGTAAATATTTTAACCGAGTGTGGAATGGCATGTCGTGTTTTCTTTTGTTTTGCCTCTGTATTGCCACCGTATGTATTTGGCTTGTGGCATGTTAATACTTACGTGTATGGTATTTGCTGTATTTGATTTTGTTTTTGTTCAACTTGATATGTAGCTATGTGAATTTGGTGTGTTATATCTTGTTGTTTTAGTCAATTTACTTTGTTACATACTAAATCACTTTTTAAAAAAAAAAATAGAGAGAGAAAGAGTATGAAGGGGAAACGTAATCGTGGTCCGGGAGCTAGTCATGGCTGTGGTGCTAGGCAAGCTCAAGAGCCGAGAGAAGAAAGAGAAACAGTAGTTAAACAAGATCGAGGACCGAGGGTTGAGGCCGGAGATCAAGTAGCGACGGCGATACAACAAATGACAAATATCTTAGCGCGATTGGTAGATCAACAAGGTCAGATGCCAGTGAATCAACTCCAGAATCCCAAGATAGGAGAGGATAGGACTCTGGAGCGATTTAAAAAGTTTGTACCTCCTAAATTCCTTGGAGGGCCTGATCCAAATGTAGCTAAACAGTGGCTAGAGGCAATAATTAACATCGTCGCAGCTTTGACCTACACAGAGCAAAGAGAAGTGAACTTTGCTGTATTCCAATTCGAAGGACCGGCTCAAGTATGGTGGAATGTTATTAGGGCAAAGTGGGAGAGAGAACAGACTGCATGGACATGGGCGAACTTTATAAGGAAATTTAACGAGAAGTACCTCCCATCTTTGTTCCAAAAAAAGGAGGGAGTATGAGTTTTTTGGGTTGCGTCAGGGAACCCAAAGTGTGGCCAAATATGAGGCTAAATTTACTAAACTGTCTAAGTTTGCATCCGAAATGGTAGTTATGGAGCAAATGAGAGTAAGACAATTCATACAAGGATTGAATCTGAAAATCCAGGAAGCGTTAGCGGCGATTCAGGTTAATACCTTTACGGAAGCCCTTGAAAAAGCCCAAAGGATTGAGGATATAAAGGCACTGGTAAAAGCCTTCCAAACACGGAAAAGGAGTGCATCTGGTAGTATATCTGAGGAATCTAGCTAAAAAATAGCGCCTTCTAAAGTACAAAAAGTGAACCCTTCATCCCGCCCACCTTGGACATTAGGAGCACTAGACGAAAGATCCACCAAAGAAAGTCAAATAGGTCATGGAAAAATTTCTCAAGAAAGCCAAAAAGTGGCTTCTCGCCTAGCCTACGGATATTGTGGAAAGGCAAATCATACTGAGAATGAGTATTGGAGGAAATGGCCAAAATGTTTGATTTTTTGGAACAGCGATCACCAAATTAGTAGTTGCTCGATGAAATAGTCCAGGAGGAATAGTGCTCAATCACTGGATGGAGCCAAACTGAAACAAGTAAATGAAAGAGGGAACCGAACAAAAATACCGGCAAAGGTATATGCCTTAGACAACCAACAATCTCCGGAGTCATCTGAGGCAACTGAAGGTAAAAAAAAAAAATTCGAGGACGAAATTTCTTTAAGGAGGAGAGAGTGTAACGACCGGAAAACTTTCCTTATATTTTTTCTTAGAATTCCCTTTTGTTTAGAATTTATTACTTTATAATAGTCTTACTACTCATTTATCCCACAATAAGTGCAAATAAACATAGAATCAAGGATTTTTCCTTTCATTTTCAAGTTATCGTAAATTATGATTTTTACGCCTTTTCGTAGTGTAATTATTCGGCACGGAGTGTGTATCAAATTTAGTGATTTAGAGTGAGTTTTAGATGATATTAAGTGTTTGATTAGAAGTAATAATAATAAGTCAGTGAATTGTAAGTAAAACCTTAGTACACACGATTTACGGAAAATCGGCTTGAACCGACGGATATCGTTCACTACCGATTGAGCACACCACTTGCCACTACTTCATTAACTTAATCTCATTGTTATTAGAGATATCAACCCCTAATCAGCTCTTGTTGGCCGAAATTATTGACCATAAAAACCAAAGGAAAAGAAAAAATTTGAGAAAAGATCTTGGAGTGACACTTGGAGACAATCCAACCATCTCTGACCCAAGCTCATTTCTATCACTTGGACCTTCTTGAAGCTTCATTCTTACTTCATTTTGACACATCTTGGCTGAGCCTAAGAAAAAAAAAAGGGAGAAGAAAGTTTCATTCCATTTTTGGGGTTTAGCTCATTTGAGTGAAAAATCAAGAAACTAAACCGATTAATCCTTTCTTTGAGCACTTGGGAAGCTTGGTGTGCTAAAACTTTATAAGGAGAGGTGGTGGATATCTCTTACAAGCATCATAGTGAGGTATATTGGCTGTCCATCATCCTTAATTCCCTTAATCTTTCTTAAGTTGCTATACAGCTCATATTCTTGGTTAATTGATAGCTATGCAAGTAGTTTTGATGATTATGAAAAATTTGTGAGTTAGGGTTTCGAATTGTTCAGCTATATTTCTTCTTGTTTAGATAGAATATGATGTGAATAAATTTAGATAAGGAAGTGAAGTAGTGTTTTAAGCTAGAATTGTGAAGATTAGCACTTGAATGCATGAATTCCAATTTTTTGGTTTTGTATTACCCTGTTCTGCCCAGTTTCATTCGGCCATGATGGAGGCCGAATCAGCCTTAGGTTAAAACATAAAAGTTGTAGGAAATGATGTATTATAGTGGCCTGTAAAATTTCATCCCAATCCGAGTACTGTAGCACATGAAATGACAAAATTACCCTTGCTGCCATAGGTATAGTTTTGTGGACAGTTTTGACATTTCCTCATTCTGGCTGTGTTTTTTCACCTTGATCCATATCAAATTAGCCTTTGGCCAAAACATGAAACTTTTAGTCCTATGTTTCAGCCTTCCAACGCAACTGAAAACACCTCAAACGAAATTTTGTAGCCTGAGTTATTACCATTTGAATTTAGTACTGGCAACTATACTGACAAGAACATTTTGGTTCTGTAATCTGTACTTTTGACCTAGATCAATTGTGAATTGGATTGAGTGGTCTGCATTAAAGTTGTAGCCCTTTGTCTTAGTTTCGAGCCGGTATAAACTTCACACCAATCCGATTAACGTAACTCTAGTTGTGGCTAAAATGTTATAAGATATTGAATGTCATTTAGCCTTTTGCCATCAAAACATGATTTCCGATTAGATTATTATACTTGTGTTATACTTGTGTTGTGCTTGGATGATTGTTGAGCCTATTGAACGGCTATTGTAATGAGATTACCTGTGTGTGACTTCGGAACTGATTGAGAAAAATAATGAAACCATAAATGGTTGGAAAATAGGTAAATACAATGGACGTGCTGCCCAAATTTACACTCGAGAACTATGTAAGGATTTGAGAACGAATACCACTTGAACCATCTAGGATATTTACGTCTTCTTTTATCGAGGTATATAAGTTAGAATTTGATCAAAACTTGTACCCTTGAAAAAATGAAATTTACGACTAATAGAAATACGTTTTCTTTGTCACTTCGACTCAAATGGAGATTTCAAAGTTTTACGAGCAAGCATCAGTTTTACAAATATTTTACTCATGTCCTTTGGTTTAAATGTACTCTTTTCACTTCCAAAACCATATTTATACTTTGTACTAGTAGTTATTCGGATTTTCTTTGGTTCATCTAAACTTTGGATGGTTTAACCGTAATATTTTTTCTTGGTTATTATTAGGGTTCCTTGGTGATTGAGGATATTATCCGGAAGGATACTTTGGACGTTATTTTGCTTAAATAGGAGAGTGTTCTTTGTACATTATATTTCCATTGACTATGTGACTTGTTGTGGATGTTTGATTAAATGTTAAATGCTTTCAATGATTGCTGAAAATGAGTTTTGCTAGGCGAGTGTGTACTTTATCGCATTCGACCTAAATAAATATGAAATTTGTGAGAACCCGTAAAACCCTAATTATTTTCCTAGGGTTTATTTTCCCCTTAATTGCATGTTTTCTGCATTTTCGGGCTTAGAAATATTTTCCTGGTAGATTTTATGAGCAATTATAGTTTTTAGATGATTTTTCTAGTATTGGAGAATTTTTAGAAAATTAAGAGTAAATAGTGGACGTGGGACCCACTAGTGCGAAAAGTTCGGAAAAATTCGGCCAATAAGGTTAAGTTTCGGATACTGTGTAAAATTTATCGGGTGTTAAGTGATAAGTAGAGTGTGTGAAGTGATTGATGTGAGAGAGAAAAGAAAGATAGGAAGGCATTTAATGAGATGCCACATGTCACCTTCTCATTGGTTATGACTTAAGAAACACTATTCACCTTTTGACAAATTTTTTGACTTTTGACCCAATTAGTTAATATCTCCAAAAATTCACAAAAAATTCCTCATTTTTCTTTCTCTTTGGCCGGCCATCCCAAGCTCCACAAGGGAGAAAGTTCATCAAATTTCAAGCTTCCATCTCACTCAATCTTCCATAAACAAAAGCTTAGACTAGATTTCACTCCATAAAATCCTATCTTCTAGTGCTAGTAAGGGTTGTAGTGAAGTTGTTTTGAAGAGCAAAGGTGTCTACAATCTCTCTTTCCCTTGTTTCTTGGTAAGTGATGCTACAACCTCTCCCCTATACCTAATGATGGTTATATTATGCTTAATGGTGGCATGAGTGAAGGAATATATGATTTGTTTCTTGATTTGGCTTGTTTTGGTGAAGTTTTTATTTTATTGGGAATTTTTCTGGATTAATATGATCTTGATGTTGGGGGCTTGTATGATGAATGATAATGGTTGATAATGACTCTATGAGGTGTATTGGATAGGAAAATGCAATCAATTTTGGATTTGGTGTGAAAATTGAAAAGTTAGGGTTCATAGAATCCCATTTCTGTCCGGTTTTAGATCACTGGGTTAGAGGCCGAATTGGACTTTGCTCAAAACATGAAAGTTGTAGGTATTGATGTGTTTAAGGTGCCTGTAAAATTTCAGGTCATTTGGATGAGTGTGGAGTGAGTTATGCCGTTTCTACTGTAGCTGTTCTGCATTGAGCAGAATGTGAAAACTGCAATTGTAATTGGCCTTTTTGACTGGAATTGGTTTGGATTTTGAAGTTGGTGTCTTCTGATGAAATGTAGCTGAATGTCTTAGCTAACATATGCCTTTGGAATTTCAGCATTTGGACTTGTATGGACTGAGATATACCAATTACAGTTTTCTGTGTTTTGCGAACCTGTTTTAGGAATTCTGGGTTAGTATTTGGCATATTTGACCTAGTTGTGTTAGGAACTGGATTGAGTGACCTTCTACATTGTTGTAGCCCTGTTCCATAGCTTCGAAACGGTGGGTCTTACACCCCCAACCGATATTCGTAGTGAGAGTTGTGCCATTACCGCATTATGACATCAAAACCGGTTTTCTTATCAAGGCTTAAGTTAAAGCCCTTTCTTAATTTCTGGTTTGCTATCATGCTTATTTGTACATATGAAACCCTATTGGGGTTGTGTTAAGCATTGTTATATGACTCGTTATCGAGTCTCATTGCATTTGTTTACATGTTCTAGGGCGTGACGGTAGCTCACGACATATTGGTGATCGCGGTGTATGAAACACCACTTTCTCACTTGGTGAGTACACTACTCACTTACTTGTTATAATGTGGCTTTATGCTATGTGTATTTGATGCCTTGAGGGCTTAATTGGTTATTGGAAATGATTGAGGTGAGGGTGTACTTGACCGCCCTCACCCCTTGTGATTTCATTCGTGGCTATTTACTGTATTACTGTATTACTGCACTGGTTATATGGAAACTGAATTGGTGTTGTTTGGATGGTTGTCCGACTACTTTACTGTATCACTGAGCTCAACCCCGTTTGGTAGTCAATTGGATCGAGCCGGCGAGGGCTTGGTCGTGAAAATTGTCATACCACGGGGACTGTACTGAGGAGCCTTGTAGTAATGAGACTCTTGGTTCCTGTATACTCGAGTATTGCCAAAAATATTACTGAATGGAGTGCGGGCCCGGTTGGGGTATGTTGGGTGGAAGGAATGGAAGTAAAGTGAGGTCTACGGTTTGATACTTTTGACATTGACGGAGGGTCAATGAGGTTGGATCAAGATTGCAAGCGTGGAAATGGGCTCTTGAGAGCCGACCGTATCCTTTTACCGTTTTGTTTTACTGCTTATTTGTGCACTTTAAATGAAAGTTCATCCTTATGAGACTTTGGTTGCTTATGTAGTAGTATACCACTGGGCTTTAGCTCATTCTGTGTCATTTGTTTTCCTTACAGGAAAATGAACACTTTTGGAAAGATTTTGATAGTTGGATGACAAGTTGAGCTCTTGTACATGTAATTTTGTTTAACTCCTTGAGGGTGATAACCCTAAGTGTATAGCTTTCTTTAATGAAGGGCTTGTGTTGGCCTAATTGTATTGGTATTAACTAATGGGATAGCTTGTACGCCATTTGGCTTGTAAATGTTGATTTCCAATGAATATATATGCTTGGCTGTGATTTGGATGAATTTCGGATCAAGACGACTTCAAACGAAAACGGAAAAAATTTTGGCGTGGATGAACAGTGCCAAATCCGGCCAGGAATCCGGCCAGAAACTGGCCGGATTGAAGGCCGGATTGGCCTTGGAAAAAAAGAATCCGGCCAGTTGCTCTCTGGCCGGTATCCGGCCAGACAATCCGGCCGGAATCTTGGCCGGATTGCTGGCCGGATTGCGAGGGAGTTTTGAAAATTTTTATTTTGCTCTCGGCCTTGTATCCGGCCTAGAATCCGGTCGGAAATCCGGCCAGATTCTGGCCGGATTCTGACGTGGCCTGCACTATTCATTTCGGCTTCGATTTTCGTTTTTTTTTATTTTGCGATTTTGGCTTGTTTGCGCGCAATGGTATGTTCCGAAACGTAATAGATCGACGTAAACTGTACCGTTAGTCCTGACGAGAGTTGGGCAGGCAGTCCGCTAACCCCGTTGGTTCGCCTTCGGGGAAGGTGGGGCTGTCACAAAATTTTCAATGATTATTTGATTATACGCTAGTTGTGCATGAATGTAAGCCTTGTGGCAGAACTGCGCCCTTGCTCTTCGTTGCCGATCGACTCGAGTCAGAAGCGGACTCGGTCGGGGGATTTGGTGACCCTGGGTGAAAGTCTGGTATTCTCAAGTATTACCATGTTGTCGGGTGGAGACTGGCCAATGTCCAGTAGGAGGAAAATGAAATTAATGAATGAATGGCGAGAACAATGGAGGGGTTTTCACTTGCAAACGAAATTATTTTAATGCTGGAGGAATAAGGAAATGATTGGTGGAATGAATGAACGAAGGGCTCCACGTGAGCATGTATCCTTGTAATGAATGTGTCATTATTGCTTTATATTGTAAATGTTTTCTGGACGACTTGTTAGTATCTGATTAATGTCCTTGTCTAATTAATTTGATTATTGCGTACGGAACCTCTCTGGGCTTTTAGCTCATTCCGTTAGTTTTGTTTTTCTTACAGGAGATGCGAGCAAGGGCGAAAGACTTGTATAGAATAGCATAGTCTAGTTCAACTTTTTGCAATTGTACTC
The DNA here is from genome assembly GCF_036785885.1 of Coffea arabica. Lineage (NCBI taxonomy): Eukaryota > Viridiplantae > Streptophyta > Magnoliopsida > Gentianales > Rubiaceae > Coffea > Coffea arabica. The sequence continues at coordinate 29,822,194 of NC_092320.1, read as the reverse complement.
ACTCTAATGCCTGGATAGGGTTGGATGTATTGAGATTGAGAACCTTTGTTATATTTGGGTTTGTATTACTGTGAGATAGAAATGTATGTAAGTATACGTTCCCAATTTGGGAACTGTTATTTCCTTTACTCTTGAGGTTGTAACCTCTTTTATTTGAAATAAGTGAGTGAGTTCTGGCTAGAGTTGGGTTGGCGAACCGCTAAACCCTGGGATACGCCCTACAGGGAGGTGGGGTTGTCACAGATGGTATCAGAGCCACCTTGTGTAGTCTCTGCGCGGAGTGAGCTTGGGTCAAGTGGTGTTATGATTCTGATTTCTTAAATAAGTATGAAGGACTAAGTGCTCTTTTGAGCATAAGCTATGAACCATAAAGTGTTATAGATCTTAAATCTTTCTCGTAGTACTTGAGGATAATAGTTATGTACGTCAGGTAGGAATCTCAATGGTAGATAATTTACTCTTGGGACTGGCCAACTCGAGTGGTGAATGATCTCGGATTCTTGTACCCGAGTACGCGGGAGTTGAGGGCAATACCAAAGACTTGCGATCTTCATTTCGAGGAACAGGAATGGGCTAGCGTTTGGTGAGAGCAAGTGCAAGGGATCTATGGATATCGAGTTCGGATAGTAATAGAAGTGAGAAATTGGACGGGAAATATTTTAACCGAGTATGGAATGGCATATCGTGTTTTCTTTTGTTTTGCCTCTGTAATGCTACCGTATGTATTTGACTTGTGGCATGTTAATACTTACGTGTATGGTAATTGCTGTACTTGATTTTGTTTTTGTTCAACTTGATATGTAGCTATGTGAATTTGGTGTGTTATATCTTGTCGTTTTAGTCCATTTACTTTGTTACATACTAAATCACCTTTTGAAAAAAAAAAGAGAGAGAGAAAGGTATGGAGGGGAGATGTAGTCATGGTCCGAGAGCTACTCATGGCCGTGGAGCTAGGCAAGCTCAAGAACCGAGAGAAGAAAGTGAAACAGTAATTGAACAAGATCGGGGACCGAGGGTTGAGGCCGGAGATCAAGTAGCGACGGCGATACAACAAATGACAAATATCTTAGCGCAATTGGTAGATCAACAAGGCTAGATGCCAGTGAATCAACCCCAAAATCCCGAGATAGGAGAGGATAGGGCTCTGGAGCGATTTCAAAAGTTTGTACCTCCTAAATTCCTTGGAGGGCCTGATCCAGATGTAGTTGAACAGTGACTAGAGGCAATAATTAACATCTTCGCAGCTTTGAACTACACGGAGCAAAGACAAGTGAACTTTGTTGTATTCCAATTCGAAAGACCGGTTCGAATATGATAGAATGTTATTAGGGTAAAGTGGGAGAGAGAACAAATTGTATGGACATGGGCAAACTTTATAAGAAAATTTAACGAGAAGTACCTCCCACCTTTGGTCCAAGAAAGGAGGGAGGATGAGTTTATTTGGTTGCGTCAAGGAACCCAAAGTGTGGCCAAATATGATGCTAAATTTACTAAACTGTCTAAGTTTGCCTCTGAACTGGTAGTTACGGAGCGAAGGAGAGTAAAACAGTTCATACAAAGATTGAATCTGGAAATCCGAGAAGCGTTAGCGGCGGTTCAGGTGATTACCTTTACGGAAGCCCTTGAGAAAACCCAAAGGATTGAGGATGCAAAGGCACAGGTAAAAACCTTCCAAGCACGGAAAAGGAGTGCATCTGGTAGTGTATCTAAGGAATCTAGCGAAAAGATAGCACCTTCTAAAGTACAAAAAGTGAACCCTTCACCCCGCCGACCGTGGACATTAGGAGCACTAGATGAAAAATCTACCAACAAGCTTCGGAGTCATCTGAGGCAACTGAAGGTAAAAATAAAAAATAAAAATTTCGAGAACGAAATTTCTTTAAGAGGGAGAGAGTGTGATGACCGGAAAATTTTCCTTATATTTTTCTTAAATTCCCTTTTGTTTGAAATTTATTACTTTAGAATAGCCTTATTACTCATTTACCCCACAATAAGTGCAAACAAACATTGAATCAAGGGTTTTTCCTTCGTTTTCAAGTTATTGTAAATTAGAATTTTTACGCCTTTTCGTAGTGTAATTATTCGGTACGGAGTGTGTATCAAATTTAGTGATTTAGAGTGAGTTTTAGATGATATTAAGTGTATGATTAGAAGTAATAATAATAAGTCAGTGAATTGTAAGTGAAAACTCTAGTACATGCGATTTACGGAAAATCGGCTTGAACCGACGGGTATCGTTCACTACCGATTGACACACCACTTGACCACCACTTCATTAACTTAATCTCATTGTTATTAGAGCCAAAATATCAGCCCCTAATCAGCTCTTGTTGGCCAAAATTATTGACTATAAAAACCAAAGGAAAAGAAAAATATTGAGAAAAGATCATGGAGTGACACTTGGAGACAATCCAACCATCTTTGACCCAAGCTCATTTCTATCACTTTGACCTTATTGAAGCTTCATTCTTCCTCCATTTTGACACATCTTGGCCAAACCTAAGAGAAAAAAAAAAGGGAGAAGAAAGCTTCATTCCATCTTTGGGGTTTAGCTCAATTGAGTGAAAAATCAAGAAACTAAACCGATTAATCCTTTCTCTGAACACTTGAGAAGTTTGGTGTGCTAAAACTTTAGAAGGAGAGGTGGTGGATATCTCTTTCAAGCATCATAGTGAGGTATATTGGCTGTCCATCATCTTTAGTTCCCTTAATCTTTCTTAAGTTGCTATACAACTCATATTCTTGGTTATTTGATAGCTATGTAAGTAGTTTTCATGATTATGGAGAATTTGTGAGTTAGGGTTTTGAATTGTTCAGCTATATTTCTTCTTGTTTAGATATAATATGATGTGAATAAGCTTAGATAAGGAGGTGAAGTATTGTTTCAAGCTAGAATTGTGGAAATTAGCACTTGAATGCATGAATTCCAGTTTTTCGGTTTTGGGTTACTCTGTTCTATCCAGTTTCATTCGGCCATGGTGAAGGCCAAATCAGCCTTAGGTTAAAACATGAAAGTTATAGTAATGATGTATTATAGCTGTCTGTAAAATTTTAGCTCAATCCGAGTAACGTAGCATATGAAATGACAAAATTACCCTTGTTGCCATAGGTATAGTTTTGTGGATAGTTTTGACATTTCCTCATTCTGGCTGCATTGTTTCACCTTGATCCGTATCAAATTAGCCTTTAGCCAAAACACGAAACTTTTAGCCCTATGTTTCAGCCTTCCAAAGCAACTGAAAATACCTCAAACGGAATTGTGTAGCCTGAGTTATTGCCATTTGAATTCAGTACTGGCAACTATATTGATAAGGTCATTTTGGTTCTGTAATATGTACTTTTGACTTAGATCAATTGTGAACTGGAATGAGTGGTTTTCATGAAAGTTGTAGCCCTTTGTCTTAGTTTCGAGTCGGCATAAAGTTCACACCAATCCGATAAAAGTAACTCTAGTTGTGGCTAAAATATTATAAGATGTCGAATCTGCCATTTAGTCTTTTGCCTTCAAAACATGATTTTCGATTGGATTATTGTACTTGTGTTATACTTGTGTTGTACTTGGATGATTGTTGAGCCTATTGAACGCCTATTGTAATGAGATTATCTGTGTGTGACTTTGGGACTGATTGAGAAAAATAATGAAGCCATAAATGAGTTTTGTTAGGCGAGTGTGTACTTTATTGCACTCGACCTAAATAAATATGAAATTTTCAATGATTATTTGATTATACGCTAGTTGTGCATGAATGTAAGTCTTGTGGCTGAATTGGGCCCTTGCCCTTCGTTGCCGGTCGACTCGAGCCAGAAGCGGGCTCGGTCGGGCGATTTGGGGACCCTGGGTGAAAGTTTGGTATACTCGAGTATTACCACGTTGTCGAATGGAGACTGACCATTGTCCAGTAGGGAGAAAATGAAATGAATGAATGAATGGTAAGAACAACGGAAGGGTTTTCACTTACAAACGAAATTATTTTAATGCTGGAGGAATAAGGAAATGATTGGTGGAATGAATGAATGAAGGACTCCACATGAGCATGTATCCTTGTATTGCTTTATATTGTAAATGTTTTCTGGACGACTTGTTAGTATCTAATTAATGTCCATGTCTAATTTATTTGATTATTGCGTACGGAACCTCGCTGGGTTTTTAGCTCATTCCGTTAGTTTTATTTTCCTTACAGGGGATGCGAACAAGGGCGAGAGACTTCTATAGAATAGCAAAGTCTAGTTTAACTTTTTGCAATTGTACTCGCTCTAATGCCTGGGTAGGGTTGGATGTATTGAGATTGAGAACCTTTGTTATATTTGGGTTTGTATTACTTTGAGAAAGAAATGTATGTAAGTATACGTTCCCAGTTTGGGAACTGTTATTTTCTTTACTTTTGATGTTGTAACCTCTTTTATTTGAAGTAAGTGAGTGAGTCCTGACGAGAGTTGGGCAGGCGGACCGCTAAACCTTGGGGTACACCCTAAGAGGAAGTGGGGTCGTCACAGCCCCAAAAATTGGTATGACTAATTTCCTATTGTCTTTGGTTGTACTTTTCTTGCATCGATTTTGTTTTATGTTTCTATTATCAATGATTTTAGGATGTCCTTGAGGGATTGCCAATCTTTTTTATCAGATTTATTTGTCTTTTTTCCCTATTTTTAGAAGGGTTTTAGAGCAAATAAGTTGCCCTAAAGATCTTTATAGAGATTAATTTCTTACTATCTTTGATTGTATTTTTCTTGCATTTATTTTATTCTATGATTTTACTATGAATGGTGTTGGGATGTCCTTGATTGTCATTGTCTGTTTCATTATATTGTTATTTCTTTTATTTGGTCCTTTCTTTTACTATTCTTATAAGGATTTTCCAGCAGGCATCAGACAAGTTTTCACTAAAGATTGTTATGGATATTAATTTCTTTTTTTTTTGGTTGTGTTCTTCTTGCGCTGGTGTTGTTCCATGATTTTCCTTATCAGTGATTTTGGGATGTTCTTGAAGGATAGCCATCATTGTTCAATTAGATTTTTTTTATTTGGTCTTTTTTGCATGCTATTCTTGTGTGAAATTTTGAGCAAACAAATTTGCACTAAGGATTGATATGAAAATTGATATCTTATTGCCTTTGGTTTTACTTTTTTATTAGGCACTAAATTATCTGAAAATTGTTTTACATATGGTGATACTCATAAACATGTAGAAAATAAGCAAGAAGACCTGAACAGGTTGGTTGCCTGCAAAACTCAATAAGGATTCTACGTTAGACAAAGTAGCTGTATAGGTGTGACATTAGTATACATGTCTATTAAATAGTTAAAGTTACATACGTATTATAATTAACTAGAATAGTTTGACAAAAACATGCAATGATTCCAAACCCTGAAAAAGCAAACTATTCTCCTCAAAAACTACTACTTTCCTTATAGCCTCTCAGTCAAAAAGCTCTAGAAGGTTACTAATTATCTTAAGATCTGTCTGGCACCACCCTTAGTAAAAGGTTAGTGACTTGCAATACAGATAAATTAAACATAGCTAACCAATGCCAATTCTTGGACAGCAAGCAACACATTCTCTTTTCCCATAACATATGAGAATGTTGACAACTAAGGGAAGGGGGTTACCCTACAAGAAGTGTGCTTACCTGAAATTCTGGAGGAAGATATCTGTAAACATCATAAATTTGATCCTTAAACCAACGGCTTAACATGTCATCTGATTCATCCTAAAAATGTTTCAAAAATAAGAAAGACAAAAAATGCAATCAGACTCCGGTCAACAGCCTCACAATTAACAGGTCAAAAGTATAAAAAGGAGAAATATATTAACTTACAAGAATAAACAACTTAATAGCCCTTGTTCGGAGAGTTCTTCTTTTTATCATATCACAAACTCTGCCAGGCGGCCCAGACACCACATGAATCCCATATTCTGGCTTCCTAATATCCTCTCCCACACTCTTGCCTCCAATACATGCATGCATCTGTACATTTATGAATTCACCAATTACTTGTATCACTTGCTCTGTCTATACTGCCAATTCCCTTGTGGGTGATAATATCAAGGCTTGCACCCTAAATGATGGAAAACAAAATAATTATTCCAAATCCCTATGTAAGATATTATTCCCACAATTAAACTACTTTTGGAAAAAGATTAGTTTGAGCAGTAGAAAACAAGAAAAAGCACAAACAAACAAACCACAAGCGCTATACCCCAATGAGACCAAATAAAATTTTTTCCCATATATAACTTCTAACCTTCTTTTTTCTTTTAATTCAACATTTTACTTTCAACCACAAACATCTCAAATTAAACTTTCAGCTTGAACAACAAACAGCTGCAACAAGAAAAAGAAACAAACAAAACAAGAAGCACCCCAACCAATAAAATAAAAACTAGCACCATCAAAACACTACCCAGTGGCCAAGGAGGGCTCTTAGAGTCCTCACCGCTGTGCTTGTTTCATCAAGCGTAAAGTCCTATTTATCTATTGCTACTTTATAAGGTCCATAAAGACAAAAATTGTGCATGTTTATCAATTAGGGCTCCAAGCGAGCCTGTTTCATAATTTTACCATGCCCTATAAATTAAATATGTTTGTCCACTCTGCAAATTAAAAAAAAATTAATACTATGCCAATGTTCTAAAGTTTGAAATCATAAAATACTGCTATACAAATTTTCTCCAATATCTTAAACAAACCAAAATTTAAATAAGCAAGGGCAACCAAATTAAACAGAGTAATCTAAAAGATTAAAGAAAAGAAAATCCAAAACTCAACTCCTTAGCTCTAGCTATTGTAATTACGAATTAGATTACATAATCAGAAGATTTGGTGTCAACGACATGGTAGACGGTTAGGCCAATCATTGAGGTTTTTCCAGTTCCGGATTGAGCCTGAGCGATGACATCACGGCCAGATATAATTGGAACCACAGCTCGTTGTTGAATAACGGAGGGTTTCTCGAAGCCGTATTGATAAATCCCTCTCAACAAGTCATCTTTTATGCCCATTGTGTCGAAGGTCATGATGGGCTCCACACCCCTGGTCGTCTCGAACACTAGCGACTCATCGCAGGCGTCAAGCGCTGGACCTCGACGGGTCCTGTTTGCCAACACCATTGAACCCGATGCAGCCATGGAATTGATTCTTCTCTGGTTGTATAATTTTCCTATTCTTTCTTTCACCTATTGGCCTCTTTCTAGGGCTTTTGAAATAGAGAAATAAGAGGAGGAAAATGACGATAAAGGGAGGAAAATTTTCCCAACCCTAATAGCTTATTAGCAATGGAAGCATCAACCCACTAATGGTAGAGTAGGTAATGCACACACCAATGCACATACAATACTGGTACTGTACGGTTAATGAATTGTACACTCGTGTTGAATTGCCTAACGTACCCCTCAAAAAGATCAGATGAAAATTATCCAACAATCAAACACCCTCCCCCAACACCAAAAACTCACATCCCGGGGCAACCTCCCTCTTTCCCCTATGTACTAATACATTAAAGCTAAGCCCAAGATTTGCAACCCCACACCAAACAGGTACACATAAGCTACTAGAAATTAATGCAAATAAAATTCACCTGCACCCAATACTTCCACTCAACCACCCCACTTCCCCCCCCCCCACAAAACAAAGCAAAAGAAAAAAGAAAGATTTTGATATTTAAATCGAGCTATAAACATAACTTTAATCCATCCGAAGCAAAAACCCAGATGAATAAAGCAGCTTCAAGATTAAACATTTGCACATGAATTCAAGAACTTGAAAAGCATTACCTCTTGGGAAGAATCAAGATTGATGTCCAGACTACCAAGAATGGATGAAAAAGGCCAAAGAGGGTCAACTGAGCAGAGGAGTATGCTTAGAAGTTAGAATAGAGGGATTCCTAATGGGTTGTTGACATTGTATTTGACGATTCTAAATGTATATTTGGGTTTATGGTTATGTCATATTTAGCGTGCACACCATGTGAACAAAACTAGAAAACTACAAACGCAGACTATTTCGCCTTGCCTTTAAGACAAGGTCAGAAATTTTCAACCGCCTCAGACTCTCTCGAGATATATTTGTTAGAACAGTAGAAAAAAGAGTTTTATATTATTTGGTCCACAATAACTCCATAATATGATATCTTTCCAGCCTCCTGGTTAAATTTTATTTGTTATGAGTTTACCCTATACTCCTTTCTAATCGAGCACTTTATACATGGCCTCATTGATATTTTTAAAATAATTGTGGAGAATTATATGTTTTCCCCTGCAAATTTTTTTACTATTATTATGAGTTTACACTATAATTTTTTTCAATCAAGCACTTGTTCCTCGGCCTCATTGATGTTTTTGAAATAATTGTGGAGAATTAAATGTTTTTTAAAAGGCAGCGGTGAGTTGCATTTAATTGACATTAGATTTTTCATTTTAGTCTTTGAACACTTTAAGTAACAGATAGTCAAATAGGTTGACTATGTGTTGCTTAGACTTTTTAGGTTGACTATATTAGGAGAGACCATTATTTGCTATTTCGATTAGCAAATAGCAAAGAGGGCAAATCGCATGTCCTCTTCGACTATGTGTTCTTTAACCCAAATACAAAAGAGGACAAATCATTATTTGGATTAAAAGTAAAATACTTTATTACCTAATGGTCAAAGTTGCCGCACCTCTAGACCTTTATTTGTATCAATACTAGGGGAAAAAGCCAGCGCAACGCGCGGGAGTTTAGTACCTATAATTAAAGATAGTTAATAATTATTATTTGGTATTTTGTAGTATAAGAATTGAAGTATGACAATTTTATTATGTGCTATTAAACAGAAAAATCATAAATTACATATTGAGTCAAAAAATATAATATGCAATGAAATATAATTATAAGATACGATCAACTACTTTGCATCTAATCTAATAGAACAAAAAATCTACTTATATCTACTCATGCATTTTAGGGATATTAAAATTTTTTGTTTAGTTTGAATATGATCTTGATATGAGAGCAATCCACCATATTATTTTGTCATATAAGTGAGATTTGAACAATTAGCATACTTGAAGAAATCATTACCAGTGGAATTTCGGTTCTTGCATGCCAAATTCTTGAATTTATATTGATTCCAAGGACTTATCATTATGAAACCTCCACATTGACCAATCAATCAATTATGATTTATTGTATGATTTAGGACATAAAGCAAAGCATCTCCTTCTCGATAGGGGTTAAAATCACAAAACATTAGCTTTTGATCTAGTTGCAAAAATATACAATAACTAACATGCTAATCTAGATAAATAATTACCTCAAAAAGTTATTAAACATCTTAATCCACTCAATTCAAGAAAACAATTAAAAGTAAAGAAGTACATACTTTTAAGTAGATAGTTAAACATATTAGCAAATCAAATGAAGTGAAAAATTGCCTAAATGAAATCATCAATAAAATAGCAAATGATTTGAAAATTACCGTAACTAATAGTTAAAACAACAAAAGAAGTAGAAGCAATCTATAAATGGAAAAATTTATGATGATAAACTTATTTTAAACCACAAATAACAATTAACAAATGTGATCTTCTCCCTATCAAGCCTATCTAACATGGACAATTGAATTAAAATGCTAAAAAAAGTATTGCACATACAACTTGCAAGATTACAGATTTCTTACAACAAAAAAAGTAGATTAGCTAAAGAAAACATACCTATTGAGAAAAATGTTACAAAATGTGAAAGAGAAGTAGTTAATATAGCAACATCCGAATTCAATAGACTACATGATTGTAGTGGAACAAAATTATACATAAATGAAATGAATTTAAATAGATGGGGGTTACTATGGTAACGGCCAAGAAACCAAATTTCTCTACTAATCAGCATTAATTGTGTCTTAACATCTATATGTCATAAGTTTGCAAATAAATGATGAGAAAGGCTTTAAGAAATTAAGAGACTTGGATGTTAATACAATTAAATGATTAAAAGGGTTTTTATGTAATTCCACTAAAACACAAGTTGAATTCAATTATATCCAATGTTCAATCGGATATCGAACACTGTCACGCATTAAACTTACCCCTAGCTTTAAATGTCTGAGAGAACATTTAAGTAATTATAAAAAAAATCAAATTAGCTATAATGATTCATATTCAATATTCTAATTGCACTTTAAATACTCTTACATTCCCAAAATAGCCCCACCCTTGCAGTTGAAATCTTTGCCCTAAACTCATTTTTATATAGTATAAGGGCTCATGTTGAGGTTTGTTTCACTTTATTGAGATTTTCTAGCCAATCAAGGTGATTCCATGATAACATATAATTTACCATATCTTGAAGTAATTCAATACTATTCAAAAAGAAAAAGTCCAACTTTTACAATCTATAATTGCAAAAAAAAGTACAATTTAGACAAGTAAAACTGAAAAATACAAAAACCAAAGAGGAAATTACATTTGGGTGAAAAGAATGCTTAGACATAAAAAAGAGAAAACAAATTTATATAAAAAGTGGCCCAATTGGCATCAAATTTCAAAAGAAAAAGATTTTTAAGAAAAAATTTTAAAATCAGTGTTGATGAGATATGTTCTAAAAACTTTTTAAAAATCTCAAAATTATCTTTGCTACCTGTCCATCAAATGCTTGTAGATAACATGGAGAAGAGGTGAAGGGAAGAGGAGGATTTTGACATAAAAAAAAAAAGATTAAAAGGAGCAAAAAGAAATAAGGAAAAAAACAAGGGAGAAGGAAAATGACTGAAAAAATGAAAGAGAAGTAGAGTGAAGGAAAAAGTTTGAAGACATGAGTGGAAATGTGCGGTGATGTTCTGTCATTTATAACCTCAAGTCCAACACTGATCATAGATCAGGAGAAAAATGAAATGAAAAAAACTGCAGACTCACACGACCTATACATGGAGGACGACCAACATTATCACCAATGCCTTTCTACCATATTAATATGAGACCAATCCTAATACAAACCCTGTCAATGGTTGATGAAATTTGTATAAGTCCTAACATCTGGAAGATGGAATCAACGTTTGCAACGAAAATTTTAACCTAATACAAACTTTTGTATCAAACCTTGATTTTTGATAAAAGACACCACAATCAAATGTATTTCTTGATTGATAAGCCAAGTAAATAGACAAAAATTACTCTGAAGAATTCAAGAAAAGCTCATGAAAAACTCAAGAGGAAATCTCTCAATTATTTGTTAGAAATTCTAATTAATTAAATCGGATAGGTTACAAAGGCTATTTATAACCACAATGCTTAAACCAGCTAAATCCAAAAATGAATTTGGATTATGTCACTTATCATATCCAATAACTAAATCAATGGCCCAAAAAGTCCCAACATAACTGGCCATTTATTATTAAACAATAACTAAACAAACGATTAATTAAATTATAAATTGAAAAGAAAAACAAACATAGATAATGATGTCATGTTTCTAAAGTACAAATCAATATATGAAACTTCTTGTCTAACATAGTCGACCATTTATTGCTAAACAGTAACTGAACAAATGACAAATTAAATTATAAATTTAAAAGAAAAACAAGTATAATAGCAAAAATCCTAACTAGTCTTTTGGCACTAGATAATAATGCCACGTTTCTAAAGCACAAACAAACACATAAAACTTCTTGTCATGTGTTGATGCAACTCTATTTAACTTCTCACTAAAGTATATGACTAGTTTTATCGCTCTACATGAGCAAATCACCAATACTTACACCAAATACATCACATTCAATTTCAAAAATTTTATCAAAATAAGTAAACATAGTAATTGTGCATGTGTGAGTTTATGTTTAATTAATTGAAAAACTATTTTAACAACCAAACTTGCTTGCTTGTTGGTAGGCTACTTTTTCTTGAATTCTTTCCCAATTAATGGTGGTATTGACTCATACTTGGCCTTATCGTCAGTTACGATTTCTCCATTTTCCAAAATTACCATTGCCCCGAGGTTAGAACATTGACCTGCAATGTGTCCCTTTCTTTAACATTTGAAATATTTTTCATTTCAATTGCAAAATTTGGATCCTCCAACACATCCTTCACTCCAATTTTTGAAGTTTTAACTTTCGGTTTAGAGTTTGAAGTTGGCGGCATTCTCTTCTTCTTCTTTCGTTGGGGCAGCCTCCCATTGTTGGTTTGAGTATTGAAGTTAGGCCACGTATAATCCCTCATTTTGATTTACCTTTCTACGTTGACAGTTTTGTTCACTATTTCATCAAACTCTAGATAGTGTTGCAACTCAACAACATTAGCAATTCATGGCCTCAATCCATTCAAGAATTGAGTCATGGTCAACTCATGATCTTTCTCCACATCAGATTGAAACATGGTTGTTTCTATCTCCTTATGGCATTCCTTCATGCTCCGATTTCCTTAAGTGAGATTCTACAACTTTTGGTAAAAGTCATGGTAATAGTGTTCAGGGATAAAATGCTTCCTCATGACTGCTCTCAACTTAGTCTAAGTCTCAATAGACCATTCCTTATTCCTCCTTCTATTGATGCATACCAATCCTACCAAACAATCACATAGTCAATAAATTCAATGACTGCAAGTTTTACCTTCTGCTCTTTCAAGTATATTGGCAGTAAAAAAATCATCTGCATCTTTTTTTCCCATTCTAGATAAATCTCAGGATCGAATTTTCCTTTGAATGGTGGAATCTTCACCTTGATACCTTTCAATGTATCACCTCCACGTCTATTGTCACGATACCCACATCGTCGCCTCTTATCAACCTCCTCTTGATCGTTGAAGTCATCAGATTCCTCTACAGAAATCTTATCACGTGTTTCCTTATGTCTTTGAGACACCTGCTTCTAGTGTTGATTAAGGGAATTCTATATTTCATCAATTCATTCATGGAGTGGTTCTAAAGCAGTGTCTAACATCCGCTTAAATTGTTCTATCACGATTTTGCTAATTTTGTCACTTTTATCACGTTTGACATTTTACTCTGCAAGAAAATGTTAGTACAAAAGAAGTACATCACACACTCCTTTACATGTTTCACTTCACATTCGTGTTTGTACTTAGGTGTTTAGCCCTCTAATAATCTCATCAATCTAATTCTTAAGGCTTTTATTCACCTTTGAATTATTCAGAATTGTCTCAAGCAATCAAACACACTTATCAAGTAAGTCAACAAGATTGTAGATAATTAGGATTTGGAATTTACAAATGAAACTCAACACAAGAATGGATTGAATCAAAATCGTAGATTGACTTAGAAAAAAAATGATTAGAAAGAATAAGATAGGCTCCCCTCTTCTTGATAAACAAAATGCAATGTCTTTACTTGCCCCAAATTTGTTCTGAATTTGGAAAGGAATTCAAATAGTCAAACAGTTGTTTTCTCTCTTTTTTTTTTTCAAGAACTGCCTTTTTTATAGTAAACAAACAATAGTAATAATTAGGGCAACTATTGATATTAGATAGCTTGATTTGAATGATTCAAGGCAAGCAAAAATATTTTTTTAATTGGACGATTAAGGTAGCAATAGAATAAAGACACAAAACTTAGAAGCAAAATTTAGGAACAAAATACAACACAACAAGAATAGATGAGAAGTTTACAAGATAGGACATGATATAAGCAAAACCAAACAACTTGAATGGACAAAAAATAACTTAAATGACGAGAATTAAAGGGATATATCCTGATATTATAAACTAGCATTGATACCAGCTGATACAAATCCCATTAATGGTTGGTGAAACTCATATAAGACAAGTCCTAGGATCTACAAGATGGAATCAATATTTGCAACAGAAACCTCAACATATTAGGTATCAAACCTTGATATGTGGTAGAAGACAGCACAATCAAGTATATTTCTTAATTACTAAGTTGATTGAACACTCAGAAACTGCTCTGAAGAATTCAAGAGAAACTCACAAAGAACTCAAGAGGAAAACTCTCAATTATCTACTAGAAATTTTGATTTATTAATTTGGATATGTTATAAAGACTATTTATAGCCACATCGCTTAAACTAGCCAAATCTGGAATGAATTTGAGTTATGTTACTTGTTCTATCCAATAACTAAACTAGCTGCCTGATAAGCTTCAATATAACTGACCATTTATTGCTAAACAATAACTAAACAAATGACTAATCAAATTATAAACTAAAAAAAATAGATGAAATATCAAAAACCTTAACTAAGCTCGATGAAGACCGGCACTTGTCTTGTTGCTGAACTTGGAGTCGAATATCTCTTGGTCATCAGGATTTTTCAAAATCTGGCACCAGATATATCACTAGTCATGGTTCCAGACATCCTTGGATTCAACCATGTTTCTAGTTCATTTTGAGCACCTTAGTCCACTTGAATGAGTGTATAAAATATTATTTTCTCAAGACCAATTCCTTTAATATCCTTATGCAATCCTATTTGCTCTTGAACAACTTGAATCAATACTTATAGTGAATCTTTGAGTTTCTTTGCATGAACTCACATCACTAGACCAATTGAAACTAGGGTTGGCAATCGGGTTAGAAACAGGTTGGCGAGTCAGGTTGAGACTTAGGTACAATAGAAAACTTGTTGATCCGAACACGACCTACCAACCTGTAACGGGTCAAGATACCTGATCTGAACCCGAAATTTTTAGGTTGGCAGGTCACCCGAATGATTTGATATGATTTGAAACATAATTTCAATTTACTAATTTATCACTGTAATTTCTAATAGAATCAATTTTGTACAAGGCTAATTACATAATCAAATAATAAAAATTTTGATAAAATAATCTCAAAAAAAATGAAATAAATTAAAATATCATAAAAGTGTTTTATTCCAAACCAGATTTAAAACAAATTAAGACACTATAAAAGTAGAAAATAATATAATACATCATTTGTCCAAATATAATAATTTCAATTTCAGACATGTTAAACAAATTCATTTAGAATTAAGTGGTTAATGCCTTTGAGAAAGAAAATAACAACTTAGTTTAGTTATATAAAATATTTTTATATTTATTAAATTATTTTTAATTCATAAACGGATTATCGGATCAACCTGTGGGTGACTTGAATTCGACCTATTTTCTTTTCGGATTCATCGGTTCGACCCGATTCTGATCCGAACCCGCGAAACCTCAACCCAATTCCATTATGTTAGATTCATGTCGTGTCAAAAATTGCCACCTCTAATTGGAATACTAACTTGATCAACACTTAAATCCTGACTAACTTGGATATCCACTTCATTCTCTTGCCATATTAGCGAATGACCAAATCCTAGTTGGCAATGGGGGGTTCCTTCTTGGTCTATATGATTAACAAAATAATAATGTTAGTGTAAATAGAGTAGGCACATGCTCTAAACTAATATAACTTATTACCAATATATATAAAAACCTAATAGGTCACACGCATTAATAATTTCATTAGTTAGAGTAAAAGAAAATTTAAGTTGGGACTTGAAAGATAATTTTATAACTTATAGCTTCATTTATGAAACAAATTAAACTTGAGGGACTTATGGCACATATAAGGCTAAGTCTTCCATGACATGGGTTGTATCAGAAGATAAAAATCTAATCTATTTGAAAATTAGTTTTTATATAGATTTAGAGAACATATTTGCTTATAAATACTTTTGTAACTTAAATTAATATGACTAATGAACACAAAATCAAGTTGTGAGATTTTGAAAAAGATCTAGAGAGAAAAAAAGAAGAAAAACTCTACCAGCCTTCTAAGAGAGAGAAATGGCTCTCTCTCCTCCTTGGTATTAGCCGAATCTTAGATTATCAAGAATTAGAAGTTCTTCATCTTCTTCAAAAACAATTTATGCGCTTAGATTTTGGTAGTACATTAGAATTTTTTTAACTTAAACGACTTCTACCTAAGAGGGTTCTATCCATGCCAAGGAGTTCTTGTGATTCACCATTAGAGGCTGGACATTTAAACAATTTCAAGTGAATTGCTAAGAACTTTACACACATCCTTGCTTCAGTGTTTAAGGAGATTCGCTATAAGTTTAGAGATAATTTTCTTAAGCTAACACTTTGGCGTATAGAATTAGTCAAAGAACGAGTTATTAAAGGAAAAAATTTTTAATTTTCACTGTGCTTACCTATATGATTTTTTAGGGTGATTGTCTAAACAAAAGAGAAATTTGATAAATGTTGATAATCAATTAATCTTTTCTGTGAGATCGACACTTGTATCCTCTCTATACTCATGTACGATCTTTACACTTGTAGTGATGGAAGTTTGAGTTTAATTAAAACTTCACATCACTTTGTTCATGTCAAGTTTCATAATGTAAGTCTACATATTTTTTCTAGAGATAGTGATTCAATTCAATAGCAACAAGCAAATTTTTGGTTATTAAATGACTCAAAATAAATGTTGATTGGCTTTGAGAAATAATAAATTGAAGAACTTCACACAAATTATTAGTTAGAATTTTAGATGCTAATTTATAGGAGACAGTACACAAGCTAATTGGAAGGAATTAGGTTATACTTTAAGCTGAATTACACTTAGGAATGAGCACAACATATGGGTAAGATTATAATCAATATGCAAATGAACAAAACCTTTGGCAACCGCTCAATTTTAAAAGGAAGGGACTTTCTATCTTTGCTGCTACTGTTATTTTCTTAAGTACAACCCGTTTAAATTCTATTCAATTCATTCAAAGCACTCTTGAAGAGTTTAGTCTTAGATCCAACCTCTCCATTCATTTGGATAAATCTCACATCTTGTTTTTTCCAAATACTTCCTTTGAAACCATGCTTTCCTTCTCCAATTGCTTGTCAATCCAACCTATAGATGATTCAAGTACTTGCTTGGAGAATCCTGTCTCTATTAAGAAATCCTCTGTGTAGGATCATGATTTCATATAGAGAAAGTTAAGAACAAGTTTAAGAGGTGGCAAGTTAAGCTAGTCTTTTTTTGTTGTCAAAGAGACAATCATCCAACATTCGAATTGTTGCAATTCCCTTCCATTATGCCCATTGTCTTCCTTTCCCCAAAGAAATTTGCAATGAGATTGGCAAAGAACAAAAATATTTTCTTTGGAGCTTTATAGAAGATAAAATAAATTCTTCTTGTCAATTGGGAAAGAGTCAATAATCCTAATAGGCTTGAAGGACTCAGACTCAAGTAATCTATTCTTAATAAGGCTGCTATGGTTAAACTGTATTAAAATATCACTCCAAAAAGGTGACAAACTTTGGGTGAAAGTCTTAGAGCAAATTATATAGATGAAAATCTTCTAACAAAAACATGTACTCTTGTACTTTCCAAAGGTTTAGACTTTGTTAATAAAGAATACCTTCAAGAGGACATACAATGAAAACTGTAGATAGAGTGTAAGAAATGGTCTCACCATCAAACCTTGGCTTGACAAATAGTTATCTTTTGGCACTTGAGGGGTCTTATTCAAGGACTTCTTAATAAAGGTGACGAAGAGGTCCTTGTTGAGAATCTCTTTGGTCTAAACTGTATTGGTGCCTAGATAAACTCTCATTCATTTTATCTTCTCAAATGGATTTGAAGATTCAAACCATTCCTAAACAAGTTCTTCGTCTCATTCATGACATTCGCATATGCAGTCACTATAGTGATAGCATATTCACTTATAAATATGCATATGAAGTGGGGCAGCACTTACTCGTTGGAAACTCTATTACTGATCCTCCGCCTCAATATTTCTTCCCCTGGATTAGGAGCCTCAAAGCTCTCAATAAAATGAAGTACTTTATTTTTGCAATTTATCTTGATAGACTGCTGACAAATGCTTATCTTTCTAAATCTTAAATCTTAAATGATAACCACTGCTTCAGATGTGGCTAGTTCATTGAGGATTTTAATCATGCCTTTAGATCCTATATTGAAGCCTCAACTTTATGGAATCATATTGGCCTGGCTAATGTTTTTAAATAGTTACTAGATACTCTATTTCAAACTTGGTTAAAAAAAAAGTGATAGCTCTACTATAACATTTCCATTCAACATCATCCCATGAGGAATGATTTTCATCTTTGGTTGCTAGCATATTTGAAATTTCAAAAATAGGCCCATTTTCAAATCCACTAATATTTGTGAGAATCCAGTGAAAATCTTCCTCTAATCAACTGATGAATTCTATTGATTATGTCCTTCAAAACCTACACAAGTTTGAAAGATGAGAATCTCATCCATTAGACCTAGTATCCTCCTCCAAATTGGTTTAAACTCAATACTGTTGGTTTAATCTCGGTAATGTTGGAGTTGGGATATTATTAGGGACCATTTGGGTTACTAACCTTTTTTATTTCTATAAGAACTTGGTCTTGACTACTAGTTTCTTGGTAGAATTTTGTGCCTTTCGGGATTGTATGATGTTTGGAAGACAATCAAACATTTTTTTTTCTCGAAATTGAATTGGACTCAATTGTAATCCTACTTCTCTATTAAAAGTCTACTTTTGATTCTCATGAATTTACTTCTATTTTATCTGATTTTAGGGAGCTGTTAGGAATTCCACCAGGTATCTTTGAAATGTTATTTATAGAGGAAAATAGAATAGTAGATAGACTAGCTAGAAAGGGAGGAACTAATGATTGTGCTTTTGTTATTTTTAATTCTTGTCCCTCTTTTGCTTAAGTTTTTTTTGAATGAGTTGAGTAGCTCTCCCTATGATGACTACAAATGTTTAAACATTGTCTTTTATTGATTTATGCACATATTTTCTATAAAAAAAATAATATACAAAAAATATATTGATTCATGATCTTAAAAAAAAGGAAATTGCACCAATCTAACACCATTACTATGAAACAAAATAAACATTGAAGAAGATTTTGCTATGGTTTCTCATAACTTGATTTACTTAACTACATTGCTATAAGTAAGGACCATTGCAGTGTCAACACAACTCATAAAACAATTACTTTTTCTTTGTTCTTTTGAAATTCTATTAGAAGCTTTTTGTTTTTCGCTTTGCGAGCTTTTCATTTTACTCCTGCAACCTGCTCTTTCTTCTAATTAATCTAGAAACTAGTGTTAAGGGCACACCAAATATGTATGCAGTTTAGAAATAATTATTAATTTTTATGAATATATTAGTTTTATTTTTACAAAATTAAATTTTATATAAATTCTTCATGAAAAAATTGCAATTTATTAGTAATTTTTTCTTTTATACAATTATAGTTGATTTGGTAGTGACAATATTTAAGGGAGTTATGGGCCATCATATTAGCAAATGTGATTAGGTGATTAGGGCGAAAATTAAATTTTTAATGACAAAATTGGAATTTTCAAAAATGACATAAAATGTTTACCCCAACTACCTCCTCTTTCCCTTTATTATTAGTATACAATTTATAAAGTCAGAGAGGTGGCAGTTGGTGTGAACAATTTTGGTCATCTTTTGAACTCCCAACTTCACCCTTACAAATAATTAATTTTTAAACTTATCACCTAATCACATTTTGCTTTTATAACTATTCATAACTATTGTAATCTAATTAGCAAATTACTATAACATGAAAAACTTTTATATTAATCTGATTTATGTAAAAAACAAAAAATTTTGTGTAAAGTTAATTTATTTTAATTATTCCTAAATTATACACGCATTGGGTATGCCACCCGTAACACTAGTATAAATAATTGTGCTTGCCCTCCTACAAATAGATGGATAATACTATAGGTAAGAGAGTTTATTGCCAAAATAACTCTTCTTCTAAAACACATACCCAAAGTAACCTAATTTTAAAATTTATTACTTTTGTAATTTTTCTTTCACCACATAGGTTGCATGTGTGAAGGATAGAGATAGAGGCATACTCCATCTCTCTTTCCTATCTAATATCTTCCCCGATTCTCTCTATGAACCTTCCTGCATTTTTTTTCCTTTCTTTATTTTTGAGAAGTCAATATTTGTATTAACAGCATCTAAAACTTCATTATCATTCTTGATATTGTCTTCGTGGATGAAAATATTCTTCTCAATTTGATAATCTCAAGGTAAACAAAGATTATTCTCTTGTCTTTTCTATTGTGCCGCTTTTGGAACATTCCTATGACCTTCAAAAAACTTTGAATACTAATTGTTTTAACCAATAATTTCTCATACCGTGTGCTTGATAAAATGTCTAAGAGGAAAACTACGTAACAATATAAATTCATGCTCAATATGTTTGATTTCCACCACATATATGAGCATGTTCATTTGTAGTGCCTCTCTATTACATGATCAAATAATCTCTTATACTTGAAGTATTTTTGCACATTTAATCAACACCAATTGGTGGCTTGTGTTACTTTTGAGCAACTTTAGCATTGTCTTAATTGCATTAGTATATTTCTTTTGCACTACATGAAATTTACTAGTCTCAATTTTGATTTAATCTACTAGCATTTCTTGTATTCGGTGGTATTATAAATAACATGTGAAAGGTGATCTGCTAATTATTGACAATGCAGGAAACTATTCATTTAGAACTAGAGAAGGAAAATAAATAATGGTCCATGTTTTGCATTCTACTGTTCCAAACTTTGTGGAGCTAATTTGGTTGTCTTTTTACTTTTAGTTAAGTATGAAGCTTCTTTGGGTTTGTACAATTGCCATAATTTTTTCCTTGTGATGTTATCATATCTCTAGACTCTAAGCCTGCAATTTAAGCATAATGCATCCAAAAACATTTTTTGGATTTTAGTTTTCTATTATTTTACTTCTAACTTGTGACATTTTATTTTCCTCATTCCCTATATGTGATTTGCAGTGATTAAATAGAGCTTACCCATTCTAGAGATAGGATCAATGAAGTGCTTGAACTTAACATTATTGAAGTGCCTGATGTGACGCCCTCACTTCTCTCTAAGGCGAACCTAAGGGTATCCGCGGGACGCCTGCCCAGCTCTCGCCAGGATTCAAGCAATTTCCGTCCAAGCTTAATACAACACTAGACGTTACGATTAAATACCATAAATACAATCAGTGCGTAAGCTTTCAAGCTTATCAATATTCAACATCTGCCCAATCATTACATCGAAATCTCGAAATACATCAATATTCAAAATATACATCAATCACAAGTCTAGCCCCAAAGTGCAACGGAAACCCTAAAACAAGAGTACGCCAAGAGGGGTTTCTCCAACATTTCTCCAAGTCCAATCCTGTTAAGGAAAACAAATCTATAGGGTGAGCTGAACACTCGTGAGGCCAAGAACACACATGCAAGCACTTTGTTCAAATAGCAATCCCAAATTTAACAATTAAATCATGTCCTTTCAATAATCAATCATTCGAACAGGAAAAGTAATCAGAAACAATTCAAGGATATAGTAGCTCTCAGGAGCTAAGTTCCACTCGCTCTGCCGATGTCATTCGTATACCTTCCCGCGTTGACCCTCCTGTCAACTGGGTCGGTATTTCCATTTCCGTAGATCACCACTTACTTCCCTCCGTCCACCGTACACCTCAAGGGCCCACAAGTCTATTATAAGGCGATACTCCACGAGTATGCCAAGCAAGACCTCTCATTAGGTCGAGCTTATATATATATCTCATGGCTCGCCCAAGTCCCCGACCAAGCCCATTGCCGGCTCGAGTCCAAGGTCGGCCTATGAGTTTGGGCGTCCCCCATTCATTTGAAAGTCGAGAAGGTTCACTCCAACGACATATGTAATCATAACATAGCATTTCATTTCATTCATTCATTCAATACATTGCATTCATTCAATACATTTCAATCATTCATTTGAAATTAGAACGAGTGCGATAAAGTACGCACCCGCCCTTATTTTTAAAACTTCCAACAATTACCACAAATAAGCAAGTATCAAAGATTCACACACTTGACACTCACCGAGCAATTCAATAAGAATTATTTTCTGCGAGTTCAAGTGTCCACTGTGAGATCCTCTTGAAGGTCTCCTTGTGCGCCTGGCAATTAATAGTGGATAGTCACACAATTATCCAATTATCAAGGAAAATTGTACACTAGTACAATCTTAAGATTATTTCACAAAAGAAAACTCAATTACTCGTAAATCGATGTTCAACTTGCCTTTTATTATGTACAATATTATTTGAGTTTTTATCATGAAAATCGAGGACAAAACGTTTGAATAATACTAGGAGAATTAAGAGTTTTGGAAAAACTCCTTTGCCTTGAAAATTGAGAAATTTCAGTTTTATCCTAAATCTTTGAAAATTCGAATCTCTCTCGATATAAGTCCAAAATTGGTAAACTTTATACCATTGGAAACCTTTTGGAAATTGCTAAAGTTATTAGAAGACACCTTTCCATGAATTTAAGTGGAAAGTACTCAAAAATGAGCTTGAAGATGCAGGTTCGGCGTACAAGGCAGAATTAAGTTGGATTTCGGCCAACTTTAAAAATTCGGCACGATTCACACGTTGCAAACCAGCTTCTGAAATTTGTCACTCAATTAGAGTTGCAAGTGAGGTTTATAACAAAACAAGCGGATCAAGAATCGGAGTTTCGAGTACCGAGATACGGTAGCTCAAAGTTGGGGAAATTCAAGACTGGAGAAGAATTTCCAGATTTGAACCTCCAACACTAGAAATTTAATTAGGTATCGAAACGAACTTGGATTGGTACCAAAATTGGCAGTAATTTACTCCCATATGAAAGGTACCGCTCTATCAAATTTCAGGGAAAAATACCTTCGGAAAGATAGTTAATTAGTCAACCAAAGTTCAGGAAAAATTCTAAGGCAATCTGCCTTGTGACTTCCATTTCCAATTCAAATCGTTTAACCATGAAAACTATCCAACCATGGTTCATTTGTGAAATAAAGGTCTATAATACATTCATGATACCTTTGGTAAGTGATGAGCATCAAGACTTCAATTAATAAAATCATTCCCAAGTTTTTCCCCAAATCAGTCCAAATACTACGTTTTTCCAAAACAGGGCAGTCCTCTTGTTTTGGTCACAAATCAATCAATTTAACTCGGAATAGAGCATGGTTTATGGCGTTGAAAAATAAATTCATAGGACTAAAAGTTCACAGAAGGAAATGTTCTGAAATTCAGCAAGCAACCAGCTCGAAATTGAGCCTCAAGTTTCTGCCTCTACAAGCCATTCCAGCAAATCCGAGAGACAGGACAGCTATCTTAAAACGTTTGGTTCGGATCACTCACAAAGAATCAGAACGTGCATTTTATCTCAAATTAAAGCCAGGAATGTTTAGTTTCAAACGCCACCAACAGCACATAATTTCGACACCCGAGGACAGAGGTATGGTCAAAATGCTACCGCTGGACAGGTTCACCCGAAAATAATTTTCCAGCTTGCCTAGTTCACGAATAAATTCATTTGCCCACCCAAACGTTAATGTTTTGCAACGAAAATTTTTACACATATAATATAACATATAAACATCAGGTTCATGCCAATAAATCACCAAAAATGAGCCTTATCATGGCCGAACAAAATAGGGGCAGTTTCGGAAATTTCTTGTCATGACCTCTACTTTGAGTTTCCAACAATAATACTCCATGAATCCATCATTATAACCATTAAACTACCATTAAATCCAACATTCATCATCTAATCAGCAACAACAACCCAAGTGTGGGAACACAAAGAGCCCACTTTCACATTTTACAACCATATCAAGCCATCCATACACATGCAATAGCTTAAAGATGCATTTCTACCATCATAATCCAAGCTTAAGGTGTAGGATGAAGTTATACCTCCTTAGTGTCTTACGCCCAGAAATTTTCGGTCCTCAAGGCTCCAAGAAACCGTGAAAATGCAGCCCTTTTGTTAGCTAAATCCAACCTCCAAGTAGTTTGCTAGATGATCTCCAAGTTTGGTGAAGATTGGTTGAGGTTTTGGGTTGATTTAGTGAAGAAATTTGTGAAGCAAGAGAGTGAGTGAGAGAGGAGATGTTGGCCGGCTGTCTTGGTGAGAGAAGGTGGAGAGTGATCAGATTTCTTTTAGCTTCCAAGAGAAGATTAAATGAGTGGTGCACAATCACTCCAAAGTCAACTCACATTAGGGCTCGTTTGGCACGTTTTAGGCTCGATTTTCTCGCGCGTTTGGTTCACTAGTGCACTGAACCTCCAATGCATTTATATTCATGTAAGTATTATTCACTCTTAATTGTCCCGGAATAAGGGTCCAAAGTCCCTCAAATAAAGTCGCGCGTGTGAAAACGCGTACCGTCAAATTTAACGTTATAACGGTAAACTTTCGAGAAATTCTTATAACGATTGCACTACTAACTATCACTTGAGTATTTAATCATAAGATTACCTATTTTAGGACCATAGTACAAGTCTCCAATATTCCAAGCTTATTGTGCTCCTACGTGGATAAAATCTCCAAGCACTATTCACTGTTTTTACTAAACGCGCTCCAGGAAATTAATTTTTGAAACGGGTCTCTTTAAAAATATAACGAAGTTATATTACCATGTATTTAGGTCTAATAGATCTAGAAAATAATACTCGGAATAACTGAACAAGTAAATAATTAAATAAACTCAAAATAGGGTTTTAATAGGAGTTTTACGAGTCCTCACATGAGTCGAGTATTAACTCCTCAAATCTCCAATAAATTTGTATCCATGCGTCTTTTGGAAAACTATCCACGCGTGAGTAGTATATGCTCACTTAGAACTTATTCACCTTTAATTCTCGATTAACTTTTCTTAATCTGCTATTGTCCGTTCTTAATTTTCCCAGGATAATCATACTCTCGAATATAATATCACCTTGAAACACTCGTGTTCATTATTTCTCACCTAAACAATCCTTTGAAAATTGAAGTTGTTAACGGGGCGTTTTAAAAGTATAATGAAGACATTATTCCATACGAATGGATTTAAAATGGTCGTAATAAATTATTTGGGAGAAACAGGTGGTTAAATACTTAATTAAACCATTAATATTCGATAAAAATAAGAAATTTTTCGGGTCTTCACATCCTCCCCTCCTTAACAGAATTTCGTCCTCGAAATTCACACCTGAGAAAATATCATTCCCTTCATGGTTAAACCTATCAGATCGATCACCAACTTACGTTTTTTTTTTTTTTTTTTTTGCATTTTAACTTCCGAATCATAGAGAAAGTTAATCGGCCTCATATCAACCTCATATAGGCAATATCTTCACTTCTTTAAGGCAATTATTGTAGTTATTTACTTCCAATCAGGGATTGGCTACTTCCTCTCGTAATATTTTAACTTCCTAGAGGCATATACAATCACCTTATCATGTTTTTTTTAATATACATTCTTAACCATCCTTTGAATCATCGGTGTAAATCACAAAATTACCTCCTACACATGTACACCGATTAGCATTCTTCATCTCAAGATTTTCCCTTACATTTAGAATCTCAAATGGTTTGCCAAGTCTTGCACTCTTACAAAAGTTCTTGATAACCAAAGGAAGTATTCGGCTAATTCCGAGAATTCCAAACTTCAATATGCTTTTCTGGTCGTTTCCTCTTATACAATCTTTCATTTTAGTTGAGTCAATAATAATTCCCTCTTTAAATACTGTATAACCTAGTAAGGCCCAATCGAACTCACAGTTATTGAACTTAACAAAAGTTGGCGTTCTCTCGAAATTCGTAAAACTACCATCAAGTGTCTTTCATAACCTTCTCAAACACTAGAGTATATCGTTATATCATCAAAAAATGCCTCCACCGATTTGTCAAAATACGGTTTAACTCCGATACCTTGGGTCCATAATTGCTTCTAGTGCATCTGTCAACTCGAAGGGTGTATCGAAAATTTTAGAGTGTCCATGTCTTCATTTGAAAGCGGTATTAACCACATTAGTTCCTAGGGTTCCCAAATGGTTAATATCTCTACTTTAAATCCAACTTAAATAGGATCACGGCTCCTTACAAATTATCGAATTCTTATCTATATAAGACAAAAGGGTAGTTGTTCTTAATGGTCACATCGCTCCAAACTCCATAATCTATAAATACATAGCTTCTAGCCTTCATTCCAAATACGATATCTAGTCCTTAATCGTTAGGCACATTGAATCCATTAATGATTTCCTTTCACTAGATCAAATCCACCGATTTTAATATCTCAAATTGGCATTTCAAATATTGAATCCCATTTCAACGCTAAGTCCTCACTTCGGTCCCGATCTCTAGTCACTATCAAGACCTCAGGTGGTCTATATTATCAAGCAAAATCTCGATCACATCCAATACCATTCGTGTCTTATAATAATTCTAAGGATGTGGGGCAGGATTTAAACATACGTGCAAGTCATAAAAACAATTAAAAGCGAAGTAAATTTTCATGAGTCATAAAAATCATAATAATTACATCCAGTTGGAAGAGGTTTATCAAATCCTCTCAAAAGGAAAAGGAGAAACGACAGGATTGTAGCAAAACATGTCAAGTTGCCAGGATACAAAACAACAAAAGACTTTTCTCTTTTCAAAAGATCACAACCCCCAAGGGTGCTAGCCTAGTTTAGGGTAAAACTACAACCTCTATTTCTCGAGTGAAGTCAAACCATCTCAATTTGTGAAACCTTCACTACTAGGACCCCGTTCATAGCCATTAATACTAATTACTCCCATCTGACACTTGATCGCTCTGCGGTGGACCTAGTTGGCTATTGAATACTTCCTCTTTTTAAAAGCTCTAGGGCAATCCGAAATCTTATGCTTGGTACTACCGCACCCCAGACACTTTCCTTGCTTCATTCAGCACTCGGCCTCAACGTGGTTAACCTTGCCGCAGTATCCACAATTTGCATGAGAAGTGGCGACTTGGCCAGTTCGAGAATTTTCTTTGCATTTCTTCTCTAATTCTACATTCTGGCGTAATAATTCAATTTTCTCTGCATATTCTTGTTTCCACCGTCCTTCCCAATAGTCAGCCAATTTCCTTTGAAATTCTACCTTATTTCGAAGAAGGTCCAATTCCTTACGCATTTCTTCCAAAGTTGTCATTGTACCAGTTGGCTTAAGTCAAATGCTAACCTGTCAGGCAAATCGAAGGATCAAAAGAGTAGCTATGCCTAATGGAAGTTCGAGCCAGATTACTCTTTCATTCTTTTGTTTATAGGTCACCCCGAAATATAAATCTTAGCTATTCTCTGCCGAATATGGGTGAGTTCTAAAGTCTCCATAAAATCACTACCATTAATTTCAATTACAACCAGATACGGGGACTCTATTCCTTGATATAAAGTTTTTCATGTCTTACTTCAATCTTCGATACTTGTCTATGAAGTTGTTTGAAAAGAGATCAAAATCTTGTAGTCCCATTAGTGCCTTATTGTATCCTTTCTAATCAATCTTATTGTTTCAAGGTTAGGTCCCCCGTGAAACCTAGATAGACGACCTTCAAGAATTATTTCATTTTCACACCTCTCCTGGTTCTTAGGTTGGTTTATTGGTCCAGAGTTTTGGTACTTAACCAACCGTTCTAGGGTATCAGTCGTATGGTCAATGGTGGGAGTTATGTAGGTGTTTTCCTTCATTTCTAGGGTTTCGGTTCAATCCGGCAATCGTTCCCTAATTATCCCCCTGGAGCTTGGGATGGCATAACCCTTCGCCCTCGGTCCCCTTTTTACTTATTTGGCCACTCATAACTTTAACAATCATATAACATGGCATAAAATGAATGCACCTAAATGAAGTTTGAAAAGTGAGACTTGGATCACGCTAAACAAATATGAGAATAAAAGGGAAGACGCTGAGATAATCGCAAATAGTATATCCCCAATCATGGATTTGAAATCATAAAGCAGTAAGGTCAAACATGTCATGAGAAATGTTTAATTGCCTCGAACGGTAGGAAACATATTGCAACAAGACACAAAATACAACGGCCTTTAAACGAGCGTCACCCTGTCTATCTTTGGCAAAAACTATTAAAATAGTTTAAATCACTAAGTTAGTGATTGGCAGAACCCAAAAGTCTTCACTACCTCCATAGGATCAATTTCATTTCCAGCACTAGGAGTTTTAGATCTCATGTCCCTTATCGAATATCTTGTCATCCTCCACTCATTCAACAAAGGTAACACACCCAGCCACCGACTCATCCATCCTGTCTTTAATTTCGGGCACTAACCTAACAAGTCGGTTCTTAGCTTTTGAATCTTCTCACTAGGAGCCATTGTCTCCCTCACTCCTTAAGTATTTCAATTTAAATTTCAGGAATTCTAATAGTCTAGGCTTCCGCAATTGTCCTCAGTTCTCGATCATCCCTGCGAATCACTCTAGTTTCCTCGGATAGCCACTTCCCATGATCGACCACTATTAACACCCCACTATTTGGCTCGAACAAGTCCTTTGAAATTCGCATAAGGTCCTAGTCCAACAAATCAGACCATTTCTTCAATACTCTCTTAGGTCATTCTCTCGATAATGGACCACCGGAAGGCGCCCAATATCACCATTACCTTCTATAGTTTACACTTAAGAGTAAAAGCTCAGGTAGGTCCAGATACACTAAATAAACGAGATTTGATCACTTCATACTATCCCACATGTATCACACCATATCAAACCTCCTTGTCATCCACTAATTCGAACCTAGGTTCTAATTTTCATTTTCACAAGCAGTCACTTAACTTTCAATCCAATTCCACAGTCCGGCATCCTAAACGTTTAAGCCTAGGATACACTACAGAGACCTAAAGCCTAAGCTCTGATACCAACTGTGACGCCCCCACTTCTCCCTAAGGCGAACCAAAGGGTATCCGCGGGACGCCTGCCCAGCTCTCGCCAGGACTCAAGCAATTTCCGTCCAAGCTTAATACAACACTAGACGTTACGATTAAATACCATAAATACAATCAGTGCGTAAGCTTTCAAGCTTATCAATATTCAACATCTGCCCAATCATTACATCGAAATCTCGAAATACATCAATATTCAAAATATACATCAATCACAAGTCTAGCCCCAAAGTGCAACGGAAACCCTAAAACAAGAGTACGCCAAGAGGGGTTTCTCCAACATTTCTCCAAATCCAATCCTGTTAAGGAAAACAAATCTATAGGGTGAGCTGAACGCTCGTGAGGCCAAGAACACACATGCAAGCACTTTGTTCAAATAGCAATCCCAAATTTAACAATTAAACCATGTCCTTTCAATAATCAATCATTCGAACAGGAAAAGTAATCAGAAACAATTCAAGGATATAGTAGCTCTCAGGAGCTATGTTCCACTCGCTCTGCCGATGTTATTCATATACCTTCCCGCGTTGACCCTCCTGTCAACCGGGTCGGTATTTCCATTTCCGTAGATCACCACTTACTTCCCTCCGTCCACCGTACACCTCAAGGGCTCACAAGTCTATTATAAGGCGATACTCCACGAGTATGCCAAGCAAGACCTCTCATTAGGTCGAGCTTATATATATATCTCATGGCTCGCTCAAGTCTCCGACCAAGCCCATTGCCGGCTCGAGTCCAAGGTCGGCCTATGAGTTTGGGCGTCCCCCATTCATTTGAAAGTCGAAGAGGTTCACTCCAACGACATATGTAATCATAACATAGCATTTCATTTCATTCATTCATTCAATACATTGCATTCATTCAATACATTTCAATCATTCATTTGAAATTAGAACGAGTGCGATAAAGTACGCACCCGCCCTTATTTTTAAAACTTCCAACAATTACCACAAATAAACAAGTATCAAAGATTCACACACTTGATACTCACCGAGCAATTCAATAAGAATTATTTTCTGGGAGTTCAAGTGTCCACTGTGAGATCCTCTTGAAGGTCTCCTTGTGCGCCTGGCAATTAATAGTGGATAGTCACACAATTATCCAATTATTAAGGAAGATTGTACACTAGTACAATCCTAAGATTATTTCACAAAAGGAACTTCAATTAATCGTAAATCGAGGTTCAACTTGCCTTTTATTATGTACAATATTATTTGAGTTTTTATCATGAAAATCGAGGGCAAAACGTTTGAATAATACTAGGAGAATTAAGAGTTTTGGAAAAACTCCTTTGCCTTGAAAATTGAGAAATTTCAGTTTTATCCTAAATCTTTGAAAATTCGAATCTCTCTCGATATAAGTCCAAAATTGGTAAACTTTATACCGTTGGAAACCTTTTGGAAAGTGCTAAAAGTTATTAGAAGACACCTTTCCATGAATCTAAGTGGAAAGTACTCAAAAATGAGTTTGAAGATGCAGGTTCGGCGTACAAGGCAGAATTAAGTTGGATTTCGGCCAATTTTGAAAATTCGGCACGATTCACACGTTGCAAACCAGCTTCTGAAATTTGTCACTCAATTAGAGTTGCAAGTGAGGTTTATAACAAAATAAGTGGATCAAGAATCGGAGTTTCGAGTACCGAGATACGGTAGCTCAAAGTTGGGGAAATTCAAGACTGGAGAAGAATTTCCAGATTTGAACCTCCAACACTAGAAATTTAATTAGGTGTCGAAACGAACTTGGATTGGTACCAAAATTGGCAGTAATTTACTCCCATATGAAAGGTACCGCTCTATCAAATTTCAGGGAAAAATACCTTCGGAAAGATAGTTAATTAGTCAACCAAAGTTCAGGAAAAATTCTAAGGCAATCTGCCTTGTGACTTCCATTTCCAATTCAAATCGTTTAACCATGAAAACTATCCAACCATTGTTCATTTGTGAAATAAAGGTCTATAATACATTCATGATACCTTTGGTAAGTGATGAGCATCAAGACTTCAATTAATAAAATCATTCCCAAGTTTTTCCCCAAATCAGTCCAAATACTACGTTTTTCCAAAACAGGGCAGTCCTCTTGTTTTGGTCACAAATCAATCAATTTAACTCGGAATAGAGCATGGTTTATGACGTTGGAAAATACATTCACAGGACTAAAAGTTCACAGAAGGAAATGTTCTGAAATTCGGCAAGCAACCAGCTCGAAATTGAGCCTCAAGTTTCTGCCTCTACAAGCCATTCCAGCAAATCCGAGAGACAAGATAGCTATCTTAAAACGTTTGGTTCGGATCACTCACAAAGAATCAGAACGTGCATTTTATCTCAAATTAAAGCCAGGAATGTTTAGTTTCAAACGCCACCAACAGCACTTGATTTCGACACCCGAGGACAGAGTTATGGTCAAAATGCTACCGCTGGACACGTTCACCCGAAAATAATTTTCCAGCTTGCCTAGTTCACGAATAAATTCATTTGCCCATCCAAACGTTAATGTTTTGCAACGAAAATTTTTACACATATAATATAACATATAAACATCAGGTTCATGCCAATAAATCACCAAAAATGAGCCTTATCATGGCCGAACAAAACAGGGGCAGTTTCGGAAATTTCTTGTCATGACCTCTACTTTGAGTTTCCAACAATAATACTCCATGAATCCATCATTATAACCATTAAACTACCATTAAATCCAACATTCATCATCTAATCAGTAACAACAACCCAAGTGTGGGAATACAAAGAGCCCACTTTCACATTTTACAACCATATCAAGCCATCCATACACATGCAATAGCTTAAAGATGCATTTCTACCATCATAATCCAAGCTTAAGGTGTAGGATGAAGTTATACCTCCTTAGTGTCTTACGCCCAGAAATTTTCGGTCCTCAAGGCTCCAAGAAACCGTGAAAATGCAGCCCTTTTGTTAGCTAAATCCAACCTCCAAGTAGTTTGCTAGATGATCTCCAAGTTTGGTGAAGATTGGTTGAGGTTTTGGGTTGATTTAGTGAAGAAATTTGTGAAGCAAGAGAGTGAGTGAGAGAGGAGATGTTGGCCGGCTGTCTTGGTGAGAGAAGGTGGAGAGTGATCAGATTTCTTTTAGCTTCCAAGAGAAGATTAAATGAGTGGTGCACAATCACTCCAAAGTCAACTCACATTAGGGCTCGTTTGGCACGTTTTAGGCTCGATTTTCTCGCGCGTTTGGTTCACTAGTGCACTGAACCTCCAATGCATTTATATTCATGTAAGTATTATTCACTCTTAATTGTCCCGGAATAAGGGTCCAAAGTCCCTCAAATAAAGTCGCGCGTGTGAAAACGCGTACCGTCAAATTTAACGTTATAACGGTAAACTTTCGAGAAATTCTTATAACGATTGCACTACTAACTATCACTTGAGTATTTAATCATAAGATTACCTATTTTAGGACCATAGCACAAGTCTCCAATATTCCAAGCTTATTGTGCTCCTACGCGGATAAAATCTCCAAGCACTATTCACTGTTTTTACTAAACCCGCTCCAGGAAATTAATTTTTGAAACGGGTCTCTTTAAAAATATAACGAAGTTATATTACCATGTATTTAGGTCTAATAGATCTAGAAAATAATACTCGGAATAACTGAACAAGTAAATAATTAAATAAGCTCAAAATAGGGTTTTAATAGGAGTTTTACGAGTCCTCACATGAGTCGAGTATTAACTCCTCAAATCTCCAATAAATTTGTATCCATGCGTCTTTTGGAAAACTATCCACGCGTGAGTAGTATATGTGTGACAGCCCCACCTTCCCCTAAGGCGAACCAAAGGGGTTAGCGGACTGCCTGCCCAGCTCTCGCCAGGACTAACGGTACGGTTTACGTCAATCTAAAACGTTCCGGAACATACCATTGCGCGCAAACAAGTCAAAACACAAAATAAAATAAAATAAAATAAAAACAAAAAAACCGAAGCCGAAATTTATCTAAACCATAGCCAAGCATATATATACAACGGAAATCAACATTTACAACCATAATGGCATGCCAAAACCATTCATTAAGGAGTACACATTCGATTTGCCTATCAAAAGGAAATGAACCCGTTATACATTAGGGTTTCACTTCAAGAGCTATACAAAAGACATTTACAAGCTCAGTATGGCAATTGACTATCCAGTCCATTTTCAAAAGCAATTATATCCCTGTAAGGAAAACAAATAACACGGAATGAGCCAAAGCCCAGTGGTATACCACCCAATAAGCAATCAAAGTCATATAAGAATGAACCTTCATTTAAAGTGCACAAATAAGCAATGAAGCAAAACGGTAAAAGGATACGGTCGGCTCTCAAGAGCCCATTTCCACGCTTGCAATCTTGAACCAACCTCATTGACTCTCCGTCAATGTTAAAATACCAAACCGTAGACAACTCTTTACTTCCATTCCTTCCTCCCAACATACCCCAACCGGGCCCGCACTCCATTCAGTAATATTTTTGGTAATACTCGAGTTTACCGGAACCAAGGGTCTCATTACCACAAGGTTCCCCAGTACAGTCCCCGTGGCGATTCAATCTTCACGACCAAGCCCTCGCCGGCTCGATCCAATTAACTACCAAACGGGGTTGAGCTCAGTAATGCAGTAAGGCCGTTGGACATCGTCCAAACGACATCAATTCAGTTTCCATGAAATGGAATTCACCAACCAATATATCAAGTTCAGTAATGCAATAAAACGGTAGCCATTCAGTGACAATATCAAAAGAGGTGAGGGCGGTCAAGTACACCCTCACCTTAATCAATTTCAATATTCGAATAAGCCATCAAGGCATCACATAACATTTAACAAAGCCACATAGTAACAATTTAGTGAGTGGTATACTCACCAAGCAAGTAAGTGGTATTTCATGTACCACGATCACCAAGCCGTCGTGCACTACCTTCACGCCCTAGAATCATGCAACACATACAATAAGACTCCATGCCGAGCCATAAACAACACCAATTCACAACCCTAATAGGGTTTCATATGCATAAATGAGCATAATAGCAAACCAGAAATTAGAAAATGGCCTTAGTCTTGGCCCCAAATAGAAAACTGTTTTACACTCATTATGCGGTAATGGTACAACTCTCACTACAAATATCGGTTGGGGGTGTAAGACCCACCGTTTCGAAGCTATGGAACAGGGCTACAATAATGTAGAAGACCACTCAATCCAGTTCCTAGCTTAACTAGGTCGAAAATGCCAAATACTAACCCAGAATTCCTAAAACAGGTTCGCAAAACACAAAAAACTGTAATCAGTATATCTCAGTCCTTACAAGTCCAAATGCCGAAATTCCAAAGGCATATGTTAGCTAAGACACTCAGCTACATTTCATCAGAAGACACCAACTCCAAAATCCAAACCAATTCCAGTCAAAATAGCCAACTACTATCGCAGTTTTCGCATTCTGCTCAAAGCAGAACAGCTACAGTAATTTCATCATAACTCATTCTACATTAATCCAAATGACCTGAAATTTTGCAGGCACATCAACCTCATCAATACCTACAACTTTCATGTTTTGAGCAAAGTCAAATTCGGCCTCTAACACAGTGATCTAAAACCGGACAGAATTGGGGCTTCAAGAACCCTAACTTTCCAATTTTCCATCCAAATCCAAAATTAGTTGCATTTAACCACATTTGACATCCACTAGAGCCATTTCCAACCATTACAATTCATCATACAAGCCCCCAACATCAAGATCATATTAAACCAGAAAAATTCCCAATAAAATAAAAACTTCACCATAACAAGCCAAATCAAGAAATAAATCACATTTTCACACACTCATGCCACTTCTAAACATCATATGACCATTATTAGAGGTAGTAGGGTGTTCAAGCAACACTTACCAAGAAATCAAGAGAAAGAGGGATATTGGACACCTTTGATCTTCAAACAAAGTTCACCAATACACTTACTAACACTAGAAGCAAAGTTTTTATGGAGTAGAAACAACTCTAGGCTTTGGTTTGTGGTAGATTGGACCAAGTGGAAGCTTGCAAAATGAAGAAGTTCTTCTCCTTCTTGAGCTTGGGATGGCCGGCCAACACAAGGTAAGAAATGGTAAATTTTTATGATTTTTTTGAGATATTTAACCCTTGGTCAAGAAAGTCAAAATGATGAATAGTATTTCTTTAAAAGTATCCAATAAGAAGGTGACACTTGTCACCTTCATTAATGCCTTCTTATCTTTCTTTTCTCTCTCACATCAATCACTTCACACACACTACTTATCTCTTAACACCCGATAAATTTATAACAGTATCCGAAACTTAACCTTATTGGCCGAATTTTTCCGAACTTTTCGCACTAGTGGGTCCCACGTCCATTATTTATCCTTAATTTTCTAAAAACTCGCCAATGCTAGAAAAATCATCTTAAAACTATAATTGCTCATAAAATCCTCTCAAAAATATTTCTAAGCCAGAAAATGCAAAATTATGCAATAAAAGGGGAAATAACCCTAGGAAAAATATTAGGGTTTTACGGGCTCTCACAATATGCTCACTTAGAACTTATTCACCTTTAATTCTCGATTAACTTTTCTTAATCTGCTATTGTCCGTTCTTAATTTTCCCAGGATAATCATACTCTCGAATATAATATCACCTTGAAACACTCGTGTTCATTATTTCTCACCTAAACAATCCTCTGAAAAATTGAAGTTGTTAACGGGGCGTTTTAAAAGTATAATGAAGACATTATTCCATACGAATGGATTTAAAATGGTCGTAATAAATTATTTGGGAGAAATAGGTGGTTAAATACTTAATTAAACCATTAATATTCGATAAAAATAAGAAATTTTTCGGGTCTTCACACCTGAGCATAGGATTAGTGGATTGCCTAATGGCATTCTTGTATTCATTCGCTCTTTGCTAACACTTAAGGAAGCTTCAAGAGTGTTGGTTCAAAATTTCAAAATTGCTTGCAATTGGCAATGATTATGGGACATATTTTTCGATTGCAAATTTATTGTAATTATACTATGATAGTTTTTTTTAATTCAGAATATCTTGTTTTTTAGTTCTTTGCATAAGATACGGATGTTGAGAACTTTATTGCATTTTTAAAGTTTAATAAAAAGTTTATTTTTGTCATTTTTCCCTTTACAGCATGACTTTTTCTAGTAGTAGGATGCCATTGGCCTTTTATACTACTTGATTACTTATATAATAATCTTGTAGTTTTCAGTTTGCAATTGAAAATTTGAAAATTTCAGTTTGATTACTTTTTGTAAAAGTTCTTTTCAAGGAATAGGAAGTATAACATAAACAAATATGATAACCTTGCTGATCTATTGGAAATGTTTAGGTTGCAATTCCCAAAATGCAGGTTATCTTCAGCTTTTTGTTTACATTTTTATTTGGAGATTTCTAGTTGGTCTACACCAGTAAAGCATAGGCTTGTAAGGTGGCTTCGGCCTCCCCATGATGTTCTCAAACTCAATATAGATGACTGCTCTAAGGGCAATCCAGGTGTTAGTAGTGGAGGAAAGGGGGTGCTGAGAGATGAGTGGGGCAAGTTGCTTCTGGCTTTCTCTTGTCATTTTGGATTGGCTACTAGTATGCAGGCCGAAGCTCGAGCTCTTCTTTTTGGAGTGGATTTGTGCCTGTAGAGAGGCTTTGGTTGCTTTGAAATTGAACTAGAGTCGTTAATTCTAGTACAAATTTTAAATGGGAAATCTAGTTGGCCATGGAGTATTTACAATGAGGTGCAGCAGCTATTTGCTTTTTCAGCTCATTTTCCACAGATTAGTCCTTGTTTTCGTCAGGTGAACCAAGTTGCCGATGTTTTAGTGAATGTAAGGTGTTCTCATGTTGGAGAGGAGATTTATTTTGCAATCTCATCTTTACCACCGCTAGCTAGAG
Organism: Coffea arabica; assembly: GCF_036785885.1. Taxonomy (NCBI): domain Eukaryota; kingdom Viridiplantae; phylum Streptophyta; class Magnoliopsida; order Gentianales; family Rubiaceae; genus Coffea; species Coffea arabica. The sequence goes on along the minus strand of NC_092320.1, from coordinate 29,785,599 downwards.
GAGCCATGTGTCTAGATAAGTTAGGCATTGCGTCTATTATGAAAATTCCGCATAAGCATGTATGGGAGTAGTATATATGGCTTTGTTTGGACTGATAATATTTCATTTTTAATATTTTGGAACAGTAAAATCAAAATGTTAAAGAGTTTCTTGACTGAATAATTCAGGAAACTTTTTCAGTCTCAAAACAGTAAAGCACTTGGAAATTTTTCAAACCGTTGTCTTGTGTCAGGGAGAAGCCGACAAATAAGCCTAGTCTTTCTCTCTTCTTCTTTACTCCCCCTCTTCATCACCCCCAACCTCTCACTGACATATCATTATCTCAGACGTGGGTTTTGTAATTGTTCTGCCAAGGAAGTAACCAGCAAGTTGTGAAGTCATGTTGCACTAACAAGAAGAACGGATTTGAAGTAGCTGTCAAATTTGGCTTCGATTAAGCTTCAGCAGCGATAAAGCGGCTTTTTTTGGCACCGATAATTTGAATCTAACTCGTATTTAATTGTGTGCGTGGCTTCCAAATTTTGAGCCTCAAGGTACGTTTCCCTAGTCTTGCGGATCAAAATGGGATTTTTTCTTCCAATTTCTTCTGATCCATTCCAGTTTGGCATTATGTTAAGAAGCGAATGGGTATCTGTAGTGCCTGAGTCTTCTTTTTGTACTGTAATTAAGGTTCGGTAGCTCCATGGGCAAAATTAGGTTCCCTGAAACATATGCAAATTGTTTCAGCATGAATATGCAGCAGTATTTGATTCGTCGATTTCCTTCGCAGCGAGGGCTTGTTCTTAACTCATTTTTATTTATGAAATGGTATTTAATTTTGAAATGGGTTACTAATAAATACAGTAAAATGCCAATGAAAAGCTGGTACTTCGTTTATATAATAGAGGAAAGGCCTTAAGAGCTGGTACATTATTGAAAGAAAAATGCTTATTACGTTTTCAACCCTCTTATTCGTTAGAAATTTTATTTTTATTTTATCTGTTAAATAAATTAGTTTTTGGAAAAATGGGTACTTTGTTCATATAATTGGGGAAAGTCGTAAAGCGCTGGTATTTTATGGGATAATGGGTATTACCTCATGTAACCCAAAATTTGTCACACTATTTCACCAACTTACAAAATACATGTATGGCAAATTTTGCGTTACAAGGTCTACCGGAATTTACTCTGATTTTATCTGTTAAATAAATTAGTAATTTGTTGGATTCAAACATAATTAATTTTTTCTTTTGCATTTTTGTAAAAAATTAACCAAAATTTTTTTTATGAAACACAAAAATCGATAGGTCAAAAGGGTTGGTCTAAAAGGGAAAGGAGCAACTCATTCTCATTGTTTGAAGTACTAAACAAAATAAAATAAAATGCCCCTAAAAAACTGGTACTTCGTTCACAAATGAAGGAACGCCATTTTGGCTAATTAATACTTGCAAGGATAGAATATAGTGTCCAAACGCGAATTCTATATTGTATTCTCATTAAGTTGACTATTTATACGGGATTGAGTTATTCTTCCGATCAAAACTATTTGACCAAATAATCACAAATTATTCAATAGCATACTCATAATCCATACACAACAGATTCTATTTCTTATTTTTGCATCATAAGTTGGATTCACGCTCATTTTCTTGGTGATTTATAAAATAAAATAGGGGTTGGCATTCCTTCCCGTGGTTGGGATTAGCCAAAAAAAAAAGGATAGTCTTGAAGTTTTTGTAACTTTTTCTTGTTATTGCTTCAATTTTCTATGCATTTTTTGTATTTTTCAAATTATTTTTGAAAAAATATATGCAATAGGTTTGATACATGTTAAAAAAAATGTAGAGACCAATAATAGCAAGGTCAATAATGGTAGAATTCATTTTAAATAATTATAAGAAAATTATCAAAGTTATGCAATTTTCTTGTTCCTCTATAATAAAAAATTTTAAATTTTTAGTTCATGTTGGAAAACAATAAACCAGATTAAAGTTTTTCTTTCTTGTTATATTACATGGCAATTAGGGTAATTAGGTGGCAACAACAACATCATTATAGGAATAAAATTTGAAAGTGAATCACATTGGAAATATTTTTTAGAAGGAGTGTTATTTTGGCAAAAAAAACTCCAATCTCTTGATTGATCCGCAAATATGAAAGCCTAAATAATATATGAAAATTGTCCCTTTAGATTCATAAACAAAGAAAACATCTCATAAAAATTACTCCAAATTTGTGGCATCTACGAAATCTTATTGCTGAATATGCATTTTTCCATAATGTTCTTGCTGGATACGCATCTTTCCATCAAATTCTTAGCTATTAGCTAGCTTCTTACACCGATAATATACAACTTAGAATTGATATGAATTCTTGCTTTATAGCTATTGGAAAGTTGAAAGCTTCAATTATGGGGACCCCTTGAGTGGATTTTATGGTGAATTGATGCTAATCTTTAGGGTTATAATGTGCTGTAAAAAGTCCCAATTCTTTCCTTTCGAGCTAGTCCAATTTCGTCTCCAGTTTGCCCATCAAATTTAGTTATTTTTACAATTTTAAGAGGAGTCACATATGCACATCAACTTCAATTGTTTTTACAATTTTAAGTGGAGTCGTGTGTGACTTTTTGCACCGGATCAATGATAGGATGTGAAATTTTGCTTTTTCTTGGGGGAGTGAGCAGATAGAAGGACCAAATTGGCTGCAAAAAGTTGGGGGAAAATTTCAGCTGTAAAAAATAATTGAGGGACAACGTTGTCATTTGCCCAAAATTCAACTCTCTCTTTCTGACAGCTTGCACTTTAGTGAAAACGCTCAAGCGAGAGTGCCTGCCAATGCTATAACTATCAAAACCCCAAAAATCACAAAAACGAACCAAAACCCAGAAAGTATAAATCAAAGAAACCAAACAAATAAATAACGAAAATCGCCCCTTTATTCAATTTCGTCAAGAAATACCCTAGTTTCATATGTTCGATTTGACGGATTTCAATTGAGGGGGGTTTTTTTTTTTGTTTAATAAGATTGAGAAATGGGCGCAAGTCGAAAGCTGCAGGGAGAAATCGATCGGGTTCTTAAGAAGGTTCAAGAAGGCGTCGATGTATTCGACAGCATTTGGAACAAGGTTTTTCTAATCTATGATTTTAACTGTGTTTGTTGGCGTTTAGTTATTATTATTATTATCTGTGCTTAATTGGTTTCATTGCATGTAGAGTGTTTTTGTTCATTTGCCAATTTTTTCGTGAGTGTAGGTTTATGATACGGACAATGCGAATCAGAAGGAGAAATTTGAAGCGGATTTGAAGAAGGAAATTAAAAAGCTTCAAAGATACAGAGACCAAATTAAGACATGGATCCAATCCAGTGAAATTAAGGATAAAAAGGTGACTTTTTTCCCCACTGCTTCCTGGTTTTTGCTCTTCTTCTTATTGCTGTTGTTTAATTAGTTTCTTGAACAGTAAATTCTCTGGAATTTGTTCATGCATGCATAGCAAGGCTGTAAAGAATTTGACCCTTTTTATATAGGGGTTAATTTTTTTTTTTTTTAAAGATTTTGGGAACTTGAATGAAATTTGGCTTTCTTCTCATCCTTCTCTTTCTTTATGGTAATCCTAATTCTGGGATTGTAGGGAATGCGATGTTAATTACATTTCATGTCTGATCTTTAGATAAGTGCATCAAGTTGGGTTTTTATTTTTTTGACTAATGTGTAATTTAATAGCATGACTCATTAGAACAAGTTCCTTTGATGGTGAAGAGTCAATGTTTTCTAGCAATTGAAGTTCTGCATTATTTTTGCTGCAATAGAAGAAATGACATCCTTAAATTCAAAAAGGAATTGGTCTTACCATTTTGGAGTTGGATCTTTATGAAGATTTTAAGCATGGACGTTATGAACTTCTGACTTATTTAAACATCTGCTTTGTTTTAGTTTTAATGTTTTGGTTTTAATGAAATATACCAATTTATGATGTACGACCTTGTCTGTAAGGTGCTTGAGTCAGTTGCACTGATTATACATTTATGTTGAGTTTATCTACTTGCTTTCTTTTTTCTTGTATTGCAGCACTACTTTACCTTCATTTGTCTGTTGTCGGTCCTGTTCAGTCACTTTATAATATCTTTATGTATCTTAGGTTAGGTTATTTTTGAACCTCTCAACTCATGCAGAAGTTGACCATAAGTGTTTTTGTGATACATGTTTTCTTATATTTGTATATGTTGATTAAATTGGAGATATTTTGAATCTCATAAATCATGCAGAAGTTGACCATAAATCTTCTTGTGATACGTGTTGACATAGGTTAGTGCCTCTTATGAGCAGGCTCTTATGGATGCTCGGAAGCAAATTGAGCGTGAAATGGAACGATTTAAAATCTGTGAGAAGGAAACTAAAACAAAAGCATTTTCAAAAGAAGGCCTGGGCCAACAGCCTAAGACGGTAAGCTTTCTGGCACATGATTTCCTCTGATTCTTCACTTTGATCTTGGTAATTTTCTCATATCACCCATCTTCATGTATATCTTTCAATTAGCATTTTTTCATGTGCAATTCATTTAATGTACACCATGGCCAGTTTTACATTCCACATTTTTTCCCTGTTTTTGTTTGGTTATTACTTTGAACTTCTTTTTTTGTGGGTGATTTGTTTTTTTTGGGGGGGGGGGGAGCTTGGTGCCTGTGGTAATGTTGATCTTTGTAGAGTTGAAAAATTTTCATATGAATTTATAAAAATTTCTGAACCTGTTCACTATATTTAGCTTCATCAGATGTTTCATTTATGGTTTTCCATGCATATTCTTATGATAGAGTTTTAGGATCATCAATCTAGAACCCTGAGATTATTTTGATCTATTTGTGCTGCCTATTTGTCCATCAGTGGTTTTGCTTATTGTCGAACGTTATTCAATTTCATTGTAGGATCCGAAGGAGAAAGCTAAATCAGATACAAGAGATTGGCTGAACAATGTGGTATGGATCTGACACTTTGTCTTTTGCTGTAATATATGTTTAATTGGAAACAATATTGGTTTTGTGAAGATATGCTTCCATTTTGAATTATTGGAAGTTCTTAGATTTCATGCTTTCATTTTCATTCTTTTATGGTGATGCAAATCCATGCTACCTTCTTGAAACTTTCTGAGAAATGGTGTTCTTTGAGAAATTAGTTGTTTCACTTGTTTATAGCCAATAAGTTGCTATTGACTGATGGTTTTCCAGTCTCTTCATGTTTTCAACAACTGCTTATGATTATTTGGTTTAACTTTTAATCTTCTGGGCAATATATTATGCATTGTCTTTCAATTCGCATTTTATTTTTGGTTGATGTTGTTTCTGTTTTTACTGCTAAGTTTGTCTTTACTATATGCCTGTAATTTCTTTGAAATCATTAAGGTTTTTAGTACTTGTTTTCCTTTTGTCCGTGAGTAGGTGAGCGAACTAGAAAATCAAATTGATAGCTTTGAAGCTGAAATCGAGGGTCTCTCTGTAAAAAAAGGGAAAACAAGGCCTCCTAGACTGGTAAGGGATATGAATTTATCCTATTAATGTGCATGTGATTTCTCATTGGCCTATATCATTATTGATTGAAGAATTATTTTATTTATTTTTTCTCCTGCAGACACATTTGGAGACGTCAATTGCTCGACACAAGGCTCATATAATGAAACTAGAATTGATTTTGAGACTACTGGACAATGATGAATTAAGTCCTGAAACAGTTAATGATGTTAAAGATTTCTTGGACGATTATGTTGAGCGTAATCAGGTTATCTATCTGAATATTTGGCAGCTTTCGTATGCATTCTGAAGTAATTAGCTAGCGCAGAATGCATTATTCTCATTCAAGTACTTATAATGTAATCATCCTTTGTGTGCTAATTTTCAGGTGGCAAAGAATAATAATCTGCTATAATGATGATCATCTGTTGAATGTTATATATGGTTCTCTGATAGGATTTCCATTTTGTGTATCCTGTCAGCATGCCTTCACTGCTAGCTTTCCTGTTTGACTGGCATTTCTATTGTGATTCAAGAGATGATCATACTTCTTTTGTAGGAGGATTTCGATGATTTCGATGATGTTGACGAGCTTTACAGCTCTTTACCTTTAGACAAGGTGGAGTCTCTTGAAGATTTAGTAACAATTGGCCCTCCTGGTCTTGTTAAGGTAAAAATTATATTTGCCACTTTACCCTATGTTGTTGATTTAACATAAGGTGTTTTGTCAATTGGCTTTTTGTTTTTCCCTTGAAGATTTAAACTTGGTAAATATACTTGTTGAAAGAGCCTTGTTTATATTGAAATGTAGTAATTGTACAATTACACTCACGCAATAGTTTAGTAGGAGTTTTGAGTTGTCTTGCACTTTTGCTAGCTCGCAGAACTGTTTGACGTTTCTTATTGTTCTCCAGGGTGTCAGTGCCTCCAATGCAGTTTTAAGCATGAAAAATCATTTGGCTACACCTGCTGCTCAAGTACCTGTATGTTTTTGCCCCCCGTCCCTAATTGTTAAGCTGCTTTTAATTCTGATAAAGGAGTCCTTTTGAGATCTTGTCTTGAATGTCCTCATGTTCTTTTCCACTCTGCATTTCCGAAGGGGAATGTTTATTTCTGGAGCAGCTTCAGACCCACTGATTCCATTGCTAGATGATGGATGTATTTGGAAAAATTAGTTGAACTAAAAGTTTTGATATTAGAGGAATCAGTACTTTTGATTGACATTTGTAATAGCTTGTGATAGTTCGTGGTCTGGTTTGCTGAATAATTTTATTGGTCATGACACTTCGAATCTAGGCATTATATGAACAGTTTGGATTAGTTTTCCATCTTTCTTTTCTGAAACAAAATAATATTTCTTTATTGAAAACTGAAAAAAATGAAAGAAAGGAGGATTATGGCACTTGACTTTGATAATTGGCATTTAATGGCTGTGCAAAATATGTCCTTTTTCTTATTTGAAGACAAAATACTGAATTTTTAAATATAGAAATTCTTGTATAAAAATCTACTGAAGGATAGACAGCAGTTATTAGCATTATTGGCATATGATGACATGTTAGGAGATGTGTTCTGTCTTTGTAGCGTCATCATGGGATGATCATTTCCATAAAATTTGCTGAGTTTCTACCCTTTCACGTGTTTCTGTTATATAGTTTATATCATGTTTCACAAAATTGGTTGACCTATTCATACTTCGCAGCAGGTTCCTAGTTTGTTATTGTTGCAATCTCTTCATTTGTTGATATGGTCACGAACTGTTGATGTTTGTTGACTCAAGCTAACACTGAGAAACTCTGTTAGTGGTTCAACTTTTTGAATTTGATTCTCCAGTTCTGTAGGAATTTCTCTTTTATCACTGGGATGGAACTAAGCATTCCGAGATTTCATTGTGCAGCAGTTTTGTCCAAAGAGTAATGAAACCTGGGCATTAACTGTTATTGGGCGACCAAAGTGGGAAATTGAAGTAGACTATTTTCTTCTCTCTGTGCTTTTTTTTTTGGGGGGGGTGGTGGCGCTTAGTAATTGGGCGGTACTGAAATTTGTTTTGGTTTAGTTCAAAACTGGTCAATAGATATAATAAAGAATCAGTATCCTATATCATGGTGAAGGATGGACCAATTAGAGGTTTTGCCAGCTGAGGAGTTGTTAGTGGACCGTAGCTACATGTTAGTGGTTTAAAGTTTTGGAAGTTTGTTCTTCAGTTCATCCCTTCCTTTAGTGGTGCGTGGTCGGAAGCCTTCATTAAGCTTTAATTACACTTTTCTTTTGTTAGCTATGGCATTGTAGCCGCTGCTGGTATACCTATTCTCTCTCTCTCTCTCTTGCCTTTTGGTATTTGTTTCGCTTATCGTCTTATTCATCCTTCGAGAAAGCTCTTAGAGAATCTAATACATTTTTTTGTAATCATATATTTAGGCTACAGCTACATCTGCCAATCAACAAGGCGCTTCTCCCCAAGAGCAAGTTGAGGAAACGGCAACCCAGGACACTACTGATACTGTTGCAAGGACTCCCCCTCCTAAAAGCAGTTCAGCTGCTGCTTCTGCTCCACCAACACCAGTAGGAAGCCATTCCAATCCTGGTATTGTGAAAGCTACAAGTGACTTCGTTGGTGCATCAACTGCTTCCTCTGGTCATTTGGGTTCAAGTTCTTCAACTGGTCTCTTAGATAATGCAGGCGTTCCATCATCTCCTGTAAGTGTCCCTTATTCAGTAAAGGAAGAAGACATTACAAGTTTCCCTGGCCGTAAACCTTCCCCAGCTCTTGCTGAAGTTGGGCTACGAGGTGTTGGTAGAGGTGGATTATCCAACCAACCATCAAGTAGTGTCCCTATCAGTTCTGGAAGCACAATTTCGAGCAATGGAGCCCTTGGTAGTGTAACGTCAGGTTCTGAAATGGCAAAAAGAAACATGCTTGGAGCTGAGGAAAGACTTGGAAGTAGTAGCATGGTGCAATCACTTGTATCTCCTCTTGGTAATAGAATGATCTTGCCACAGGCTGGGAAAACTGGTGATGGAATTGGCTCAGCTGATGCTGGGAGTGTTGGTGAGGCTGCATCTATGGCTGGGAGGGTGTTATCTTCTTCTGTGGTTCATGGTATACAATGGAGGCCTGGAAGTTCCTTTCAGAACCAGAATGAGGTGGTATGTGGTTCTGCTGTAAGCTCTTCTGTTTTGGCTGATTTCAATTTACCATTCTTGCTTGCATGGTATATTTTTTTTGTGCAAGCTGAGAATCGAAGTGGAAAACCTGTTGTTGAAATTTTGCTTTAATTGGTTTTTACTTCTATAAGATGTATTTGATTGAATAATGGCCTTATGCAGTGTATCTTTTGAACTTTCAGCATATTCTTATGTAACTTAATTTTTTTTTTATAGCAACTGCTGGGCTGTTTTCCAACCCAATTTTTGTACTCCCTGTTGTCACGGAAATTGTAATTGTTATTAACAGTGCATAGTTTTTGAAAATTGTAATTATTACATAAGAAGTGTGGAACCATGAAGTTGTTTTTCAATTTCAAAATATTATCGCTGAATAACACATGCAATCAAGCCATTTAGTTGCTTTACCTTTGGTGGCTTTCATGAACTGTGCACGTGTTTTTCCTTTTCTTTTTTGTTTTCCTTGGTAACAATTAGTGGGCCGATAAAAGGCAAATGAATTGATTTTTTTAAGTGTCTTGAGGGTAAAAGTAGATTTTGAATGGGAACATGTTAGTCAAATGAAGGCAAGTGATATATTTTCGGATAACCTAAAAAGGACAGAATGACTATCAATGGGAGGAAGGCACTATTTCTTTATCAACTTTTATCTTTCACATTCTACTAATTGGAATCATTTACTTCGCTTCACACAATTTAATTGAATGCAGTTCATCTGCATTTTTAAATTCTATCACGATACCCATACCCTTGATTTTGAAGCCCCGAAGCTATTTTAATAAAAGAAAGTTACGCAATTCGTAATTAATGGGACTTTTGAAGATTGAGAAATGAATTATGATATGAGAACTATCTGCAATGAAGATAATGACTGTTTCATTGGGATTGATGAAGTATTCCTTGATCCAATTCTACCTTTGACATTCTTCTAACTGGATTTTGCCTAGTTGCACAGTTTAATTAAATGCAGTTAATCTATGTATTTAATTTATTTCGCGATACCCATACCCTTGATTTAGAAACCTTGAAGCTATTTTTACAAAGGAGCGATAGTTCTGGAACTCAAGCATAATAGGACTTTTGATGGTGGAGAAATAAATCATTGTATGGTAACTATTAGAATGGATCAAACCGTATAATATGGGTTTGTGGTAAAAAACTTAATTGGCTTAGTAATGACTGTTATGTATAATGTGTGAAATATATTTGCATGGTCTTTTGGTTTGACATATTTGAGTCTACAACTGATAATATACTTTCTTAGGGACAATTCCGTGGAAGAACTGAAATTGCTCCTGACCAGAGGGAGAAGTTTCTGCAGCGGTTTCAGCAGGTTCAGCAGGGTCAAACTAACCTTCTTGGCTTGCCTCTTAGCGGAGGGAATCATAAACAATTCTCTGCTCAGCAACAGAATTCCCTCTTGCAGCAGGTGATCTTTCTGCTTTCTTGACTAGAAGTTCTTCCTGTTACTTAGTTTCCTGTAACTGTCTGTACAAGTGGGCTGGTATATGTACACACAAATATTTTCCTTTGGCACATGTTACTTTTTTAAGCATGATGGTACACCATCATTGCAGAGATAATAACATAGAATGAAGCCTATCCTACTTCTGCCGTCCTTGTTTGTTGTATCAATGAATGTCTACCAAAATGAAAAGGAATAGTAGGCTGTTATGATCTGGGTAAACTATGTGTTAAAGTGCTTAGATTCCCTTCATTTTGAAATTTACAGCTGTAAAAATGGCTAGAAACTGCATGTAAACATAAATCTATAATATGGTACATATCCATATATATATATATGTAAAAGACATGCACATACAAACACATGATCAAATTAAGTGTACACATCCGTGTTGATACGATGAAGGAGAGAAGAAAAAGTTGTGTTAGGTGGGTTGTAGTCAATGCTAACTCGAATCTGGAATTGGATGAAATTTCATGAAGGATTTATGGCTCGCACATTGCCGTGAAGAGCTAAATTTGGCCAGCATTCTCCATTGACAGTTTGAATGGTCTGATAGGAAAAAATTTTAAAAAAAGAAGACAAGAAAGGTGGTGGTAGAGCGAACGATGAGTAAGAATTAACAAAATATAACAATTTGGCGAAAGTAGAAAGATGATAATAATAATAATAATAATCAACAGATGGATTAGCACGTGATAAGATAGAGGTAACTGTTGTAACAGAACAAGAGACCATAGGATCTTTAGGGGATGAATTAACTGTAAGACTCCTCTCTTAAGTATAAATTAGGGAAGGAATGAAGGACTGAAATTATGGATATGCGACGATCAAGACAATCCCCATGGATTAGGTATATCATGGCGAAATAATTAAAGCTAGCCCTAGGCCGGCATCACCTATAGCAACTTGTTCATTATACAGAATTTAATGCTCCTGGGCAACTTGAACTTTTTCCTATAAGGGATATATAGTTCTATGGATAAAATCTTTATCTTAAATGACATTTATTTTATCAGCAATCAATGCTCATTAATTATTTGATGATTGCTTTTTGGTGATAAAACTTCACCAAAGAACCTATAGAGCTGTAAGAGTTTGCAATCGCTAGATTAGTGAATCTGCTCTCTTTGCCTGGTCTGATTTTTTCTCTCTTTCATCCCTTTTTCAAAAAAGATACGCGGGGGCCCTGGTTGGAAAGCTTGACTTTGTCATGTTCTATGGCAGATGGGAGGTTGTTCTGTTCTAGAGCCATCTTTTTCATAATTGTAAAATACTGCTGATAAATCATATGAGCTAGCACTTCCGTATCCATATAAAACTTTTTGATTGTGTCCCTGTATATCGCTTTTGGAATAGTATCTAATCTGACATTAGACACATACCAGTTCTGACACCGATATGTCAGTCTATGTAACATAGTTTATAAAAGTTACAAGGATTGTAGGCAAGGTTTATCTGGAAGATGAATGAGTTAGGAATCAGGTGAAATTTGTGGGCAGTGCTCACGTGGCTTGAAAAGATAAATGAACTAGTTGCTGAAAGAACTTTTGATATCAGTGGTGGAAAGAGCAAAGTCCAGGCAAAAGTAATTGCTGTGTCTGCCGATTTTTTTCTACTAGCTATGTTGTGTCCTGAGACATCTATCGACCTAAAAGTCCCTAGTTTATTTGATTGTTAGGAGGCTTTGTTTCTTTTCTTTTTATCTCAAGCGGTATAGCCTTCCCCACTGTCCCAAACTTAGCTAGAGACTGTTGACATGAGTGCTGTTGCACAATTAAGTTATTGTTGTAGATATGCTGTAAAAGTTCATAGTGCTTGTTTAATTGAATGGTGAACAGATATAAAATGCTAACCATAAGAGAACAGAAGTCATTTTGTTCTTGACCCCGAATTTTATATGTAATGTCATAATTGATGACTTGTTACATGTGATGAGATTCTTTTTAGTGTCATGTAATTATGAATGATATTTTCAGTTCAATTCCCAAAGCTCCTCTATCTCGCCTCAACTTGGGGTTCAACCAGCTGGTCTTAACAGTGTTCCATCATCTCCCTCATTGCAGCAGCAGCCCATTCCAATCCATCAGTCGTCAAGTCAGCAGACTCAAATATTGGCAGGGTCTAGAGATGCTGGTATTCTGAATTACAGCATCAGCATTATACTTAGTTTTTGATTATGCATCATTAGCTTTTTACAAGATTAGTCAGTTTCTTTCAAGCATTCATTTTCTTTGACAATTTGGCTGTATTTAACCTCTAATGTTATGCAACCTTTCCAAAATGGAAATTTACCAAGAATCCCATACTTGTCAAAATGTATATATTTGGTGAATGTATGGTGTCAATTGAAGTTTTTAGTTTATATCTCAAGGATTTGTCTAGAAAATGCCTGGTATATTGTGCATCAAAGATCTGGGATTTATGGTCAGGAATGAGGGAGCAGTGGAATTTTTATATGCGTATGTATCATTCTAAACTTTCCTGGTATCCATTTTGTGGTCAAATTTATTGCAACTTAATTGGCTCCAATGTGGAGACTGCACACTTATCTTAGTTTGCAGCAATTAATAATATCAAGGTAGCATTGTAGGAGCAATGTTTTACATTGTGGTTTCGCTGTTGATATACTTATTAGGTGCACCAAATTTTTGGGGGGTGAGGGGAAGGGGGAGTGGGGAAAGAAAATGTGCTTGTTAGGTTTTCCACACTGGGAAAGGTGAAATAGTTCTCTCTGTATCACAGTAATGGTTTGCTACTTTTGTGGCCATTGTATTATTAGAATATACAAATGTTGAATGAAGATACTTTGTTTCCAACTACAGATGTTGGTCATGCAAAAGTGGAGGAGTTGCATCAGCAACCTGCAGTATCTGAGGATTCTTCTGAATCTATTGGAAACTCTGGACTTGTGAAGAATCTGATGAACGAGGATGATATGAAGGCTTCATATGCGTTGGATCCTCCGGTATGTATATTTTGTTTTTATTATTCTTTCCAAAAACTTTTCTGACGTTTTGAAGTAGCTTTATGACTAGTGCTGGTTTTTGCAAAGATTTTGGCTATTATACACAAATGATTAGCTGATTTTCAATAGTATAGATAAATTCAAAGTTGCAAATATTGTGGACATCCTTTGAGTATTTGTATTCAAAATCGTACTACAAATGCTGCATGGTCTAGCATCCCAGTGACTCAATTTGTAAACAGTCATATTCTTATCCTCTTGGACTTTGTATTGCTACAATAATCACAAGCATGCTCCATGGCTGAGCTCCTAGCAGCTCAATTGATGCGCTGAGGGCAGTGTAGGTGGAGTTTGTATTGTTGTGGACACATTGATTTTGTACATTTTCTGAGATCAAATTCATGAATATTCTGTAATAGGTTTCTTGACTTAGGTTATGCACAAAGAATTCATCAAAAGCTCCGTCAGGAAGGCAACAACTGAGTGGTGCCAAAAATTTAAGCCTAAGTAGTAAATTGTCGTGCCACTTGCTTTAGTTTAGTATTGCTATTGGATTCTCTCTACATAGTTGTATTTTAGTGTACGCTAGAATCACTTATCAGATGCTCTTAGTACTTGATTGTTTGCATTCAACATTTATTTATCTGAAACGCTCAAACTCACATTCTCTAAATGATTGTTTGGGGAGTGGTAGCTTGCTGGATAGTGTCAAGCTGAGTTAGGAGAGGACACATGTATATCCCACGTTGTAACAAGTTTTACTAATAGGTTTGCAGGGACACTAAAGTTAACACCCATATATTCCACCATATAGCAACCTTCATTTGAGAAGCCGCTTATAAAACTTGGCCTACTTATTCTGGCAAGATTTCCTTGTAATTTTGTCATTAATTTTGTGATTTCTTGATTGAATCTAGGGTTTTGCTGGATCAAACAATAGTCTTGCAAGTCCAGATCTTTTGTGACTTTGCAGTTATGAAGTTCTGGAGTGAGGTCCATTATTGAACATAGTCATATGCTGTTATGCTCAAGGATTATCTTTAGGTTGAATGAGAGAGCACATAGATTTATCTAAATAAGTGTATTTTCGCCTGTGTCCTTTAGCAGTAAGTTTATCTTGGCTTTGCTTTGTCTTCAGTCTTCTGAATTTATCTGATGAATATAATGCTTTGAGTATTACAGAACTGGTGTTTAAACATGAGGATATTGGTAAGAGATAAAGTTTTTGGAGGTTGAAGGACTCGCTGACGTAATTGTAAAAGTTGCATATGTGGGATATTGTATTTCTCTAGTATTGTAAACTTCCATGGCTATTTCCGTCTAGTTATGGAGGTTTGAGGTTGCTAATTGAATCTTAAGTGGTGAATCTGTAATATGCTGAAATTTCACATGGTATGACAGTTTTTGTCACCTTTATCGTGTGAGCTTCTAATTCTTGATGAGCGATACAATTTGCCACCTCTTGGATTTTCCATGACTGTGTTCTCTTTTAAAAGTTCAGCCTTAATTGCCTTCTTTCCGATTTAAAATAAAAGGATCAACAGAAATCGTTGAGTTATTGGTCGCAGAGGTGCTACAGGCACAAGGTGCACTGACGCACCAGAATACCTTGTCGCTTAGGTGCAAGCATGAATTTCAGTGCTTGCAATCCTCAGGCGAACAAGAAGACGAGGAGGTTGAGAGTAGTGATATGAGTGCAGAAGGTAGAGTAGTGTTATAATAAAAGAACAAGAAATTAGTAACTGATGAAAGTGGCGGGGTGAGAGGTGAAGAATGGGAAGAGACAGGAAAGAAGGCAAGAGAATATTGGCTGAGGGTGGAAAATTATATCAGCTTTGGGGAACTGGGGAACTAGGATAGAAATATAGCTGTAGCCTGGAGGGGGCCTAAGGATTTAGTTTAAGCCTTGATATGGTAATTACAGTTATTGGATCTGAATTTAAGGTTATGAAAGATATGATAGTATAGATCTCCGCACTCCAGTGATTTTAACTGCTTCTGTTTAAACTACAAGTCAAGTTAGATGGGAACACAAACTGAAAAGGTACAACTGATAAAGCATTCCAGAACTTCAGAGAGGCTTGTGCCTCAAGTCCCATGTGCCTTGTCTCTTTGTGCTGCCTTTGCAACATTACCATACTTGCAAGATCAAGATGTAAAGTTGTCCCTTAGTATCCTCAGTGGCTTGGCACTGTTCCTTGTGCACCTTTAACAACTATACTGATTAGGAATCTGTTGGATGATATCATCCTCTTCATTCCTGGGGAATATTATTAAATGAGTCTCTTCTGTGTTATGTTTTTCTATTGTCTCATTTCTCTACTTGCTAATCCCATAAGAGTTGTGTTGTGATGTTAATCCATCAAATGTAGAAATTTCACTTTTGGATTTTATTAGTAACATTTTCAGACAGCCAATTATTGGAGTTATCAGAGTGATGTGTCAGGATACTGGACAAAACTGGAGATAATTACTAACAGTTATGTTTAGAGTTGAAGAAAAGGAAATGTTATGAAGGCCAGCAAGGACTTGCCTAAAATGATAAAGTCCATTCTTGAGGGAGAGGCAAAGTTTCAAGGAGGGAGGGAGAGAGTTGCTATTCATCTTGCATGTTTAGAAAAATGATGGGCAACTTGCTCTTGTGAGATATGGTGTTTAACCATGTAGCATAATTTCATCCAGTGGTTTTATTTGCAAAATTTTGTAGGCTTACAGCTCCTCTGTTGGTAGTTTTGTATTGCAGGGCCTCATGGGATATGAAGTGCCTCAGCCAATGCCTCCATATTCAGAAACTTCCACTGAAGTGTCTATTATGCGCATATGCCTGTATTAATCACATTTACGTATCCATTTTTAAGTCGTAGACACAAATTTTGCTTGCTTTTATGGCAACCTGATCAAAGATTTAGAGATATTTGATGAAATCTCATGAATAAGTTGGGCAAGTTCCACAAAAAGCACTGTTATATAAATAGATAAATAACACCTTGCCATGCTGGTCATGTGAAGTTATAGCAAACAAATTTCACATTCCATGTGATAGTTATAGGAGCTGCAGTGTCCAAATTTTATAGATTTCGAACAACATAGAAAATGTGGCTGGCATGAGGATGCTTTTGGTTGGTAGCTTGCTTAGTTCGAATGTTTGTATCATTTGAGCCACGTATCCTGTTAATTGAACTTGAAGTAGCAGCATTTTGCATATTTGGGCTGCTCTTTATTAACCATTTCAATGGCTGTTTTGAAAAATCATTGAAAATATATAAAAAAATTGCTTTACTGCAGTGTCGCATGTTCTATGGCATGCTTTTAGGGAAAAATTCATGTAACCATCTGAATTAGGTTGTGTACCTATCTGAATTATGGTTTGTCTACTCTACTATATGTCCTTTGATGTACATATTCTGCCTGAAAGTTATTGGTTTTTTTTTCATTTGTTTTTCCTAGTAAAAATGTGAGCGGTTCCATTTGGATGGTTTTTTTTTTTGTCAGTATTTTCTCTTTTAAAATGGAAACCTGTGTAATGAAAAATGGCTATTGGGACTAGGATAAGAATTAGGACCTGTGTAATGAAGATTAGCATTATGATGCATACAAGATCTTTACCCAAGCTAGAATGTCTCAATTTTGAATCCTTTGTCTTTTGCTTTGGTCTTGAAGATTCAGTTGAACAAAATGTGCTCAGATTACTTGATAATAAAAGCAGCATAACACCCTGAAGCATCACTACAGCATTTTTTTTTAATGGTCAATATTCTTTTTGATTTCAATGCATTTGGGTCCTACACCTGGATATTATGTCTAGTGCTATCCCAGTGTGGAAGTAATGAGCTTTCGAGTATTTTCAGCTCATGATGCAATCTCATGTAATAATGAGTCGCTGGTTCCAACTTATTGTCGCAGAATTCTCTTTGAATGTCTGATGGCTGTCATCCTGTGTCTCCTGCAGGCTGGAGCGGGTAGCGCTCTTACAGAATCATCTCAAATGCCAAGGGACATTGATTTATCTCCTAGTCAACCTTTGCAATCCAGTCAACCTTCTGGAAGTCTTGGTGTCATTGGTCGAAGAAGTGTTGCAGACCTGGGTGCAATTGGTGATAACCTCAGCGTTTCTCCTGCAACATCTGGAGGAATGCATGACCAGTTGTACAATTTACAGATGCTTGAATCTTCATTTTATAAACTTCCACAACCAAAAGATTCTGAGCGGGCAAAGAGCTATACTCCAGTATGAAACGATTTTATTTGGCTATTTAGTTCTCTTCCATATGGTGACTATATTTTTGTCTAATATTTTCCTTTGGCATTTGCACAGAGACACCCTGTGGTGACTCCTCCAAGCTATCCCCAAGTGCAGGCACCAATTGTCAATAACCCTGCTTTCTGGGAGCGTCTTGGAGCTGATAACTATGGCACTGATACCCTATTCTTTGCATTTTACTACCAGCAGGTTGTAGTAATTTTAATCATTTTGTAATACTTCTATTGCTTTTTGCTTTTCCAAGTCATCTAGCATGATAAAACTGTAATCTTCATTGGCAGAATACTTATCAACAGTATCTGGCTGCTAAGGAATTGAAGAAGCAATCATGGAGATACCATAGGAAGTACAATACATGGTTTCAGAGACACAAGGAGCCGGATATTGCCACTGATGATTATGAACAGGGGACATACGTTTACTTTGATTTCCATATTGGCAATGATGAGCAGCACGGATGGTATGCATGTTCTAATTTCATTTTCATTTGGACTCCTTTTTGCTAATTTACATCAGTTTTAATTCTAATATTTGCATTTTTGCTCTTGTTTGTGATGTCATGCTTAAACCTTTTGCATTGGTCTCTAAGCTTGTAGCTTTTAGATGCCTTTTGATTTTCTTACTTTGTTGTGGCAATTGAGAACTGAAACTGAAGGAAACTCATAAATTTCAGGTTGACTGTTTTGTTTGTTGTTCTCCGCACATCTGCAGTTTGTTGTCGTCTTCTTGCGGCGACTGATCAGTGCAAGTTTTTAAATGTGGTTATTATTGCCTAATAAATCTTGAATACACTTTCACAGTTATTTTGAGTCATTTATACACCAGGAATAAGGATTTATTATTTGGGAAAGAAATGTAACATTCCATTATGTTGGAATAGGACAACATTAATGGGAAATTCAAATACATTGCTTGCACTTATTGATGTCTGCCGATCTTCTGAGCAAACTGATTAGACATATGCATTTTCTAGTAATTTTTCATTGTTGTGGTTTTAATTGTTGTGGTTTTAATGAAATACCTTACTCATGTTTAGGTGCCAGAGAATCAAGACTGAGTTCACGTTTGAGTACAATTATCTTGAAGATGAGCTTATAGTGTAGAACATTGATCATCAACCGCTGCTTTTTATGTCCCTCAACACCTTTTAGTGAATATTTTGGTTTTGCTTACCAGATTAAGTGCTGTTTTTTAGTAGATTATGGTTGACCAATTGCTACGTTCTGGATGAAGACAAACAGCTATATAAAGCTCCTTGTAAAACCGAGCTGATTGTTCTGCCTGACGTCAGTAAATTTACATGCTCCAGTGCTGCATATATCTGTTGCAACTTGCAACCATGGATGTCCATGGTTGATCGAGTTCTTGGAGGCTCATTGTGCTGGAGTTTCTTTCATCTGCCATTTCCCAAATATTATTGAGTTGGTAGTATCCTGATAAGGAGAATTCTGATATTTACTGCTTGCAACTAATAGCGTAAATCGAGTAAAGTCGAGCTCGATCCTTATCTGTGCTACTCGAGCTTGAGAAAGAGCAAAGAACTCTAGGTAGACAAGTCCCTGGGATTGTGCCAAGAGTTGCCGGCTTTTGGTATTAACTCTGGGATTAGGTTTATTTCATTCGGCAAAAGTCAATTACTTTGAGTTGAAAAAAAAGAACTCGAAGCTCGAGCTTCACTGGTGGCCTTGGTACATGAGCTCGAGCGTGACTCAGATGAGCTCGGAATTCCTGTTTGTGCCTTATTGAGCCCGAGTCACCTCGAGCTCAGAGTTCTCAAGCTCATTTTATTGGTTAACGAGAATTCTTGTTTCCTGTTTTAATTTTTTAGTCAATGAAATGATTGTACCTGCCCATGAAAATTGTTTTAGTGAAGGACTGATTTTAGGTAAATTCCATAAATCTCTTCCCTATAAATGTAATTTCGCAATAAAGCTTGATTGAGTACGCATGTATGGGTTAATTACATTTATCTCCCTTGAGGTTTAACCAAATTATCAAACAAACCCTATAATCTGACTGAATGACAAAAGGCCCCGTCAATTCGGTGAAGTTTTGACAAATGCATCCCTACCGTGAGTTAAATTATGTTCTCTACTGGCTAATGATTCCAGCAAAACTTTATTATAGAAATCCAAAACTAACCCCTTACAGTCAGACTCAGTCAAACTTCATGCTTCTCTTCAAAACCACCAGCGGTAAAACCCAAAACCTTCATTGGCACTCTGACAGGGAAGGTGGCATCAAAAGTCACTGCAGTTTCTCTGCCGCTGGAGATCTAATGGAACTATTCCCTTTTAACTAATTAATTTCTCCTTTTTCTATCACTATTTGCAGCACTTCTTGTAATTAGCTTCAGTGAAAGGCCCAAACTAGAAATTTCTTGTTATTTTTTCGTCTGGCTATAATTCCTCTTCTTCCACCATCTATTCTCCTTTAATCTACACATACGCATGAAACAATACAAGACAGACTGATCAAACTAAATCTACCATTGGGAATTATTGAGCACATGAAATGAGAAACAGTGATGCAAAATTTTGTTGGGTGACTACAAGTTTCTTTGCTTTAGGGATAATTTGAGAAATCTCCCCTGAAATTTTTTATAGTTTCACAAAAATACCTTCTAATATCCATAATTATGCCAACCTTCCCTTTCGCGTGTCAGTCATCAAATGTCACCGTTAGCACTTAGCAGTCACAAAATGTCCAAAATGCCCCTAAAAAGTTACTACACTGATAGAAGCAGTATCTAGTAGAAAATAATTGGTTTAATACACAATCTTTTATTATGCTAGTTGGTGGCAATTAGTTAGAGATATATAAATGGCTCAAGGCGCCAATTAGCACCTGTACCAGCACTTCTTCAGTACTTTTGCAAGAAACCAAAAGATTTTCTTGGACAGAACCGAAGGAGCTAGAGAAACAGCTACTTGTGATCCTTCATCCAGTGAAGGACTTGTGGACAAGGGCATCTAATATCCGAAGTTCAAGCTCCATGAAACTAAGTAGAGGTAAAGATCAAAACTTTTGATGTTTATTAAACTTAGTTAAAACTGATCATGATGATTTCAGGTCCTGAATGTTTACCAAATGTGCATGAAAGTCTATATATTGACATGCACGTGGTGTGTTTGATAGTAGTCATAGCTAGTATTGTTCGTATATAGCCTAATCATATGCTTATATGGAGATGAGTTAGTAAGCTGACATACTTTTCTATGATGTAAATGACCGGCATGGAATAAAAGTGTGAAATACTTATTGTTGATGACTGACTAGCACTTAAGTGAACTTAAACCCAGAAAGTATTCAACTAATTTAAGAGAGACCTGTTGTCATAGATGTTTGGTTGAATGAGCCGAGGTTGTTGAATGAAAATGAGTGATCTTGGCATTATACTTCTAAAGTGTAGCTTTATAGAGGAAAAATAAAGCTTAGAAATCTGGGTTCAGATGCTAAAGCAATACACATTTGTTATTTAAGTCATGAACACTTTGATTCTTTGACTGTACAAGATTCTGTACATGTCAATGAACAAAAATGTTGATTAGTTAATTTGCTAATAGAGAATTAGTGCGCTTATGTTCTTCATAATCATTAACAAGAATACTGAAAGTGATTGTGTGTGTGACAATATGCCACATGTTATTATACACGACGTTATACTTAATTATAGGGGACAAAAAATCAGGATTCCCAGTGTGAAGCCTGATGAGTATTCATACGTAGTTCTTCTAAATAATGTTTGTGAAAGAGCACTGCATGAAATTCCTGGGAATCTGAATTATCTACTACATCTAAGGTGTGATATTCTATGAAGTGCTAAAACTATGGATGTGAACAGTGAAGAAGAAGTCAAGCATATGTTAAAGTTACACCAGAATGAGTTGGTGATCAATGGTGTGATATTCGATGAAGTGCTAAAACTATGGATGTGAACACTGAAGAAGTCAAGCAAATGTTCAAGTTACACGAGAATGAGCTGGTGATCAATCTCTATGTGGATCATCTAGATTTAATTCCTCCTGTTCATAATCCAATTAACAACTTGGGAGGTGGCCAAGAAAACTTGGGAATCAGAGATACTATTAGGAGAGCTGAAGCTCAAGATGAAACTGCAGGAGATGATGAGACATTCATATCAAGTGATGATGACTCCTGGTTGTAGGCTGAGCAAAGTGACAAAGAGGAGAGTCTACCTGATGAAGATGATGTCATGAATTTTGTGACAGCCCCACCTCACCCTAAAGCGAACCAAAGGGTTCGGCGGACCGCCTGCCCAACTCTTGCCGGGACTCAGTCGTTCACTTTAGACCTCAATCAAAATCGGAATAAAATCACAAGAATTTGTATAACAAAATCCAAAACTTAAAACGAAACTTATCTACATTTCTATCTCAAAAGGGAGTTCAACCATTGAATATACAAAGGTTCTCAATTCTTCATACATCCAGCCCATGCCAAGCGTTAGGGCGAGAACCATTACAAAAGAAATGAAAGAACTAGACCAAGCTAGTCTACACCGATCTCTCGTCCTTGTTCGCCTTCCCCTGTTAAGGAAAACAAAACTAAAGGGATGAGTTAAAAACTCAGTGAGGTTCCGAACATATAATCAAGCGATAAGTTCAATGCAGTTACCATAAACAATCAATAACTCAAGAAACATTACAATGGAAAGTGATAAGAACACATTCATTAAAAGGATACGTGCTCACAAGGAGCCATTCATTCATTCGTTCATTCATTCTCCTGTTATTTCCCCTTATTCCTCCAATCATTTGAAAATACATTTTGATAAGTAAAACCCCTCATTTGCGTTGACATTGTCGCTCCCCACTTTTTGATATGTAGTGTGGAAGTGTGTGTGGTGTGTGTGATATGTATGTGAACGTGTGAAAGTGAAAATAAAGGCCGTGGGATTGTGAAATGCGACGGTTTGGCCAAATAAAGTTCAAAAGGGTTTTTTGTATGAAAAATGGAGTCGCCACTTGGTATAGAGTTAGGGTGTACCAAGTCACCCAAAAATGATTTTTTAGTTTTTGAATGAAAAAGTAAACAAACCCTTTTTGAAAACTTTTAGGTCTACGTAACCAAAGAAAGGGATCGAGAGTCACATTTGGTAAGGGAGAAGGCAAAGGCGGAGCCTAAGGCACTCCCTTACCCTAGCCAAAGCTAGTTGCGTGACTTAGCCCCACGTTTCCTACTTTTCTACCCAAGGTATGTATCGCATGTTGGATATGATTATATGAATGCAAAACCTAGACCTAGGGGGACATGGGGGGTAAAATTTCTCTCCAAAACTTGAATGATGCCAATCACATTAATTGTGAAGCCCAATAATGATCCTTTGGAGAGGTCACACATAATCTTAAATGACGTAAAAATGAGTGAAATGAATGCATGCCATGTGAAAATGTGAGTTTGTGTGAAGTGAAAAAGTGATAAAAACAATAGTGTGTAAGTGGAAGTGTGCAAATGGATGTACAAGATAAGGTGAGTAAAGTAATAATGTGAAAATGTATGTGTGATAACATAAAGTGCATGTGTGCGAGTGATATTATAAAGTGTAAGTAGTTGAGTGAAAACGTGCAAAATTAAAGTAGTGTGAAGTGAGAATGTGGAAAAAGGGTTAGAATATAAAGTAGAAGTGTATGTGATAGCGAATGAGTAAAATGCATGAATCTTATAGGAATGCATCAAGACGGGAATGGGGAGTCCTAACTTTGTGACTTTAATTTTCCCTTTGATTAGAAGGGAGAACTAGCGTGTTAAGACTATTTTGTAGCCACACTCGCTCGTTTCCCTTATCAAAAGGGGACTCTCAAGCAAATGTACCCTATAACTAGCATGAAGATGCAAAAGCCTAAAATGAAAGGGAAAAAGGGTTGGAGGAGCATGCCAAATGATAAAAACTAAGAAAAATGCATGAAATGTAGTGAACATGCAAGTATGCACTAACGAAAGGGGGACGGCCTATTGGGTCTAGCGTTGGACTAGCCCTTTCTATGAATTCCTAACGGAATAATGAGCCACAACTAGCATTGACTAGTGTGGTGACGTACATTCATCCATCACATTCATCTACGATTATAGAAAGCAAGTAGACATGTAAATCACCTATAAACACGTAGCACATAACACTTAGCATGCTCGACTAGATGCAAGAGGATAATAAAGCAAATTAACACATAGCAACAAAAGCAAATAACCAAACTAATGAACCTATTACATTTGCTAACTAAAACAAAAGGGGAAGGGGAAGAATGGACAAGAATGCTCGCCAAGCCCTATCTATTACAAGCCAAGAGGTGTACACATACCCCGTAAAAGAATAACTTAATGAAAGTAAAAGTAAATGAAATAAAGGAACTAAAGAAAGGCAAGGAAAGCAAATCAGACATGCAATTCTCACTTAGCACGTTGGATCACATAGGAGAGACAAAAAAAGATAAAAGAAATTATACCTCCCTTGAAATGGAGCTCTAATGGAGTGAAATCAACTTATTTATCCTCCAAAATAAAAGAAATGGTCAAGGTACCAATTTATTTGGGAAAATTAAAGCAAATAGGCAAACACAAGCTCACTTGATCATAAAGCCCCTAAAGTCATGATTTAAGTGCAATTGAAACAAAGCATAGTAATTAATTGAAACAAACAAGCAATGAAGTTGTAGAATTAAAACTGCCAAGGACCAAATTGAGGAAATTATTCAATTGGTTGGGTCATAGCGGCATTAGTTGGAAGCCAAGGGGTCAAAGTGCACTTTTTGAAAGTTGAGTTGCATGCAAACCATGCAAACCCACGAAGGAAATTTGTTTCTGCAGCTAACATTCCTTCAGCAATTTCTGCTATGGCCAGCATGCACAAACTCCAGCAAACTTTCGGCAAACACAAAATTCATGCAAAACTTCGAGTCGGCTCCACTCAAAACCATGTTAATCACCTCTCAAAAACATTTCAAATAAGTAGTTCAAATGATCAAAAATTTCAGCAAACCGAAGGAAGTTTCTGCAACAGCAAGTTTCGGCCATTGATGAAGCTTTTTATCTGCGATTTTTAGCTCATTCATCCGAAATGTGCAAAGGATTAAACAACTCAAACTTGGATCAAACAACAAGATTTCTTACATATCCTTTTAGCATGAACTAACCAGTAGCTGATATCAAGAGAGTGATCTAAACTACACCATCCTTGCCAACAGGAATGCGTGAAGCAGGATAGGACACAAGCAATGGGAAAGAAAACATTTTAACCTTTGCAAAGAACCACTTCAATCTCTACTCACTACATAACCCAAAATGGTGAACAAACCCCCGGCAATTAAACAACTCAGAGAGGGCTGCTGCAAAAATGCTGCTGCAACCAGCTGAGAATTTCGAGCTTAGCTTGTTGTGTGAGCACTCGCAAATTTCTTGTATTTTTCTCAAAAATACCCTTTTATTTGAAAATTATTATTTATCAAAGCCCACTACCCAATTATTTCACAATAAGTGTAAGTAAACCTAGAAAATAGGGTTTTACGCTTCGGTTTCAAGTTTGGAGCAAAATTAGGGTTTTCGCGATTTTTCGCCGGATGAATTTTCGGTACAGAGTAAGGATTAAATTTGAGGATTAAAAGTGACTTTTAAGTGAGAAATAATATGTGATTGGTAGCAATGATATAAGGTTAGTGAATGGGAAGTAAAAACCCTAGTACATGAGTTTTTAAGAAAAACGGCGCGAACCGGCGGGTCCCGCGCACTACCGATTGAACGCACCACTTGACCACCATTTTTCTCACCAAACAAATTTATTGAACTTGAGCAAAATATCTTCTCTCTTGGCAGCAAGTTTGACCGAAATTGTGGCTCATATGCAAGGGAAAGAAAGAGAAAAATTTTGTGGTCAAGATTAGGCCAAGTGTTGGTCAAAAATTGTGGTCACAATTAGTTCTAATCTTCTTGTCTTCCTATAAGATAACTAAGCTCCATCTTCCCTCATTTTTTCTTGCTAAGTGCTGAGCTAAGGGAGAGAGAAAAGGAGAGCAAGATAAACATGTAATGCCCGGTGCAACCCAATGAGTACAAACAATTTCACAATGATGCACAAAGATATATCAAATATAAGCACAATAAAGAAAACTTAATTAAAGAGAAAAGATAAGAAATGCAAACCAAATATCAATCCAATAGCCTCTTCAATTGATGGCGATGCTAACCAAGATGTACAAGTGAAGGTTCACTCCTTCCTCACCCCAAATACTCTTTGGTTGAGCCAAGGAGTTTTACAACAATTCTAGTTAATCCTCAACAACCTACACTTGAAAGATCACTCACCCAATTAAGAACTATTTTATACAAATGAGGCAACCTTCACCAAGGTTTTACCACTCCAAGTGATAGGTTCACCTTCACCAAGGTTTTCACTTGAGCAACCTCACAACCCAACTTTCCCAACCCCTTATACAACCAACAAAGAATCTTTCTACTCAAAAATCTCACTTGTAAGCTTGTATTTTGTGTTGGCAAAAGTCTCTAGTCTTCTTGTGCTTTGGGGTTTTTATAGAAGGTGAGAAATGGCTCCAAAAGACTCTCCAACGGTCAAATATTAAATGCTGTCAAAACTAGCCGTTGGCCTGTCGGACGTCCGACAGGTGCCTGTCGGACGTCCGAACCACCTGTCGGACGTCCGAACCCTGCGTCCGAACGTAGGCAGAGAGTCATCAAATCTTTGCGAAATTTCTCGGACGTCCGATGCGATCGATGTGCGTCCGAGGCGTGCGTCCGATCCTTCCGGACGTCCGATGCTTCCTCACGAGCGTCCGACAGAGTTTCCTTCTTGATGTTCTTCATCCTTTCGGACGTCCGATAGCGTCCGACATGAGTGCCCTGTTTTTGCTTCTTCTTTTATGCCACAAGAATCTGTTCTAACAAATTACTCACATAAAAACATTAGCCCAAATCTACATTTTGGTTTGTTAATCATCAAAACCAAGGATTGATCGACCAAGGTCAACAATCTCCCCCTTTTTGATGATGACAAACAAAATGAAAATTTCTTTTATCAAATAAGTTCAAAT
The DNA here is from genome assembly GCF_036785885.1 of Coffea arabica. Taxonomy (NCBI): domain Eukaryota; kingdom Viridiplantae; phylum Streptophyta; class Magnoliopsida; order Gentianales; family Rubiaceae; genus Coffea; species Coffea arabica. Next base: position 29,759,203 of record NC_092320.1, on the reverse strand, counting down.
AAAGCTCCCCCTTAGAAAGTGCCAACATACAAAGAAATTTCAATAAATCCTACTCCCCCTTTTGGCATCAATAAAAAACAAACTCCCCCTTTATTTTTCAAATCAAGACCATATTGAATATCAAAATTTTCAATTGTACTTACAACTATATAGCACTTCTTGGATCAAATCATCATGATGTGCCTAAATATGAGAAATTTCATTTGGTACCTTTTCTTTATAGGGTCCTTGGGAGTTAATACGACATGATCTAGCAATCCACATGAATTTCATGCCTTTTCTCATATTTTTCTTTACATAGCAATCATTTTGCATATGTCCAAATTTGCAACAAAAGTTACACATGATAGAAGTATTTTGCACATAGGTGGATTTAATGCAACTAATTTTCTTACTTCTTATCATAGCAAACTTATTTGTGCCTTGAAAAGATTTGCTTTCTTTTGTTTGAGAAAACTTTTGTTTTTCATTTTGGAGAAACTCGTTCAAGTCATTAATTCTTTTCTTTAACACATTTTGTTCCTCCAACATTTTTTCATAAAACTTTGTTTTCTCTTCTAACTTCCTTTTCAAATTATTTTTGCAATCAAAAACACTTTTTTGTTTTTTTAAATCATCATTTTCCATTCTCAAACATTTGTTTTCTTGAAACAGTTTGGAGTTTTCTTCCAACAAATCATTTATTTTTGTTTTCAAATCTTTATTTTTAGCATAAGATTTTCTCAAACTTTTATGCATTTTAATCATAAGAATTTTCACATCATCATCTTCATTATCTTCATCACAAGAAGAGTGATAAGAACTTACCTCATCTTCTCCAACGGCCATTAGTGCCATTTGGGCCAACTCTTCTTTTTCTCTTTTTGAATTGCATTCATCCCATGTAATTTTGCAATCTCCTCTTGAGCATCTCTTGTTGAAGGTCTTCTTGGAACTTTTGATGTGAGGAGTTGTATCATTGTCCACTTCCATGAATTCATTACCCATGAAGGATGGGTTATCCCCCACTTGAGATGCTTTAAAAGCTATGCCTCTCTTATACATTCTTGCATTTTCTTCCTCTTGCACTTTGAATTTCAGCTTTAATTCATAAGAGGTTAGGGTATCCACAAGAGATTCAATGGACATAGAATTTAAATCCTTTGCCTCTTCTATAGCATTTATTTTGTTTTCCCATTCTTTTGGCAAGGCATTCAAAATCTTTCTATTTTTCTCACCCAAAGAATATTCTTTTCCAAGCAATTTAAGATCTTCAATAATGTCACAAAATCTACTACACATCTTATCAACATTTTCAAGAGGATGCATTTTGAAAAATTCATATTGAGAAACAAGCAAAGATTTCTTTTGTTCTTTAATATCTTGGTTACCTTCATGAAATACACACAATTTATCCCAAATATCTTTAACTGATTTACAACCTTTAATCCTGCTAGATTCATTTACATCTAATGCATTGTACAATATACACATGGCCTTGGCATTTAAAGAAAGGTATCTCTTGTCTTTTTCATTCAATTCTTGTCTAGTCTTTAATCTACTCAAATTGGTGGTGGAGTCAACTATTCTAGATTCATAAGGACCATCTTCTACCACATACCATAATTCAATATAAACGGATTGTAAGAAAATCATCATTCTTTGTTTCCACATGCTAAAATGAGAACCATTAAACATAGGTGGTCTATCAATAGATTGCCCTTCTAAAAAAGAAACTTTTATGGTTGCCATGATCTTTACTCTAAGCGGTTAAGCTTGATCAAAAGAGACCAAGCTCTGATACCAATTGTAATGCCCGGTGCAACCCAATGAGTACAAACAATTTCACAATGATGCACAAAGATATATCAAATATAAGCACAATAAAGAAAACTTAATTAAAGAGAAAAGATAAGAAATGCAAACCAAATATCAATCCAATAGCCTCTTCAATTGATGGCGATGCTAACCAAGATGTACAAGTGAAGGTTCACTCCTTCCTCACCCCAAATACTCTTTGGTTGAGCCAAGGAGTTTTACAACAATTCTAGTTAACCCTCAACAACCTACACTTGAAAGATCACTCACCCAATTAAGAACTATTTTATACAAATGAGGCAACCTTCACCAAGGTTTTACCACTCCAACTGATAGGTTCACCTTCACCAAGGTTTTCACTTGAGCAACCTCACAACCCAACTTTCCCAACCCCTTATACAACCAACAAAGAATCTTTCTACTCAAAAATCTCACTTGTAAGCTTGTATTTTGTGTTGGCAAAAGTCTCTAGTCTTCTTGTGCTTTGGGGTTTTTATAGAAGGTGAGAAATGGCTCCAAAAGACTCTCCAACGGTCAAATATTAAATGCTGTCAAAACTAGCCGTTGGCCTGTCGGACGTCCGACAGGTGCCTGTCGGACGTCCGAACCACCTGTCGGACGTCCGAACCCTGCGTCCGAACGTAGGCAGAGAGTCATCAAATCTTTGCGAAATTTCTCGGACGTCCGATGCGATCGATGTGCGTCCGAGGCGTGCGTCCGATCCTTCCGGACGTCCGATGCTTCCTCACGAGCGTCCGACAGAGTTTCCTTCTTGATGTTCTTCATCCTTTCGGACGTCCGATAGCGTCCGACATGAGTGCCCTGTTTTTGCTTCTTCTTTTATGCCACAAGAATCTGTTCTAACAAATTACTCACATAAAAACATTAGCCCAAATCTACATTTTGGTTTGTTAATCATCAAAACCAAGGATTGATCGACCAAGGTCAACAAAACAAAATTTCCTTCTTGATTTGCTTCAACCCAAGTAAGAAATCCAATTCTAAACCGATTAAAGTACTAAGTGTGAGTTGGGAAGCTTGAAGAACCAAGAAATATCAAAGGGGGTGAAGGATCACTCTACCAATCTTTGCTTTTGAGGTATCAACATTTGATCATGATCTTTGTTGCTTTGAATCTTGCTTTAAGATGTGTTTTAGCTTAAGTTTTGGCTTGATTTCATGATTATGCAAGTGGGTGTGATGAATTTGGAAGTTTCCCCCAATTTATATGATGAGTTAGGGCTTGATGAATTTCTGCCCAATTTGTTGTATGAAGTATATATGTTGAAATTAAGGTTATAAGAGAGGCTTTGGTAGTGATTAGACCAAGAAATTAAAGAAAGTTCCATTGTTTACAAAAAATTCCAGAATCTGGAAAATTTTTTCCCAACATTCTGTCCGAATTTGAATCCCTGTGTTAGAGGCTGAATTGGCCTTAGGTCAAAGAAGGAAAGTTGTAGATAATGGTATTTTATAGGTTCCTACAAAATTTCAGCTCAATCGGAGTAACGTAGGATGTGAAAAGTCCAAAATACCCTTACTGTTTTAAGTATTTCCCAAGCAGTCCGTGTGATCAGTTAAGTCCAGTTTATCACGTTTTTCGACTAGGATCCATTCTGATTTAGCTTTTTGCCAAAACATAAAAGTTGTAGTATTCTGAATTAGCTTTCAAATGCCTCTAAGAACACCTGATTCGGACTTGTGTACTCTGAGATATGTCCATTACAGTGTTCTGCGTTTAAACAGCCGGCGAATTGGTTTCTGGTTTAGTAATTTGAGAATTTGACTAAGTTACATTAGGAACTGGACTAAGTGACCTTCATGAATGTTGTAGCTCTGTGTCTTATCTTCGAACCGGCATAGGTTTTGTCTCAATCCGATAAGCGTAGCTTCGGATATGTTATTTCCGCATTCGTACGTCAAATCTGTCTTGTGCTAAGTTGAATTTCTGCACTTGTGATTGTTGTAATTCTTATTCTTATGATATTGTGAGCCTATGGAATGGCTCTTGACTTGAATTGCTTATGTGTGATGTTGGGTTGTGGTTGAGGGAAAATAATGAAGCCAAAATGGCTGGAAAATTAGGTAAACACAAAGGGCGTGCTGCCCAAATTTTCGCTCGAGGGCTAGGTTTCTATTGGAACTTGTATACTTTTGTTTGGCCAATACCATGACCGGTTTTCCATTTTAAAAACACGATTTTTCATCCTTGGGTTCAAACAACCCTCTTCTTACTTGAAAGTCATCTTTACACGTTTTACTCCTAATTAGTCGGGTTTCTTTGTTTCCCTTAAATGTTTTGCTCGATAAACTGTAATATGTTCTCTTGTTCAACCTTAGGTTTCATTGGTGACTAAGGGTAATATCCGGAAGGATATTTTGCACGTTATTTTGCATATCTAGGTGAGTGTTCCTTATTTGACTTTATGGCTTGTTGTTATCATTTGCTAATGTGTTAATTGCTTTTAATGATTTCCAAAACGAGCTTTCTAGGCGAGTGTGTACTTTATCGCACTCGACCTAAATAACTGTGCAATTTTCAAGGATTTAATGATTGAAATGTTACTTGCGCATGAATGTAAGCCTTTTGGGCTGAACTGGCCATTGCCCCTTGTTACCGGTCGTCTCGAGCCAGAAGCGGACTCGGTCAGGCGATTAGGGACTTGGGTGAATGTTTGGTATACTCGAGTATTACCCTGTAGGTTGGTGGAGACTGGCCAACGGCCAGGACAGGGGTGAACGAACGAACGAACGAACGAACGAACGAACGAACGAGGGTTTATTGATAAACGAAAAATGCATTTTCAAATGATTGGAGGAATAAGGGGAAATGTCAGGAGAACGAATGAACGAATTGCTCCTTGTGAGCCGTATCCTTTTAATGAATGTTACTATTGCTTTCCATTGTAAATGTTTCTTGAATTATTGATACTCCATGTTTAATGTATTGAATTGATTGTTTGATTGTTTGATTATCTGTTTGGAACCTCACTGAGCTTTTAGCTCACCCCTTTAGTTTTGTTTTCCTTAACAGGGGATGGCGAGCAGGATGAGAGCATAGACTAGTCTAGTCTAGGTCTTTTGTTTCTTTTGTAATGGTTCTCGCCCTAGTGCTTGGCACTGGCTAGTTGTATGGTGAAGTGAGAACCTTTGTACATTTGATGGTTGTACTTCCTTTTGAGATAGCGATGTATATAAGTTCCACTTTAAGTTTGGATTGCTGCCCTATTTATTCTTGTGATTTGTTCTGGATTTGATTAAAGAACGACTGAGTCCCGGCGAGAGCTGGGCAGGCGGCCCGCCGAACCCTCTGGTACGCCTTAGGGGGAGGTGGGGTCGTCACAAGTGGTATCAGAGCTTAGGCTTCAGATCTCTGTAGTGTATCCTAGATTAAAGATTAGGATACCGGACTGTGGGATTTGATTAGACTTGAAAGTTAAGCGATTGAGGGATAAAATTTATAGTTCCTTCGCGTGGTTTCTACGTGGAGTGACCCTGGACTAAGTGGTGAATAAGTATGAGGGACTAAGTGAAGCTATGAATTGCGAATGTTATAGGCCTTAAATCTTTCTAATTGTATCTGAGGACCATAGATAGGTATGTCAGGTAGGAATTCTGATTGTAGATAGTTTACTCTTGGGACTGCAGCTCGAGATGTGAATTATCTTATTTCGGATTCTCGTGCCTGAGTACTCTATAGTTGAGGTGCTGCTAAATACTTGAGACTTACATTTTGGGAACATGAACAGGCTTTGTCTGACTAGAATGAGCACAAGAGATCAGGGACATCTAGTTTGGATAGTAAGTGACGTGAGAGACCGAACGGGCTGATACTGGGACGACTTCACCTTTTCCTTTTGATTTACCTGTATATTGTTACTACATGACGTTAGTATACCTGTATGTACATGGTTATCTATCCAACTTGATATGTATTTGTGTATTTGCTTATCCGTCATCTTGGTATGGCGTGTTATGTGGGTATATGTTTATTTGAATATTTGGTGCCCTCAATAGTTACTTTAGTAACCTTATCGTGTTTATTTACTAAATTACCTTTTGGGGGAAAAGAAAAGAGAGGAAAAACATATATATGGACGGGAGACGTAGCCGTGGACGTGGACGTGGCCGTGGGAATGAACGAACTCAAGAGCCAAGAGAGGAAAGAGAAACAACATCTACACAAGAGCAAGGAACGAGGGTTGAAGCCGAAGACCAAATGGCAACGGTAATGCAACAAATGACAGATATCTTGGCAAGACTGGTGGATCAACAAGGCCAAATGGCCGTGAATCAACCCCGGAACCCTGAAATCGGAGAAGATAAGGCTCTTGAGAGGTTTCAGAAGTTTATTCCTCCGAAATTTCTTGGAGGATCTGATCCGGATATAGCCGAACAATGGTTAGAGGCCATGATTAATATTTTCACCGTCTTGAACTACACCGAGCAAAGACAAGTAAACTTTGCGGTGTTCCAATTTGAAGGATCGGCCCGAGCGTGGTGGAACGTTATTAAAGCAAAATGGGAAAGAGAACAGACCGTATGGACATGGACGAATTTCATAAGGGAATTTAACGAGAAATACCTCCCTCCTTTAGTTCAAGAGAGGAGAGAGGAAGAGTTTATTGGACTACGCCAGGGAACGCTAAGTGTGGCCGAATATGAAACAAAATTTACGAAACTATCCAAGTTTGCTTCTGAATTGGTGGCCACAGAGCTGCGAAGAGTAAGACGGTTTATACAGGGATTAAATTTGGAACTCCAAGAAGCATTAGCGGCAGTACAAGTGAATACGTTTACGGAGGCCCTTGAGAAAACTCAAAGAATCGAGACTGCAAAGGCACAGATAAAAGCTTCCCAGACCCAGAAAAGGAGTGCATCGAGTAGTGTAGTGGAGGAATTAAGTGAAGCGAGAGTCCCTTCCAAAGTGCAAAAAGTGAACTTTTTGTCCCACCCACCATGGACATTAGGGGCGATAGGTGAAGGATCTACAAAAGAAAGCCAAATCAGATTTGGGAAAAGTTTTCAAGAAAGCCAAAAGATGGCTTCTCACGTGGTCTGTGGGTACTGTGGAAAGGCAAATCATGTCGAAAGCGATTGTTGGAGAAAGGGGCGGAAATGTTTAATCTGCGGAAGTGGTGATCATCAAGTTAGCAACTGTCCGAGGAGACAGTCACGTGAAAGCAATACTCTGCAACTGGATGGAGCTAAATCACAAGTGAATGAAGGAGGGAAACGAACTAGCGGACCGGCAAAGGTTTATGCTTTAGACAACCGACAAGTTCCAAACTCGTCTGAAGCAACTAAAGGTAAAATTTCGAGGACGAAATTTTTTAAGGGGGAGAGAATGTGAGGACTCGCAAATTTCTTGTATTTTTCTCAAAAATACCCTTTTATTTGAAAATTATTATTTATCAAAGCCCACTACCCAATTATTTCACAATAAGTGTAAGTAAACCTAGAAAATAGGGTTTTACGCTTCGGTTTCAAGTTTGGAGCAAAATTAGGGTTTTCGCGATTTTTCGCCGGATGAATTTTCGGTACAGAGTAAGGATTAAATTTGAGGATTAAAAGTGACTTTTAAGTGAGAAATAATATGTGATTGGTAGCAATGATATAAGGTTAGTGAATGGGAAGTAAAAACCCTAGTACGTGAGTTTTTAAGAAAAACGGCGCGAACCGGCGGGTCCCGCGCACTACCGATTGAACGCACCACTTGACCACCATTTTTCTCACCAAACAAATTTATTGAACTTGAGCAAAATATCTTCTCTCTTGGCAGCAAGTTTGACCGAAATTGTGGCTCATATGCAAGGAAAAGAAAGAGAAAAATTTTGTGGTCAAGATTAGGCCAAGTGTTGGTCAAAAATTGTGGTCACAATTAGTTCTAATCTTCTTGTCTTCCTATAAGATAACTAAGCTCCATCTTCCCTCATTTTTTCTTGCTAAGTGCTGAGCTAAGGGAGAGAGAAAAGGAGAGCAAGATAAACAAAATTTCCTTCTTGATTTGCTTCAACCCAAGTAAGAAATCCAATTCTAAACCGATTAAAGTACTAAGTGTGAGTTGGGAAGCTTGAAGAACCAAGAAATATCAAAGGGGGTGAAGGATCACTCTACCAATCTTTGCTTTTGAGGTATCAACATTTGATCATGATCTTTGTTGCTTTGAATCTTGCTTTAAGATGTGTTTTAGCTTAAGTTTTGGCTTGATTTCATGATTATGCAACTGGGTGTGATGAATTTGGAAGTTTCCCCCAATTTATATGATGAGCTAGGGCTTGATGAATTTCTGACCAATTTGTTGTATGAAGTATATATGTTGAAATTAAGGTTATAAGAGAGGCTTTGGTAGTGATTAGACCAAGAAATTAAAGAAAGTTCCATTGTTTACAAAAAATTCCAGAATCTGGAAAATTTTTTCCCAACATTCTGTCCGAATTTGAATCCCTGTGTTAGAGGCCGAATTGGCCTTAGGTCAAAGAAGGAAAGTTGTAGATAATGGTATTTTATAGGTTTCTACAAAATTTCAGCTCAATCGGAGTAACGTAGGACGTGAAAAGTCCAAAATACCCTTACTATTTTAAGTATTTCCCAAGCAGTCCGTGTGATCAGTTAAGTCCAGTTTATCACGTTTTTCGACTAGGATCCATTCTGATTTAGCTTTTTGACAAAACATGAAAGTTGTAGTATTCTGAATTAGCTTTCAAATGCCTCTAAGAACACCTGATTCGGACTTGTGTACTCTGAGATATGTCCATTACAGTGTTCTGCGTTTAAACAGCCGGCGAATTGGTTTTTGGTTTAGTAATTTGAGAATTTGACTAAGTTACATTAGGAACTGGACTAAGTGACCTTCATGAATGTTGTAGCTCTGTGTCTTATCTTCGAACCGGCATAGGTTTTGTCTCAATCCGATAAGCGTAGCTTCGGATATGTTATTTCCGCATTCGTACGTCAAATCTGTCTTGTGCTAAGTTGAATTTCTGCACTTGTGATTGTTGTAATTCTTATTCTTATGATATTGTGAGCCTATGGAATGGCTCTTGACTTGAATTGCTTATGTGTGATGTTGGGTTGTGGTTGAGGGAAAATAATGAAGTCAAAATGGCTGGAAAATTAGGTAAACACAAAGGGCGTGCTGCCCAAATTTTCGCTCGAGGGCTAGGTTTCTATTGGAACTTGTATACTTTTGTTTGGCCAATACCATGACCGGTTTTCCATTTTAAAAACACGATTTTTCATCCTTGGGTTCAAACAACCCTCTTCTTACTTGAAAGTCATCTTTACACGTTTTACTCCTAATTAGTCGGGTTTCTTTGTTTCCCTTAAATGTTTTGCTCGATAAACTGTAATATGTTCTCTTGTTCAACCTTAGGTTTCATTGGTGACTAAGGGTAATATCCGGAAGGATATTTTGCACGTTATTTTGCATATCTAGGTGAGTGTTCCTTATTTGACTTTATGGCTTGTTGTTATCATTTGCTAATGTGTTAATTGCTTTTAATGATTTCCAAAACGAGCTTTCTAGGCGAGTGTGTACTTTATCGCACTCGACCTAAATAACTGTGCAATTTTCAAGGATTTAATGATTGAAATGTTACTTGCGCATGAATGTAAGCCTTTTGGGCTGAACTGGCCATTGCCCCTTGTTACCGGTCGTCTCGAGCCAGAAGCGGACTTGGTCGGGCGATTAGGGACTTGGGTGAATGTTTGGTATACTCGAGTATTACCCTGTAGGTTGGTGGAGACTGGCCAACGGCCAGGACAGGGGTGAATGAACGAACGAACGAACGAACGAACGAACGAACGAGGGTTTATTGATAAACGAAAAATGCATTTTCAAATGATTGGAGGAATAAGGGGAAATGTCAGGAGAACGAATGAACGAATTGCTCCTTGTGAGCCGTATCCTTTTAATGAATGTTACTATTGCTTTCCATTGTAAATGTTTCTTGAATTATTGATACTCCATGTTTAATGTATTGAATTGATTGTTTGATTGTTTGATTATCTGTTTGGAACCTCACTGAGCTTTTAGCTCACCCCTTTAGTTTTGTTTTCCTTAACAGGGGACGGCGAGCAGGATGAGAGCATAGACTAGCCTAGTCTAGGTCTTTTGTTTCTTTTGTAATGGTTCTCGCCCTAGTGCTTGGCACTGGCTAGTTGTATGGTGAAGTGAGAGCCTTTGTACATTTGATGGTTGTACTTCCTTTTGAGATAGCGATGTATATAAGTTCCACTTTAAGTTTGGATTGCTGCCCTATTTATTCTTGTGATTTGTTCTGGATTTGATTAAAGAACGACTGAGTCCCGACGAGAGCTGGGCAGGCAGCCCGCCGAACCCTCTGGTACGCCTTAGGGGGAGGTGGGGTCGTCACATGTTGCAGCAGATTCATGCGCAAGCTGAAGCGCAAAGCAAACTGATACAAAAAAAAAAATCTTTCTGCAACTCTTCTTGAGTTCATCTCCAACAGGAGCATGCTTATTGTTTTGTCAAAATTCAGACCCAAAATACACGAAATATATGCATCCAAACACAAACTGAACATCCGAACAAGCAATGGAAGAAACTTCAGAACAGAAAACAGAACATGCAACTCTCTCCAGCATCAAATCATTTGCAAACTCACAAGAACAAACCATAAATTCGTCCAACCAGATACCACTGAACTCCATCCCATTTTCTCAACAATTTTTAACAAAATTTATCTATCCAAAGATCCCAACAATAAGCATCATACAATCTATGAAAATGAGTTTGCATTAAGCCTAGCAAGTATCATAAAATGGGTTTGCCCCTGGTATAAAAACATTAAACATCAATGCTCCCCATCCTTTGAGAAATGAGAAACAAGTTCTAAAGAAACAAGTGCTAGAAACGAAACGAATGAAAAGGCAGCAAGAAGAAAGTAACAAAGGAATGGAAAAAGAATTCATTTTTTGTACATCCTATCCTTCCCTTTGACCATGAAACGATGATGAAACCAGATTCATCGGAGTCCAAACCATGAAACCGAAATATTCTTAGCAAATACCCATGCAAACATTCATTCTCATTTTCACAACATCCAACATCGCACAGATTATTCAATTTTTAAAACCGAAAGCCAGAAAACTTGTCAATCAATATGCGAACAGACCCAAACCAAAAAAAAAGAAAACAAGCCAGACCAGGACTTCAACCAGATCGAAGCTCCTAGTTGATGCATATTGATTTAGCAGAGACCCAGAAAATGAACCAAAAACCAAGTTTCAACTTAGCATGTTGGGCTCCATTTAGAGACGAAAATGAGCAGAAAAAAGGGTGGAAAGTTACCTGCTCCACTGCCTTAAACCCGTACTCTCGGCGACAAGCGTAACGGCGGTAGAAAGAAAACAGCACCAGCAACGGCGGCGTCACCACCTCAGCCAATGTTTGACGATGAGATTCTCGATACTCCTTTGTTGCTCTCCTCTCAAGCTCTCGTTTTTCTGATTCCTTCCTCTCTTTCTCGGTTCACTCCCCCGCAGCCTCTCTTCAGCCTTTAGCCGCTACCCTCCCTAGCTCTCTGTTTCTCTCTACTCTCATTTCTGGTTTTTTCTTCCCTCCGCCATCCAGACTCTCCTTTTTCAGCTGAAAGCCCTCCGTCTCCTCTAGCTTTCTTTCTTTCTTCCCTTTTCTGATTTTTCCGGTTCCTTTTCATCCACCGTTCCCTCTCACTCTCTCTGCCCGCCTCCTCTTCTGTCGTTGTCTTTTTTCTGTTCTGTTCCCCCTCAGCCGAAACCCTCTCGGTCTTTCCTCTTTTCCTTACTTTTGCTGATGCTTCTCTCAGCCGTCAACCTTCAATCCTTCCCCCTTCAGTTTTCTTCCTTCATCCTAGCCGCCCCTTGTTTTGCCTTGGTCAGCCGCCATACCACCCTTCCTCAAGTCTTTTCTCCGCTGTTTTTCTTTTGCCCTCCAAGAACCTCTCTCTCGCTCCGCCGCCCACAGGTTCCTTCCCTTTCGTTTTATTTTTCCTCCCGTTTCACTTCGCCGTCATTACCCTTCTCTGTCTCTCCTTTTTCAGCCGTCCAGACCCCATGGCTCTCTCTCGGTTTCTTTCTTTCCGCCGCCCTCCCTGTATGTTCTCTCTCTTTTCCTTTAATCAGCCGCCAGCTCTCTCTCTCTCTCTCAAGCTCACGGCTTTTTTGGTTTCTCTTCTTTGTTCTCCCAACAACCTCCCCAGCCGTCGCTAGCCTCAGATTTTCTCTCCCCAGAACCCTCGTAGCCGTATGCTGCCCTCTTCTTTTTTGCTTTTTCTTTTCACGCCGTCCCCCTCTGTCCGGTTCTCTATTCCCCCCCTCTCTTTCCTTTTATATGGGGGAAAACCAACCCTAAACTCTCAGCCGTTTCTTTCTATAATTGCAGCCAAAGGGCTGCCCTGAGCCCTTCCTTGCAAGCTGCGACAAATACGCAGCTTGCATGCGGCGGCTTGCCCCTTTTTTTTTTTTCTCTAAATGAACCAAATAGTCAATAAACAAAAATAAAAGATAAATTAAGTAAAATTGACTAAAATAGATAAATAAAGCAAAATAAAACAAAATTGCTAATCTTACTAATAATTCTTTTTTTTCTTTTTTCTTTTTGAGAAATTTTATGCTAAAAACATGAAAAACTAAAAACTAAAAAGTGAATAAAACAAACACGACTAATAAAAACTAAAAAAATAAACAATAAATGAAATTTTGCTAAAATTTGGTGTCTATAGACATTCGTTCATTCATTTCATTCACCCCTTTCCCGGACATTGGCCAGGTTCCACCAGACTTCAAGATAATACTCGAGTATACCAAACGTTTACCCAGGGTCGCTAAATCGCCCGACCGAGTCCGCTTCTGGCTTGAGTCGATCAGTAACGAAGGGCAGGGCCCAATTCAGCCAAGAGGCTTACATACATGCACAACTAGCATTTAATCACTTAAACATTGAAAATTTCACATTTCATTTAGGTCGAGTGCGATAAAGTATACACTCGCCTAACAAACTCATTTTAAGCAATCATTGAAAACATTTAACATGTTATCATTCGTTCATAACAAGTCATATAAGCAAGAACAAGCCACATAGGCAATGAAAATATAACAAACAATGAACACTCACCTATTTACCCAAAATAACGTCCAAAGTTTCTTTCCGGATACACCCTCAATCACCAAGGTATCCTAATATAATCAAACGAACACATTATGCTTCAACCATCAAAGATATAAGTGAGTCAAAGAAAAGTCGCATACGTACTAGTACAAAGTATAAATATGCTTTTGGTAGTGAAAAGAGTACATTGAAACCAAAGGACATAAGTAAAATATTTGTAAAACTTAGATTCACTTTTAAAACTTTAAAATCTCTATTTGAGTCGAAGTGGCAAAAAAAATGTAAATATCCTAGATGGTTCACGTGGTATTCGCTCTCAATCATTACTCAAGTCGCAAGTATATCGACCTAGTTCTGGAGTGTAAATTTGGGCAGCACGCCCTTTGTATTTACCTATTTTCCAGCCATTTATGACTTCATTCTTTTCTTCAATTAAACCCAAAGTCATATACAGAATCATCTCATTTCACTAGCCATTTCATAGGCTCCAAATTATACAGGTACAAAATCAAGCTAGGAGCATGTGCGGAAATGAAGTTTAAGTCAAGAAACAAAAGACAGATTTGACGTTATTTTGTGTAACGGACACAACTGAGGCTACGCTTATCAGATTGAGGTGCAATTTATATCGTTTCGAATATAAAACAAAGACCTACAACTTTGATGAAGACCATTCAGTCCATTTTGCAGTGTATCTAAGTCAAAATGTCAAATTACAGAACCAGAATCTCGCACTCGGGCTAGTTAACCGCACTATACGTAAACAACCATAACTCAGGCTACCGAAGTCCAAATGAGGTGATTCTAGGGGTGTTGGAAAGTAGGACATAGCACTACAACTTTCATGTTTTGGCTAAATGCTAGTTCAGTATGTATAAAGGTGAAAAGACACGATCATATTGATGAAATGTCAAAACTGTCCATTGGACTAAACCTATGGTAGTCAGGGGTATTTTGGTCTTTTCACATGCTAAATTGCTCCGATTGAGTTGAAATTTTGTAGGAAACTATAAAACATCATTCTATACAACTTTCATGTTTTGTGCTAAGCCTAATTCGGCCTCTAACATATGGAACTAGAACTGGGCAGAACTGAAGCTTCAATTTCCAAAAATCTGGAATTTTGCTACATCAAGCTATAATTCACATTTTTACCTTAAAACCACCACTACTTTCTCCTTTACAAGATTATATACCATATATACACACCATATAACACCTAACCAACAAGAATTATAAGTGAATAAATCAAAACCCTATCTCAAAATTCATCCCTCCAATCATCAAAACCATTTCAAACAAGCATCATAAGCACAATTCTAACATTAATACCCAACTTAATCATGATTAATGGAAAAGAAAGGGTGATCAGCCACTATACCTCAAGACAAGGCCTTGCAAGAGTGATCCTCCACTACTCCTTGAAATTTTTGGTTCCTTAAGCTTCCCAAGCTCTCAAACTATTGATTAATCGGTTTAGATTTCTTGTTTTCTCACTTAAGTGGATCAAACTCAAGATGGATTATGGTTTCTTTCTCTTGGCTTTCCCTCTCTTTATCACGGTTCATATGGCAGAAATGGAGGCTGAAATAAAGTGCAATTGAAGCTTCAAGAAGGTTAAAAGGATAGGAATTGATTTGGGTCAAAGTGGACAAATGTCACCCTTGGATTGGAAGTCAATTTTTTTCCTTTTCTCCCTTATTTTGGTCCACAATTTTGGCTGACTTGAGCTGGTTTAAGGGCTGATATTTTGCACTAATATCAAGGCTATTTTATGATAAGAAAGTGGTAGTCAAGTGGGGTGTTCAATCTGTAGTGAACGGTACCCGTCGGTTCAACCCGTTTTTCCTTAAATCGCATATACTAGGGTTTTAACTTATAATTCACTAACTTATTGTTACCACTTCTAATCACACATTTAATATCATCTAAAACTCACTCTTAATCACCAAATTTGATCCACACTCCGTACCGGATAGTCACACCACGGATAGGCGTAAAACCCCTAATTCGCACTAACTTGAAAACGAAAAGGAAAAACCCTTAATTCTATATTCATTTGCATTTATTGTGGGGTGATTGGGTAGTAGAGCTATTATAAAGTAATAATTTCCAAATAAAAGGGTATTTGTAAGAAAAATATAAGGAATTTTACGGGTCCTCACATCGATAATGCGTTTCAAATTTAACGTACACTAACTCATACTAGGAAAATGAATTTAAAACTGTACTTGCTCATAAAAATGCATAGAAATTTTAATATTTCCAAGGAAAGTATAAAATGTAGGCAAAGGAATAAAATAATGCTGAGAAAATGTGAAAATTTTTGGGTTCTCACAAATTTGATGACACTAGTGATGTTGCCTTCTCAGATTATGATGACAATGATGAAGGGGAGGTTATTCCAGATTGAGAATCTGATGAAGCTATTGATCCAAACAGGGCAGCTTTAAGATAAAAAATGGTCAGTTATAATCCTCGAGATGATGTTGAATTTGAGAAGGGTATGCTATTCACCAATATAGATGCATTTAGAGCTG
This sequence comes from Coffea arabica, assembly GCF_036785885.1. Taxonomy (NCBI): domain Eukaryota; kingdom Viridiplantae; phylum Streptophyta; class Magnoliopsida; order Gentianales; family Rubiaceae; genus Coffea; species Coffea arabica. Next base: position 29,743,753 of record NC_092320.1, on the reverse strand, counting down.
AAGGATTATGTGATCCAGAAAGGTTTCCCTTTACGAAGAGTGAAAAATGAGAAGAACAAATGTACTGCTAAGTGTGGTGTTGAAAATTGTCCATGGAGAATTCATGCCTCTCCTGTTGGTGAAACAACCTGTCAAATCAAGACTTACAATCCTCAACACATGTGTGTCATAGATAATAGGAATCAAGAGGACACATCAGATTGGTTTGCTATGAAATTACTACCATTTCTTAGGTTGCATCCTGAAGTGAGTAGCAAAGCTATAGAGACTGAGAAAGTAACAAAGTATGGTACTCACCATAGTAAGATGCAAATTCGGAAGACTAAGAGAAGGGCTCTGGTTGAGATACAAGGATCTCATTATCATTCATATGCAAAGTTATGCAAATGTGCTGAGGTACTGAGGAAGAGCAACCTACACAGCATTTGCAAAATTCAATATGATAGGGCAAATCTCTTGGGAGAACCAAGATTTTTGAGGATTTTCATTAGTTTCAAAGCACTCAAGGATGGATTTGTAAGTGGATACAGATCATTCGTTGGTTTTGATGGCTATTTTCTAAAAGGACTGTATGGAGGGGTCTTACTTACTGCTGTTGCTCTGGATGCGAACAACAGTATTCTGCCTCTTGCTTTTGCTGTGACTGAATGTGAAAACAAAGAGACATAGACCTATTGCTTTCATTTATTTGAGGAGTACTTTGGTCCATTTGATAACCAATTGCCATTAACATTTATGAAGTGATGGACAAAAGGTACTAGTTACTTATTGAGTACTGTTTGAGGATACTTGAATTCTCTGATTGACTTTGTAGGGATTGAACTTGGCCTATGAAGAGGTGATACCAAATGCTGACTACAGGTATTGTTGCAGACACATTGACAGCAATTTCAATCTGTTATTTCCAGGATTGCTATTGGGAAGTTACTTCTGGCAAGTAGCCAAAAACTTTGATGAATCTGCTCATAAAGGGGCAATGAATAGAATTTTTAGGACATAAACATTGAGGCTTGGAAATACTTGACAAAGATACCAGTCACAGCTTGGGCAAGGCACTCATTTTCTCCTGCTGTGAAGAATGATCATGTGACAAATAACTCCACTGAATCATTCAATGCTTGGGTTGGCGATTTCAGGGGGTTGCCTATACTTACACTGGTAGAAGGCTTGAGAAGTAAATTTATGAAGAAACTCCATAACAAATACCAAAAGAGCTGCATATCCAAATCTATTGTGCCACCAAAAATTGTGGAAAAACTAACTCCAAAAGAGGGGAATCTAAAATTTCAAGAATACCACGCAAGCATGCTGCTTTAGGCATTATCTACAGGAGAGAGAAGCTTGAAAATTATTGTGATGCAGCATTTAGCATTGAGATGTACCAGAAGACATATTCTGGAATGATTAAACCAGTACCACAACAGAGAATTTGGCATGATATGCCTGATATATCCCTTGCTACACTCTTACCACCTCTATTGAGAAGGGCACCTGGTAGACCAAAGAAGAAAAGCAGACCAAAGAGGAGGGACCTCCTTCAACTCAGACAGGAAGGTCAACAGCTTTCAAATGCTCTTTTTTTCAGTCTTATGGGCACAACAAAAGGACTTGTCAAAGAGCTCCAGTTACGGCAACAAAAGGGGGTAATGCATCTGGTAGCAAGGTTAGAATAGAAGTTGCATATTTACTATTACTAATGCTGCTTTGTTGCTGAATTACTGAAGCTAATGTGACATTCTAACAAGTTTCATGATTACAAATATATCAGAGAAGAGGGAAACCAGGCAGAGGAGTTGCCAATACAGGTTTGTCTAGTGTTGTGCTATGGGTAAGGCTCCTACTAATTGCTTAATTTAACACTTTATTAATAGAATATATATTAAATTATCAGATCGTATTTCCTCATTATATTTTAAAATTCAGGACCATGCTATTGACAACGTGCCTGTTGTTTTCTCAAGCCAAGGAAGCAATTCTACTCCTCCCGATCAGGAATATCCAATTCTATTTACGTTAAAGGGATTATCCGCTCCTTTTTTTTTTTTACCTCAAGTCGCTAAAATGGTGGGATAATCTCGGGAAAACACAATTCCTATTTCTTCTGAGGTTCGAATTGGTGCTCAAACTTCTTCTGATGCTGCCAATGTTCAAATTCAATTTCAAGCTAGACCAAGTGGAACTAAAAAGGTATCAACTTGTCCTCCATCACTATGATATTGGCATGATCACCAAGTTTTCATGTAATTTCAGCAGATGTTTTGCAAATTCACTATTACTTCACATTGTTTTGCTTTAGAGAGGAACGAGAGCAAAGGCTAGACCATCAAACAAAGAGAATAATGCAGCAAGAGGGACTAGTACTGCCTCCATTCATTCACAAAGAGGTTCTAGACAAGATGCTACTGCACAAATCAATAATGAAGCTTCCCAGGCATCAGTACCCATTACTACCAATGCTGCAACCAATTCTTAACTCACACAATGATGGAAGCAGCTTTAGCATGTGGTTTGAAGGTCTACAGCTAACATTAATTTTTGTGGTTAGTAGGCTTTGTGCCTTCTAATTAGTAGGTTATGAAGTATTCCGCTAAGTTTCATGTTTGAGTGGTGCTTTATTGTGCTGAATGGCAATTTAAAGTGCCTACTCTTAATTTTTTGTGAATCAAACTATAGTTGCTGGAACTTCTAATGTAGGTTTCGTTAGGCTTAATTGGCAATCCCACCATCTAGACAACATGTTTAAAATGGTGTTTTTGTTTTCTGTGGATTGCTTAGGATATAATTCATTAGGACTGTGAGATTGTACAATGCTAACCATCTACAATACTGTTGAGATGGTTTCTTTTATGCATGGCTTGCTTATTATGACATTTGTTGTTCATAAAATATCTTACTTCTAGTTTACATATTGTAACAGCGATATGACACCAAATCCACCATATATTTGCCTTGTGGTTTTGCCACTACATAACTAACAAGGCTTGAGCTTTTGGTGGTGATTCTTACTAAACTAACCATTGATCAAATGGATTTTACAATTTGGATAAATATGTATAGAGCTAATATGTGATAGTCCCACCTCTCCCTAGGGCGAACCCTAGGGTATCAGCGGACTGCCTGTCCAACTCTCGCTGGGGCTCAGTCGATCAAAGAACTAGCAATTCAAGAAAACTGATGAAATATCTTCAAAACAAAGGGGTACAAACCATAGTGGAAACATAACTTGTCACGCCACTTTCCAAAACCTAGAATCTAGAGCTAAACATCAAACTTACTATTCCACACTTAAGCTACATACATATGTCGAATTTATGAATACAAGCTTACAAGAATCAAAAGTAAGGTCTTCTAAACAAAAAGGTACAAACCAAAGTACAAGTACAAAATAAAAGATAAAGTTATAAAAGCTCTTGACCATAAGTCCATCCAAGATTTGTTAAGGAAAACAAAAGGAGTGGGGTGAACTAAAGTTCAGTGAGGTTCCAAATAAACACATAAGCACATAGCCAAATAAAGGCATAATATAAACAGTATTGTACTATAACAATTTAATCACAGTTCAATTCAATGATACGGGTGGCTTTCAAAAGCCAAAATTCACTTGAGCTTGATCATACGAGAATCCGTTGACTCTCCATCAACGTTTGCATTTCAAGAATATAAGGTTCGTAGAACACCAATTTCTCCAAATCCCGTTCACCAGTCAAGCCCCTTACCAGGTCCGAACACCTCAAACAGTAAGTAGGTAATACTCGAGTATACCGGTTTCCAGTTTTCAGTAAATAGTTCTCAAGGTTTATCGGCCTTCTCAACCAAGCCCGTGCTGGCTCGATACAACCGACTCACCTATGAGATTGGGTACCCAAACAGTAGCAGTAGTTGATGGGGTATCATCCAAACAACTCAAACACAATCACATATATAGAAATCACATCTCATAATAGCAATATACAGAGTCTCAGTGGAATCGAGGGAGGTCGAGTGCAATAAAGTACACGCTCGCTTCAATTTTGATCAAAACAATGTTTGGCTCAAACAGTCGCAAATCAAGTATTCAGATATTTCACATAGACAGTTAACAGGCAGTGGAACACTCACCTATCAAGCAACGTAGTGATCAAATGTCAAGTCCCTTGGTTACGATCACCTCCGATTCCCAATCCTAGGGCAATGAGTGAAATCGTTAACAATCTAGGTTCGTTTCCAATCCAAATGTGTGTTCGTTAGGTGACCAAGTGAGTGGTTAAATCTACTCAATTCACCATGCAAATTAGGCCTAAAATGCAGTAAAAGGTCATGAGAAAACAAGTTTGACAAGTGCAAGAAAGTTGAGCAAAAGAAAAATCTCATTCAAGTTCAAGATGGTCTTCGCGGGTAAAACAATCACGCCGCACAGTCTTGGAGAAAACGGCCATATCTCACTGTAAGAAGGTCAGAATCAAGTACCGTTAGTGGCGTTGGAAACTAGACATATAGGGATTTCCAACGGTATCAAATTCACACACAAATTCGTCTCCTATCAGTATCAGTGATCCAGGGAAGTTGGCTGATTTTCCAGTTCTGATCAGCCCTAAAACCCTAGCAAAGTTACACTAGTTCTTGATGCTATCTTCACTTGTTTTGGTTCAAATTCATCCAAATCAATCCCCTAGGGTTCATATACAAGGGAGCAAGTTACCTAGTGCAATTGGAGCTCAAAATGCAACACACATAATTGATTAAAAGAGCCAAAACAGTCTAGCCAATCAAAGGAACCAAAACAGTCCACTACTTGCTCAAAACAACCACTTTTCTTGCTTAATTTCCATTTTAACTCACACTAAACCTTAAGCCAATGTTTATTCAAGTTTCTTAGACTTAAATAAGGTGCAAATGAACCATAAAATCAAGGAGAAACCTCTCCTACATAACCGGTCAGCCCAAGAGAAAGAAAAACAGTCCCCTAGTTCTCATGTAACACCAACCTTCATCCTATCATTATTTTTCACTTATACAACATGTCAAGTGTCATCCCTAACTCAAAAAGGGTCCAAACCATGTTAATACTTCAAGAAAAACCATGAACAAGGTGTCGCGCCCCATTTTTTGGAAAAATAAAATGATTGTTTTTGTGATTTTATTGGTTTGGAAAAAGTGAATTTTTTTGATAAAAATAAAAATGGGTCTAAATGGGACTTTTGAAAATGCGACGATTTGACCCAAGAAAAATAGTTCAAAAAGGGTTTTTTATATGAAAAATGGAGTCGCCACTTGGTATAGAGTTAGGGTGTACCAAGTCACCCAAAAAGTGAATTTTTTAAGGAAAAAAAGTAAGAAACCCTTTTGAACGACTCCTAGTCCACGCAAACAAAGAAAAAGGTTCGGGAGTCACATTTGACGAAGGGGAAGGCAAGGATAAAAATCCAAGGCACCCCTTCGACCTAGCCAAGGCTAGTTGCGTGATTTAACCCTTATTTTCCTAATTTTTTCTACCCAAAGTATGTATTTGCAATTTGGACAAAGACTAATGAATGGGAAATGCAATCCTAAATTCTACGATGTCTCTCGTGAGGTTTTTGGTCCCAAACCACATGAATTGTGGCGGCCAATAAAGGGAAACCTCATAGAGGTCGATTGATGCAAATGGTGACTCAAGTGCAAGTGTGCAAGTGTATGAAAAGATTCATGTATGAAATGGTGTAAAAAACAAAGTGTTTGTGTGCGAATGTGTAAAGAAAGTGCATGTGTGAATTTGTATGAAAATCAAAGTGTTTGTGTGTGCAAATGAATGAAGATAGAGTAGTACATATATAAGTGAAACTTGAATTTCATTTGTGAAGTAAAGTAAATAAATGATAAAGATGTAGTGAAAAATATGGATTGCGAAATATAAGAAAAATGTGATTAAAAGAGTATGGAAGTGATGAAAGTATGACCCTAGGGGAATGCAACAAGTCGGGTACGGGGGTTGACTTCTAACTTTTCGACTTCGATTTTCCCTTGGATTAGAAGGCGAAACTAGCGTGCTAAGGCTATCGAGTAGCCACACTCGCTCGTTTCCCTTATCGGAGGGGGACACTCAAGCAAAATGAACCCTATAGCTAGTATGGGATGCAAAACCTAAAATGAGAGGAAAAGGGGTTTGAGGATCATGCCAAATGATAAAACTAAGGAAAATGCGTGATATGTGGTGAACAAGCAAATGATGTACTATCGAGGGAAAATCCCTAAGGGTCTAGCGTTGGACTAGCCCATTCTATGAATTCCGACTAGCGTTGGACTAGTGGAAACGATAAAAGAAGCCACAACTAGCGTTGGACTAGTGTGGTGACGTACATTCATCCATTCCATTCATCCACACTATAAAAAGCGAGTAGACATGCGAATCACTTATAAACACGTAGCACATAACACTTAGCATGCTTGGCTAGATGCAAGGACCTAATAAAGCAAGTAACACGTAACACATAGGCATGCAACCAAACTAATGAACTTATTACATTCACTAACTAAAACAAAAGGGGGAAGGGGAAAATGGACCAAATTGCTCGCCAAAGCCCTATCTATTACAAGCCAAGAGGTGTACACATACCCCATTAAAAGAATAACTTAATGAAAACAAAAAGTAAATGACATAAGTAAAAGGAATTAAAGAAAAGCTAGGAAAGCAAAGTAGACATGCAATTCACTTAGCACATTGGATCACATAGGAGACACAAAAGGGATAAAAGAAATTATACCGCCCCCTTTGAACGATATCCAAATGAAAGAAAAATGGCTTCAAAACAATAAAAAGGTCACGGTACCTCAAATAATAAAGTATAAAAAAGTCACCAAAACTCTCTTAATTGCAATTTAAATGAAATCAAACTATACATAATTTCCAATAAAGGAATCCACCAAGGACCCAAATGCAAGCATTAATCAACCATTCAAAGCCAAATGAAACATTTTAGAACTCAAAAGGTCCATGAGCATGAAAAGGTCAATTAATCAACCTTTTTTAGAGAAATTAAGGAAAATGGGTCACCACAAGTTCATTTAGTCACAAGGTTCACAAATCCATGCATTAAGTATCACCTTAGCAAAACATGGTAACCCATGAAGGCCAACAAGCAATTGAATTGAAACATTAATGCTACCAAAGACTCAAATGTGAACACTAGCCAAGCATTCAAGCTTAATCAAACACTTTAGGAACTTCAAAGGTCCACAGGCAAAGAAAAAAATGGAGGGATGGTTCAAATGTAAATATCTTAGGACCTAATTGCAAGAACATGGAATGTGATTGGGCCCTAATGCATTGCTGCAAAAATCACAGGGACCCAATTGATTAGTTTTCTCAATTTTCTGGGTCATAGGGGAACAAAAGGAAACTTGAGGGGTTAAAGTGCAAATTTTAGAATATATTTCATGCATGCTACGTAAATCTCTTTGTTTTGCTGGTTCCTTTCATCTGCAACATGCTAAACTTCTCAAATACAATCCTAATATGCAACTAACATCTCACCAATCAATCAAAGCCATCGGCATTAAACTAAAAACTAACACAGAATTCAACAAGCCAACAAATTATGATGAGATAATGTAAATTCCAGCAATCTTTCATGCAGAATGCATGCAAATGCTATGAGGAGAACGTTTCTGTAACATTCCTTATGCTCTCAAAACTTCAGCAATGTTGTCAACAAATTCATACAACCATTTCAAACCCCAAACCAAACTCAAACTCCTACCAAACTTGTTATGTATGCAATAACCAAAATGAAAAAGGTTTGCATGAGAATGACATGTGACAACTGAGAAAACATTTCAGCAACAAGAAAAACTTTCGGCAAGATAGTTTTAAGCTTCAGCGAGCAAAAATCCTTGCTTCAGCCCCTTTTATGGCAAATGCATTCAACCATCTCAAACCACTTCAATCCCAAATTCTTATCAGGCTTAGCATGCATACAAAAACAGAACGGGAAAGGTTTCTAGGCCAACTCCATGCAAGCTATGGAGAAAGTAAACTTTCTGCAGAAAAATCTGGACTAATGCAACTTTCCTAATGGTTGGGACTTCAGCAATTTAATACCATGAATTTCCCACAAACTTTCAGATTCGGTATACATCATAAATGATACATATCCATGCTAAAGCTCTGACCCAAACAAACCAGAAACGATGCAAATGAATCAGAAACCGCAAACAATGACAACTACTAACCAGAAAGATGCAAACAGCGTATGACCATACAACTTCCTATGACCACGAAGCCAAGATGCGTTGAAAACAACTACTTAAACAGCAAAACAGCCGAACGAACAGGGGAAAAAGAAAAAGGAATGTAAACAGCGTAATGAAAGACATCAGGCATGCATTTCTGCCGAAAGCTTTCTGCAACCAATGCAAAACTTCCTCTCATTCAACATTTCTTAACCATTTTAACCGAGCCAAAAAAAAAAAAAAAAAAAAACTGGAATCATAGCAATAAAATCACAAAGCTTTCTTCCCATTTTAACCTAACATCATGATGCTTACACCTCAGAAAATTAAGCCAAAGGTAAATGACTAAGTTCTGCAATTTTCAGCAAGCTCTGCTGCATTGTTGAGTTTCTCAAATGCCATCCTATCATGTCTAATGACCAAACCAACAAAACTCGGATCCACACAATAAGATTAAAAGGTAAACCAGTAAAATATGAAAAGGAATCAACTTTAACAGCGATAGCTCACATTCTTGGACTCACATACGGAAGCAAATATGATAGGCCATGCAAATCTGATAACAGGAAGCAAAGATCTACACTTGGCTGGGCTTATTTGTCTTAATCATTAAACACAAACACTGAACCAAAAGCATCCCAAATTCATCATAAACACCAACGGGGACTCCCAAACCAATATCTAGGCATTCATCAACCGCAAACGACAGAAAAATCTAGTCTTGGCGTGAGTTCATGTTCTGGAATACCTGGATGCAAGTCTGCCGAAGGCAATGGAGGACTGAAGTGACGATGAAGGAATCTTGACTTCAATGGCTACCGCAACTTTTCCTTCCTTCGCCGCCGCTCTCGTTCACTCTCTCAAAGTCTTCCTCTCTTCTGATTTTTCTCAGCTAAAGCCCGTCAAAAACCCTCAGCTTTCTGTTTCTTTCTACCGCCGTTCCTCCTAAAATTCCTCCCTCTAGATTTTTAGTCGTGCCCCTCTGTTTTGTTTAGCCTGAACCCTATCGAAACTCTCTCTTCTCTTCCAAGCATAAACACTCTCTCCCTTTCTCCCTTTCTCTGCCGTCACCTCAGATCTGTTTTTTCTCCCGCCCACCGACTCTCTCTCCGTTAGCTCAAAAACCTAGCCCCCCTCCTTCTAGATTCATCCCCCCTCCAGGTGTCCTAGACACCTGGCCTCTTCAGCTGAAAATTCCTCCCAGGACCTCCCGCAACTTCCATTTGCAAGCTGCGGCAAAAAAGCAGCTTTTGGCTTCTTTTTTTTTTTTTTTAAATAATCTAACAAAAATGATAATAATAATAATAATAATAATAATAATAAAATTAAGAAGAAAAAACAACAAATTAATTAACATTGGCTAAAAAACTAAACTAAAATGATAAACAACAAAAATTGCAATTTTCCATTTTTCATTTTCCTCATTTTTCATTTTTTTCATTTTTCATTTTTCCTTCAAGAAAACATTGAATTTAAAACACAAACAACTAAAAACATATTTTTTCCTTTTTGAGAAATTCTACATTAAAATGACTAACATAACTAAAACTAAAAGTAAATAAAACTAATTGTGACGAATAAAAATAGAACAAATAAAAAACGAATAGTAAATAAATAAATAATAAAACACCAAAATTTTGGTGTCTACACAAGGATTAGACAAAATATCAAACACATGGTAGGCAAACCAACCAACCCTACTACTACTTGTTTAGTTCAAGAAGATTGACCACAAATATCATCCAAACAACTCCTAGTTTGCCATCAAAACTTAAAACATTTCATATAACACAAGAAAACTAGGATTTAAGGTTCATGTACCTCTCTTATATGAAGCTTGAAGTACCAAAACAAACCACCAAAACCAAAACTCTAGGTTTGAAACACACTCTAGGGTTGAAGGTAATTCACTCACTAACTCAAGCTCTTTCTCTTTTGATTGTTGCTCAAGATCAAATTAAGGTTTAAAAAGCAAGAAGATGGAGTTTTCTTCCTTCCCTTGGAAGCTTCAAGATGGCCGGCTATATGGAGGATAAAATGGAGCAAAGTTGGTTTAAATTTCCTCTAATCCTTTGGTCAAACAAGATGTATGGTTAGGGTTTTGCCACTTGACCCAATCTTGGCTCTTTCTTCCCTTAATCTTTGACTAATGAAGTTTCTACCCTCCAAATGTACCAATGTCTTAACACCTCTAAGATATCATATAAAATCCCAACCACAAATAAATGGATATTTGGTCAAATATATCTAGTGAACTAAAATAAATAAAAATTGCCAAGTCTAGAAAATGTTACAATTCAAATAAGAACAATAAAATGCAATGCAAGGGAAATGTTATGAGTGATCTAGTTCTAGGATAATGCAAGTAATTTTTGGGAGATTTATATTCTTAAGTGAGGGTTCTCACATAATAAACTTGGGTTCAACATTTTTAGCTTTTGGATTAGTGTAATTGCTTCAGTTGTTGTGCTTCTGGCTATGCCCATTTGTTACAAATGGCTTTGCTGGTCACCAATTCGATAGCAAATGCAAATGTCATTTGCAACTGCACCGGCTTTTATGCTGCTCAAGTTTCACAAAGACCCGTTGCCATGCCAGCTGTTCTTTTTAGCTTTACGGTCAAAAGAGCATTATTTTACTATTTCCTTAGTCGACTGAGAGATTCATTTTTCTGGCATTTTTAGTCCATTTTAATTGGTCTTCTTCTTACCAGCAATTTGTTACTTTATTCTTTGTTTATACATTGAGGGTAGATTTGGAATAAAAATTTGCATTAGAACATTTTTTTTCCCACTTTTCAAACCACTTCTTCTGACAGGGACTTGTTTTGTTACCAAACCTGTCCATCAAGGGAAGGTCTGTGTAATTACAAATATTAGCAAGTATTTTTGTGTAATTATCAGAACCTCAAGTGCTCTTGAGGTTTCCAAAATTATCCCAATCTTTTATATGGATTCTTACTCCAAATCTCTTCTCTTGATCTTTCGTTTCAGGAAATATCAGCCATGGAATGCAGCTCGTTTCTTTATATTAAATGGCTTTTACAATCTAGTGTCTTGAGATTGAAGTTTTTGGTAGGGTAACCATCAACTCTCAAACTATCTAATTTCTTTTATAATGAATTAGGAAGAACATGATAGTGGTGTTGATGGTGGAGAAGAAGTTGGGGCCTGCAATGGAAGGAAAAAGGGAATATAGAGGCTTAGACAATAAAGGCGATCGTTCTTTTTCTTTTTTTTTTTCCTTGAGATTTTTTTTTTGCATTTTTTAAAGGTTGTTTTTGTTTAATTTCTTTTCAATTTATTTAGTCCCTCTTTCTTTCCATCTTTTTCCTTCAGGTTATGTTAGATGCACATTTTGTTTTTGGACATTCATATTATGATGCTTATTTATTTCATAATTTATTATTTTTTCCTTTGGATTTTCCTTTCTGCAACTAAATGCTATATATAATTTTGTTTAGTTTTTATTTTCAATTTTATACAAAAGCCATCATTGTCATTTTACTAGATCTGTTAGTTGGGTATTAACAACGTTAATAGTAGGGCGGGGTTTAAATTTAATTTGATCAAACTATGAGGTTTATTACCATTTTACCTCTCCTCCACTAGCCTCTCCTCCGTACAAATGCATAATCCTAACCCTAAATCATTGACAATACTAAAGAAAATGTTTTATAGATATAGTGCCACCAACCCTACTTTCTCAACCCTCCATTCCGTCTTTTCGCAAAGCTAGCCATGGTGGTAGAGAGGAAACACCCTTGTTTACCAATGTCTGAAGATCTACTCGGTCATCAAGCATAGTGTTGTCAACAGGTAGAATCCGTACTAGGATTGGTAATTCCGGATCTAGATTTGGATCCATATCTGGATAGGTCTCAATATATAAGTTTGGATCTAAACTCAGTCGAATCCGGGTCAGGTATATTCGTTTTTTAAAAAATTTAATTGAGTATGATAATTTTTATTTATACACAAATTTTATCAATGCAATATTAACAATATAATTAAATTAATAGGATAATTTCATAAACCACTCATGAGGTTTCTGACTATTTTATTGATCTCTCTTCCAGTTTTGAAAATTACATTAACCTTTCTTGAGATTTATTATCTTGTAACATCTAAATCAAACCAACAATTAAAAAGTGATATTAGGAGAGAGAAGATAATATGATTTCACCATTGCCCCTCATCTACTAAATTGTTTAATTAATCTAATACCAGCCCAAACATTAAAGAAAACATTAGAATTTGTTGTTTATCATCAGGGTTTAAATTATATATGGCATTAAAAATAGGATATCATTTTAAATATTTCACTTAATGTAAGATCCAAATTAGTCTTCTCTGTTACGAATCCATTGTCAAACCATACAAGGAGCGAACTTTAATACCATAAAAATCTTAACAACTAATGTTAATATATTGATAAGAATATTTATGATATTAAAGTTTGTTCTCTGTAATATTTTAGTTGCAATTTTTTGATTATTTATTGTTGATCATTTTTGACAATGAGTGGGTAATTGAAAAGAGTAATTTGCATCTTGTATTAAGTGAAAAATATAAAATGATATACTATTTTTTGATACTATATATGATTTGATCTCTAATGATAAGTAACACATTTTAGCATTTTTCTTTAATGTGTGAGTTAGGATTAAATTAATTAAATAATATAGTAGATGAGGGGCAATGATGAAATCATGTTATCTTCTCTCTCCTAATGTCACTTTTTAATTATTGATTGGATCTAAATGTTACAAGATAATTAACCTCAAGAGAGGTTAGTGTAATTTTTGAAACTTGAAGGGAAGCCAGTGAAATAGTTAGAAACCTCAAGGGAGGTTTCTGAAATTATCCCTAAATTAATTCTAACAATCATTTGATTTATAGAATTTTTTTTAAATTTAAAATAAGTAGATTAGTAAAAATTCTTAATGAAACATATAATTTTTTATTAAAATAATTATACTATTCGGATTTGGATCCAAAACGGGTTGGAACATGTAAATCCGTATTTGGCCTATTTAGTTTATAAATAAAATGGACCAAGGTCAGATTCCGGTAAATGGATCTTTGAATTATTCTGTATCCAGAAAAATGGACCAAGTTCGGGTCGGGTCTGAGCCAAGGCCCGATCCATTGACAACCCTCATCAAGCACCGTTGAAGGTGTTTACAACTTTCGATCTGGTAGCTGCTGCTAATCAAAGTCTCTACGAATGTAGTCAATGTACCAAAGCAAATTCTGAAGCAATGAAGCACTTGGTTAATCACAAATGTCTCTTGGCATCTTTAGTCAAGGTGGTCACAATGGTGAGCCAACTGGTGTAGAGATTTCTAGATTGGAACCCAAAGCTCATTCTCCAACCGACTGAGGAGACCTCATTACATTTGAAAAAAAAAAAGACCTCCATAGAGTATTTGCATGAAGCAGTCACATTTTTGTCAGTTGTTACTTTTAGGCGTTCTAAGCTTCGGGTATCTAAGAAGAAGAAGGCGAAGAAGTAGAAGGAGACTAGTTGAGTTATTTTAGGGTTCTGTGGTTATGTCTTGGTGAAGGAGGGAATTTTCCGATACCTAGTTAGTTGTTAATTGTATTATGTTGATGTTTAGTGGGAATTTTCTGGGGTTTCTATTGATGTTGATTTCTAGAGTTTACTAGATATTGATGTTTATGTTTTGAGTAGTAGTATATCTGCTGTTGAATATTTCTTCATTTGCTTTCTGCTATTGTTTTAAGTTTGTCTGCATTCTGTTGTTCAATGCCTTTAACAGAATCAATGAAGTCCTAGAGAAAGATATGATAACTGCAATGGGAATGCAGGATATTGAGAAATTACAATAAAACCTCTATAAATTAATAATTTTGGAACCATACAAATTCTATTAATTTAAAGAAGTATTAATTAATCGATAAGTTAATAATTTATTAATTTATCAAGTGTGCTTACAATTCAAAGAAGCACTCATTTAATCAACTAAAGCTTTATTTTATTTTTATAACAATATGAATTATTCTATTAATAAAAGGAGGATAAAAGTTTATAGAATATAAACCAATTCATATCTATTTGATTTGCAAGTAAAATTTAATTCTATTAATGTACGTAACTGATATCATTTTTCTATCATCAAGAGATCAAAAAGAGTTAGAAATATTAAATGATAGATGTCCACTTCCATTTTATTAAATGCATACAATGAACCAAATTAACAATATTATTAATATAAGGAAGTCTTTTTATATTAAACAAACACAAAATGTTTTTATATATATCTCATTTTTAAACTATGGCTTCCCAAGGTATTCATAAATAATTGATCAAATGTATAAATTATTATGTGAGTATAATATATGTAATTTTAGTGAATTATTAATTTATGATATGACAGAATCAAAGAGTTAGGTAAGGATTTCAAAAAGAAATTATTAACTCATTATTTTATCAAAATTATTAATTTAGCTCGTTAGCCCAAATTGGAATAAAAAATTATTATTTAATGGAGGTTATATTTAAAATTTGATAAATGTTGCTTTTCTTTTACTAAAAGAGAATTGATGATCTGTGCCGGATTATGTACAATTAAAATTTGTCTCTCTATTTTTCTTCCAAATGCCCTATTACCTATGTAAACAGTATATATCTATACTTAGATATATTATTATTGTATAATTGCTTTTATTTTTTGTGTACAAGTTTTCGAGACAAATAAAGAAGTGGGAGAAGCTTGCTCAACCATATGGTCTAGGCTGCTCATATTTTGCTTCCTATGTCAACCTTGATTTCCATGTTTTATTTATGAGAACTATTGAAGTCTTTGGAGATATATTTGAGGTTGGAATAAGAGACTCGTGACTCTCTGGAACTAAGCTACATGCTTTTTGGTCTTCCATGGCTCAACTTGTACTACATTGTGTTGGTTCTTTGGCTTTTTTCCCCCAAGTAGTTGTACTTTCAGAAGTTAGAAGTCCCTCCTAATATGATTGGTTTTATTAGCGTGCATGCATCCTTAAATCTGAGTAAGTTAGATGAAACAATGGTCACTATTGAATAGTCCTATTAGTGATTTTATCGAAGAAGATTGATTAAATCGCTTTATAGTATTACTAGCTTCTTCGACTGTACAAAAGATAAACAATGAGAATGTGTGGTATATAGTTTAGCAAAATCAAACAAAAGGTCCCTACTTTCTCTTTGACAAAAACTTGGGTAGACCTGGTCTATATACCCTATGGTCTACTTTAAATCGCATCATTATTTTTGATATCTAATTCCATAAGTGTCATTCTCCATCCCAAATTCCAACCATGGTTAAAAGAATTTCTTTTCTATTCCACAATAGTTCAAATTTCTAATGTTGGTCGGATCTCAAAATTCAAATCTGAGTTCTTCATCCACATTCCATTATGGGGTTTGGCTCCCATCAACGTGAACTCCATTTGTGAACCTCAATTGCCTCCTCTCTCTCTCTCTTCTTCCCTTCATCAACACCATAGCTCCTCTACCTCATGCTTTTGTCCAAATGCAACTAAAATCCATTGGTTTTCTCAAATCCATTTTTCATGTTTGGCCAAAAAAGTTCATCTCTCCTTTCTTCTCCAATTCCAACGATCCTGCTTTATGCCTTGCTTGTCTCGTGTTTGCAACTCCTCCTGCATCCACCCATGCTTTGCTGTTCTTTTTTGACATCACCAGTTATTTTTGGTTTTTGGTTATATTATTTAGTTTGGGCAAATTTTGTATTTATTTCCAAGCTACATCTTTAATTTTTTTTTCATCGGATCTTACCTAGTAAATAGTGCTTTTTTTTTTTAGTGCTGATCTTGGTGAAACTTGTTATTTTTTTACATGATAAGTTTCATACTTGTTGGTCTAGTGACATTGAAATGGATTGTTTTGGAGTTTGGCAGCACACTGTTAATTTCCAAATGCTAATGTCAGACAAACCATTAAAGAGCAAAAAATGCTTTCAAGTCTTCAAAAGAGGAAAAAATGCTAATGCTGACCAAGCCATTAAAGAGGAAAAATGCTTTCAAGTCTTCAAGGGAAGGGGAGGCTTTCATCAAAACTCTATTAGGCACTCGCAAGTTTGCAACTCTTGGACCCTAAAACTTGACATCTAACTTTGATCAGAATTGAGAGTAAATGTGGACTTCAATTTGGATGATAATGGAGGTGTTAGATTAAAACTTCAATACTTTGGGAGTTGGATATTTTTAATCATGGTTAGCTTTTATGACAGAGAAATATATATTTAGAATTGAAAACTATAGTTGATGATGTGGCTCAACATAAACCACTTGGTCTACTCGTGGGGCCGTAGGCCAGGTCTACCCAAGTTTTTGCCTTTTTCTTTTACTAAAAGTTGTTAGCCATAGTATAGAAATATCAGTTGACATTGCATAAATATCTCCATTTGTTTACTCATATCCCCTTACCAGTCGAAGAAGAAACAAGAAATCCTATCATTTTATCTTTACCATATTTTTTGATTAATGTATTTCACCTCGAATATGGAGTGAGATTAGACTTAAACTAGAAAATTTAAGTTTAAGCATGTATGTAGATTGATGAAACAAGTGCACAACTAAATTTACCTAGGCAACCTCCTCTTAATAGTATTTGTTTTAGAAAAGTAGTCTTGGAATAACTATAAGAAAACAATTGCTCTAATCAATTAGAGAAACTCAGAGAAGTATTGTCTTAGTTCATTTAGGTTTTCATTTGTATTTTGGCCTTGACAACTATCGTGGTCTAATACATCTCATGTTAGGCTATGCTTTTCTGAGATAATAATCAAAACTAATATTTAAGCCAAATTCCATAATGTATTACAAGAGAATAAGGGGCATGTATATTTTAGGAAAGATGACTAGAGGCCTAAGGAAGAAATAAGGAATGAAGAAAAAAAGATAAAGAGAAACTAATCTGCCCACATGCACTTATCATTGAGGATGGAGGATAAAGAACACAGAGGCTTTTTGTTACTATTATTAAAACAAGACGATATATTCTTAACTTTTTCAAAAACCTAGAAGGAAGGTTTGTCATATTTACCCAAAATTATTTGATTTTTTTTTTACCTACTCCTACTCCTCCCCAATGTCCCTACACTCTTCCTACCTCCAATTGTCAGAACCAAGATTCAAACCCTGCACCTAACTATGGATAGAATATTTGAGACTTAATGAAACATATATTTAGAAGTTTAAACTTGATTTGATAAATTTACTTGAATCCTAATGCGTGCTTAAGTTTGTTAAAATTCAAATTTGAGTTGAGAATTAAAAATTGAGGTCAAACTATTTGTTAACTCGATTCACTGAGGCTCAATTCATTTATAGTCTCATCTATTATACGGTATGTGCATAAAATTTAGGGTGAATTACACTTTATCCCCCATAAACTGGGCCCTTACTAACATTTTGCTCTTTTAAACTCTAAATATATACACTTTATCCCTCATAATTATGATGCAGTACAGAAGTGTGAGATGGCGAAAGAGTCACACAAATACCTTTCATATAAGAAACATCACACGGACGAATCCCAAAAATACAAGATCCAATGGATCTTAACCTTATGTGCACACAAGAAACATGGGAAAACCCAACCACTCAAAGAGCTTATTTCATTAAAGTTGAAAATAGAATGAATATAAAAGGTCCTAGATATGTCAATTTGTATGCTACAATAAGTTAAACTAAAATAGAAAACAAAAATACACTAAAACCCTAAAATGAGCAAAAGTCACATCTAGTTGTCAATGAGGACCCACGCGTAGATCTATTAGTGAGGTCCACAAACCAAGGGTCAAATTTGAGGCAGTCGCTCTCAGAATTGGGTCTATGGGAGGGATCTACTCTTGGGATTTGATCACAAATCTCATCTATGAGTCAATGCTACATTTTTTCCAATTTTCATTTGTTCTTTTCACATATCATTTATTGACACAAATACATTAAAATAATGAATAAAAAATAAAAAATACAACTAAAATACTTTGATTATTCAAATTATTTAACCTAATTAAATTTCGGGTAGCCCCATTGTTTTAGAGCAATAGTTTTTAGAACCAGGTTTTCCTTGTTCTGTATCAAATTAACTTGTTAATAGAGCTAGGATAAAGGCATATTTTGTATGATCAAAATACCCTACTAATTCTTGAACATATATAACAGTTGTAATTTTGACAATTGACTTTTTGTTAATGATTGATAAATCCATTTGAAAACAACTACATCATGTATTTGACCTTTTATCAATAATAGAGAAAACTAAAATATTTGCAAAAAAATCATCTACATAACTCAAAGCGTTTATCTCAATGCTAATAATGGTATTTAGTTTTAGATGAAATAAAATTAATAAGTACATCTAGAACAAAGATTATTTGAGAATTTTTTTTAGTGCAATATTTTTTGTGTGATCTGTGACGACCCTACCTCTCCCTAGGGCATGCCCAAGGGTTTGGCGGACCGCCTGCCCAACTCTCGTCAGGACTCACTCCTTTCCAAGCCTCGAAATTAACATAAAAGTTTTATTTCCAACCAACAATTCAAACTTAATTTACAATCCAAAAGTAAATCATAAGATTGCATTTCTAAAGATTTCAAATACATTCCATCTAAAAAAGTACGAGTACAAGAGATTATATACACTAGTTCACACCTACTTGCTCCGGGCTCTACCCCTATAATGAAAACAAATTAACGGAATAAGCTAAAAGTTCAGTAAGGTTCCCAAACAAGCAATCAGGTAGATAATTTAACAATTTGCACAGTAATAAACAGTCGTTCACGAAATAAACATCCAATCATTCAATCATTGAAAGGATACATGCTTACTTGGAGTCATTCATTCATCCATTCGCTAACCTTTCCTTATCCCTCCGACATTAGAAAATATTTGTAAGTGAAAATTCCTTCAGTATTCATGTCATTCATTCATTGATTTCTTTGCATTGAATTCACTGGCCAGTTCTCCACCAGACTTCGTGGTAATACTCGAGTATACCAAAACATTGTCCCAGGGTCACCAGCCGCCCGACCAAGTCCGTTACTGGCTCGAGTCGACTAGCACCGAAGGGCAAGGGCCCAATTCAGCCAAAGGCTTACATCCATGCATAAGTAACATTCAATTATTGAAAATTCACTTTCACTTGGGTCGAGTGTGATACAGTACACACTTGCCCATCGAAAATCCTTTTAACAACCATTGGAAAACATTTAACATTCAAACAAACATTTCACATAGTCATTTAAACTACAAACATGCAAAGAACACTCATCAACGATTAGTGTTATGCAAAATCAGGTCCGGGCCTAGCTCCTTGGCCGGATTCTAAATCTGCGATCAAATGTTGAATAACAAAATACAATCAAGGAGGGTTTCCAAATCCAACCTTCACTTGTGAATATCACAAGGAGATCATGTGAATAGAATATATATATATATATATATATATATATAGATTTCATGAGCTTGGTAACCTTAGGTAAAATACATGCATACTTGCTTTTGTTTTGGAAAGAAAACGATCGGAACTTTTAAGTT
Source organism: Coffea arabica (assembly GCF_036785885.1). NCBI lineage: Eukaryota > Viridiplantae > Streptophyta > Magnoliopsida > Gentianales > Rubiaceae > Coffea > Coffea arabica. The sequence continues at coordinate 29,723,998 of NC_092320.1, read as the reverse complement.
TAAAACGTGACACACGGCAAAAAATCATGTTTAAAATGGTCATCACTTTCACCATGCAAGATGTATGGATTTTAGCAAAATTTCAGCTTAGGTGTCACTACCAAAGTGAACTCAAGCATCCCTAAGCAAACTAAGTCCAAATCGACCTAAAATCGCAGCTTCAATATCAATTTCACTCGCTTGAACCACAAGACAAAAAAATGGACAGCACCTCCCCTATTTTTTCCCCAATTTCCAGCCATTTTCAAGGCTACAATTTCATCACCAACCAGCCCCAAATCAAGTTTACAAGTTATAGGAAACATAGAGTTCTTATCTTAGGTCACCAAACTCACTAACTTAAGCATATACATAGCATATAACCATCATATACTCAAGTTTGAAAAATTAAACCCTAGGCTGAAATTTAGGATGAATGCTAGAAATTCCTACACCCAAGTTAAAAATCACATTTCAAAGCTTACTATGTTATATCAAAGCTAGAAAGTCCCATGTGAAAGCTGAAAAACTCATATACATAATAAATCCATGATCCAAGTATGAAATGGAGTGCAAGTAATCGAGAAAGTTAGGTTTAAAAACCAGAAAATGTTTTCAAGACCCTTCCAAGTTTTTTGTCATTTAATAAGAGAAATTCCAGTTTTTGTAACGCTCTTTGAAAAGTCATAACTTGAGTTTTGTAAGTCCAAAAATCATAAATCTTATACCGTTAGAAAATACACTCAAATTCTACAACTCTCTAGAAGACAGCTTCATAAAATTCAGCCCATACATTAGTCAAATCTCAGCCTCAATTCACTACTCAACTAAGTGCAAAAACAGGACAGTCTTGGATTTTCATCCCACTTTGAAATTTTGCTGGTATTTATTGAAAGTGAAAAAACCATGAATTTTACACGGTTAAAAGGGATATGAGTATAGTTTCAAATGCAACAAACGGAACTCAATTCGGATTTTTCTACACCAAGATATAATAGATTTTCCAAAACTGCTCAGAGTCTCCTGCGGGAAAAAGTTTTAGCAACACTTAACTTAACCTTTCCACTTAAGCTCATGATTTTTGGTTCAAATCCAACTCACAATCAAAGTTTAATGTCTAACAAGGTTTGTGGAGCAAGATTTCTCCCAAAAGTTTTGAAAAAAATAAGGCTAACAATACTCAAAAGTTTCGACCAGCAAGAAGCTTTCAAAACAGAAATTTTCCTCAAGTCATTTACCTAAATCACATGTATAAGCTGGAAAAATCATTATGGCAGGTTTACAATTCCATATCAAAGCTGAAATTAATGTACCAAGACTGGAAATAAGTCACAAAAGCTGGAAATACTCAACAAAATCTAAAAATAATCAATAAAAGCTAGAAATAATAGCCCACAACCTAAAACTGCAAAATCAGCCACAAAACCTACTATAATCAAGCTATAACTCCATCCAAATGCAAGATTAAAGAGATAACGTAATTCTCAATCAAGAATACCTTCAATCCTCAAGGTGGAGGAAAGCTTTTGGTGGAGTTATTTGAGAAAGAAAGCAGCAGCAAACTACAGCTTTCTTTCTCAAATAACTCCACCAAAAGCTTTCCTCCAAGCTTAACTCAAAGTTTTATGGAGTGGATTAAGGTTGATCCTTGGTTTCTTCACAAATCAAGCAAGGAAATCAAGATGAAACTTGAGGAAGGTTTCTCTCTTTTCTCTCTTCTCTCTCTCGGCCTCTACCAGCAGAAATGGAGTGATTTGCTTGGGTGAAAATGGAAGATAAGTGGTAAGAAAGTTTTAGTCAAAGTTGGCCTTAAGTGCCAACACTTGGCATCCATCAACTTGTCTATTTTTTTTTCTTGTTTTCTTTCTTTTCCTCTCTTTCTTTTCTTTCCAATTTTGGCCAGCATCTTAAAGACAAGGAAGAAATAATAATCAAGGGAAAAAGAATGAAGAAAGTAAGAAAGAAAATTCTTGGTCAAGTACTAGCTTTGACCGGAGACAAGTGGTACGAGTTGGTTCAAGCCTATCTTTTTATTTCCTCTATTGTGTGTCTCTAATCTCTAAGATATCTAGGGTTTCTCCAACTAGTTGCTAACACCTCCAATCACATAATTCCTCTAGCACCACACCTGTTTTCATCTACCAAATATAATACGCATACCTGACAAATCGGTCACACTACCGTATTATTCTCACGAAACTTAACATGCACCAAAATTGAAAAAGGGAAATGAGAAAAATCTTAACCTTTAAAATCACCATCAATTTATGGCTAGTAAATAGGTAAGTAAAGTGTTGATCTTGATCTCTATCTTTTGATGTTTACAAAACAAATGGATGATACTAATATTTCTTCAAGATATACTTTCAGTTTTGAAGTTATTTGATTCCATGAACAAGTGCAATTGAAAGAAGACAAAGGTTGTTGAAAGCTATCGGACGCTCAAAAAGACTACATCGGACGTCCGACAACCATTGAGTATCTTCGGACGCAGAAAACCAGCCTACCGGACGTCCTAAGGAATTGAAGAAAAATTTCCAATTTTACATCATACCTTTTGGACGCAGAAAACTAGCCTATCGGACGTCCGAAAGAATTGAAGAAAATCTCTTCAACTCTCTGCCTGCTGTCGGACGCATAAAACAGGGCTATCGGACGTCCGACACTGCCAACGGATAGTTGACTGTTCAACTACTTTCTATCCGTTGGAAGCATTTATGAGGCACTTTCTTGGCTCTATATAAATAGTGGTTGGCCAGATATTTCAAACAATTTTGGCACACTGAAGATACAAAAGATCTAGAGAGATTTTAGTGAGAAAATACTCTTCAAAGAAGATTTGTAGTCTTAGTGGTGTGAGGTTCATTGTAAACTTTTCATTTGTGAGTGAATACTTCATGAGTGTATCTCTGTGAGGGTTATCCGAGTGATAGTAAAACTTTCTTGCTTGACCAAGTGCGGCTTGGGGAGAGGAGGAAATGATCCTTCCTTTGTACACAAGAGTGATTGTAATTCATCAACTTGAAGTAGCTTGTTTGAATCAATCTACAAGCTCAAGAGGAGCTAGGTAGTTAATTGGTTTGCAATTCTTTCCTTTTTATTTACTTATTCTTACGTTTATGATCTTTAAATTGTTTATCTCTTCTACTCACAAGCACTTGTGCTTTCTTATCAATTGCTTCATTGTGTGGTCGCCTAGAAAAGGGTTGTTTTCGGGCCTTACAATTGGTATCAGAGCTTGGTCTCCTAGAGATTAAGCTCAATCGGCTTTGGAGTAAAGATGACAACCAACAATGTTATGTTCTTTGAAGGACATTCTATCAATAGAACACCTATGTTTAATGGGTCAAATTATGTGAGTTGGAAAGAAAGAATGATTATTTTTTTGCAATCTATTGATATTGAATTGTGATTTATTATTAGTGAAGGTCCATCTGATGCCTCTCTTATAGATGAAAATACTCAGAGATCTAGACCAAAAACAAGAAATGAACTGACTGCTGCGGATAGAGCTCATCTTACATTAAATGCAAAAGCCATGAATGTGTTATATTGTGCTTTAGACTCAAATGAATCTATTAGAGTCAAAGGCTGCAAGTCAGCCAAGGAAATTTGGGATAAACTGAGAGAAATTCATGAAGGTAGTGAGAATGTTAGAGAACAAAAGAAGTCCATTTTAGTTACAAAGTATGAATCTTTCAAGATGCAACCTCATGAAAACATTGATGAGATGTATTGTAGATTCAATGACCTCATTAAGGATTTAGAGGTGCTAGAAAAAGAATATTCTCTTGGTGAGAAAAATAGAAAAATCCTGAATGCCTTGTCCAATGATTGGGAAAATAAAGTGACTGCTATTGAGGAGGCTAAACATTTGAATACTATGCCTATTGAATCTCTTATTAATTCTCTAACATCTTATGAGCTGAAGTTTAAGTCCAAAATGCAAGAGGATGAGGATGCGAAAGTAAGGAGTATTGCTCTAAAGGCATCTTAAGATGAAGATGATTCTACCTCCCTAGATGAAGAAGATGCAGAAGGTGATGACAATGATATCGCACTCATCACAAGAAGTTTCAAACGAATACTCAACAAGAGCAGATTCAGAAAAGGTGGACCTAGCAATTCACTCCCAAATTAGTTCAACAACCTGAGAAACAAAGGGAAGCTAGAGTTTAACAAAAAGCAAACTGATAAGTGTTTTGAATGCGGCCAACCTGGACACTATGCAAGTGAGTGTCCAGTGATGAAGAAGAAAGAAGGAAGAAAATCAAGATTCAACAAATTTCAATTCACATGGAATGAGTGCAACTCCGATGGTGAAATTGAAGAGGATGAAGAATCTGCTCAATTGGCTTTTATGGCCATTGGAGATGATAAGGTAACATCTTATAACTCTCAATTTGAAAGTGATGATGAAAGTGATGATGATTTTGAATCTTTCATTATAAAATTGCATGATAGTTTGAAAGAATCTTATACTAGAAACAAGGAGTTAAAACAGAAAATTAGTTTTTTGCTTCGAAATAATGCAAATCTTTTTCAACAAAATAAAAAGTTGAAAGCTGAAAATGATTACTTTAAAAAGAGTGAGACTACTTTACATTTTGAGCTTGATAAAAAAACAAAACTTTGTGAATTGTTCAAAAAGGAACAAGGTGATTTGAAAAGAAGAATAGATGGTTTAAATGAATTGTTTAAACACAAGAAACAAGTCTGTTTTCAAAAGAATAGGTTGAATTCTAATTCCAATGAATTTGCTATCCACAGGAAAAGGCAAGTCAGATTTATTAAACCCGTTCATGTGAATCACTCCTTGATTATGTGTAATTTCTATTGTAAAAAAGGTCACATGAAAAGTGATTGTTATGTGAGAAAGAATATAAAAAAAGGCATAAAATGCATGTGGATAGTTAGACATGATACTAACTCTAACAAATAGGAGATTTTGTTAATCATTGCAGTGATTCTTGTTCATAATGTTTTTTTTTTGATATTTCTGATACTTTGATCTGAATTTTTGAATTTTACTGAATCTGTATGATATCAAAAGGGAAAGAAAAGAACAATTCTGATCTAAAGATGATTGGCTTTGTCAAAACTCTCTGTCATATGTTGATACTTCTTTTGATATCAAATTCTCTGTGATATGTTGGTGATTGTTGTCATTTTTCTGTTTTTATACTCTGTTATTGTTGTTGGATTATGATAGTTGATTTTTTTTTACTCTTATCTTATGATGACAAAAAGGAAGAGATATGGATGCTATGTGTAAGGGGGAGTTTTTCTGAAATTATAAGTTTGGATGTAATGTTTGAGGGGGAGCTTATACTTATTTTTGTTTCTTTCCATCCATTGTTTTGTCATCATCAAAAAGGGGGAGAATGTTGATCTTGATCCCTATTTTTTGATGTTTACAAAACAAATGGACGATACTAATATTTCTTCAAGATATACTTTCAATCAAGATATACTTTCAGTTTTGAAGTTATTTGATTCCATGAATAAGTGCAATTGAAAGAAGACAAAGGTTGTTGAAAGCTGTCGGACGCTCAAAAAGACAACATCGGACGTCCGACAACCATTGAGTATCTTCGGACGCAGAAAACCAGCCTACCGGACGTTCTAAGGAATTGAAGAAAAATTTTCAATTTTACATCATACATTCGGACGTAGAAACCAGCCTACCGGACGTCCGAAAGAATTGAAAAAAATCTCTTAAACTCTTTGCCTGCTGTCGGACGCATAAAACAGGGCTATCGGACGTCTGACACTGCCAACGGATAGTTGACTGTTCAGCTACTTTCTATCCATTGGAAGTATTTATGAGGCACTTTGTGACAGCCCCACCTTCCCCTAAGGCGAACCAAAGAGGTTAGCGGACTGCCTGCCCAACTCTCGCCAGGACTAACGGTGCAGTTTAGAACGATCTATTGCGTTCGTGAACTTATAAACGCGCGTAAACAAGGCAAAAGGACAAAATAACCCAACATAAAAAAAATGAAATTCGGAGTCGGCCATGAATAGCAACCAACCCGTCAGAACGCAACCAAATATCGAACAAACATTCACATCTTGAACTTTAGTAACTACAATCCAAAGTGACATACAAAAGTTGTCAAAAGTGAATATATACACGGTTTGCCAAATTGAAAGTGAAAATGGCCCTAAAGATACATTTAGGGTCCCACTTCATATACAATACAAAAGAGATATTCATCTAGTTCATTCAGCAACCATCTATCAAGATTCATTCCAAAAGAGTCATATTCCTGTAAGGAAAACAAAAGGAACGTGTGAGCTAATTGCCCAGTGATATACTATCACTTACGCAACCAATTGCATATAAGCATCAAGCTTTCATTCAATATAGTAAAATAAGCAAAGGCACACGTCAAATATGGTGATAAAAGGATACAGATGGCTCTCAAGAGCCCTTTCCTCGTTTGCATTTCTTGATCGAACGTCATTGACTCTCCGTCAATGTTCAACAACAACCAACCGTAGACTCCACTTTACTTCCATTCCTTCCACCTAACATTCCCCAACCGGGCCCGAAATCCAAACACTTGCATTGTGGTATTACTCGAGTAAATCGGAATCGAGAGTTTCTCATACTATAAGATTCCATATAACATTGCCCCAAGGCACATTAATTGGCACGACCAATCCCTCGCCGGCTCGATTCAATCAATTACCAATGGGGTTGAGCTCAAGGATAACAATTGTAGTCGTTGGAGACTCGTCCAAACGACACTAAGTCATGTATTTCATTTCATATAACATTTCATATAACATTCCAATAACTTTCCAATAACATGCGAAACAATAAGTGAGAGTGATAAAGTACACTCTCATTTCAATCAATTAACATTCAAAATCTCAAGTTCAAGTATCAAAGTCATATAATAACACACAAGTGAGTAGTACACTCACCAAGCTCGCAAATGTGGTTTCATCCACTTCCGTCAAAAGAACGTTGTGCACCACGGTCACGTCCTAAAACATGCAAACAAATACAATGAGACTCGATAACGAGTCATAAACCAAGGCCAAACATGACCCCAATAGGGTTCCATAAGCATATACAAACATTAAAGAAAACCAGAAATTTCGGAAATGTAACTAGCTTTGGCCCTGAAAAAAAAATAGTTTTTGTCCTCCTTTTGCGGTAATGGCACCAATTTCACTACGATTATCGGATGAGGGTACAAGATCCACCATTTCGAAGCTAAAAGATAGGGATACAACATCACAGAAGGTCACTCAACCCAGTTTTGAGTGCAAACAGGTAAAAAATGCAAGATACTACATCAAAAACGTAAAACAGATTCACCAAAACGCATTCTAGCGGAAACCTCATAACTCAGGCTCTCCAAGTCCAAATCCAGAAATTCCAAAACCAGTTGAAATCTAAGAAATAGGGATAAATTTCATCAGAAGGCCTCAACAACCAATTCGGAAGCAATTCCAGCCAAAACAACCAATTACAGGCGCAATTCTTACATTCAGGTAAAACCAGAACAGTAATAGTAATTTCGACTTTTCTCATTCTATACTACTCCGATTGACCTGAAATTTTGTAGGCACCTCTAAAATGTCATTCCCTACAACTTTCATGTTTTAAGTCAAGGCCAATTCGGCCTCTAACTAGGAGCTAAAAATTCAGGTAGAATGCTCCCTCAAGAATCCTAATTTTCTGAAATTTCTTCCAAACCAGAAATTGGTTGCAATTAATCACTTTTTCCACCTCCTAGAGTCATTATATACCATTTCTAATCATCATAGATAGCCACACAATCATGCTTATATTAAAACAGAAAAAAATCCCCAAAAATAATAAAACTTCATCACTTCAACCACAAATCAAGAAATAAACCATAAACTTGCATCTCATACTACCACTAAGCATGATTTAAGCATCAATTAAGGGAGGAGGGTGGTTCTTCACAACTTACCTTAAAACAAGAGAGAGAGAGCTATTGGACACCTTAACTTTCCAAATAACTTCACACAACAACTCACCAACACCTCCTTAAGTGGTTTTATGGAGCAAAATCAAGGTTGGATGGTTGGTTTGATGATTTGGAGCAAGCTTGAAGAGTTTTCTTCCTTGTGCTTAGAGTAAGAGAGAGAGAAAGAGAGAATGAGAGGGCCGGCCACCATGGAGGATTTTTTTGATGATTTTTGGGTCATTTTTAAGCTATTTTAACCAAATTGGTAAAAGGGTGAATAGTGTTCAAAAGGGTCAAACCACTCCTATGGTGACATTTGTCACCTTTTAATAAATACTTACCTACCTTTTCTCTCTTATACCAATCCACTTAGCACCCTCTACTTATCTCTTAATACCCGGTAAATTAATTCCAGTATTCAAAACTTAACCTAGTTGGCCGAAATTTTTCAAACTTTTCGCACTAGTGGGTCCCACGTCCGGTATACGCTCTTAATTTCTAAAAATCCATTCGATACTAGAAAAAGCATCTAAAAATTATATCTGCTCCTTAAATTCATCTAGAATTTTTCCTAAGCACGAAAATGCAGAAAACAAGCCATAAAAATACGAGAAACCTAGAAAATCAAAATTACGGGTTCTCACACACTTTCTTGGCTCTATATAAATAGTGGTTGGTCAGATATTTTAAACAACTTTGGCACACTGAAGATACAAAAGATCTAGAGAGATTTTAGTGAGAAAATACTCTTCAAAGAAGATTTGTAGTCTGAGTGGTTTGAGGTTCATTGTAAACTTTTCATTTGTGAGTGAATACTTCATGAGTGTAGCTCTGTGAGGGTTATCCGAGTGATAGTAAAACTTTCTCGCTTGACCAAGTGCGGCTTGGGACGAGGAGGAAGTGATCCTTCCTTTGTACACAAGAGTGATTGTAATTCATCAACTTGAAGTAGCTTGTTTGAATCAATCTACAAGCTCAAGAGGAGTTGGGTAGTTAATTGGTTTGCAATTCTTTCCTTTTTATTTACTTATTCTTACGTTTATGATCTTTAAATTGTTTATCTCTTCTACTCACAAGCACTTGTGCTTTCTTATCAACTGCTCCATTGTGTGGTCGCCTAGAAAAGGGTTGTTTTCGGGCCTTATATAAAGTAAAATAAGAGGGAAATATACATTAAGGTTTCAAAAGTAGGAGAAAAGTTAAAGCAATTTTTGGGTCCTCACATGATTTATGTGGGATAAAAAATTGATTAAATAATAAAATAAAGTGGAAAACATGTTTGTAGAATCACAAACATTTTTATTAAATACAGTATGTAAATATGGAATAAAAACACCAATTCACATTTTATTGATTCGTGAAAGTGTTGTGAGACTGTAGATACGCAAAAATTATTAAAACCAATTCCTTTTAATTTATAGGTAAAAATAGAAGCACTGAACAACATAGAATTTTGGAGATATCTATAAGGCATTTTAACTCCAAGGGTGTTGCCATCGCTTATATGTTGGGGACTGTGGAAGGCTCGGAACATGGCGATGTACGACGGCGCAGCAGCGTCACCGGCACAGGTTTGCAGGGAGGTACAAACTCTTTTGCTTAGCATATCTCAGGTTCGTCCTTTCGTCCAGGTGGCACGGGATGATAGGGAGCTGGCCCACTTGGGTATATTACTTCGCATGGAACGGAGGAAGTCCGTGCTGCCCCGCTGGATTGCATGGTTGCGGCCGCCTATCGGGTGTATCAGGTTAAATATTGATGGCTCTTCTTTAGGGAATCCAGGACTCTCTGGAGCAGGAGCGATTTTTCGTGATTCAGGTGGTAACATCCTTTGTGGCTTCTCGTGGTTTTTGGGATCCCGGACAAACATGGAAGCGGAGGCCATGGCATTACTGGAGGGTTTGTTACTCTCCGCTACTTTTCATTCTTTGCACGTTGAAATGGATTCTTAGGTATTGCTGAAGATGGTGAACGGCGATGGTGCAGTTCCTGGGAGATTAGGGCTTACTATCTCGCGTATCAAATCTTTGGTGCTCGGACGCCAGATCACTTTCACTCATGTTTACAGTGAGGCAAACGCGGTTGCTGATGCCCTGGCGCGCCTGGCAAGCACCACGCATGTTTGTCAGTCCTTTCCCCCCTCCCCTTTGCCTGCCCACATACGGGGGTTAGCCCACCTAGATAGGATACAGATGCCTTATGTCCGTTTGCCTTAGTCTGACTGGCGGTCTGCTAGCTTCCTTGGTGTACGTTAATGATCATTTGAATAACATTTGGAGTGGCGCCCGCCCCCATAACTGGGGTTAGCCAATGAAAAAAAAAACATTTTTGTGTTTCACCATCTTTTATGTTTTACTTTTTTGTGTCATGTGACTCAATATTTTTTTCCAATAGGAGCTTTATATTCTAACTTAAAATATAGCAATATCCACAACCACCATTTATGGGCATTAATGTCATTTTATCCAAATTTTGATACAAAGCTCATCATTAATGTTAATATTTGAATAATCAATGTAGGGGGTAATGTGTATATATTTAGAGTTCATGGGGGCAAAGTATTACTAGAGGCCAAGTTCATGAAGACAATGTAATTAACCTTAAAATTTATATGGAGATGTGACGACCCCACCTCCCCCTAGGGCTTACCCCAGGGTTTAGCGGACCGCCTGCCCAACTCTCGTCAGGACTCACTCACTCACTTCAAGAAAATAGGTTGCAACCTCGAGAGTAAAAGAAATAACAGTTCCCAAGTTTGGAACGTACAAATACATTCATTTCTATTTCAATCATCCATACAATCCCAAATATATCAAAAGATATGAGTTCCAGATACATTCATCCCTAATCGAGCACTAGCGCGAGTACAATATAAAAAACTAGCACGAGTACAATATCAATATTTCAAAAACTAAATTATGCTAGCCTGTACCAGTCTCACGCCCTCGCTCGTACCTCCTGTAAGGAAAATAAATCTAATAGAGTGAGCTAAAGCTTAGTGAAGTTCCAAATAGCAAGTTGACCATTAATTAAAAGTACGAGTATTAAAGTAGCAAAGTTGCGAGCATAACAAGTCAAGAAAATGAGTAATAACACTTCAAGTAGCAAATATCAAAATGAGCGAGTGGAAAGTTTTTGAAAAGAAACAATAACACTACAAGTAATAATCATTTCAATGTATAAGAATACAGATGGCTCTCAAGAACCAAATTCCCGTTGCTTCACCATAGCTTGATCAAGTAGTAATTGACACTCCGTCAACTTCCAAGTAAAGTAACCAGTCCAGTAGTGCCCCACTTAACGTCAGTCTCCGTCCACCATTCAACCCTTTTATCGGGCCCGAACGTTCAAATAAATACGTGTTGTAATACTCGAGCATACCGATTAGTCGAGGTGGTATCACTCCACTCGACAAAACAAGAGACCCATGGTTCGTTATCTAATCGACCAAACCCTTGCCGGCTCGACCTAATACTTCTAATCATACACATTTTCTTACCTAATACTCATTCTTATCCACCAAATTTAATACACACACCTCACCAAGTGATCACACTACTAAAATGCACCAAAAACCCTAGTATGCACAAAAAACCCTAACTTATGCCATTCCTTTAGAAAAATTATAATTTGAGTTATAAATATCAAAAATTCATACAATTTGGCCCGTTAAAAACTAGACTTAAAACACTAATAATCTTTAGAAGACACCTCAAAGAAATTCAGCTCATAAGTTAGTCCAAATTGAGCCATAAGCTACTACAACATTCCTATGTTTACTTGTGTAGGGCAGAATTTTCATTCAATTTTGCCAAATTTCTGGAATTTATAGAGATTGAATCAAACTCTGAATTTTCTACTGTAGGAAGTCCTATAAGTCTAGTTTCAAGCGCAACAAACAAAACTCAATTCTGACTTTTCTATACGAAGTTATAGCTAATTTTCCAAAGCTGCGCAGAGCCTCTTGCGAAAATTTCTAGATTTTCTAACAACTTGAGATTATGAAACTTTTCTTAACAAAATTCAACCCACTTAACGTCAGTCTCCGTCTACCATTCAACCCCCTTACCGGGTCCAAACGTCAAATAAACGCGTGTGGTAATACTTGAGCATACCGATTAGTCGATGAGGTATCACTCCACTCGACAAAACAAGAGACCCATGGTTCGTTATCTAATCGACCAAACCCTTGCCGGCTCGACTCAATTAACTAGTCAGTGGGGTTTGGGTTCCCAAGTAGTCAACATAGTCGATGACCAATCGACTTAGTCAAGAAAAAAAGTACAGAGACGGGAATGAGAGGCACCTCCTACTCGAATCGAGTGTGGTACATGCTGCCGCTCAACACTTACAAGTCAAGCACAAGTACAAATACAAATACAGGTCAATGCAAATCAAGTTACTTGTATAAGCATGAATGATATATCAAGTGTTTAGTTGAGTTAGGTCAAGTACGATAAAGTACACACTTGCTCGACCAAACCAGGCAAATCTTATCCGATCACTTTGGTAAAGAATTTAAATCAAGTATCAAGTTCAATCATGTATTTGGAAGCACTCACCAAAGGTCTAGTGCTTTTGAAAAATCATGTTCAGGTCCAACTCCTTGGTTGGAGTCCAAATCTGCGATAAAATATCATTTAAGAATGTAAAATTCTGTAGAGTTTGAAACATAGAAGTTTCGCTTCAAGAAAGTCAAATAAATGAAACTTGTTTAAGTGGTGATTATATGGCTTATCAAACTCTACAAAACTCATGCTCGCTCTTTTAGTTTCGATAGAGAAGTGATTTATACTCTTAAAGTCACACTTAGTATGACAAATCGAGAAAATCGTATTTTGAAGGGTTGCTATTTTCACTTTTTAAAAGATACGAGTTTCGGTCGAATTCAGGTCATATATTTCTACTAACGGTAACTTGACTACCGTAGACAATCCAAGTTCACTTCGACTTCAAATCGTTGCTCAATTCTCAAGTTCACTCGCCTAACCCTTGAGCGAAAATTTGGGCGGCATGCCTTTTGTATTTCGCTATATTCCAGCCATTTATGGCTTCATTATTTTCCTCAACTCAGCCCAAATTCAACACATGAGCAAGCTTAACAAAATAGCTCTTCAACTAGGCTCAATATCATCCAAATGCAAGTCAATTCTAGCAATGAAACCACCAAGACCAAAGCTGGAAACTAGTATTAAAGAAGAATGTCTAAGTGGCAGGTTTGTCATCTTTCGGCATTTTGGTCACAACTGAAGTTACACTTATCGGATTGGGCAAAATGTTATGGCGTTTCGAAGATAAGAGATAGGCCTAAATTTCCTATGAAGACATCGACATCCAGTTCTTGCATTTTCAAGGTCAAAAATTGAAATCTTAGAGAAAATAGAAAGCTGTCGGTTAAACAGGGCATTTGGGCAGTCAGGGGTATTTTAATCATTTCACAAGATACAGTGATCTGATTGAGCTGAAATTTTGTAGGTAGATATTCAACTCAATTCCCTATAACTTTTGAGTTTTGAGCAAGAACTTATTTGGCTTTTATCATGGACGAATATGCAGTTCAAGTGGGTTCCAAAAACAGGGCAGAATCACTACCAAATGCTGGAATTTAACTTTTACTCTAAAAAAGTTACACTCAAGCCAAAAATCACTTCACAAGTTCCATTTTCAACCTTAATAACATCATTTAGTAGTTAAGAAACACTAATCAAAACTGAAAAGATGCAAACCCTTGCTAAACATGCCACTACTCCATCAAAACTAAACAATCAACTATCATATGCCAGATTACAAGCTTCTATAGCATTTTTAGCTAGATTAAGTTAAAGACAAGAGGTGGATAAACTTGTACCTTCCCAAAGCCTTCTTGTAAGTGAAAACAAACCAATCTCTTCCAAAAATTTCACCACACCAAGCTTTCCAAACACCAAAAGGTAAGTTTAATCGGTTTAGTTTGTGTGATTTCAACTCAACAAGGAAGAATCAAGGTTGGAGTTGAAGTTGTTTTTCTCTCTTTTTCCTTGTCTTAGTTTCGGCCAACATGAAGAAGAATTAAGGAGAAATGAAGCCAATTTGGTGATAAGAAGGAAGGAAATTGGTTTAGTCAAAGTTGGTTGGATTTCTGCCAAGTGTCGCTACAAGATTAAATCTCAAAATTTTCTTTTCTCTCTCTTCTTTTAGTCCAAATTTTTGGCTGTCTTAAGGAGATATTTAGGGTTGATTTTGCTCAATTAATAACAAGGAAATTAAGGTAATAAAGTAGTGTTTAAGTGGTGCACTCAATCGGTAGCAAACGGTGCGCGTCGTTTCAAGCCTATTTTCCTTAACTCGTACTTGTGTTTTAACTTCTGATTCACTAACTTATTATTAACACTTCTAATCACACACTTTTTCTTACCTAATACTCATTCTTATCGACCAAATTTAATACACACACCTCACCAAATGATCACACTACCAAAATGCACCAAAAACACACCAAAAACCCTAGTATGCACAAAAAAACCCTAACTTTGTCATTCCTTTAGAAATATCATAACTTGAGTTATAAATATCAAACATTCATACAACTTATCCTGTTAAAAACTAGACTTAAAACACTAATAATCTTTAGAAGACACCTCAAAGAAATTCAGCTTATAAGTTAGTCCAAATTGAGCCATAAGCTACTACAACATTCTTATGTTTACTTGTGCAGGGCAGAATTTTCATTCAACTTTGCCAAATTTCTGGAATTTATAGAGATTGAATCAAACTCTAAATTTTCCACTGTAGGAAGTCCTATGAGTCTTGTTTCAAACGCAACAAACGAAACTCAATTCCAACTTTCCTATACGAAGTTATAGCCAATTCCCCAAAGCTGCGCAGAGCCTCCAGCGAAAATTTCTAGATTTTCTAACAACTTGAGATTATGAAACTTTTCTTAACAAAATTCACTCCCTTGGCTCACATTCAACCAAGAATCTAAGGCAAGTAAGTTCAAATAAGAGCTATAAAGACAAGTAAAATTTCGGGGTCTCACAGAGAATGGATCGTTGTAGGATTTATCTTGTCTAATTAACTCAATTGACAAATCACTACCAACTCAATTCTTTTGGCTATTGAGTGCATATTTTTGTGATGGGTCTTTTGTTCCACTCTCTGTTGCACTCTCTATCCTATTTTTTAGTATATTACTATTTGTATTTCATAAATATTATATTTTAATTCTTTTTTATTTTCTTACTAGCAAATGACTACCAACACAATAAAAAATAAATATGATAGCCTCACACAGCAGTATATATTAGAAAATGAGGAGGGGGAGGGCCGGGACGAGGTTGTATGGTGCCTGAAAGCCTCTGGTAGGTTCACTCTGGCATCGGCCTTTCAGGAAGTCCGTCAAGCTCGAAATTACTCGGTAGTACACTCTCAGGTATGGCATCCTCGAATCCCGTTGAAAATTTCTTTCTTCATGATGAGATTGCTATGGGGGAAGCTGCCTTTAATGGGTGCCTTGTGGAGGGTGGGGGTCCAATTGGCCTCAAAGTGTCTGTGTTGCCAAACGGGAGCGGAGGAGACTGTCGAGCATGTTTTCTCGGAGGGGCAGGTTGCGCGAGGAGTCTGGAATTATTTTGGTAGGATCTGTGGGGTGTCACAGCAAGGATCTTCACTGCAAGCTCAGCTTACAGCTTGGTGGATGTCGTCTCCTAGGTCGGAGAGAGGCCGGTTCCTTTTTTCTGTCCTTCTCAGTTTTATCTGCTGGCACATCCGGAAGGCACGGAATAAAGCATATTATGAAGGGATTCAGATGCGCCTAGCGAGGATTTGCCATGACATTCTGCTTGACATGAAAGGGGTGGTCGAGGTCTAGTTTAACCAGCGGCTTGGGGTGCACACGTTTCTTTAGCTCTATGAGGGGATTGCTCATCCGCCACCGCGCTATAGTGTTCAGTTGGTGGGGTGGCGGCCAACTGAGGGGGGAACCCTAACCTTAAACACGGATGGATGTTCCAAGGGTAATCCCGGAGTGAGTGGTGGTGGGGGAATACTTCGTGATTGATCAGGTTTGCCATTATTCGCTTTCTCGGCCTACTTTGAGGAAACCTCGAGTTTGCGTACAGAAGTATTGGCCCTGGCAACGGGGCTCCGGTTGTGCATGCAGAGAGGGTTTAACAATGTTAGCATACAGGTAGATTTATTAGTCCTGGTCGGGATTCTTCAACGAAGGCTCCAGTGCCTATGGTGGGTCCGTAGAAAGGTCGAATAGATTTAGGGCATGGTTGCAGACATGGCGCAGTTTACTCATTGCTATAGAGAAGCAAACAAGGTGGCGGATAGCCTGGCAAATGTGGGCGCTGTTGGTCCTTACCGGCGTATCAGCATCTATGAACAGTTCAATGCAATGCCATGTGTGGCGTGCGGGGAAATTCGCTTAGATAGGCTAGGCGTGCCTTCGATCAGGAGAAGGAGAGTAGGCTAGCCTAAGAGAATGGTTTAGTCGGGTTTTTCGACTGTTGTGTATCCATTTGTTCGTTGGAATAAAGTGATCGTAAAGTTTTTTTTTGAAAAAAATATTAGAAAATGATAAAATATAGCAAACAATTCATAAAAATATCACATTTTTCTATTAGTTTGAGTTTTGGAGTTTGCCAAATTTTGTATACTCCTCAGTTAATAGTTATTAGAACCTATGGGAAAAAAAGAATTAAAATATGATGTTTACAAAGAAGAAATAGAAATATAATAATAAGTGGGACAAAGAATGAAGGAGGGTGTGGAATAGAAGATTCATTGTGCATGAAAAAAAAAACTTGGCTGAAGCTACTAGCTATTTGAAAGGATCTTCAATCTCACTTTCTATTTCTCTCTCTCTGTCCTACTCTTCATTATATTGTTATTTTTCCTTTATAAATATCATAGTTTAACTCTTTCTTTGTTTCCTTAAGTTTCAATCATTATTAACAATGTAATACACAAAATTTAACAAACTCAAAAATCAAGATACACAGAAAAATGAAATTTTTATGAATTTTCTGCCATATTTTGTGATTTTCTATTATATACAATTTTTTTAGACTTATTGTATTTCTTTTTTATTGTGTTAGTACTTTTTCAATAGTAAGGAACAAAAAGAGTTAAAATATGATGTTTATAAAGAAGAAATGACAATATAATAAGAAGTAGGACAAAAAATGGAACATGGAGTAGGACAGAAGAACAGTTGCACTATCTAAGCCACTATTTAAGTTAGGCATAAAAACTTCTACTCTAGTGCGATTCGAAAGCAAGGCCTCATCGGGAACAATTCCATTTTCCAGTGGCTTCCCAAACATGGATACTGACCATTTCATCTATTTCATTTCCTTTCCTTTCTTCAATAATGATCCAAGATTTTAGATGAAATAGTCAATTTTGATACGATAACATCATAATTTCCAAAACCTCCCTCAAGGTTTCTCTTCATAGCACTTAACATCCTTGAAGTTTCAAAAATATCACTTATCTTCTTTAATAATTGCAAAATGATTATATTAGCCCTCACTTTATACATAACACGGATATCAAATAAGTGGAATTCAAAAAATTTTTAAAAAATAATGGTCACTTTCTTCTCTTCCCTTTTTTTTTTGCAAGATTCTATCTTGTCCATTTTTTTGGATGACTATCCAATTTTTATTTTTGTAAATTATTATAAACTGAATTTTGTTTATCTTTTTCTTTTACTTGAATGATTGTGGTAGAGTACTGTTTGTGTCGATTTTTTTGGCTAACAAACTATTGCCGATAGGATGATGTTTGTTGGTGTGCCACCTAGTTTGTATGAGAAAAACTAGGAAAAACCTTATAAACGTGCATGTTTTGCGAATATAAGATTGTACTAATGACTTTTTGACTCCTAAAATGACTGCTGTTCATCTTGCCTTGAGTAGCCTCGGAATCTTAAAATTCGTGGCAGGAATAACTAATCACAAGGTAAGAAGAAAGAACAAGAGCCGATATCAAAGTGTAAAATCCATGATTTTTGGGATCATTTTATCTTGCCCAATTTAATTAAATGGTAATTTATTATGGGTAAAAGCAAAAATAATTGCAGGTTAGGTTAAATGGTTAATTAAGGGGTACGATGAGATAAAATAGGCTGAAAGTTCACTATAGTTAAAACTCCTATCTAAACTATCTACTAGTGGGTGGTTATTAGGGTTTAGCATACTTATCAAAACAAAAAAAAAACCTATTCCCTACCTTTCATTGTCTGCCTCCCTAGAGCAAGAACCGTTGGAGAGGAGAGAAGGAGAAGCAGGCAACACCGTCAATCGATCTGATGACTAGGCACCTAAACCTGTAAGTCTTTAGTTCACGCAATTAAACCTCTCTTTTAAGTTTTAGTAGTTGTATTAATTGTTCTAGTAATTTTATGGACATGTATAATTGCTATATAGGTGTAGATATGTATGTTTTGATAAGATTCGTATCTGGGTTAATAGAAATAGGGGGGTTGATTTCAATCTTGAGATTATAGGGTGATTGAATCTGTTTAAAAAAAAAAAGAAGGGAAAAGGAAGAGCAGCGGCAGCCATCACACAAAAAAAGAATTTGTCTTGGCTAGATGTTGCAGTAGCAACGCCGCACACAAAAAAAGAAAGGAAGGGGCATGCAGGCCGCCATCACTGGTGGCAGGAAAAAAGGATTACAAAGGTTGGCCTTTTGGCCAACCCAAGACCAGAAAACAAAAAAAAAAAAAACTGCCAGCATGTGCCGACGACAATAGGCCAGTAACAAGAGACGGCAGAAAGTCTGCATAAAGTCCTGGAGTCACAAATGACCCCAATGAAAGGATTGACCATTGGTCAACCAATGAAAGAAATGGTCAAAGATGGTTGGCCGATGGGTCCAACCCAAAAGGAGGGAAAAAAAAGGAATTGTTGTTTTTTTTAAGAATTGGAAAATATAGATATATATATATATATATATATGGTATAGGTTTAATTGTTGCCCAATAGTTGAACGTTAGATAAAACTAGCCTATCTTTTTGGACTAGCATAGGAACTAAATTTCAAAACCCAACTTTTTTTTTTTTTTTCACATAAATATGGTCTTTATTGGCAAAGAAAAGAGAAATTACATAGATCATGTGACTAACCTACCCTGAGACCGTACAGACTCTCACATACGGAGTTGACAACCTGTCTAACTGCAAAAGAGCCCGAACTTTAGAAGGGAGAGCTCTTTCACTGAAAAATCGGGCATCCGTTCGTAGGTCCGAGGAGGCCAAAGCGTCGGCGACCGCATTAGCCTCTCTGAACGTGTGAACCAGAGACACCCCCAATTTTGCCACCAAGCACCGAATATGCCTAATTGTGTTGCATAACGGCCAGCCAGCCGTCATCTTAACGGACACGAGATGCACTAAAGTACTAGAATCCACTTCTGCTATGACTCCCGTGAGATTGTTGTCCTGGCAATACCGAAGACCCTCCAGCAAAGCCAACGCCTCTGAGGAGAGAACGTCTTGCTCTCCAAACTCCTTATAAAAGGCAAACACTAAATTACCCTCACCCGAGCGCACCACCCCTCCACCACTTGACCGCCCGCTTACCACACTAGCATCAGTGTTGAGTTTCACCGCTTGCCCTGTAGGTTTTACCCAAGAAAAGGCTCGAAGCTGTATCAATTTGTTCTTAGCCTTACCGAATCTCACCCAGTCGCAATCTGTGTCCCCTTTGAAGAACTCCAACTTGAACAGGCCCCCCCTACCCAACTGCTCAACCAATGCGCACACCTGGTTGGTTACCTGATCTGACGACATACTCATCCCCTCAAAGCGGGCCTTGTTACGGCCCTTCCAAATAAACCACAAGATCAAGAGCGGGAGGATGACACGAATATGATTCTGTGAGACAAACCGGTGAGAAAAGAGCCAACATGAAAGCCTCGATGCCACCCCACTCCCCTGGAGTACCAGCCCAAAGCGGCAGGAGAAGTGCCGCCAAACCCTGCTCGCTAAAGGGCCCGAGACAAAAAGATGGTCTCCTGTTTCTGGCGCTAGGCCACAACAGTAGCACTTTGACGCTAACCTCAACCCTCTACCTTGAAGGAGATCATCCAAGGGGAGCCAACCACGCAACAACCTCCACACAAAGAAGGATACCTTCAGAGGGACCACCGAGCTCCAGACCAGCGAATCAATAACAGATCGATTACGCTTTGACCGAAGAACGTCCCAAGCTGAAGACAGAGTAAAGCTCCCCGAAGGTGACGCCGCCCAAATCATTTGGTCTTGCATATTGGGAAAAATACGCAGCTCCAAGATCTTCGACACTAAGTGCCCCGGAAGCAGCCTTCTGAGCCACTGCTCATCCCAACCATCAGAAAGAAAAAATTCCCCTACCAACCTGTGAGACTTAGGGCCTGGCACCAACCTGGCGAGCGGAACATCAGTACACCACTTGTCCTGCCAAAAGTCAACTAAGCCCTCCCCCAGACACCACCGGATATTCCCCTCCGCGAGGTCCCTCACCTCTATCAAACGGCGCCAAATTGGGGACGGGCGGTCAACTGAAACTAGAAGAGGATGCCCCCCTCTGACATACTTAACGTGCATGAACTCTGCCCAAATGGATGCCCGTTCCCTCAACTTCCACCAAAGCTTACATGAGAAAGCCTTAGCGACATCCTCAAATGGGCGAAACCCCAGGCCCCCTTCCTCGACCGGACGGCACACCTTATCCCAAGCCGCCCAGTGGATCCGTTTGCTTTCAATAGAGGTATCCCACAAGAAAGCATTGCACAGACGGCCTAACTGCAGCAGCACAGCCTTCGGCGGTTGGAGTACCTGGAGTTAGTAGACCGGAAGGGAACACAGGACACTTCGTAAAAGGACAATCTTCCCCCCCATAGATAGCATCTTTGAGCTCCAATGGAATAACTTTTGGCGAACCTTGCCCAGCAACGCATCAAACACTGCACATGTGACCCTACCGCGAATCATCGGCACCCCTAGATACCTGAACGGAAAAACCTGGCACTGGTACCCCAGGGTCGTGCTTACCAGGGCCCGCTGGGTGTCTGTAGCCCTAGCCGAAGCGTAAAAAGCACTCTTAGCAATATTCACCTTCTGACCAGAACAACTTTGGTAGAGCTGCAAAAAATCCTTAATGGACACCAACGCATCCTGCGAGCACCGAGTAAAGATGACCATATCATCCGCAAAGGCTAAATACGGCACTTTCGACCCAGCAGAAACGAAGTATCTACTGTCCTTGGAATCAAAAATCCTTTGCAGCCCTCTCCCAAGAAAATCCGCCACGAATAAGAAAAGCGCAGGAGAAAGAGGGTCACCCTGTCGCACCCCTTGAAATGACTTCACAAAACCCGTTGGTTCCCCATTAACTAGGATCGAGAACCAAGTGTTAGAAAACGTTCGAAAGAGCAAATCCACTACTACCTCTTCAAACCCATACTGCCTAAGCAGAAAAAGTAGAAAGGACCAATCAACCCGATCATATGCCTTCTCCATGTCCAGCTTCAAGATCAAATTCGGGTCAATCAACCTCCTATCCAAGTCTAAAATCAGCTCCTGTGCCAAAAGAACATTGTCCACTATCCCACGCCCCGGAACAAAACCTGTTTGCCATGGTGAAATGAGCTTCGGGAGGAGCTTGCTGATCCTGATGGCCAATATCTTAGACACAACCTTAGAGGTTACATTACAAAGACTAATAGGCCGAAAATCCCGCCAGTGGGATGCACCCTCCACTTTTGGGATGAGCACCACCATAGAGTGGGACCAGCTCCTGGGTTGCTCCATACCCTGGAAGAAGTCCTGGATAGCCATAAGCAAGTCATCCTTGACAATGTCCCAGCAGCTTTGGAAAAAACCTGCTCCAAACCCATCCGGACCCGGAGCACTCTGTATCTCCATTCCAAACACTACCTCATGGATTTCCTCCATCGTAGGAAGACGTTTCATAATCTCATTATCCTCCTGGGTGGCTCTAGGAACCTCAAAAGGAAGCTCAGTGAGGGCCTGTACCTGACGGTTGGATGCGAACAAGTCCGAAAAAAAGGATATCGCTGAGTCCTTAATCTCCTGCAGGTCTTCATGCCATCCCCCCTCCTCTTTCCTAATACGGGAAATGAAATTCGAGTTCCGACGCTGGCGGACCCAAGAATGAAAAAATGCAGTATTAGCATCCCCCGCCTGTAACCATTTAATACCTGCCTTCTGATGCCAAAACTCACACTCCATGGAAAGGGCCCGATTGTATCTCGCTCTGGCCTCATGAAGATGAATCTTCGACTCCTCACTTCTAACCAAATCGTACTCCACCTCCCTCTGTTTTACCTCCTGATCCGCCTCTGCCACCTGAGAAGAGACATTGCCAAAGACCACACGGTTCCATTGCTTCAATGCATCTCGCACCGTTTTGAGCTTGTTGTAGAATCTAACCATCCCCATGCCATAGACCTCCTTACTCCATGCGGCCAACACTATCTCCCGGAACTGGGGGTGCTCGCGCCAAACATTAAGAAACCGAAAGCAAGACGATGTAGCCCTATAGCCTGCACATCGAATCAACAACGGACTGTGATCCGATCTCCCTCTGGCCATATGGGAAACCCTAGAAAGCGGATAGACCTCGGACCACCGCCTATTCCCCAACGCCCGATCCAAGCGCTGCCAGACTGACCCATTAGTCCATGTGAATCGAGACCCATCAAAATCAATTGTAGATAGCCCGCATTTGAACATGGAAGCATTAAATTCTTCTATGTTCCGAACATTAGCTGGAGCCCCCCCTTCACGCTCCGCTGCCGAAGCTATGACATTAAAGTCGCCTGCTGCTACCCAGGGTTGATTGTGTGAGACCGAGGAAGCCACACTTTCCATTGCCTCCCAGAGTGGCCTCCGCCCAACCCTCGTGCACTTGGCATATATCGCAGACACCCAAAAGGATGCCCCAGAGCCAAAGGAAACGTGAGCATGAAGCATTTGCTCAGCGTACTCGACACAGCTAAATCTTAAGAGGCACGACCAAAACACCCATATTTTACCACCAATATAAAGAGCTGAGAAATCAAAATTTAAAAACCTCCGAACCACCTCCAACTGACACTCCGCAGACATTGGTTCTAATAGAAATAATAACCTAACCTTGTTATCGTAGCACAGCTTCTTCAGATAGCGCAAAGAGTCCCTTCGGGAAGCCCCTCTGATATTCCAAACTAGCATATTAATCGGATCTAACATGAGACCGCAATGAGTATGAAGCTTGCGCCAAGGGTACACACATGCCATTATCCCCCTTCCTTGGTCTCCCCCGTTTCCGTCTCAGAACCGTGGCGGCATCATCCTCCTCCAAGTCATTACATAAATCCCCTTCAAGAAGAGTTAAAGAGTCCAAAACAGTGTCAACACCCTGGACTGGTTGCGCCTTAGCATTGAAATCCCGTTGAAACGCCTTCAATTCTTCTAGCGAGACTGAGACAGCTCTCACACTATCCACTGAACGCCCTCGGTGATGGCAGTCCCGTTTCCAACCTCTCGACGCTGACCGTACAGGGCTCCTGTCTCGCTGCTCCTCATCTGCAGATTCACCTTCCAACTCTCCTAGAGCAGCAAAAGAATTTGTCACGCGTATGCTTCCCTCCTCTTCGGCGCCCATACGAGACCCGCCCTGCAGCTCAATCCACAGGTGACCAGCACTCCCGTGGCCGCACTTGTCATTCCCCATTCCTTCCGACTGAATAACTAGCCTGCCCTCCTTCCCCTTATCCCCATTACTCCCCAGACCCAAAGTCTGTACCATCTTATTGTCATCTGCAACAGGCTCCAGAGACGCTGCACTCACTGCCGCATCAGTCTGTTCCAATGCTCCTTCCGACTGGAGCAGCGCACAACCAGTACCAGCAGCCAGTCCTTGTGCACCGACAGCAGCCGCCTGCACACTCTCCCGCGACACCTGGTCCTGGCCAGGTGCCACCGCCAACTCCTTCCCATTCACCACTTTCGGAACGTACACTTGCCGATGTTTCAGTGTTTTTGCCTGGGCAGCGCAAGGCTGCGGATCCGGGCGCAAGGAAGGATTTCTATGAAAACACTGCTCCTCTGTATGGCCGAATCTGCTGTAGAACCCACAGTAGTCTGGCCACCCCTCCATCTCAACAGGCTGCCAGAAACCGAAGTGATCATCACCTATCCAAATACGACGCACAGGGGTCGACACTACGTTTACCTCCACCAATACTCTGGCTACGGACGGACGGCGCAAATCACACGTTGATGCGTCAATCTTGAGGGGCCTGCCCAACGTAGAAGCGAGCTTGATTAACTGGGATCTCTGGAAAAAAGGAATCGGCAATTCTGGGAAGCAAACCCAGATTGGAGCTATGGCTAACTCCTGATCTGCCTTAAATTCCAACGACCACTTGGAAATCGACATTGGCGAGCTGCTAACATACCAAATCCTCCGCGCAAAGAGACGGGTGTAGTCTTCCTCCAGAACGGGACGAATGAGAACGTGTTTCTGGTCGAGGAGGCCAACCTTACAGTCCCCTCTGAGACCCAGCGACAGAAAGAACTTTCTGATGACTTCCATGGGTGGTCTGTTGAAGGAGAAACGCCCCACCAACGAATTCTGAAACGGTTCCGAAAGCTGCTCAATTTCCCTACGAGAGATACGCAAAGCAGGTTCTCCTCTGAAGGTAGAGACCTCCCCTAAAGCTATGGCATCAGGTTTATCCGAAGCGCCTGCCAGAACCGAAGCAAAGGACCTCTGAACCGGAGACCCACTGGCCTGTGTGTGTGACGGCCCACAGGCCGCCATGTCCGGTAAGAAGATCTAGCCGCACCCTCAACCCTAGCCGCACCCTCAAAAACCGGTTGGTTACTTAATTCAAAACCCAACTTAAAGATAGCTTTCGAAGTAAAGTTCAGTTATTAAACTTATACTTGATTAATTACGTCCAATGTACTTAAATGAAAATCTAAAACATCTTAATCTAGCCGTATTAAGTCAAGTTAGATAAGGTAAGATAAATTCTAAATTGCTAAACGAAATGCTTAAAATCATAATAATAGTAATGCTAATAATAATGCTACTACTACTACTAATAATAATAATAATAATAATAATAATAATAATAATAATAATAAAATAATTAACAAGCAATATTAGTAAGGATAATAACAATATGGACATGGAAGAAAAAAAGTAAGGATGTAAATGAAGATAAAAATATGAATACGAGTGAAATAAACTAAGTCAATACTAATTGTAATAGGTCAATATAGATATATGTATATATATATGTACATGTATACATAAATAATAATAATGCCTATACATGCCCAAAGGTAGAAATAAAGCGAAAGACAATAGTAACTAATTGACAAATACATATATATATGGTAATAAAATAAAGTAGCGACGACGAGATCGATAATTGTAGACACCAAATTTTTGGTTTCGAATTTTACTTGTTTAATTAGTTTAATTTTAGATTTGTTGTTTCAATTTTAGATTTATCTTAGGGGTTTCCTGTTTCACGTCTCTTATTTTAATTAGTTTACGAACATTTATTTCATTTATGGATTCAAAAAGAAAAATCATAAAAAAAAAGAAAGAGAAAAAGTCAAAAATGAAAAAAAAAGAAGAAAAATGGAAAAATCGCAACTTTGATTGTTTATTATTTCTAGTTTGTTTATTTTTGTCTGATGTTTTTAAAATTAGTGTTTTTCTTTATTTAATATCATTTTTACATTTTTGTATTAAGTTAAATAGTTTTCTTTTTTTTTAATTTCATTTTAGTTATTATTTAAAAAAAAAAAAAGAAAACCAGGAAGAAAGTGATAGAGAGAGGTTTTCGGCTGAACAAGGAGAGGGAGGTTTTGCCGACTAGGAAGAGAAGGAACGAGAAACACAAGGAAAGAGGAGGAGGAACTGTTGGAAACTTCCTTCATCGGCTGATTTCTTACAGATTGCATTGGCTTCTGTCACCCTTTCAAGGTATACTTCCAAGTTCCTCATCAAAGCTATTTACTTGAAGCCCTTGGATGAAGTCTGGCCTGTTTCTTTTTTTCCGTAAATCTGCTGAGCTAGAGATGAACTGTGAATCTTGTGTTCTGTCTTGTTTCCCTTCTTTTCTTGTCTCTGTTGTTAAGGGCTTTGTGGAAAAGTTCGAATTTTTCTGTTGATTAAAATCTTTTTTAGCAGCAATCTTGATAAAAATCTGATCTTTCGGTTTGCTGAAGGCTGGAATGGCTTGTATCCCTTTTGAATTTTCTTGCTTGTTGTTCGATGCTATCTCTTGTGCGTGCTTGTTGCCTTTTCAAGTAGCAAGATGCGGAAGCCGTGACTTTTCCTTTGGCTGTTTGAGTTTTGTTTTGTTGGGGTTTAGATACCATGATAGAGGACTGAGGGTGTTTGCCGTGAGTTTCATTTTTTCTGTTGCTGCATTCTTGTCCATTGTCTTTGTTTGAATCTTCAAGGCAGTTTATGTTTGGGTGACATTTGATGATAATGGGGGGTGAATTCCTTACATGCGATTTTTAGATGACAAGTGGTTAGAGCTTATTTGGGTTTTTCATGTTAATACTTTTATGCTAAGATAAGAGAAACAAGGGCTGCTGCATTCGGTCTTGCCTTTTGCTGTTTTTTTTTCTTGCATTTGTTTCACTAAATTTTGGCCATTCAACTTGATGTCTGATCTTATTTGGAGAGAGGAATTGGATGGGTGAAGATTGGTTTGAGTGGGCATGTTTGAGTCTAAAATATTTGAATCATGTTCGAGCATTTGCTGGAAAATTCATCAGGATTGCTGAACTATTCGCATAAAATTTTCCAGCATGAGCATGATGTATCTTCTATGTCTTGACTGGTTTGGACTTTGCATTTGTGTGTCATAATGTTTAGTTCAAAGTTTAGAGGTTTGATTGAAAGGTTTATGATCAAGGTTGGTGTTCAAATCTGAAGTGTTTATTTGGAAACATGGCCGCAGCAATTTGCTTGTTGTGAGAAGTTTCTTAGTTTCGGTTGGCATGAAGTTTTTAAATGTTGCATGATTTCCTTTTATGTTTTTGCTTGTTCGGATGTCCAGCTCCTGTTTTGTGTTGTTTAGTTTACAATTGGATGTTGGATCAAGAAAGCTTTGGGAAAGTATGACATCAATCTGAAATTATGTTTGAAAGTGAAACAAAGTGCAGCAATTGTTTGTTTTCTTGTTGCAGAATGTTATCTTACGTTAGTCTGCATGCATGCATGGAAATTGATCCAAGAACTTGCACTTTAACCCCCCAAGTCCCCCTTTGTTGCATTGTAGCCCAATTATATTGTTATTTCTTGCAATTGAATCCTAAAGTATTTGCAATCTGAATCATGACTTGACCTTTTCATCATCTTGAACCTTTAAAGTGCTTAAATGTTCTAATTGGACTCATATGACTGATTAAATGTTTGCAATCGCATCCCTTTTTACGTGATAACTTGCCTTGATATGTCTTCATGTGAATGGTAGATAATTTTCAATGGATTTCTAGGATAAAATCATGAAAGCTTAATGATTTGGAGGAATTTATAGTCTTGGTTTCGTTTGATTTTATTTTGTTTAGCTAATTTTGTTACTTAACTCTAATAAATAGTTTTCCATTCTTCTTTTATGATGGATTCCATCTAAAGCCATTCAACTTAGTACTCCATTTTAGACTTTTGCAACCTTTTATCTGGGACCGAGTTCACATGCACATGCACGGTTCATTCCATGTTTAATGCTCATTTCATGCCTAATTTCCATTCTTGTGTTTAATTTTTGTCTCATGTGATCATTTGATAATTAAAGTGGTACCTTGACCTTTTTATTATTTTGGAGGGTGAATTAGTAATTTCGCTTCATTAGGGCATTGATTCAAGGGAGGTACACTCTATCCCTTATCTCGGCCTTATTTGACCATATGTGACCTACGTGTTATGTGAATATGCATGTCTATTTCGCTTTCCTAGCCTTTCTTTAATTTCTTTTATTTATGCCATTTACTTTTGCTTTTTATTTAAGTTATTCTTTATGGAGTATGTGTACACCTCTTGGCTTGTAATAGTTAGGGATTTAATTATTTTATTCCTTTTCCCCCTTTTAGATTGTAGTAGGGTTTCCCTAATGTAATAGATAGGGCTTGGAGGAGCATTCAATGAAGACCTATCGAAGTCATGTGCCTAGCTAGCAAATGTAATAGTTAGGGCTTTAATTGTCTTATGTGTCTTGCATGCTTAGTTGCTACGTGTTAATTTGCTTTGTTAGGGCCTTGCATCTAGTCGAGCATGCTAAATGTTATGTGCTATGTGTTGATGAGTGTTTGGCATGTCTACTCGCTTTCCATAGCCATGAATGAATGTGATGGATGAATGTACGTTTCCGCTAGTCCAACGCTAGTAGGAATTCATAGAATGTGCTAGTCCAACGCTAGACCCTTAGGGATTTCCCCTCGTTAGTACATATTTGCGTGTTCATTACATGTCATGCATTTTTCTTAGTTTATCATTTGGCATGCTCCTCGAAACCCTTTTCCCTTCATTTTAGGGCTTTTGCATCTCATGCTAGTTATAGGGTTTATTTGTTTGAGAGTCCCCTTAAATATGGGATATAGACGAGTGTGGCTTTTTCTAAGCCTTAGCACGCTTGTATTCCCTCTATAAAGGGCAAATTGAGTCACGATTTAGGTCTCCCTGTACCCAATATGCATGAATTCCCTAGGCTCATGCATTTTTAAATCCACTCTACCATTTTATACCCTCATCACACTTTCATTTTTCCTCCCATTTTGCACACGTGCACCTTTATGTTTCTTCACTTGCACACGAACACTTTTATCATCACTTGCACACATGCACTTCATATTATCATTTCACATACCGTACCTTGCCCACTCACGTGCACATTTTCATTTACATATTTATTGTCTTTTATTACTTTTTCAAACTCATGTCCTCACATTGCACACATGCATTCCATTCATTTGCATCCCACTCGCATTATTCGTGACTTCTTCAAAGGATCGTTATTGGGCTTCACAATTAATGTGATTGGCACCACTCAACCTTTGAAGAGAAATTTTCCCCAATACCCCTAGGTCTAGGGTTTGCATTCATGTAGTGCATCCAAATGTAATAAATTCTTTGGTTAAAACAAGAAAATCTTTGATTAAATCATGCAACTAGCCTTGGCTAGGTCAAAGGGGTGCCTTGGATTTTATCCTTGCCTTCCCCTTTGTCAAATGTGACTCCCGAACCTTTTTCTTTGGTTTACGTGGACTAGGAGTCGTTTAAAAGGGGTTTCTTACTACTTCTTCCTATTGAATCTTTAAAAATTCATTTTTTGGTGACTTGGTACACCTTAACTCATTACCAAGTGGCGACTCCAATTTTTATTTCAAAAATCCTTTTTAAACTATAATTTTGGGTCAAATCGTCGCATTCTCAACCCCCCATTTAGACCCATTTTTTCTTTTAAATCACAATTCATTTTCCAATCACAAAAAATACATTTTTTAAAACCATTTATTTATTTATCAAAAAAATGGGGCGCGACAATAAAAATAATGAATAACTATAAATTATAAATATGTATAGTAAGATAATAGTCAAGATAATAAATATGATTAGGAATAATTATTTTCTTTTAAATTAGAAAACTTTACAAAATGAGAACCGTCCAAATTAAGAAACTTTCCAAAAGTGGAAACTTTCTAAAAATTGAGACTTTCCAAATTAAGAAACTTTCCAAAATGGAAATAGTTCAATTTAGGGAAAATGTTGTTACGGTTCATACAATGGTTTAGACATGAATCTTCGACTTAGTCAGAGTTGTATACTATGTATTTATAGGAAGTAACAACTAATTAGGGAACATATGCATTTGAAAGGTACAGTACCAATTTAAAGGATCTAAGGTAGTTCCATTCGAGCAGCCAAACGAAGGTAGGTGGTACTTACCCTTCTGAGATTTCAAATGTGTAAATGAAATTCTTGTTTTAAATCCTATTTGGCTGTGTGACTCGAAATGTGTTTGATTAAATGCTTTACTTGGATATTTATGAAAGTTACATTTTACTATATAAAAATGGACCTGATACGAATCTCGTTGGTGAGAAGATTCGCGACCCAAGATCACTTGTTGGATTTGACTTCGAATGCAAGGAACGGTAGTAGCGGAAACCCTACGACCCCTTTAATCCCCGTGACTACGAACTTGTTGATATTATCTCAACCCGTAACCAAACGAATTAGTGAACCTCAGGCAAGTGTAGAAGGCGCCACAATTCAAGTGCGATTCTTGAATTGATAAGCCGAATAAGAACACTAGAGTATAACTCTAAGTTGCTCAAGGTTTGCTCGAAAGCTATGGAGAAAACTCTCTCAATATTTATATCATAAAAGTGTCTCCCCTTAAATTATCAAAGCTTGGCTATTTATAGCCTTACAAAGAAGCAAACCTAATCTAAGTTGGAAACAATGCAAGTTTCCTTATTCGATTTGACAACTAAACTAATGACTCACTAATCATAGTTAGGGCTAACTAATGGACAGCTTATAATCGACCCAATGAAGGCTTTAAGCTGGCCCAACATAACCCAATAAAAGCTAATTAACCAACTTAAGTAATAGTGAGCCTAGACTCCATAAATCGGATCCAACTCAACATGAGGTCTTGGACCGAACTTATTCCTACCAAATAAAATAGAAATCTGAAAAATAAACTACTAAACTATTACTAAAAGATTCATTCTCTTGCAGCCCGAAACATGGCCCATAAGCGGCCCATATTTCGTATCATTCCCCTCCTCTTGAAAAAGATTTGTCCTCAAATTATGGTTGGAAATGAATGGTACTAACAAGAGTTGGCAGGATGAAACCTCAAATCTCCACATATTGGCTCTCTTAGAATGAATGATACTTGCATACGTCATGATTATTATAATTTGGTGCACATGTCTCTTGGTAAGCTTGAAAATGCTCACAATCAGCCATGGAAAACTCAAGGCGTTACTCCAACGACTCCTCGAAGATA
This sequence comes from Coffea arabica, assembly GCF_036785885.1. NCBI lineage: Eukaryota > Viridiplantae > Streptophyta > Magnoliopsida > Gentianales > Rubiaceae > Coffea > Coffea arabica. The sequence goes on along the minus strand of NC_092320.1, from coordinate 29,693,026 downwards.
ACGCATATAGCTTCGGTTCCATGATGCAAGGTAAAATGTATGGTACATTGGCAGCAAGCTCACATCTTCTTGGATCCTCCATAATGCAACTAACAAACTGAAGAACACTTTGAACATGATCGACTTCATTAGATTGATCATCACTAGGGACACTTGTTGCAAAATGGTAAGGAGGCAAAGGACAAAATTCAAGTGCAAGGACTCCCTTTGAAACTTCATTACTCCTCCCAACAAGCAAAGTAGGCTTATGGGTGAAGTTGTATATCAATGGATAGTAAAGGGATACAACACTTAAGATGCAAACTCCATGAAAATTCTGATATTCGCCAATGGATATAGGGATAGAACATGCCATGATCAACTCAATCTCTCCTTGCTTAACCTGTATAAAAGAAGAAAAGCTAAACATAACAAAGGTAAGTTCGTTAGAAAAATAAGCCCTCGCATTGTTTCCCAAAGTCAGCGCACTTTTTCCCTTGTCTTCCTTCTCAACTAGCTCAAGACAACTAACTTGTGTAGATGGGACTTCAAGGTTTTCAATCTCAAGTTCATTGCTAGCATTCGTAGATATTTCTTCAATCAATGGCGGACTAGAAGGAATATCTTTACCACCATTGGTTGACACATGAGAAAGTTGCTCAAAATATGAATTCAGCACTTGGCGAATTTCTCCCATCATAGAGTCGAATAATTCTTTATTCCGGCTTCGGAAATCAGCCTTTGATTCACGAGGCTTTGATTCAATTCGAGAATTCATGACTCGATTCTCACAACACTCCTTAGATGATGCTCGTTTGCTTGATGAAGACCTTGGCTTAGATGCTCGACGCAAACTCCTTTGCTCCTCCTCATACTCATTACAAGTACGCTTATATCTTTCATATACGCACAAGGCACGAAAATGATCCATTTCCTCCTGAAGTGGATGAAACTCATGATGTGAATGCTCGGAGATGGAACGCGTGGAACTAGAGTACTTGGAAGTAGTTGGCTTGGAAGCCCTCCTCTTAAGAGGCTCGTTCTCTAAGAATTCTTGATGATATGAATGAGATGCAACTCCACGAGGCATGGTTAAGTGACCTGCAAAATTGGTTAGCAGAGAAGAGAAATTTCTCACAACACACAAGCTCACGTGTATGCACTCGTCACTCGTGTTTTCACTCTAATTTGTCCCTCACGTAGTCCTCACCAAAGATTTTCTCACAGCCCCTTGCAAACCTTGAAGAAAGTAGAATTCTCCAAGTGCTCAAGTGTAGCTCAAAAACAAGTTCATGCTAGAATTTGAGATTCGTAAGAGTAGAGATTTGCTTGGAAAACAAAATTAAGACACTAAGAATGGAGTGGTAGAATATATTCAAGAGTAAAAACTGGAAAAGGAATTGACACAAAAGCTGAAAAAAATTAAGAATGATGCTCAAACACCTAGCCGACAAGGAAGTTGGTTCCTTTTGCGTTGCTGGATTTTTTTTTTTTTTGGATCGTTTACCAACCAAGGTCAACAAATGCTTGGCATTCGAATGGGAGAGAATGAAAGACACAATAAATGACTCAAGACTGACCAGGACTCAAGGAACAACTCAATGGGCAAATTCAGAAACGACTCAAGGCTGAAATGACTCAATGGACTTTGGCTTGCTGGAATTTTGTTTTGTTTTTTTTTTTTTTGTGTTACGGCTGCCTTGGGCTTGGCTGATGATTTTATGGGGAATTGGTTCTGTGGGGAATGTGCAAGAATGGGTCGGTTAGCCCTTGATAGTAGTTGATATCTGCTCACAAGGTGTTGTAACCGAAAGTGGAAGCAAATGCTAGTGGGCGGTGGTTTTGTTAAGAAACTGGTTTGTTGCTTGTTGTGCGGCTGTCTAGGTAATAAGGTGTTAGGTGCGGCTGGTTGGGCTGTTTCAGGATCTGTTTGTTGTGCAGAGGTGTGGTTCAATGCCAAGGTATGAATATGGGTAAGTGGGGGCTACAAATCAGGAAGCAATAAGAATGGAAACTCCTTTGGATTTAGAAATCAATCAGGATTGGAAGTCCCCCAGCGGCTGTTTCTCTCTACTTTTTTTTCTTTTTTTTTTTTGGTAGCAATGATGGATACACAAATAACCTAGGCACCACACAGTTGGATCCCAGAAATTACAGAAATTGAAGACAACAACAAGACAGGCCCAAAGAGTGACGACCAGGCTTGAAAGCAAAGAAACTTGCGGACAGTTTGCAGAGGTGCGAACAGAATATTTTTTCTTCTTTCTTTTTTTTTTTTCTTTTTTTGTGTTTGACTCAGTTTGGAACTTACTTATGATCACAAGAAGATGTTGAACACAAGACAGGCCCCACAATTAAGAGAAAACCCAGTTAGATCGTGCACCGCAAGGGAAACTATGTGACGTGCGGCAAGACAGAAATCTGAATTGGCTCGATGTTTTGTTGCGCGACTTGGGTACAAATTTTAACACGTTGGACAGCTTAGTTTGTGGCCCCAAGCAGTGGAAGTAATAATAGCAAGACATGACCAGGTTTACACACAAGGCTCAATAGGAATTGTAATAACAACCACGGACAGATTGCACCAGATTCAATGGAAACAGCAACACAGCGCGACGCTAAGAACACTAGCGGTTTGGTTTTGTTTCCTTTTTTTTTTTTTTTGACTCTATGACTTCAAGATTCAAACCCACGACACTAAGATACAATTGAGGATGAGAAAACACAACAGCAATGGCAGACAAAACGTGAACAGACACGGAATAATTTGCAGACAGCAAGGAAACAAAGAACAAAGACTAGCGACTGATGTTTTTTTTTTTTTAAACTATCGAGACAGACACGAGCTAAAAACACAAAAAGAGGGATAAACGATGTTACCAACAAGCTAGCTCTGATGCCAGCTGATACGAATCTCGTTGGTGAGAAGATTCGCGACCCAAGATCACTTGTTGGATTTGACTTCGAATGCAAGGAACGGTAGCAGCGGAAACCCTACGACCCCTCTAATCCCTGTGACTACGAACTTGTTGATATTATCTCAACCCGTAACCAAACGAATTAGTGAACCTCAGGCAAGTGTAGAAGGCGCCACAATTCAAGTGCGATTCTTGAATTGATAAGCCGAACAAGAATACTAGAGTATAACTCTAAGTTGCTCAAGGTTTGCTCGAAAGCTATGGAGAAACCTCTCTCAATATTTTTATCATAAAAGTGTCTCCCCTTAAATTATCAAAGCTTGGCTATTTATAGCCTTACAAAGAAGCAAACCTAATCTAAGTTGGAAACAATGCAAGTTTCCTTATTCGATTTGACAACTAAACTAATGACTCACTAATCATAGTTAGGGCTAACTAATGGACAGCTTATAATCGACCCAATGAAGGCTTTAAGCTGGCCCAACATAACCCAATAAAAGCTAATTAACCAACTTAAGTAATAGTGAGCCTAGACTCTATAAATCGGATCCAACTCAACATGAGGTCTTGGACCGAACTTATTCCTACCAAATAAAATAGAAATCTGAAAAATAAACTACTAAACTATTACTAAAAGATTCATTCTCTTGCAGCCCGAAACATGGCCCATAAGCGACCCATATTTCGTATCAGGACCATGTGACTTATTTGAAATATTTTGATATGTTTCTTATATACAAAATGAGTTGAATCTTTTATGAAAGCAAAGATTTATGTATAAGATATATGAAATGAATTTTGACAAGTTAAAACTCAGAGCAGTCATGGAATCGACGGTAGGGGCTATAGTCCTGTCTAATCACCAAGGTAGCTTGGTATAAAGCCCAGCCGATTGGTGAGGTCATAGTAGCCTGGTATAGAGTCCAGCCGATTGACCAATTGAGAAAGTCATGATAGCCTGGTATAAAACCCAGCCGATTGACCCAAGAATGAAATGAGACCAATCGGTAGTCATGAAACCTATTGGTCGCCTACTTAGAAGGGGTAAAATCTCTAGGCTGAGTAGTCAGTAGCCGGTCATTACATGTACTTGTTATGAGCTGAACTGAAAGAAGGTTTATGAGCGAATATGAAATGATTTATGAACTGTTTTAAAATGATCTGTGAACGGATATGCGACGTTTTATGGGATGATTCGTGAATGGATATGAAGAGACTTATGAATTGTTGTAAAGTGATTTATGACATTGCGATTTCTCATGTATGGTTGTCAATAAAGTGTTTTTAAATTGCTTGTCATTCTTTATTATTGGTTGTTTATAAATGTCGTTACTTCCAAAATTATAGAGGTGATTTATGTGCAAAGGATTTGATATGTATCTATAAAGTGACTAGTACATGGTCCAACAGAGGGGTAAATATTACCTACTGAGCGATGTGTCGCTCAACCCACTTTTTACCATTTTGCAGATTCTGAAGAGTATGAATTGGTTTACGTAGAGGACCCTGAGGATGACTTTTATTGGTCTTAGATGAATAGAAGTTGGCAGACTAGCTACTTCTAGTTGTTAGTCTTATTTACTTTTGTTCCCGCTGTTTCAATTAGAGAATAAATGTACGAACGTTTTGAATATTCGTAGACTTTCTCTTATATGTAATTTGTACCGCACATTATTTAGTACTGTTAAAGTTAAATTAGTTAATGTTGCCTTGTATTCCTGAGTGGGACTTGGGAGTGCGGCGGATGTCATGTGACGGGCACGTGCGAGCTCGGGGCGTGACATTTTTAGTGGTATCAGAGCTTAGGTTATATGGTCCGGAAGTATGTGAAATGGTTTGAGGTATTAGGGGTTTTGATAATTGAAATGAGATGAAAAGAAAAAGAGGATTAAAGGAAATAAGAGATTCATGTGATTTTTAATGTTATCAATGTTTAGGTTATGCAATCTAGATGTATGTTGAATGATATTTGTAATATTAGTGAATTTAGAAAATGGAAATGAGGTTGGATAGGATATTGTGAAATAAGAGCTTTTCATAATATTTAATGATAATAGAGTTTGAGGTACGATTTACTCTTTAGATGAAGTATACCCTAGGAAATGATCAATTGGGACTAAATAAATAGGCTTGAAAATTTGCATGTGTGAATAGTTGAAATGGTACAATTGGTGTTTATGATGTCCTTTTATTGGATGTAATTTTGATAGTACACTCTACGTTTAAGATGTCGGACATGTAGGAAATATTATGTGTATTTGAAGTATTGTCTATTGGAAATTAAAAGGAGATGGAAAAATAGATCAAAAGAAATAAGAGATTGCTGTGATTTTTTAGTTGTATCAGAGCTTAGGTTTTATAATCTGGAAGTGTGAGAAATGATGCTTGGATATTAATGATTTTGGAAATGGAAAGAAGATGCCAAACGATCAAGAGATTCCTATGATATTTAGTGGTATTATAGCTCAAGTTGTAATAGTTGGAAGTAGGTATAAAGATACTGAACATATTTGTGATTTTGAGAATTGGAATGAAATGGATAAGGGATTAAGAGAAAATAAGTGACTCCATAACATGTAATGGTATTAGAATGACCTCAGATATTGAGATGATGATTACTTTTAGTAAGTAAGTGGTGACTATATGTATATGTTAAGTTGAAAAGGTAACCAAGCCCACCTACTAGATATAATTGACACTTACCAAAAAAAAGAATAATAATAAAAAAAAGGTATTTAGGGTGTTCTTTTTGTAAGTTTTGATCTCTATAGTACATTTCAAGGTTATCATTTAGGATGTCAGATCTATGGATAATCTTATGTCTAGTTGAAGTCTAGTATAGAGAAAACTAAAAATATTGAGGAAATTAGAGTGCACAACGAAAGTATGAATGATCAACAATATGATGTCATCGAACGCAAGCAATGCACGTTGGATCTTGGAATTTTGTTGACTTATTTTGAGGTTTACGATAATTAGATCTAATGCTCAAGACATTTATTAAGCTAGCTGATATTATTAGTTCAGGTGGTATTACCTCATGATCAGGTAAACATATTTTATAAATTTCTTACAATATATAATCTTACAAACTTTTTTCACCTAAAAATGAATAAACAATGAAACCAAAATTTTATTTGCACAAATAGTTTTTAATCAGAATTTTTAAATATGTACCTTTACTTACAGTTTCTTGGTAAGTATAGTTTCTAAATATATATGTATATATCTATAAGAAAAAAAAGAATAAATACATTAAATAACGATATCCTATAATCCTGTGCAAAATATATATATATATTTATATACTCATCCAATCTCAAAAAGAGCTTTAGCTAAATGTATTCTGCAAAAAAAAAAAAAAAATCTTATCGTATAAAAAAAATTTAACAATAATTCTTGATAAATTTTCTTTATACTCTAAATTCAAATGCTGTAAGAAGTATAGTTAGTTGACTTATGTATTTCAAACACTTTCAGTTTCTAAACCTGTATGAGTTCGAAATTCTATACACAGATAAATATTTTACCAAAATTATGATAAAGTTATTATATTCAAATATGAGAATTTGACAATAATTTTTGTATAAAATTTTCTAAATTTTTGTATGATCAAGAAGTTTGTGAAACGATATTTGAGCTATTAATGTTTTCAGAAATTGAATTGAGTTAGGTTTAAAAAAATGACCAAAGGAAATAAAATTCCTATAACATCTAGTGGCATAACAACTCAGGTTGTAGGATCTGGAAATAAGTGTGATACTATTTTTAGGTATTATTGATCTTTTTGGAATTTAAAATGGGATAGTTATGAGATTTGAGGGAAATAAGGAATTTCCATTACCAATTACAAACACAGTGGGCAGGTACCCATATATCGAGATAATAATTACTTTTGTGATAGTGGATAAGTAAGCTATGATAAAATGTGTGACAAAAGAAAAAAAAATGGTACTGTTAGTGTCTATGGCATCCTTTCTATAGGTTGATCTCTATAGAGCATTATAAGTCGATGTTTAGAATGCTGGATTTGTGAGAGATATTATGACCATCTGAGCTATATAAATATGAAGATGGAAGGTATTGAGAAAATAAGAGTGCGCAGCAGAAGCTTGATGGAATTAAATAAGGGAATCCAATTTAGACATTGTAGAATAATTCCCAAAATGTATTGCAAGAACATTGGAAATTTTGGTTAACTTATCTTGATGTTTTTGTCTTTAGGTTTCAAGGACGTAACCTTTAAAAAGGGGAGAGAATGTGATATCTAGTCTAAAAATAAATTGTGAAAGTAGTGTCGAACTAAAACCCTAAATTCATGTCTAGATTTTGGTCGTCCTACCAAGAGATTATAGGGATTGATACCTAAGATTAAATACCGCATTATATCCCCAAATGAATGGATAGTCAGAAAGAATTGTACAGAGATTGGAGGACATGCTAAGAGCTTGTATTCTAAACTTCTCGGATTGTTGGGATAGGTTGGTGAAACTAATGGAGTTCACGTACAATAAGAGCTATCATAGCAGTATAGGTATGGCACCATTTGAAACGTTATATGGATGAAAGTGTAGATCCCCTTTATATTGGGATGAACTAGGTGAGAAGCTGATCACTGGCCCTAATTTGGTGGAACAAACTTTGGAGAAAATTAAGATTATTCGGGGAAGATTAAAAGTGGTTCAAGACCGAAACAGGAGTTGGGCGGATTCAAAGAGGAAATCTTTAGCGTTTCAACGGGAAGAAAAGGTATATTTTAAAGTGTCCCCTACCAAGGGAGTGACGAGACTTGGAAGAAGTGGCAAGTTAAATCTGAAATATGTAAGGCCTTACGAAATATTGGATAGAGTTGGACCTCTAGCGTAACGACTGGCTCTCCCACCTGCTTTATCAGGGATACATAATGTTTTTCATGTCTCCCAACTGAGGAAGTACGTATCAGACCCGAGCCATATTTTGGAGGATAAACCCATCAATGTGAGGGAGAACTTGTTTGGGGAGAAACTTCCTTTGAAAATCGTAGATCGAAAGTATCAAGTTCTAAGGAGAAGGACCATTCCCTACGTGAAGGTGGAATGGACGAACTATACACCATGAGAGGCAATGTGGGAGTTAGAAGAATACATGCAGAATAGATATCCCTATCTTTTTATCAATGTACGTAAGTTTCGAGGACGAAACTTTTTGTAAGGGGGGTAGAATGTAAAATCCACGATTTTTGGGCTCATTTTATCTTGCCCAATTTAATTAAATGATAATTTATTACGGGTAAAAGCAAAAATAATTGCAGGTTAGGTTAAATGGTTAATGAAGGGGTAAGATGAGATAAAATAGGGTGAAAGTTCACTATAATTAAAACTCCTATCTAAACTACCTACTAGTGGGTGGTTATTAGGGTTTAGCATACTTATCAAAACAAAAAAAAAAAAAACCTATTCCCTACCTTTCATTGTCTGTCTCCCTAGAGCAAGAGCCGTTGGAGAGGAGAGAAGGAGAAGCAGGCAACACCGTCAATCGATCTGATGACTAGGCACCTAAACCTGTAAGTCTCTAGTTCACGCAATAAAACCTCTCTTTTAAGTTTTAGTAGTTGTATTAATTGTTCTAGTAATTTTATGGACATGTATTATTACTATATAGGTGTAGATATGTATGTTTTGATAAGATTCGTATATGGGTTAATAAAAATAGGGGGATTGATTTCAATCTTGAGATTATAGGGTGATTGAATCTGTTTAAAAAAAAAAAAAAGAAGAAGAAGGGAAAGGGAAGAGCAGACGCCGCCACTGCTCTGTCTTGGCTAGATGTTGCAGTAGCAACACCGCACGCAAAAAAAGAAGGGAAGGGGCGTGCAGGCCGCCATCACTGGCGGCAGGAAAAAAGGATTACAAAGGTTGGCCTTTTGGCCAACCCAAGACCAGAAAACAAAAAAAAAAAAAAATGCCAGCACGTGCCGGCGACAATAGGCCAGCAACAAGAGACGGCAGAAAGTCTGCATAAAGTCCTGGAGTCACAAATGACCCCAATGAAAGGATTGACCATCGGTCAACCAATGAAAGAAATGGTCAAAGATGGTTGGCCGATGGGTCCAACCCAAAAGGAGGGGAAAAAAAAGAATTGTTGTTTTTTTAAAGAATTGGAAAATATAGATATATATATATATAGGTATATATATATATAGGTATATATATATATGGTATAGGTTTAATTGTTGCCCAATAGTTGAACGTTAGATAAAACTAGCCTATCTTTTTGGACTAGCATAGGAACTAAATTTCAAAATCCAACTTAAAGATAGCTTTCGAAGTAAAGTTTAGTTATTAAACTTATACTTGATTAATTACGTCCAATATACTTAAATGAAAATCTAAAACATCTTAATCTAGCCATATTAAGTCAAGTTAGATAAGGTAAGATAAATTCTAAATTGCTAAACGAAATGCTTAAAATCATAATAATAGTAATGCTAATAATAATGCTACTACTACTACTAATAATAATAATAATAATAATAATAATAATAATAATAATAATAAAATAATTAACAAGCAATATTAGTAAGGATAATAACAATATGGACATGGAAGAAATAAATTAAGGATTTAAACGAAGATAAAAATATAAATACGAATGAAATAAACTAAGTCAATACTAATTGTAATAGGCCAATATAGATATATGTATATATATATGTACATGTATACATAAATAATAATAATGCCTATACATGCCCAAAGGTAGAAATAAAGCGAAAGACAATAGTAACTAATTGACAAATACATACATATATATATATATATATATATATATATATATATATATATATATGGTAATAAAATAAAGTAGTGACGACGAGATCGATAATAATAATGAATAACTATAAATTATAAATATGTATAGTAAGATAATAGTCAAGATAATAAATATGATTAGGAATAATTATTTTATTTTAAATTAGAAAACTTTACAAAATGAGAACCGTCCAAATTAAGAAACTTTCCAAAAGTGGAAACTATCTAAAAATAGAGACTTTCCAAATTAGGAAACTTTCCAAAAATGGAAATAGTTCAATTTAGGGAAAATGCTGTTAGGGTTCATACAATGGTTTAGACATGAATTTTCGACTTACTCAGAGTTTTATACTATGTATTTATAGGAAGTAACAACTAATTAGGGAACATATGCATTTGATAGGTACGGTACCAGTTTAAAGGATCTAAGGTAGTTCCATTCGAGCAGCCAAACGAAGGTAGATGGTACTTACCCTTCTGAGATTTCAAATGTGTAAATGAAATTCTTATTTTAAATCCTATTTGGCTGTGTGACTCGAAATGTGTTTGATTAAATGCTTTACTTAGATATTTATGAAAGTTACATTTTACTATACAAAAATGGACCATGTGACTTATATGAAATGTTTTGATATGTTTCTTATATACAAAATGAGTTGACTCTTTTATGAAAGCAAAGATTTATGTATACGATATATGAAATGAATTTTGACAAGTTAAAGCTCAGAGCAGTCATGGAATAAACGGTAGGGGCTATAGTCTTGTCTAATCGCCATGGTAGCCTGGTATAAAGCCCAGCCGATTGGTGAGATCATGGTAGCCTGGTATAGAGCCCAGCCAATTGACCGATTGATAAAGTCATGGTAGCCTGGTATAAAGCCCAGCAGATTGACCAATTGATAAAGTCATGGTAGTCTGGTATAAAGCCTAGCCGATTGACTAATTGTGAAAGTTATGGTAGCCTGGTATAAAACCCAGCCGATTGACCCAAGAATGAAATGAGACCAATCGGTAGTCATGAAACCTATTGGTCGCCTACCTAGAATGAGTAAAATCTCTAGCCTGAGTATTTAGTAGCCGGTCATTACATGTACTTGTTATGAGTTGAACTGAAAAAAGGTTTATGAACGGATATGAAATGATTTATGAACTGTTTTGAAATGATGTATGAACGGATATGCGACATTTTATGGGGTGATTCGTGAATGGATATGAAGAGACTTATGAATTGTTGCAAAGTGATTTATGACATTGCGATTTCTCATGTATGGTTGTCAATAAAATGCTTTTAAATTCCTTGTCATTCTTTATTACTGATTGTTTAATAAATGTCGTTACTTCCAAAATTATAGAGGTGATTTATGTGCAAAGGATTTGATATGTATCTATAAAGTGACGAGTACATGGTCCAACAGAGGGGTAAATATTACCTACTGACCGATGTATCGCTTGACCTACTTTTTACCATTTTGCAGATTCTGAAGAGTATGAATTGGTTTACGTAGAGGACCCTGAGGATGACTTTTATTAGTCTTACATGAATAGAAGTTGGCAGACTAGATACTTCTAGTTGTTAGTCTTATTTACTTTTGTTACCACTGTTTCAATTAGAGAATAAATGTACGAATATTTTGAATATTCGTAGACTTTCTCTTATATGTAATTCGTACCACGCATTATTTAGTACTGTTAAAGTTAAATTAGTTAATGTTGCCTTGTATTCCTGAGTGGGACTTGGGAGTTCGGCGGATGTCATGTGACGGGCACGTGCGGGCTCAGGGCATGACACAAAGGCTAATCGATGAGTAGACTATAGCTGATGAACTATGAAAACCTAACGTATGCTGATGAATACAAAAAGATTGCTTAAAAGTGGGAATAAATTTCAAACTAAACTCATTGATTTGTACAAAGACTAGCATCAATTTGCCGGAAAAACATGAACTCAGAACAGGATGATTGCATAAAATTTCCGGAAATCCTAACTTTTAGCCTAATGATTTTAGAAAAATAACTTGGAAAATCCTAACTAAAAAAGTGACTAGTGACAGCGACTAGTGCGGACTTTCTTTGCTGCCTACGTTTGTGACGACCCCACTTCTCCTAAGGGCGAACCCAAGGGTATCGGCGGGCCGCCTGCCTAGCTCGCGCCAGGACTCAAAACTTAAAGCATTAAAACTAGATAAATCGAAAGAGCACCATATACAATACGTACAATCCCAAAAGTTATATTTACATCTGCAAAAGTCTCGAGTCAAACCACTCTAATACATTATAACCACAACCAGCAGAAGATAGACCCTAAGAAGGGTTCTTATACAAACCACCAAAACAAAAACAACCATCCTAACTGTTCAACTATTACAAACAAACTTAACTACACTAGTGTAAGTGCCAAAATCCTCGCGTCGGCCCCTGCTAAGGAAAACAAAAGGAATGGGGTAAGCTAAAAGCTTAGTAAGTAAACAGGGGCGAAAGCATAAATTCACGTAGCAACAATTACACAATAAGAGTAAAGCAAAAGCAGAAAAAAAAACATCATCATATAATAAGGATACGGGTGGCTCCAAAGCCAATTCATGTGCCATGTATGATCTCCTGCCGACACTCCGTCGACCGCAAATAATAGTCCGTAGAACTTCACTTGTACACCCACCGACACCTTATCACCCTCACTGGCCAGTCACCTCACAAACTTGCCCGGACGAACGAAATCACAAACTTGAGCTTGAGTCACAAGCTCGGGTCACAAACTTGGTCACCTTCTCGGTGAACCGGATTCACAAAATTGGTTCATAACATGAACCTACAAACTTGGTGACCTCAGACCAAGTTGGACTGACTTCGACCAATCCCTAACCGGCTCGAATAGTCCAAACAGGTCTTAGATCGGCCCCACGAACTCACAAACTTTGCAAACTTCACAAACTTTACTCGAAAGTCGCCCCGAGCCACAAGTTCAAGGGTTTGGTTCCAAAAGATTCATATACATATGCCAAGTACAATTATACATTCAAATTAGGGTTTAGGTCGAGTGCGATAAAGTACACCCTCGCCTAAGTACCCTTTTCACATATCTCAAACACATAGCAAAGAAAACACATCAAACTGGCCTGAATACTTACTCAAAATACCAAAAGTAGTACGAAAGCAAAATCGCTTCGCGCGTTCGCTAGTAGTGGGCCCCACCGGCTCCGCCTAGCTCACCGCTGTCTGAAATAGAAGATTTTATCACAAACGGCCACTAACATGCCCAAAACAAGCAAAACGGCAAAACAACACGCGCGCACGTAAATATGACAGACGGAAACGGAAACGGCAGATTTGATACTCATTTCTAGTTCACCCATAAGTTGAGCTACGAATATCGGATTAAGGCGGATGAGATGCCAAATCGAAGCTTAAAGGATGAACAACAACTATTATGAAGACATCCAGAACTGAAACTGGAGGCTTCAGTCCCAAATGAACCAAACACAATCACTTACGAAATCTGGCCAATGCTCAAATGGTCAGTTTTGAGTGCGAACTGTTTTCTATGGTACACATGGTCAAAAGAGCTGAAAATTGGCAGATAGATAGTTCATTCCAAATGGAACAACTTTCATGAAGGTCGGCAATCAAAATTCGGAACGGAAATTGGTCATCAGGACCAAAACAGATCTGACCAGAGAATGGTCATCTTCACGGCCAGGCCTTATTTGCTCGGCTATATCTCAGGTCTTATAAATCCGATTCCTGAAATTCCAAGGGCGTTAGAAAGCTCTGATATAGGGCTATAAGTTTGGTGTTTTGGTCGTGAGCCCAAACAGCTTGTAACCCAGTCAAATGTGAAGCCAAAGTTCCAGTCATAAACTGTCCAAAAACGTAACAGAATTTGACGGTCAAAACAGGTCTGAGTATTTCGTTTATAGCTCAGGATATACTAATCCGTTTTACCTGAAAATTTACAGGGATATCCAGGACTTAAGGGGCTACAATGTTGAAGAAGGAAACTTTGTCCAATTTTGAATGTAACAAGGTCAAAAATGCAAGACACTATACCAGAATTCCAAAACAGGATCACAAACCGTATTTGACCTTAATATGCGATAATGGCTCTAAATTCACTACGGTTATCGGATGGGGGTGTAAGACCCACCGTTTCGAAGCTAAGAAACAGGGCTACAACAATGTAGAAGGTCGCTCAGTCCAAATCCTAACACAACTAGGTCAAAATGCAGAATACCAAATCCAGAACCGTAATTGCAGGTTCCCAAATCGCACTATGCTGTAATGAACACAACTCAGTCTATACAGGTCCAAATGCCGAAATTCCAAAGGCATATGTTAGCTAAGACATCCAGCTACATTTCATCAGAAGACACCAACTTCAAAATCCAAACCAATTCCAGTCAAAACAAACGATTACAAGCGCAGTTTTCACATTCTCAGCAACCCTGGACAGCAACAGTAAAAACGACATATCTCACTCTACACAAATCCAAATGACCTGAAATTTTGCAGGCACTTCAAACTCATCAATACCTACAACTTTCATGTTTTGAGAAAAGTCCAATTCGGCCTCTAACCCTATGATCTAAAACCGGACAGAATTAGGGGATTATGAACCCTAACTTTCCATTTTTCCATCCAAATCCAAAATTAGTTGCATTTATCATCAATTCACACCTACTAGACTCATTATAGTCCATTTCCAATCATCAAAGATAGCCACAACATCCCATTCATATTAAACCAGAAAATTCATCATAAAATTGAAAACTTCACTAAAACACTTCAAATCAAGAAATAAATCACATAATCCATCACTTTAGCCACTCCTAAGCAAATCATAAGCATCATTAGGTGTAGTATGGTGTTCAAGCATCACTTACCAAGAAATCAAGAGAGAGGGAGATGATGGACACCTTAGCTCTTCCAAAAAGCTTCACTAAACCAACCACTATCACCAACTAGAAAAGTTGTATGGAAAGGAAACTAATTTATGTGCTTGATTGAGATGATTTGCTAGTGGAAAGCTTGAAGATTGAAGAGGTTTTTCTCCTTCTTGCAAGGGAGAGAGAGAGCCGGCTATGGAGAAAGAAAATGAGGGAATTTTAGTGAATTTTTGAAGATATTTAACCTTTGGTCAAAAAAGTCAAAAATGTGAATAGTGTTTCTTAAAGTCCAACCAATGAGAAAGTGACACTTGTCACCTCATTAATGCAATCCTATCCTTTCTTTTCTCTTTCACATCAATCATTTCACACACTCTACTTATCTCTTAACACCCGATAAATTTTACACAGTATCCGGAATTTAACCTAATTGGCCGAATTTTTCCGAACTTTTCGCACTAGTGGATCCCACGTCCAATATACGTTCTTATTTTCTCAAAATCTAACCGATATTAGAAAAATCATCTAAAAACTCTATTTACTCATAAAAAATTATCTGGGGAACTTTCTAATAACGAAAATATCAAAAAGACGGGTGAACAATCAAACTCCACTTAAGCTTTCTACTAAATTGAACTAGGGTTTTCAATCCTAATCGAGGTTAGGGTTTTCTCCTTAGCCTTAAAACCCTAATTCCACCACATCGATCAATGAATAACCCTCATAACAGCTTACAAACGGACTGGGGCCTCACAATCTCCCCCACTTAGGACAATTTCGTCCTCGAAATTAATTCGTTGATCAAAGCGTACCTTCAAAACCCGCCGAAGGATTAGTCACTTCCGGTTGACCCATTGCATAGACTCTGGCTGGCCCTTTGGGTCGATTTTCCCCTGCATTTGACGGCTTAGCTGTAGTCCCCTCAGTCGGTGGCTTAGGTTTCTCCTTTTGTGACTTAGGGCACTGGGCGATCAGATGTTCTGCACTACCACACTTATAGCATCTTCGGATCGAACTGTTCTTCCAACAGTTTTCGTCAGTGTGATTGGCCCCACAGAAACCACAGATTGGCTTAACGCCTGCATTTGGCCCTCCACGCTGGGCACTCCTCTGGGGCTCTTGCCCTACTCGACCTCTTCCAAAATTACCCTGGTTTAGGGTTCCTGCGGGTCGGGGACCATCTGTTCCATGACTCCTCTTAGAAGGTAACTCACTTTGCGAGCTCTGTCCAGTCACAAAATGGCTCGAATCGGGTTGTCTTCGTTTCCTCTCATGAAAGGATTTTACCTGTCCCCTAACTGTCTCAATCCGCTGTGCCTTTTCTAGTGCCTAGCCAAACGTGTCCAACTGAGCAGTTGCCAGTGCCTCCTGGATCTCCACATTTAAACCTTGAACGAAGCGGCGGATTCGTTTTCGCTCCGTTAGCACCAATTCCGGGGCAAAACGGGAGAGCTTTGTGAACTGGGTCTCGTACTCCGCTACACTCAGTGTCCCTTGACGCAAACGGATAAAATCATCTTCCCGTTTCTCTTGTACGATGGGTGGTAAATATTTTTCATTAAACTCTCGCGTAAAGTTAATCCATGTCCAGGGGGTCTGTTCCCGCTCCCACTTGGCTCTGATCACATTCCACCAGGCTCGAGCGGCCCCCTCAAACTGGAAAACAGCAAAAGATATCTGCCGCTCCTCCGAATACCTAAGTGCGGCAAATATATCTAGCATACGGTCCATCCAGTTTTCTGCTAGGTCAGGGTTAGGTCCACCTACAAACTTGGGGGGTGCGAATTTTTGGAACCGTTCTAAAGCACGGTCCTCTCCTTCGTGATTACCCGGATTATGTCCAGGGTTTCCAGCAGCATTTCCATGGCCCTGACCCTGTTGGTCAATCATACGTTCCATCAAGTCAGCCATTCGCTGGATGGCTGTAGCTACTTGGTCTGGCTCTTGTTCATGTTCCATTTCAGGGACTCGTCCTCGCCCTCTACCTCCACCTCGAGTACCGGAGGCCATCTAGTGTACAAGTCTATAATTCGGAACAATACGTATACTTATTATCCAGACTATGAGCAAAAGAAGAAACACAAAACTTACGCACAAAAGGCACACAAAAGATAAGTTCAACATTCTATTCAAATATATACACGTATTTACAAAGTCACACCAAAAGATTTACACATTACCCGACCTCCAGTCGGTACAAAACCCAATATACACGAGCACTCCGGCTCCAAAATGTAGTCAATCACCGGGTAACAAAAGAAACCAGGCATACTGGTTATAACAAAATAAACATGGCAGATATAACAAAATAAACATATCAGATAGTCAAAAGGAAATCCCATCAACGGCCCTACGCGCCTCCCCTAAGGAACCTACCTAATCCACTAGCACCGCCCCGGCGGCCCTAGGGTGCAAACCTAGAGAATAGGTCCAAATAGCTAACTTCAATATTAAGTAAGAACCAAATCGATTCACACTGGGACTGGCCATCTCCAAGTGCAATCAACTCAATCCCCACTTTGCCTTATGGAAAAATTACAAAAGTCAATATCAAAATCTTAGCATTCAATATTTACCTTAATAGCCAAGTATCCCATAGTCCGGCATCTTAAACTTCAAGCCTAGGATACACTACAGAAATCTGAAGCCTAAGCTTTGATACCAACTGTGACGACCCCACTTCTCCCAAGGGCGAACCCAAGGGTATCGGCGGGCCGCCTGCCTAGCTCGCGCCAGAACTCAAAACTTAAAGCATTAAAACTAGATAAATCGAAAGAGCACCATATACAATACGTACAATCCCAAAAGTTATATTTACATCTGCAAAAGTCTCGAGTCAAACCACTCTAATACATTATAACCACAACCAGCAGAAGATAGACCCTAAGAAGGGTTCTTATACAAACCACCAAAACAAAAACAACCATCCTAACTGTTCAACTATTACAAACAAACTTAACTACACTAGTGTAAGTGCCAAAATCCCCGCGTCGGCCCCTGCTAAGGAAAACAAAAGGAATGGGGTAAGCTAAAAGCTTAGTAAGTAAACAGGGGCGAAAGCATAAATTCACGTAGCAACAATTACACAATAAGAGTAAAGCAAAAGCAGAAAAAAAACATCATCATATAATAAGGATACGGGTGGCTCCAAAGCCAATTCATGTGCCATGTATGATCTCCTGCCGATACTCCGTCGACCGCAAATAATAGTCCGTAGAACTTCACTTGTACACCCACCGACACCTTATCACCCTCACTGGCCAGTCACCTCACAAACTTGCCCGGGCGAACGAAATCACAAACTTGAGCTTGAGTCACAAGCTCGGGTCACAAACTTGGTCACCTTCTCGGTGAACCGGATTCACAAAATTGGTTCATAACATGAACCTACAAACTTGGTGACCTCAGACCAAGTTAGACTGATTTCGACCAAGCCCTAACCGGCTCGAATAGTCCAAACAGGTCTTAGATCGGCCCCACGAACTCACAAACTTTGCAAACTTCACAAACTTTACTCGAAAGTCGCCCCGAGCCACAAGCTCAAGGGTTTGGTTCCAAAAGATTCATATACATATGCCAAGTACAATTATACATTCAAATTAGGGTTTAGGTCGAGTGCGATAAAGTACACCCTCGCCTAAGTACCCTTTTCATATATCTCAAACACATAGCAAAGAAAACACATCAAACTGGCCTGAATACTTACTCAAAATACCAAAAGTAGTACGAAAGCAAAATCGCTTCGCGCGTTCGCTAGTAGTGGGCCCCACCGGCTCCGCCTAGCTCACCGCTGTATGAAATAGAAGATTTTATCACAAACGGCCACTAACATGCCCAAAACAAGCAAAACGGCAAAACAATACGCGCGCACGTAAATATGACAGACGGAAACGGAAACGGCAGATTTGATACTCATTTCTAGTTCACCCATAAGTTGAGCCACGAATATCGGATTAAGGCGGATGAGATGCCAAATCGAAGCTTAAAGGATGAACAACAACTATTATGAAGACATCCAGAACTGAAACTGGAGGCTTCAGTCCCAAATGAACCAAACACAATCACTACGGTAATGGCTCTAAATTCACTACGGTTATCGGATGGGGGTGTAAGACCCACCGTTTCGAAACTAAGAAACAGGGCTACAACAATGTAGAAGGTCACTCAGTTCAAATCCTAACACAACTAGGTCAAAATGCAGAATACCAAATCCAGAACCGTAATTGCAGGTTCCCAAATCGCACTATGCTGTAATGAACACAACTCAGTCTATACAGGTCCAAATGCCGAAATTCCAAAGGCATATGTTAGCTAAGACATCCAGCTACATTTCATCAGAAGACACAAACTTCAAAATCCAAACCAATTCCAGTCAAAATAAACGATTACAAGCGCAGTTTTCACATTCTGAGCAACCCTGGACAGCAACAGTAAAAATGACATATCTAACTCTACACAAATCCAAATGACCTGAAATTTTGCAGACACTTCAAAATCATCAATACCTACAACTTTAATGTTTTGAGCAAAGTCCAATTCGGCCTCTAACCCTATGATCTAAAACCGGACAGAATTAGGGGATTATGAACCCTAACTTTCCATTTTTCCATCCAAATCCAAAATTAGTTGCATTTATCATCAATTCACACCTACTAGACTCATTATAGTCCATTGCCAATCATCAAAGATAGCCACAACATCCCATTCATATTAAACCAGAAAATTCATCATAAAATTGAAAACTTCACTAAAACACTTCAAATCAAGAAATAAATCACATAATCCATCACTTTAGCCACTCCTAAGCAAATCATAAGCATCATTAGGTGTAGTATGGTGTTCAAGCATCACTTACCAAGAAATCAAGAGAGAGGGAGATGATGGACACCTTAGCTCTTCCAAAAAGCTTCACTAAACCAACCACTATCACCAACTAGAAAAGTTGTATGGAAAGGAAACTAATTTATGTGCTTGATTGAGATGATTTGCTAGTGGAAAGCTTGAAGATTGAAGAGGGTTTTCTCCTTCTTGCAAGGGAGAGAGAGAGCCGGCTATGGAGAAAGAAAATGAGGGAATTTTAGTGAATTTTTGAAGATATTTAACCTTTGGTCAAAAAAGTCAAAAATGTGAATAGTGTTTCTTAAAGTCCAACCAATGAGAAAGTGACACTTGTCACCTCATTAATGCAATCCTATCCTTTCTTTTCTCTTTCACATCAATCATTTCACACACTCTACTTATCTCTTAACACCCGATAAATTTTACACAGTATCCGGAATTTAACCTAATTGGCCGAATTTTTCCGAACTTTTCGCACTAGTGGGTCACACGTCCAATATACGTTCTTATTTTCTCAAAATCTAACCGATACCAGAAAAATCATCTAAAAACTCTATTTACTCATAAAAAATTATCTGGGGAACTTTCTAATAACGAAAATATCAAAAAGACGGGTGAACAATCAAACTCCACTTAAACTTTCTACTAAAATGAACTAGGGTTTTCAATCCTAATCGAGGTTAGGGTTTTCTCCTTAGCCTTAAAACCCTAATTCCACCCCACCGATCAATGAATAACCCTCATAACAGCTTACAAACGGACTGGGGCCTCACAACGTTTGCTTGTTTCCGGCCGTAGTTCGGCTTGCCCGATTTCCTCTTCATGGCTTTCTTTGTCAGAGCTTTCTATCGTTCCTTTTGAAGCCCGCTACAGGTTCCGGGGGAGCTTAGCCTGCATTGGGAGTCGAACCACTTATTTCTTCATGATGGAAAGGATTCGAACACACCTTTACTCCATAGGATCACTTGCTTCATCATCTAAGCTAGGTGCTTTGAGAGACGCGGCTTCCCTTACGTGACCAGAAAAATGAGATGGAAGCAGAGGAGTCACTGGAATGAAGTAATTGGAAACAAACATCCTGACTCAATTTCAAGAAATGGGAATGGAATGGAACAGAAGCTAGGGGCCAGCTAGCTACTCTTGGAAATCTGAAGGTCCAACCTAATCTATCCCAAAAACCGTATCCCTTCGTGTCAACCAGCCAACCAAGAGGTATGAACCCTACTCGTATATCCGTATGTAAGGATCTCGAACCACCCGCACTCAATCCATCCCTTTTTTTCCAATGCTTTCAATCGCGGGCCAAGCTCCCAGCATTCCTATTAGCCCATGGGGATGATATGCAATCCAGGCAGCAGTTGACGTGTATCCCACTCCAATCGCCCCCGCCTCTAGCTTATGACTTCTAAGAAAGCTTTTAAAAGGAAAGAAACATCAAAGTTGTCATTTTTGTGGAGTGAAAGTGGTGTTCTCAATCTGATACTGCTCCATATATTTATAATGGCAAGTTCCCTAGATTCTTCTAATGAACCCACCATCTTCATAGTCCACATCATTCACCTTAACTCCATTATGGGTAATGGTAACTACCCGCTCCTATATTTTATGAATAATGTAACTACCACTTTCCTAACTTGTAGGGCCATTAGGTAATGCATACTTACTTCCTCTACCAATAGCTTCATCGGCTCTATTTTTATCAATACTTAATTGACTGTATCAACTCCTTTTGTATCATCACCAATGTCGATGAACATTTGCTAGCACACCTTTGCACGCACCAATCAGTATGTAAATATCAGCTATCATTGTTGAACTTTCCTGTAACCTTTGCCACTCACACCTATCATCTTTCTCAACCTTGAGCTAGCACAGTGGCTGATATATTCCTAGTTGCTGATTTATGAAGACCGGTTACCAATCAAGCCTCTATGTGATTTCCATCTACCACAGCTGATGAGTTCCTTGTGATACAACCAATTATTTCCATTTCGATTATTGATCGGCCTCAAATAGATGCAGCCCATAAGTTTCAACCTACCAATTAGGTTAATCAATATCACCTTGTCTACCAATAAGTTGTAAATTATACCTATCAGCACCATATGACCAATTATCAGTCTATCGATAAGTGGTATACACTACACCAACAAGTATGGTACGATGTCTTTGGTTATTTTGATTTGATTTTTGTAGCAATTTAACACACTTAAAGGCATGAATCATGGGCTAAGATGTGGTAAAAATATATGGTTCATAAAAAATTGGTTTTGATCATATAATGTTGAATTGGTACTAATATATTTCTTTACAAGTATGTTTTTTATTTTTTAAATTTATATTTTTAGGAGCTGTGGCTTTGTAATGTGGTGGTAATATTTAAAATTATTTTTTATGTGTTGGTTTTCAATGGAGTAAACAAAGTGGTTTAAGAGTGTTTTTGTTTAGCAAATGAGCAAAAGGGTATTTTAGGATTTTTAAAGATTTTTTAATACAAATAGCTAAAGCGAGTTAAATTTTAGGAATATTAAGTGATATTAAGAGAAATCTTAGGGGAGGTTTTTGGTATTATCCCCAATTTTGATTTGTAAGGCAAGGTAACTAACTATTAAAAATGTCAATAGATGTTGGAATAATTTTTGAGACTTCATCGATTCTAAAAAGTACACCTTATGTAATTTTACATTTTAATCATGTTCTTTATTTTTAAATTTTATTTTTTTGGGCAAAAAAAAAAACTTTGGATGATTTTGACTCTGCTAATGATCACTGTCAATATATATTTCTAGGACCATATGTCACTTACAAGAATACTAATAAATTACCCATCAACATAACTCTCACATTCATAGGAGAATTCAAATATATAACCTTTTATGAGAAAATTGTTCAACCTTACCAACTAAGCCAACATGTTCTTGACAGGTCTCTCCTGCGTGAGAATTTCAAATTTTCTCTCTCTTGGAGTTGTGCCTTGTCTCCTTCCTTGGGAGTTTTTGAAACTTTTTGTCTGAAATTTTGGCTTCTACCTAGAACATTCAAAACTAAAGCTTTCCAACTCACTGAAGTCCACAAACATCAAATCTATGTACCAAAAGCTTGATGGTCCATACTTGATTTATTGGTTTATTAATGGCAAAGACAAAGATTCTTCATCTATTAGCTCCAGCTGGAAAGAAGGTGGAAACATATACTAGCTAAGATTTCCACTTAACTCCGTTTTACCCTGGCTTTAGCCTAGATAGGTAAAAGAAACATATTACCAAAAGATCCAACCTGGTAATTGCAGTAATCGCTTTTATTCTAGTTTTTTTTTTACACTTCCTTTTTCTTAGTAGGAATTATAGTTAGATCTCTACTGTCCTTATTCCAAAAAAAAAAAAAAAGAGCTGGAGTTTACTCTGGTAGAAACAAAAATTTTCTTTCCTAATTTGTGTTTTTGTTCGGTCTTAGAGTTTCCTTTTCCAATTCTTTGAATCTCTCAGTCGCCAATAGATTGTTTGTCTCTTAGTGGGGCATATCTACCTTTTCAACTGTTAGCACCCTAAGATTCTGTGAGACCCCGAAAATTTTCTTATCTTTCCAAGCATTTATTTTGGGCTTTTGGGCCTAAATTTAGGGTTTTCTTTAATCTGTGGGGTTTCTGGGGAATTTTATGAGAAAATATGAATTTTGTATCATTTTCTGGACATAGGTTATTTTCTGTGCTTTTAGGGGTGCACAGTGGTTGTGGGACCCGCTAGAGCGATCGGTACGGTAAAATGTAACTTTGGGAAATTTTATATACGGAAGCTTTATTACCTGGTGTTATGAGCTAATTAGATGTTAGCTAGTAGGATTAAGCATTACAAGACAAGAAATGAGATAAGCTTGAATGACACATGTTGCAATTCTATTGGGCCTTGGATTTTTGACTTGTCTTACACCTTTACTAAATCATTTTTGACCCAAATTTTCTTCATTTTCTTACCTTTTTGGCCGGCCACTCTAGAGAGAAAAGAGAGAAAGCTCTTCAACTTTTGCTTCCTTTTTCTTGCCAAATCTTGGAATTCAACCATTAATCTCCCAAATCTTTCCATAAAACTTACTTGCTAGGTAAGATTGAAGTGCTTGGTGGTTTTGGATTGGAAGGAAAAGCTCTCATCTACCTTGTATCAAGTATTTGTAAGGTAAGCAAGTAAGGAATTGTTTCTTTGTTGGTTGTAAGATGAAATTAATAGGTGATAGTGGTTAAAGATGCCATTTTGTGGATTATTTCAAGACTTATGGTAGAGTTATGTCAAATTTTCTATTTATTGAGGAATTTTCTGTTTTATATGATATATCATGGTTGAGTTGGGTGTGATGGCTTTATATGGCTTGATTTAGAGTTTATATGTGTAATGGTGGTTAATTGCGGAAATTTTCGCATTTGTGAGAAATTCGGTTCTAGGGTTTAGTAGAAATTGGGGTTTTTCTATAGGTGGTTCTCATGCTAGCAATTGATGTGTATTTGATGGTATTGTGACTCAAATAAGGTGTATAGACTAGTTTAAGAACCATAAGTGTATTAGTATAGGTTGGGTGTTGTTGATTAGGTTGAGAATATGGAGAAATTAAGGGGAAATGCCGCCCAATTGGCTAGATGTATGAGTGGTCTTGAATTGAGAAGGATTTGAATAGAAACGGAAGAATTTTGGGAGTCGGTTCTCATTCCGCACTTTCATTGCTCCATTTTTTATTTTCGAGTAACTTGTATTAGTAGGTTAAATTTATACGTTGACTCGTGTTTGAGTCTCAAATATGGTTTCTTGCTTGTTTTAGGTCGTACCGGTGGACCGGGGCCTACACCTGACTCGAACGTGTGATTTGCTTGATTACTTGGTGAGTGTATCATTAAATGGTTGAATGCACTTGATATGTGACTTGTATGGCTTGAATAGGTCAAGGGTGTACTTTATCGCTCTTGACCACTTACTGGCATTATTGTTACTGTTAGACTGTGAAATTTCATGTATATATGTGGTTTGATATTTGCTAGGGCCATGCCCTACTATCATCGTGAAAACTGAGTTCTTCCCTTA